>NW_022195434.1:0-635000 GCF_008641045.1 Pistacia vera | reverse complement strand
AAGGATTGGCAAGAAATTAAACAAGTTAATAGTTGAATTCTAATTAACATAAATACTTAACCGAACAATACAACACTCAACAAGGGTTCTAGCTTTGATGACCAGAAGCAGAAATTTTCTCTCTTGTGGCTGAACTGAACTTATTAGATGGAGGGTTCTTCTCCAAGCAAAACTTCCCTGAAAATAGCTTCACATAAAACTTTTTCATGAATCAGTAGATGACCGCCATCAGAAACTTCATGATACTGAATCCAAGGTAGCTTCTTCGCAACATAACGCTGCAGTTCAAATGGCACAAGCTTGTCTGCATAACCTTCCCACAGGTGGACAGATACCTCATTGTTAGGAAATGGATTCTGTAGCTCCATTGGATCAAAGTCCCATTTACCAAAATGCACCATGATGTCTCGAGTAAGAGATTCATAAATGCCTTGCTGCCGAATCTTATACTGTAATTAATAACATAATCATGTCAAAATTTCTACTAGTAAAAATTCTCTGAATTCTTATAAAGATAGGAAGAAAGAAGTTACCTCATCAGGATTTGGTACTTGTGACATTTGCTTTACAGTTTCTACATCTCGCTTATTGAAAAGAATTGGGTGCCTCTCCATGATGGATGAATAAGGAAACCATTTCTGGGTTAACCACCAATATAATAGTGAAGGGGCATGGTGTGCTATGGAAAGTTTCATTTGGTCTCTGATAAGTTGCTGTTTGAAGACTTTATTCGCCAGTTCCGAAGGAAAAGAGGGCCACCAGAAGTTAATCACTGGAACTACTAGAGTTACACCAGCAAGCCTGCAAAGAACGGTTTTAGACAAGTATATTAGTCTTGGTTCTATATAAATATGTATGATGTCTCAAATCTTGAAAGTTCATTTACAATTGCATCCAAAGTTAATAGTATAGATGGATTTTTTCGGAATTTGTCAATTATAATTACTTTATAGTTCACATCATAAGTTCACAACAGAAGCATATGAGGGTTAGAAGGAAGAATTAGAAAAGGGAAACATGCCTGTGTGGTATGTATTTGAGACAAGCCCAAACGGGGTATGTTCCAATGGAGACCCCAATAAGGTAAAACTTGGGGCCTAGATGCAGCTGATCAGCAAGTTCTTGAATGTCGAATGCTTCGCTCTTCACCGAGCGTTCGGGGTTTGGATCACTCTCCCCATACCCAGCTCTATCAAATGTCAAAACACATACACCCAGTTCATTCATCACCTCCTGCAAGCCAATAACATCTTACATTCATTTTGTATTCTATAAATGTACCGGTACCATGCCTATGTTCCAAACCCGATGCAAAATTATTTGACATTAACATTTGCAAAATATAAGCGTAGAGTTGAATTTTGATCCGATAATTGCTAAACAAATTTTCATACAAAACTTATTGCTTTCCATCAGCATGATATAGTGTAGGTATGCATATGCTTTCCCAGAGAAATAAAATCTAACTATATTGAAAGTATTTTTACACTTTTCAATTGCCCCCAAGTTGGTGCTGCTCTGATACAAATTGAAACAACCACAATTGAGTAGAACTTACCCTTAAAATCCGGCTTGTAAGGGATGGTATCTACATGGTTAGTAACCCATATGCCAAGCTCATTCTTTAGTGATGTGGGACAAGATTAGGATTGTTACACAATTTGCTTTAACTCTATTTCTATGGATTATGTAACCTTATGCCGAAAATTTTACTTCATATGAGTAATTTTACATGGATGATGATTTCAATTGGCCAAAATACCGACAATTCATGACTTAGAAGGCTATAATATAATTGCAGATCGGAAGTTATATGAGTAAGAAGGTGGGTTTAGAGTAGAGTACATACTTGAGAAAGAGGCAAATAAATGTCCTTGGAGCTGTCAAAACCGTGGACAAGGATGAGTTTGTACTTGGCATTTTCCCTTGGAACACCTCTTTCTCTGAAGGCCAAATTCCTTCCATCACTAAGCTTGATTCTTGGTGATTTAACAGGAGGACCATTGGGTGTTCCACAAATTTTTGAAGGTGGAGGCTTTATGCTCTTATATGCATACACCAGAACTCCCACTCCTAACACCACTACTGCCACACCAAACATCACTCACTGCAGATAAAATACAAAGACAATATAATGATCATACTTGGAAAATATTGAATCAACAAAGACAAAAAACAGAATCATAAAAGAACAAACATGTTTAACTGGAAGAGCTATGGGAAAACCAACCTGAAGAATGGCAAATTATGTTTGGGTTTTAGGCACTTAACCCATCTCAAGCTTTTAAATTAAGCAAATAGTTTGGTTGATTTTCACTGTTGCCACAGTACGTGCCCGTGTTTGACTGGTAGACATAATTCTCCTTCAAAGTTGTGTTTGTAACAATTTCCAAACATAAGAAAAATAGAATATTTGGTACACCCAAGTTTACATATGACTTTTAATTATCAAAGTGGTTTCATCTCCTGGATAGTTCTATGCTTGCTGATTGTTCACTTTTACAAAAATATGTAGGCATTGCTGATACCAGTAAAGCTTATTCCTTTCTCAATGTTGCTGCTAATTGGGGTAGGTGAAAGAAACGTGTAGTCAATTGGAAATACCTTGGTCAACCCTGTGTGTTGGGGAGTTAGCTGCAACTCTTTATTAGGTTACACCTAATACCTACCTCTATAGTAAAGAATTTATGAACTTTCCACAAAACATCCCTACATTCTAAATGGTAATAATAAGTATTGTAATTTGTAAATGATATCTAGGACTCATTAGGTCAGACAGATTTTGTTTGAATTAATACTATAAAGTATTTGTGAATAGTATATAATAAATAAGTTCAAATTTCATTATTAAATTAATTCACACATAGATATTTATATTTATAATAACAAAAAATTAATAAAAAAATTCCAAAAAATTAATTAATGAAATGAATGATTATGGAAGTAAAAGTGCTATTATCACAGCTCATAAAGGTTAATATTATTTTGGATAATTTTTTTTATAAGCTTCTATTCTACAACATTTAAATACAAAGATATTAAAACTGTTTTGTAGCTATCACTTATTAAAAGTAAAAATAAAATGGAAAGTGTCTTAAGTTGAAACTAGCTCCTTTGATAATACGAATTCAAGTAAATGAAGAGGAAGATAAAACGGATAAAACTACATATGGCTTCCAGTATATTATTTTAGGTAAGCATCACAACACAAATTCTTAGCTTATGAAGATCCAGATTTAGGAACATTTTATTTACATACTGGAACCTCAAGAAAATTCCTCTCTATGAGACCATTACAACAAGAATATTTAGCATCAAAACATGGAACAATTTTCTTATAGCTAAGTTCAAGAGCATGCATTAAACCCAGAAGACAAGGGGCCTAGCTGAGCAAAAGTGCTTTCAGAACGGCTTCACAGTTTTTGTTCTCGAACATAAGCAAATGTCCAGCATCTGCAACCTCATGATACTGTATCCATGGAACCTTCTCCGAGATATAACGATTTATTTCAATAGGAATGATTCTGTCCTCAAAACCTTGCCAGATGTGGACTGGCCTCTCATTGTCAGGAAAAGGATTACTTAGATCCATGGGATCAAATTCCCATTTCGCATAGCCTGTTATTATGTCTTGATATAGACACTCGTAAACACCTTGCTGTCTAATCTTTTCCTGTTGCAGAAACATAACCAAGAATCATCAGGTGAAGGTTTAAGCTCCAGCAATAATATGCCAGTTTGAAATTGGAAAAGAAAACAAATAGACAGAACTTAATCTGATAGTCATCAAAGTATTACTTAATCTGATAATCATCAAAGTATTATATTTCTTTGATGTGTTAATTAAACATGTATTGACATCTCATATGTAATTGAAGAAAATCAAGAAATTCAAGATGATTGAAAGTTCCAGTCACTTGTCATAATGTAAATGCAGGCAGTTATAAAATAGAATACCAAACAACCAGTATACCATGACTATAGACAAATAACTATTTATTTCGAATTTAACCATGGGCTGATGGGACATTCAAGGCATATTCAGTGAAATAATTGCTCTTTTAAGTGCAAACCAACAATGTGCAAGAAATTAACTACCTGACCGACTATAGGGGATTCTGACAACTTCTTCAAGATCTCCAAATCTCGGGGACTAAAAACTGACAAATTACCATTCATAATGCTCCATTTCTTAGACATCCACCAGTTGATTAACCAAGGAAAGTGATGAGCAACCCGAAATGTCATTTGGTACTGCACAGGCAGCTTTTTGAAGGCTTCTTTAGCTAAATTGGCAGGAAGACAGGGCCACCAGTAGTGCACAAATGGAACCACCAGGGAAGCTCCAGATAACCTGTGAAGAAGACTCGAAGAATTAGAAGACTTGAATTTGAAAGTGTCAAAAAAGGGAAAGGAGCAACAAGAAGCAATATTCTATGTATCAAACTTGCCTATGCGGTATGTATTTTAGGCAACCATAAACAGGATATGCCCCCATTGATATACCAATTACATAGAACCTAGATCCAATCTCCAACTTGTCTGCTAGTTCTTGAATATCATTTGCTTCACTCTTCACTGAACGTGATGGATCTGGATCACTCTCGCCATAACCTGGTCGGTCGAAGAACAAGATATAAATCTTGAGCTCCTCTATAAGCTCCTGAAAATTAAAGCATAATGAAGAATTTACCATATTTCAAAGCATGATATCAATTATATCAATGCAGCAAGGAAAAGATATGCAAATTCTGAAATAAAAGCATGTGAATGATATACTGTATGACCAATCATGCCTTTGTTTATACAGAATTACTTTGTGGCTATTGATGATCCATAAACAACTTACATAATTCATTGATGGTGACATAGTCTAATACATTAATCTTGGTTTTCAACATGTATACATACATATTATTCACCACAAGCATATAAGTATATGCAGATGCAGATGATACAATTGCTACTTGACAAAGAACTGGAAAGATTTCACTCAATTTTACTGTATCTTTCTGACTATCCAAAAGATATGATAGTTCAAATTTCTAATATCGTTGGACACAGTATTGCATAAACACCTGCATGTTTCTAACATCTCTATCTCACAGCTGGTTGTTCAAGGATCTGAACCAATCATGTTTATTGTCAATCCCAAAAAAGAAAAATAATTTGACCAGGTCTATCTTTTGTTTCTTTCAGTATTAGCCTGAAATAAATGAGACTAATGTTTCAATTAGCCATCCAGCCAAGCTGTGATTTTGGACAATGTAAATATCGAAAAACTAAAACACAGCCACAACTTTAAACAAATTTAAAACAAGGTGCAGGGTTTTAAGAAGCATCATCAGTTCATACTTGAGGGATGGGTAAACTGAGATCTTTGGAGCTGTCAAAGCCATGAACGATGATGATTTTGTATTTGGCCTCCTCCTTGGCAACCCCAGTTTCTCGATAAGCCAAATGCCTCCCATCACTGAGTTTTACTCTTGGTGAAGTAACAGGTGGACCACCTGGTGACCCACATATCTTTGGAGGAGGAGGTTTTATTGCCTGATAAGCCCACCCCAAAAGACCCACTGCCAAGGCCACTGCTATTGGTGCAAACATTTCTGGAGAAGTATAACACTGTATTAATCATGTCAGCAACAAAATAACTTAAAGAGGAAAGAAGTATAAAGGAGTTGACTAAATTCATCCAAACATAGGAATGATATTCATAAAGATTGACCATGACAATATGTTTTAAAGGAAAATGAATTAAGAAGTACCAATAAAAGGTATGCAGAGCATATTTTCCTTGAGCTTCTGGGGTGTTATAAGTTATGCTTTAGGCCACTTATTCTTCTTGGGTATCAAATAACATATTCGATTCATGGTCACCGTTAATAGTTTTGATGACCAAGAATACTTCTACATGATTATCAGTGGTTATTCCTTATTGGTAGCTCAGTACATATCAGTTGAAAAGGGAGGAAAAAATAAGATCATAGGAATTTGGACAATTAATACATGGAAGTTAGCCTTTTAAGAATACAGTGGGTTTGAATATGTAATATCCCTATATGATAAAACCAAGGGAGAAACTAATGTAATTTGTTCTTGAATAAATGCTTTAGAAACAACAAACTATACAAAATCCAAAGGGAAAAATTCATAAATAATTTCTTTCACTCTCCTAAATGTTTATATTCATTTCAACAAACATTTCCAAACTTCTACGTTTGAAGATGATATTTTCAAACAATTTAACAATTGATTCAGTTAGTCCAGTGATTTCCATCAGTGATTAATGCTCTCTATTGAATTTACAAACAGAGACAACATTGTACTACAGGCTTTCATTCATCCATAATCACACCCACCAGACATACTGCACTTCCACTAATGAGTGAGCTAAGCCGATTACCAAGATGACCAGCATGACTTTCAGTGCAATAAGTTTGGTTTAGCCTCACCTCTTCTCTATTTTAAGCAGTACATCAATGTCAACAACTGTATGTTGTCATAGAAAATACAGATAAATTATTTAGGGTGCAATTGCGTGTTCCAACTTCAAGGTGATCAACGAGCTACCTAAAAGCATCATCATATGCTATTCAACAAGTTTTCTATGCATTTCTTCGTAGTCCTGAGTACTTGGACTACTACTAATACAGGTATTCCGATGTCAACCTCATAACATATGCACCTTGCCACCTTGGCAAGTTCAAGTACTTTCATGCAAACTAATACAAAATAGAAACAACAAAACTTCTGATTCAGTTCAGCAATGCCAGATTTCATTGTGGTAACAGAAATCATAAGCGTTTTAATCTATGAATCTTAAAGATTTAATTCGATTCTTTTCTTGATCAACAAAAAAGAAAAAACAGAATCAAATGAAATTCACATGGAAAAGGTACTTGCAACTTAAACAAACTCAACCCAGAAATCTAAATAAATTCATACCCTTTGATCCAATCACTAAAACGAACAGCAACTAAAGTGGAAACTATTGTGATAAATCTATCCACTAGAGAAGTAAAGATAAAATAAATTTAGTACAGTGAAAAATAAAAAGAAAGAACGAAACCCAGAAACCAGAACTCAAGCGAAAGAAAGTGAACAGAAGTGAAAAACGAACCTGGAGGAATTGGGTATGGACTGGTTATAACTTTGATAGTTCTTGAACTGAGCACTCAGTGATGCCGCTACTAATAGTAGTATCTTCTTGACTCAAAGCTGTTATTCTTTGCTTAGAAGTAAAAGAATTTCACTTGGACATGGAAAATGGAAAAGACACACCAAAGCATCTCATCCGCAAATGAGATGGTGCCAAGCCAAATTATCTTTCAGGGAAAAAACCAATGTGCTGCCAAAACCGGATGTCAATATCTGATAGTGGAATGACTCTTTCAACTTCAAATCTAATTTTGCATCTTGCTTCAGATAAAATAGTAATTTTCATACGGTACCTCAAATGTCCATGAAGCCCATGTTTTCATGCGTATCAATTCTGCAATTACTAACAATAGTATTCTAGTAAATTTGATAAAGTTTAGCGGTATTTTCTTTTTTTTATTAATTTGGGCTTCATAATTCTAAACTGCCCAGTAAAAATATTGCTAGCAAAAAAAAAAAAAAAAAAAAGTCAATGACCTAATGGTTTAAATAATTCATACACCAAAAACTTACAGACAATGATTTGATTGAACGTGCCATGTGAAGTGAAAATGACGAGATCCAATCCAGTAAGAGTCGTGAAGAATTGTGTTTATTCTCATAGCTATTGATAATTATGCTGCAATATGATACACCTTGATTCAGAAATCTATTACTTATTCAACCTTTTTAAACATAGTCCAAATTTGTGGATCCAAAAGTCTTATAAAACGATTTTGGTAAGAAAACGTGTTTGAAAGATCTCACTAAAGTGAACGGATCAATGAAATAAATGGTAGGACTTTTGATGAACAAGGCACAGTTGCCAGTTGCCATTGACAGGGAAGCTGTTTAATAAGCCATTACTAAAATGGAAGTCCAAATCGTTTTCTTGATAAATTTACAATAGAAGGCACCAGAAGTTAAAATAGCCTGAATTTATGGCTGTTAGAAGTCTATTTACCAAGTATACCAGCTTAATTTACAACTCTTTACAGGGTGTAAAGCAATTTCACCAGTAGTCTTTGCAGGAACAAGAACCATTGTCAAAATGATGGAAACGATTTTGATCTCTCACAATAATGCGATGTCTACAAACCTTAGAAACCAGCTTCATGAAGCTATGACAGTCGCAGCAAATCCTAAGGTTCTTTACTATGTGAATAGGAGTATCCTTGCTTGTGTTTAGTAGTCCAAATGCTAGTGCCATCTTCTCACTATGAAGGTAAAGCAAACTTTCTTTACTATTCTCCTCAACATCTTGAAGAACTTGACTCAGGTCAGGCTCATATCCTTCCAACTTTAGCCTTGAAACTAACTGCTCTATCTTTACGATAATCTCACTATTATATCTTAAATCCATGTCTTTTGCAACGAGGAATTGATGAACCTTCCCATCTATAAGGATTGAACTGCACCCAGGAATTTTTCTTACACCTCTGTGTTTCATCAGTAGTCTAACCTTGCTAACATCATCCCATCTTCCAGCCTTGGCATAAATATTTGATAGCAAAACATAACTACTTGAGTCTTTTGGGTCCAACTTTATTGCTTGTATGGCAGCAATTTCACCGATGACAACATTACTGAGCTTCACACTGGCACTAAGGAGAGACTTCCAAGCTAAAACATCAGCCTCTATAGGCATATGTTGTATAACTGCAAGTGCATCAGCTAAATATCCTGCCCTGCCATATAGATCAACCAGACATCCATAGTGTTGAAGCTTAGGAACAATGTTGTACTTCTCTTGCATGATTTTGAAATAAAATTGGCCCTCATCGACTAAACCTGCATGACCGAAAGCATTCAAGAGCCCCACGAAAGTAATCTCATCGGGCTTAATATCCATCCTTTCCAAGTCAAGAAAGATTTCAAGGGCTTGTTGACCAAGGCCATTGATTGCAAGACCAGATATCATAGAATTCCAATCCCCAATGTTTCTTTCACGCGATACTCTCCCAAAGATATCATATGCATTCTCTATGTAACCACATTTCGAGTACATATCTATTAGCGCAGATGCAATGAACCCAGAACTCAATTTCATCTTATTTGCAGATATATAAGCATGCAACCATTTCCCTTCTTGAATGAAACCCAAATCAGCAATGGCTGCAAGAACGCTAACAATAGCAGGAACATCAGGTTTAACTCCTAGACTCAACATCTCTCTAAATAAATCCAATGCTTCAATAGGACGATGATTACTCACATACGCAGAAATCATTGATGTCCAAGTAATCACATCCTTTTCGCTCGTCATCCTAAAAACCTCCTCAGCAAGCTCACAGCTCCCAGACTTACCATATCCATCAATCATCGCATTACAAGAAACCAAGTCCCTTTCAGGCATCTCCTCAAACAACCTACTTGCCAACTCAATCTCCCCCACCCTCAAGTAACCCGAGAGCATTGAATTCCAAGAAATCAAATCTTTCTCAGGCATTTTATCAAACACGAGTCTGGCCGACTCAATCTCCCCCAGTTCTAAGTACATTCTAACCACAGAATTGGACACAAATGGATCACACAACAAATGGGTTTTCAAGACTTGGGCAAAAACTTGCTGCCCTTCTTTAATTGCACTCAATTTACCACAGGCTTTTAACACACAAGTGCTTTAGAAACAACAAACTATACAAAATCCAAAGGGAAAAATTCATAAATAATTTCTTTCACCTCTCCTAAATGTTTATATTCATTTCAACAAACATTTCCCAACTTTACGTTTGAGATGATATTTTCAAACAATTTAACAATTGATTCAGTTGTCCGTGATTTCCATCAGTGATTAATGCTTCTATTGAATTTACAAACAGAGACAACATTGTAATACAGGCTTTCATTCATCCATAATCACACCCACCAGACATACTGCACCCACATGAGTGAGCTAAGCCGATTACCAAGATGACCAGCAACTTTCAGTGATAAGTTTGGTTTAGCCTCACCTCTTCTCTATTTTAAGCAGACATCAATGTCAACAACTGTATGTTGTCATAGAAAATACAGATAAATTATTGGGTGCAATTGCGTGTTCCAACTTCAAGGTGATCAACGAGCTAACTAAAAGCATATCATATGCTATCAAAAAGTTTTCTTGCATTTCTGTAGTCCTGAGTACTTGGACTACTACTAATACAGGTATTCCGATGTCAACCTCATAACATATGCACCTTGCCACACTTGGCAAGTTCAAGTACTTTCATGCAAACTAATAAAAATAGAAACAACAAAACTTCTGATTCAGTTCAGCAATGCCAGATTTCATGTGGTAACAGAAATCATAAGCGTTTTAATCTATGAATCTTAAAGATTTAATTCGTTCTTCTTGATCAACAAAAAAGAAAAAACAGAATCAAATGAAATTCACATGAAAAGGTACTTGCAACTTAAACAACTCAACCCAGAATCTAAATAAATTCATACCCTTTGACCAATCAATAAACGAACAGCAACTAAAGTGGAAACTATTGTGATAAATCTATCCACTAGAGAAGTAAAGATAAAATAAATTAGTACAGTGAAAAATAAAAGAAAGAACGAAACCCAGAAACAGAACTCAAGCGAAAGAAAGTGAACAGAAGTGAAAAACGAACCTGGAGGAATTGGGTATGGACTGGTTATAACTTGATAGTTCTGAATGAGCAATCAGTGATGCCGCTCTAATAGTAGTATCTTCTTGACTCAAAGCTGGTATTCTTTGCTTAGAAGTAAAAGAATTTCACTGTTTCGCATAGCCTGTTATTATGTCTTGATATAGACACTCGTAAACACCTTGCTGTCTAATCTTTTCCTGTTGCAGAAACATAACCAAGAATCATCAGGTGAAGGTTTAAGCTCCAGCAATAATATGCCAGTTTGAAATTGGAAAAGAAAACAAATAGACAGAACTTAATCTGATAGTCATCAAAGTATTACTTAATCTGATAATCATCAAAGTATTATATTTCTTTGATGTGTTAATTAAACATGTATTGACATCTCATATGTAATTGAAGAAAATCAAGAAATTCAAGATGATTGAAAGTTCCAGTCACTTGTCATAATGTAAATGCAGGCAGTTATAAAATAGAATACCAAACAACCAGTATACCATGACTACAGACAAATAACCCTTTATTTCAAATTTAACCATGGGTTGATGGGACATTCAAGGCATATTCAGTGAAATAATTGCTCTTTTAAGTGCAAACCAACAATGTGCAAGAAATTAACTACCTGACCGACTATAGGTGATTCTGACAACTTCTTCAAGATCTCCAAATCTCGGGGACTAAAAACTGACAAATTACCATTCATAATGCTCCATTTCTTAGACATCCACCAGTTGATTAACCAAGGAAAGTGATGAGCAACCCGAAATGTCATTTGGTACTGCACAGGCAGCTTTTTGAAGGCTTCTTTAGCTAAATTGGCAGGAAGACAGGGCCACCAGTAGTGCACAAATGGAACCACCAGGGAAGCTCCAGATAACCTGTGAAGAAGACTCGAAGAATTAGAAGACTTGAATTTGAAAGTGTCAAAAAAGGGAAAGGAGCAACAAGAAGCAATATTCTATGTATCAAACTTGCCTATGCGGTATGTATTTTAGGCAACCATAAACAGGATATGCCCCCATTGATATACCAATTACATAGAACCTAGATCCAATCTCCAACTTGTCTGCTAGTTCTTGAATATCATTTGCTTCACTCTTCACTGACCGTGATGGATCTGGATCACTCTCGCCATAACCTGGTCGGTCGAAGAACAAGATATAAATCTTGAGCTCCTCTATAAGCTCCTGAAAATTAAAGCATAATGAAGAATTTACCATATTTCAAAGCATGATATCAATTATATCAATGCAGCAAGGAAAAGATATGCAAATTCTGAAATAAAAGCATGTGAATGATATACTGTATGACCAATCATGCCTTTGTTTATACAGAATTACTTTGTGGCTATTGATGATCCATAAACAACTTACATAATTCATTGATGGTGACATAGTCTAATACATTAATCTTGGTTTTCAACATGTATACATACATATTATTCACCACAAGCATATAAGTATATGCAGATGCAGATGATACAATTGCTACTTGACAAAGAACTGGAAAGATTTCACTCAATTTTACTGTATCTTTCTGACTATCCAAAAGATATGATAGTTCAAATTTCTAATATCGTTGGACACAGTATTGCATAAACACCTGCATGTTTCTAACATCTCTATCTCACAGCTGGTTGTTCAAGGATCTGAAACAATCATGTTTATTGTCAATCCCAAAAAAGAAAAATAATTTGACCAGGACTATTTTTTGTTTCTTTCAGTATTAGCCTGAAATAAATGAGACTAATGTTTCAATTAGCCATCCAGCCAAGCTGTGATTTTGGACAATGTAAATATCGAAAAACTAAAACACAGCCACAACTTTAAACAAATTAAAAACAAGGTGCAGGGTTTTAAGAAGCATCATCAGTTCATACTTGAGGGATGGGTAAACTGAGATCTTTGGAGCTGTCAAAGCCATGAACGATGATGATTTTGTATTTGGCCTCCTCCTTGGCAACCCCAGTTTCTCGATAAGCCAAATGCCTCCCATCACTGAGTTTTACTCTTGGTGAAGTAACAGGTGGACCACCTGGTGACCCACATATCTTTGGAGGAGGAGGTTTTATTGCCTGATAAGCCCACCCCAAAAGACCCACTGCCAAGGCCACTGCTATTGGTGCAAACATTTCTGGAGAAGTATAACACTGTATTAATCATGTCAGCAACAAAATAACTTAAAGAGGAAAGAAGTATAAAGGAGTTGACTAAATTCATCCAAACATAGGAATGATACTCATAAAGATTGACCATGACAATATGTTTTAAAGGAAAATGAATTACGAAGTACCAATAAAAGGTATGCAGAGCATATTTTCCTTGAGCTTCTGGGGTGTTATAAGTTATGCTTTAGGCCACTTATTCTTCTTGGGTATCAAATAACATATTCGATTCATGGTCACCGTTAATAGTTTTGATGACCAAGAATACTTCTACATGATTATCAGTGGTTATTCCTTATTGGTAGCTCAGTACATATCAGTTGAAAAGGGAGGAAAAAATAAGATCATAGGAATTTGGACAATTAATACATGGAAGTTAGCCTTTTAAGAATACAGTGGGTTTGAATATGTAATATCCCTATATGATAAAACCAAGGGAGAAACTAATGTAATTTGTTCTTGAATAAATGCTTTAGAAACAACAAACTATACAAAATCCAAAGGGAAAAATTCATAAATAATTTCTTTCACTCTCCTAAATGTTTATATTCATTTCAACAAACATTTCCAAACTTCTACGTTTGAAGATGATATTTTCAAACAATTTAACAATTGATACAGTTAGTCCGGTGATTTCCATCAGTGATTAATGATCTCTATTGAATTTACAAACAGAGACAACATTGTACTACAGGCTTTCATTCATCCATAATCACACCCACCAGACATACTGCACTTCCACTAATGAGTGAGCTAAGCCGATTACCAAGATGACCAGCAACTTTCAGTGTAATAAGTTTGGTTTAGCCTCACCTCTTCTCTATTTTAAGCAGTACATCAATGTCAACAACTGTATGTTGTCATAGAAAATACAGATAAATTATTTTGGGTGCAATTGCGTGTTCCAACTTCACGGTGATCAACGAGCTACCTAAAAGCATCATCATATGCTATTCAACAAGTTTTCTTTGCATTTCTTCGTAGTCCTGAGTACTTGGACTACTACTAATACAGGTATTCCGATGTCAACCTCATAACATATGCACCTTGCCACCTTGGCAAGTTCAAGTACTTTCATGCAAACTAATATAAAATAGAAACAACAAAACTTCTGATTCAGTTCAGCAATGCCAGATTTCATTGTGGTAACAGAAATCATAAGCGTTTTAATCTATGAATCTTAAAGATTTAATTCGATTCTTTTCTTGATCAACAAAAAAGAAAAAACAGAATCAAATGAAATTCACATAGAAAAGGTACTTGCAACTTAAACAAACTCAACCCAGAAATCTAAATAAATTCATACCCTTTGATCCAATCACTAAAACGAACAGCAACTAAAGTGGAAACTATTGTGATAAATCTATCCACTAGAGAAGTAAAGATAAAATAAATTTAGTACAGTGAAAAATAAAAAGAAAGAACGAAACCCAGAAACCAGAACTCAAGCGAAAGAAAGTGAACAGAAGTGAAAAACGAACCTGGAGGAATTGGGTATGGACTGGTTATAACTTTGATAGTTCTTGAACTGAGCACTCAGTGATGCCGCTACTAATAGTAGTATCTTCTTGACTCAAAGCTGTTATTCTTTGCTTAGAAGTAAAAGAATTTCACTTGGACATGGAAAATGGAAAAGACACACCAAAGCATCTCATCCGCAAATGAGATGGTGCCAAGCCAAATTATCTTTCAGGGAAAAAACCAATGTGCTGCCAAAACCGGATGTCAATATCTGATAGTGGAATGACTCTTTCAACTTCAAATCTAATTTTGCATCTTGCTTCAGATAAAATAGTAATTTTCATACGGTACCTCAAATGTCCATGAAGCCCATGTTTTCATGCGTATCAATTCTGCAATTACTAACAATAGTATTCTAGTAAATTTGATAAAGTTTAGCGGTATTTTCTTTTTTTTATTAATTTGGGCTTCATAATTCTAAACTGCCCAGTAAAAATATTGCTAGCAAAAAAAAAAAAAAAAAAAAGTCAATGACCTAATGGTTTAAATAATTCATACACCAAAAACTTACAGACAATGATTTGATTGAACGTGCCATGTGAAGTGAAAATGACGAGATCCAATCCAGTAAGAGTCGTGAAGAATTGTGTTTATTCTCATAGCTATTGATAATTATGCTGCAATATGATACACCTTGATTCAGAAATCTATTACTTATTCAACCTTTTTAAACATAGTCCAAATTTGTGGATCCAAAAGTCTTATAAAACGATTTTGGTAAGAAAACGTGTTTGAAAGATCTCACTAAAGTGAACGGATCAATGAAATAAATGGTAGGACTTTTGATGAACAAGGCACAGTTGCCAGTTGCCATTGACAGGGAAGCTGTTTAATAAGCCATTACTAAAATGGAAGTCCAAATCGTTTTCTTGATAAATTTACAATAGAAGGCACCAGAAGTTAAAATAGCCTGAATTTATGGCTGTTAGAAGTCTATTTACCAAGTATACCAGCTTAATTTACAACTCTTTACAGGGTGTAAAGCAATTTCACCAGTAGTCTTTGCAGGAACAAGAACCATTGTCAAAATGATGGAAACGATTTTGATCTCTCACAATAATGCGATGTCTACAAACCTTAGAAACCAGCTTCATGAAGCTATGACAGTCGCAGCAAATCCTAAGGTTCTTTACTATGTGAATAGGAGTATCCTTGCTTGTGTTTAGTAGTCCAAATGCTAGTGCCATCTTCTCACTATGAAGGTAAAGCAAACTTTCTTTACTATTCTCCTCAACATCTTGAAGAACTTGACTCAGGTCAGGCTCATATCCTTCCAACTTTAGCCTTGAAACTAACTGCTCTATCTTTACGATAATCTCACTATTATATCTTAAATCCATGTCTTTTGCAACGAGGAATTGATGAACCTTCCCATCTATAAGGATTGAACTGCACCCAGGAATTTTTCTTACACCTCTGTGTTTCATCAGTAGTCTAACCTTGCTAACATCATCCCATCTTCCAGCCTTGGCATAAATATTTGATAGCAAAACATAACTACTTGAGTCTTTTGGGTCCAACTTTATTGCTTGTATGGCAGCAATTTCACCGATGACAACATTACTGAGCTTCACACTGGCACTAAGGAGAGACTTCCAAGCTAAAACATCAGCCTCTATAGGCATATGTTGTATAACTGCAAGTGCATCAGCTAAATATCCTGCCCTGCCATATAGATCAACCAGACATCCATAGTGTTGAAGCTTAGGAACAATGTTGTACTTCTCTTGCATGATTTTGAAATAAAATTGGCCCTCATCGACTAAACCTGCATGACCGAAAGCATTCAAGAGCCCCACGAAAGTAATCTCATCGGGCTTAATATCCATCCTTTCCAAGTCAAGAAAGATTTCAAGGGCTTGTTGACCAAGGCCATTGATTGCAAGACCAGATATCATAGAATTCCAATCCCCAATGTTTCTTTCACGCGATACTCTCCCAAAGATATCATATGCATTCTCTATGTAACCACATTTCGAGTACATATCTATTAGCGCAGATGCAATGAACCCAGAACTCAATTTCATCTTATTTGCACATATATAAGCATGCAACCATTTCCCTTCTTCAATGAAACCCAAATCAGCAATGGCTGCAAGAACACTAACAATAGCAGGAACATCAGGTTTAACTCCTAGACTCAACATCTCTCTAAATAAATCCAATGCTTCAATAGGACGATGATTACTCACATACGCAGAAATCATTGATGTCCAAGTAACCACATCCTTTTCGCTCGTCATCCTAAAAACCTCCTCAGCAAGCTCACAGCTCCCAGACTTACCATATCCATCAATCATCGCATTACAAGAAACCAAGTCCCTTTCAGGCATCTCCTCAAACAACCTACTTGCCAACTCAATCTCCCCCGCCCTCAAGTAACCCGAGAGCATTGAATTCCAAGAAATCAAATCTCTCTCAGGCATTTTATCAAACACGCGTCTCGCCGACTCAATCTCCCCCAGTTCTAAGTACATTCTAACCACAGAATTGGACACAAATGGATCACACAACAAATCAGTTTTCAAGACTTGGGCAAAAACTTGCTGCCCTTCTTTAATTGCACTCAATTTACCACAGGCTTTTAACACACAAGGAAGAGAAAATGAAATTCCATTCAACTCATTCAAACAAGAAAGCATATGAACATAAAGAGTAATAGATTCTAACGGGTCACCATTATCACAACAACCCTTTATAAGTACGTAAAAGATAAAGTAATTGGGGCTATTGATTCTGTTAAATACAGAAGAAGCGTAGGCTAAGCTATGTGGGAGACGAGAGAGAGCACAAAAAGCAATGAGTTTGCTTACAGTGAAAGTGTGATTAACCAAATTGGTTTTGATCAAGTAAGCGTGGATTTGCTGCACTTGTTTCATAGTTTTGCATTTGTATAAGTTCGCAGGTATTGTTACTGGGACTGGAATGGCTGCAGTCATTGTTGTTTACTGTTTAGGCTTCCCGCCCTTTACTTCCTGCTTGTCGATTTGAGACTTCTATTTAGACATGTAAAGGCCAAGATGCTGTTCATAATAGGCCAGCCCATACAAATAGTATATCATGTTGTCAAGGCCCAGAACGGCGCAATGGGCATGGAACCAATGGGCCGCACCGGGACCAAGCCTAAGCTCCAATGAGTTAGCACGAAACTTTTATATTAATTGGATTTTGTATTTGGGTCAATAAAAAGCTTGGAAGATTAAAATTACTAATTGGATCCCAATTTTATATTAATTTTCATTCTATCTTAAGTTCAATCTTTCTATACCGGAAAACTCTTATTTATAAAACAAAATATTATTTGAATAACAAATGTTCGAATAATTGAGATCGAACGATTCCTTAATAGGATAACCTTAACTCTTTTAAATCAGAGTTATGGGTTCCATATCTATGAATCATGATCCATTATTTACAAGTCATGTCTCCCAACATACAGGAATATTAACTTACCCTCATGATGGCTTCATTCCATTATTTAAAAGTCATGTCTCCAACTAGGATATACATTAAGGTATCTATCTTAAAATTTAATTCTGATAGCCAAGATAAGCTATCTCTTCAACAGGATATAGATTGTCCAGTTTTATTCCATTGACTTGCGGACCGTGTATTTAAACATGTCCACATATGAACCCCTCATATGTCCAATTGAAGGTTTGGTTTAACATGGTTTAGGACATCTAGTATACTTGCAAATATTTAATAACATGAAATAAAATTCCTTTATTACATAATCAAAATGTTGTTAATACATAAAAATTATCTAGCCCTAGGGCATTAATTTTATGGCCTTGATTCTATGCCGATGGCTCCTCAGTAATATGTCCATTACAGATGCGTAAAATTTAATGCATGAAATAATATTAAATTATATGTTTATTTATTCTTATGAGTTACTATGAGGTTAAAGTCCTTTAATTGCGCGGAACAAGGAGTGTAACTAAAATTAATGACCATGTTTCATTGGATGTTAGTAGCCTTAACCACATGCCTCTACAACAAAAATTTTGAAATTCTAAGTTCTTATATTTTTGTGGGTTTAATTGCGTTGATTCTAACAATAATAAATTAAAAAAAGTTTTCGAGTTTATTTAAAATGTTTAATTTTCTTTAGTTATATGAAAATTAAAATGATTTTGTGTAATGAGTCAAAATAGTCTAAAGAATATATTTTAGATCACATGATTATTATACTTTTAGCTTTGAAAAGAGTATACTACTAAATAATTATTGTTAGAGTAATCGACTTTTTCCCACCCAACGTTTGTCTTAATGACAATTTCTCCCCTAAAAAAGTTTCAAAACACCACTTTTTCATTCAAAGTTAACATTCCGTTACTATGTGACAAAAATTATCTCTATCACCTTCATTTAAATCTTTGGCCTCCTTTCTACAAAACTCATTTCACTTCGATACATGATTTTTCTCCGATTGTTAGACACGACAAAACTAGAGTTTCTTATTTTTAGTTGATTTCTAGCCAATTCCAACAGTAAATATTTAATCGATCACTACTATTTGATCCACCGAACTCCACTTTATAAAAACCCTCTTACCCTGACTTCTAGTAATTCACCAAACGTCAACTGAGAAAATGAAATGCATTTTAGGTATTAACGAAATATAGACTTTTAGTGGAAAAGTGGTATTTTGAAACTCTGTAAAGTGAAAAAGTGTTACTAAGGCAAATCTTGGGTGAGAAAAAGTCGTTTACTCTTATTGTTATCATATATGACTCAATTCTCTTAAGAATTAATAGTACCCTTCAACAAATTTGATTAAATTAGTATCTTCCTTTTAACAAATTGATGAAGCCCTCCTTAAATAATAACTTTCTCATTAAAGTTATTAAAATTTCAGATGTTAGAAATTAGAATGATTTAAGGCCAACTCTTTTAACAATAGAAATTGTAGTTCAAATAAGGGGCTATCAGGTTATTAACTTTCTATGTGTGTGGTGTCTAGGGAGTAAATAAAAAGGAAAATCAGGTGGCATCGATCGGGGCAGGGGTTGGGTGTATAATGTTAATATTGGATAATTCCTGGGGCCATATAAGGGTCCCCCGACCTTTTTATTAATAGGCCTTACCCATTTGAAATAAGCCCATTTATCATAATTCTTAAAATTTAAGTCTAGACTTGTTTATTATTATATATATTTTTTGCCCATGGTCTTAATTTCTTAACAGTTTATCAGCCCAGGCCCGTTTAGAAGGGAATCGGACCCTGGTCACGTAATAGCAATTTGTAAGACAAACTCTAAAATGTTGCGTAATTATCTTTACATGTATAATGAAAATTGTTCAAACCCATAACTTAAGTCATCGCTGTGAAGATTGAGTAAGATTCCAAGAAAAATTAAGAAAAAGTGGAAGAGAGATTTGTTGATAGAATCTGGATCTGCGTTATTTTAAACTCACTGTAGCTCAGCTCACTTTACTCTTTTATACGTAAAAGAGTAAAGTGAGAGTTAGTTTACAATCTGAGCTTAAGCTAAAACAAAACTACACTGTTTCTGTACAACTTTCCACAAGCCCTCACAAGTTTGATAGTTAATCAAATAACACCCATTTTACACTACATTCTAACATTCCCCCTTAAACTGATCTGGGGTAATGTTTTGGGTATTCTGATGTTCAATTTTCTGCGATCACACCAGTTTGCATTCCTTTGACTTTACATTCTATCATCCCCCTTAAGATCTGGAGTAGTTCTGGGTATTCTGATCTTCAAAAACTTCTGCTAAAAAAAAAACTTGCATTTGCTGATCTTCAACCTTCGCTGATTCAATATTGTAGATACTATTGAAAATGCAATGTTAAAAAAAAAAAAAAAAAAAACAAACTCCAAGCAAATTGAAGAAAGCTACAACTCCAGCACTTGCTGGTTTACATCTCAGCAAAAAAAAAAAAAAAAAAAAAAAAAAAGGTAGAACCAGTGCTAACAGTTTAGCCAGTTCAAACTCCAAGCAACATTTAAAAACCACCAGTAGAAGTACAACTCCAACTTCTCAACTTTCAATTTTCATTTACACAAAATCATCACACTGAACTAACAACCAGGAAAATTTCAAGCAACATTTAAAACCACCAGTAGAATTACAACTCCAACTTCTCATCATCGCACTGAACTAACAACCAGGCAAACTTCAAGCAACATTTAAAACCACCAGTAGAATTACAACTCCAACTTCTCAACTTTCAATTTTCATTTACACAGAAATCATCACACTGAACTAACAACCAAACAGCATTCCAAGACACAAAATCATCACATTGAACTAACAACCAGGCAGCATTCCAGGAACCATTTTTAGCCAGACCTTACAACCAATCTAACAACCATCTGCCCACTGAGCTAACAACCATTAGCATTTCAGAAACCATTTTAGCCAGACCTTACAACCAATCTGACAGCCATCTACCAGCTGAACTAACAACCATCAGCATTCCAGAAACCATTTTAACCAGACCTTACAACCAATTTGACAACCATCTGCCAACTGAACTAACAATCATCAGCATTTCAGAAACCATTTTAGCCAGACCTTATAGCCAAACTGACAACCATCTGCCAATTGAACTGACAACCACCAGCATTCCAGAAACTATATTGAACCAGACATTACAACCAATCTACAAACAACCATCAACAGGAACTCTCAAATTTACACAGAACAAACAACCACTTGTATTTCAGAAAAAAAAATTCATTTAGAGAGTGACATCCAGAACAGTTCAGTAAGTGATCTTGAGCATTGTCATTTTCTTCTTGATTCAACTTCCTCTTGACTAATAACATTCAGTTTACTTCTCAATTTAGTGAATTGAGTAACAAATAATGCCTTTGTCAGTAAGTCAGCAATCTGCAGTTTGGAAGGCACATATTGGATAGTTAACTTCTTTGCAAGAACCTGCTCTCTAACATAATGTGCATCTATCTCTATATGCTTAGTTCTAGCATGAAACACTGGATTGGCTGCCAAAGCTGCAGCACTTATATTATCACACCAAATGATAGGTGTGACTAAAACGAATAATCCTAACTCTACAAACATACTTTGGAGCCATGCAATTTTGGTGGCTGTTTGAGCTAGAACTCTATATTCAGCCTAGGTTGATGAAAGAGCAACAACCTTTTGTTTTCTAGAGCTCCACTGAATTAAATTTGGTCCCATATACACACAACATCCACTAGTGGACCTCCTGTCTTCCATGTTACTGCCCCAATCCGCATCAGCATAGCATTATATAGTTAAAATGCTTGTTGCCTTAAAATGCAGTCCATAATTCAAGGTACTTTTAATGTATCTTAGAATTCTCTTACACGCTTGCCATTCAAGATCTATGGGAGCTTGCAAAAACTGACTTAGTTTGTTGACTAGAAAACTAATATCAGGTCGTGTAAGTGTCAAATACTGTAGAGCACCCACTGTGCTCTTGTATAAACTTGGATCAACAAATAACTCACTATCAGTGGAATATAGCTTGGTTCCTACTACCATTGGAGTTGTACAAGCATGACAATCCAACATTTTTGTTTTAGACAGTAGATCAATAGCATATTTTCTCAGTTTCGGGTGAATTCCAGTAGTAGTTCGTAGTGCTTCCAGTCCCCAAAAATAGGACAAAGATCCAAGTGTTTTAAGTGAAAATTCAGCATTTAGATCTTCCATAAGCTGAGTAATGAAGGAGTTATCTGACCCTGTTATAAGAATATCGTCTACATACATAAGCACATAGGTGAGATGAAAATTCTGTTTAAACACAAATAAACTACTGTGAGAAACTGAATTGTGAAACCCTTTCCTAAGAAGAGCTGTTTTCAGCTTGTCAAACCATGCTCTTGGAGCTTGATTGAGTCCATATAGAGCTTTATGCAATTTGCACACATAGGTTGACTTAATGGGATCCTCAAAACCAAAAGGCTGTTGCATGTAGACTTCTTCATTCAGAGTTTCATTTAGAAATGCATTGTTGACATCCACTTGTTGAATGTTTCACCCTTTAGTGACAGCTAAGGTGAGTATTATTCTAATAGTGGAGGCTTTAACTACTGGACTAAAGGTTTCAAAATAATCAAGCCCAAGTGTTTGTTGGAAACCCTTAACAACAAGCCTAGCTTTATATTTTTGTAAAGAACCATCAGAATTAAACTTGGTCCTAAATACCCATTTGTTCCTACTATATTTTTATCTGAAGGAGCAAGAACTAAAGTCCAGGTTTCATTTTTCAGCAAGGCATCAAACTCACTCTTCATTGCATGTTTCCACTCAGGACTGTTAAGTGCTTCAATAACAGTGTGAGGTTTAGGTATTACTACGCTGGTTTCTGACCTAATACCTTGAGAATGACATGTAGTGTTTGGCAAAGTTACAGAATGATCAGATGTAAGACCAGTAGCTGCAATTTGTGGCAGGGCAGCATAGGAATCAGTGGCTGTAGTGATTATCAAGGCTGCAAAATTATCAAAACTAGAACCTGAAACTGCAGTAGTTGGTAAGGGTGCACAGTGACTAGAGGCTACTGTTTTGGATCGAGTTAACATTGGATGTGTGTTTGTAGCTACAGACTTGTCAGTGTACAACTTTGCAGGAACCTTGGATGAAGTGAGATCAACCTCAAGTGAGCACATGGGAAAGGAAAATGATTATGGTACAGTAGGAAGAGTGGAAACTGATGTATATGGAAAGGAAGCAGATTTGGTAAAAGTGTTGTTTGGTTCAGTATTTGAGAGGTCTGTTTGAGAGTACGATAGTGATGGTGAATGAAGTGTTTGAGAGGATGATAAGCTATTTGTGGGAAGAGCAGTTTGTGAAAGAGCATACCAATTTGGAATTGCAGACTTAATGTTCACTGTCGTGCCATTTTTGGACTGATTTAGAGAGCTAGTTACTGTAGAAGGATCTTTCAGTGTGCACTTTGTATCTAAACAGTTAGGAACAGTAGTGTATGGAAAAGAAATATAGGTAGGATATGTGTCAAGGGAAGTTGTAGAAGCATGAGTTCTTTGTTGAGAGATTGAGGTAAAGTTTGAACTAAAAGGAAACTCTTGTTCATTAAAATTGACACTAGGAGTGACAACAATTTTTCCATCAGGTCTTAGATATTTGTAACCTTTATGGACAAGACTATACCCTACAAAGACAGATTTAGTTGAGTGAAAACTGAACTTATGACGATTAAAAACTCTAAGAAAAGGAAAACAGGAACACACAAAAACTTTCAGACTTTCATGCATAGGAGGTTTATTAAACAATTTTTCATATGGAGATATGTTATCTAAAACTAAAGTAGGCATCTATTAATCAAGAAAACAACAGTTTCAAAAGACAACCACCAAAATTGAAGAGGCATAGATGCATGTGCGAGTAATGTAAGGCCTGTTTCAACTATATGTTGATGTTTTCTCTCACAACGTCCATTTTGCTGGTGGACATGAGAGCATGAATGCCTAAATTGATTTCCTAACTCTGTAAGATAAGAATGAAGTGCAATGAATTCTCCACCTTGATCAAAATGAAGGCATTTTAACTTAGTATTAAACTGTCTTTCAACCAAATGATGAAACTAAATGAAAATGGACTTAACCTCAGCTTTAGTTCTAAGTGGAAATAACCAAGTATATCTATTATAGTCATCCAAGAACTGCATATAATACCTAAATCCTTCAGACGATGTTAAGGGTGTAGGACCCCAAACATCATCGTGGACAAGTTCCAAGGGAGCTGAAGCTTTAGCATGTGTGGTAGGAAAACTAACATTATGCATTTTTCCTAGTTGACATGTATCACAAAAAGAATTAAAGTTACTATCATAATCAGATTTGGCTTTTGTAAATTTATGATATTTAGGTAGTGAAGACAGAATTCTATGCATAACACTAAAGTGAGGATGTCCTAACCTTCTATGCCATGTTAAGTGATGCTGAGCATTTGTGTTGTTAGTAGAGTGAGATGCAGAATCATGCATAGTGTTTTTAGCAATGTTGGTTAACTTAGAGGTAGATATATCAGTAATCACATCAGTCACATCATGAGTGTGAATCTGAATGTAATAACTGCTTCATACAAGAATACTCATAAAAATACATCAAATAGAGTATATGTATAGTAGCAAAAATAAATGGGCCCAAAGTTTTCTTTTATTACATATAAACATTATTTATACAAAACAAAGTATCATTTACAAAATGGTATTAAAACAGTGGGTAGTGCAGCTATCACTCTTCGCTTGCCAACGCCCATCCAACTGCGTTCTCACCTAGATCCTGCAACCACAAAGAAAAACAATGGGATGAGCACGAAATAATGCTCAGTAAATAAATCCTCTACTTGGCTGTCCCCGTAACTCTCTTTCTAATTCTTTCCTTACACTCTTTCTCATCTCACTTATTTTCTCTTTCACACAGCTCTCTTAACTTCTGTTATATGTCAAGGCCTCATCTTACCGGAGGCACGGCCGGGTGGAGTTCACACAGCACCAGCCCACTCTTCATGACTTTCGGTTGGAGATCACAAAGCTCCAACCCTCATAACTGTCGGGTGGAGATCACAAAGCACCAACCCTCATAACTATCGGGTGGAGGTCACAAAGCACGATCCAGTTTTCATAGTACTCTTCTCATTCTCTCGACTTTTAGAGTAGTGCATTCACACAGTTCTCTACTCTTTCTCAAACTAGATTCATAGTGTAGCTTAATGCTTAGAGAAATTTATTCACAAAGTTCTCTACTCTTTCTTAAGCTACTTCTCAAATGCACAATTAATGCATATGGATGGTTCATGCTCATTAATGCACTTAGGAAATGCCAATATGCAATGTTGCAAGAATTAAGGTTCACAACTCATGCTCATACTTCTCTTAGACATTTCATCAAACAACTAGTGTGCATACATACACTCTACTTTATCTATAAGTCTATATCTCTCTTGAACTATCCAAAACAGGAGAAAACTCCCTCACCAAGCTATAATCCCTACCATAACTTAACACTCCCAAAAGATTTCTCAATCTCCTCCAATTTCATCAAAAACTACATTCTTATCACAAACTACATTCTCATCACACATCCCACTTCTCAATTGAAGTGTATTTAGCAACCACAAAATAACCATTCATCTCAACCCAAGTTCTCAATAACATAACCTATATCATGCATAAATAAATCTCTACACAAAGGATTTCTCAAATATCAACTTGGATTGGGATTTACTTACCTTGTGATGGTGTGATTCCACTAACACTTCTCTTTTCCTTAGTAACTTGTCCCTTCTCTACAACTTTAAACAATAAAACCATAAGACTTCAATGTACAAATATATGCAAAACTTCACATCTAAAGCAAGAATCCTTACCTTAGGATGCCTTAGATTAATTCTCTACCAAGATCCAACTAAAAACTCTCAAAAATCCTTGAAAGATTGAAGGAAGAATTGAGAGGAAATGAGGAATGGAAGAGGCGGTGCAAGAAGAGTGAATGAAGGCTTTACTAAACTTAATCCCTTTTTAGTTCAAATTATCTTCATTCATTCCCATTTTACCCTTGCTCTTCCTTAGGAATTCCATCCTTGTCCTTTAAATCATTACAACCACACCCCTACTCTAGCATATCCTTCATAAAATTCTCTTACATTTTACTCCATACTTTTCCTGCTAATTAAGGGTAGAAAGGACATTTTGCCCCCATAGAAGAATTCTCTAGAATCTCACTACACAATTTTTCAAGCCCTTCACCGTGGCAAAGAATCTTTCTTCGCCTCGGTGAAAACTGACAGAACCTACACCATAGGTTACAGGACTTCATCACCACGGTGAAACTTCTTCTTCGCCCCGGCGAAGTCTGTAACACAAAATTTAGCCAAGTCTTTACAACTTTCAAGGCAACCACTCAACCAACTCACAATATCCATTCAACCAAGGACCAACCAAACAATATTAACAATATAACAACTCAATTAAGAGCAAAACAATAAAGATTAGCTACGTACCTCAAGTGGGGCGTTACACTGAATTATAGGCAAAATAGAGCATTTTCGAAGACAAGCAAAACAAGCACTTTCAGAACAGTCACTTTTATTTATAGGTAATCCAATACATTGTGCAGGAAACATGTTATCAGAATGATCACATTGTAAGGAAATAGTAGTGGAAGTAGAATCACAAGGTATGGGAGTAACATTTGAACTAGAGTTGATAACTTTCTGAATACTAAAACTATCCTGACTACCCGACTGTAAGTCATTATTGATAGTGTTTTTACAATGAAAACTATAACTATTTGATTTAGTATGTGGAAAGACAGATGATGAAGTAAAAACTGGTTTTGAATGGGAGATGGACTGGGGAATATGCAGTTGATATAGGCCACTTTTAAGATCCCCTTGTAGTAATGTTGCTCTGGTTAACTGATCCTTGACAACACAACAATCAGCATTAAACTCAACAATTACATTATTGTCCTTAGTGAACCTAAAAATACTAAGCAGGTTTTTGGTTATTTTTGGAACACACAAGATATTTTTAAGGTGTAAGCGTTTAGAATGAAACATGCTAGGTAAGAATGTGTTACCAGCGTGAGTAATATCCAGGTGCTCACCAATTCTCACTTGAAGTTGGCTCACACCACCATATTCCTTGCTAAGTTGCAGCTGACTGAGATATGAAGCTACATGGTCAGTGGCTCCAGAATCCATGTACTAGGTGAGATCAGTAGGAGTGAATTGAGTGGCATACATAGGCTGGGAATTATGATTTGCACGAGTGGAAACAGTAGCCATAAATACTTGATTATGACCAGAATCAGTAGACTGTTGGTGGCTAGGTGGTCCAAAAATAGAAACTGGAGAGGGCACAGCATGTGATGCATGAACTTGTTCTTGTGAGATACCACTTTATTCAGAGTTAAAATTAGTCTTGCCAAGATGAGGGCTAAACTATGGTTGACCAGTGGGAGACAGTTGTTTTGAAATAAAGGCTAAAGTAGATGAGTATTGAGCAATGTTTGGATTGTTATTTGTGTTGTGTGGTTGATAGGAAAGGGAATTAGGAAACTATGGATGTCTCGAAGGCTGATTCTGGTGCAGATTACCATTATAAGCAGAGTTGAATCTGTGGTAACACTGAGTAGCTGAGTGACCTGCTTTGTTACAAACTTGGCAGATTAGTCTATTTCTGTTATAACCACGACCTCTGCCTCTTCCATACGTAACAAAACCAGGCCCTCTAGGAGTAAATGTGGGAGTATTGTTGTAGGGAAAATAGTGAGTAGCTGAACCAGTAGGGAAGTGTTTGACAGCAGTGGATATGTTTGTTGGACATGAGGATTTCCTAAAGAGTTTAGAGATGGGACAGAATTGAAGTTCCCAGTACTAACTCCAAAATCTTTATCATTGTTCAGTCTAGAATTCCCAAAACTTCCACTTCCAATGTGATTTGTCGAATTCCCTACATTTCTACCTCCAATGTTATTTGTAGTTGAAATATGGGCTGAACTATTATATAGATCAACTGAATTAAACTTGTCTAACCTAACTTCATATTTTTGGAGCAAAAATTGTGCTTCTTAAAGTGTAATTGAGTCTATTTTCGATTCAAGCCTAGATGTAAGATTTACTACCACAGGATCATATTTAGGACCCAATCCATCCAGAACATACTGTAACAAGTCATCATCAAATATAATCATACCACCAGCTGATAAGCTTTCACTAATTTCTTTCATCTTTTTGACATATTCAAAAATGCTCAGATTGTTCTTTTGAGTTGTCTGTAACAGATTCTTAAGATGTAATGCCCTAGCCTTTGAGTCTATAACAAATTCATGCTCTAGGACTCTCCAAATATCAGTTGAAAACCTACACTTCGATACTGTACCAAACATACTTTCCGATATTGAAACTTATCTGTTCTCTTCCACATTATATAACTCAGATTAATTTTGTCCTTGACAGAATCATTCTTAACCCTAAGTTATCCACTCAATTGACTCAACTCATTATCAACATTCATATCAGACAAAATTAAAGGCGAAGGACATGAAATTTTACCAAGCAAGTGGTCCTCGAGCTCATGCGAACCTACAACAAAAAGGACTTGCGAGCTCCAGAATCTGTAATTATCTCGAGTAAGTTTCCGATTAATCACCGGTAGACTTGAAGCAATTGTAGACGAAGATCGATTTAACACATCCTTCAACATTTCCTCAAGGCTGTTAGGCAGAGGATTTGAACTTAAATCAGGATTTTTGGCCATCGATGTTAGTCACGGCTCTGATACCATGTGAAGATTGAGTAAGATTCGAAGAAAAATTAAGAAAAAGTGGAAGAGAGATTTGTTGATAGAATCTGGATCTGTGTTATTTTAAACTCACTGTAGCTCAACTCACTTTACTCTTTTATATGTAAAAGAGTAAAGTGAGAGTTAGTTTACAATCTGAGCTTAAGCTAAAACAAAACTACACCGTTTCTGTACAACTTTACACAAGCCCTCACAAGTTTGATAGTTAATCAAATAACACCCATTTTACGCTACATTCTAACAATCGCATGGGATCGGCCCTGGGATTTGCTATTCCAATGCATACCTAACTCGCGAAAGAGAGAGTGGAGAAATATGGTAAAATTAAAATGGAACCCGATAAGACAATGGTAAGCTGATCGAGCCATATACTTATAACTTTTTCGTTTCAATATGGTATAATGGTGAGGACAATTGCACCTCAAACATATCCTGGCTGGACTAAAATTAAGTGAGATAAAAGATACTCTATAATTTAGATGTCAAAGGTAAACAAACACGTTAATATTGTATGGTAACTGTTATTGCAATTTTTATTATTTTTAGCGTTATGTAAGCACTGTTCGAATATTATGGCTCGCTTTCTTATTTGTTTTCATATGAAATTGCATGTCTTTATGAAAACTATTAAATAAAAAATACAATTATAAATAGGAATATAATTTAAAAGTCCTATTAGGAATTGAAATATGAATCCTATTAGGAAAAAAAAAAATTCCCATACATTACCTATAAATATAGAAGTGAGAACCAATTCAAAGTCATGAGAAAATGTGAGAACACAGAGTATTTGATGTAAGGACTATTAAACACCATAGGGAGAGTGTCTCAAAAACTTGGGTTCCATTTGGTTGGTTTTTGGGAATACTATTATTAGTATTTCCAAAAAAGTTAAACAGTAAATGCCAAAAAACTCACAATATTATCCAATATTATTCAACTTTTTTTAAACCCCCTAAATTTGTTAATTTAATTAAATACCTATAAATTTGTTTTTAAAATTGCAAAAACACCCCTAAACCCACATTATACCAGATTCCGGCCATCACTGCCAGAAGTTGGCTGGAATTTGGTAGGATGGCACACTACCAGCTGGATCTTGCCGGTAGTGCACCGATCTAGCCTTTTCTGGCCAGAAAAGGCCAGATCTAAGGCCAAAGATCTGGCCGTTGACAGCTAGATCTTTGGCCGTAACCAGACGTTAACGATGACCAACATATGGTCGTCGTTGAACATCAACGATGGTTGTATCTTTGGCCGCCATTGACAAGCAAATACGGCCAGATATAGCCATAGATCTGGCATTTGCTAGCCAGATCCACTATGGATCTGGCCGAAAAATGCCATATCAGCGCATGACCGGCAAGATCCAGCCGGTCATGCACCAATACAGTGACTCCGGCCACCCTCCGACGGTGGTGGTCGGCTGTTCGTATTTGATAGGTGGGTTGGGGGTGTTTTTGTTAACTTTTAATGTTTTATTATAGGGGTGTTTTGTAAAAAAAAAACATGGGGGTATTTTATTAATTTGTAAATCCTACATCGTAATACCTGCCCAATTCAACTTTTTTTTTAACTTTTTTCAAAAGCCTTTTCCCAAAAACGTAAAAATGTGAACCAAACGGAGCCTTGGATCTTTTCCACTCTAGGTTTTGGGTTGAGCGTGGTTAGAAGCTAGGATTGTTTCTGCTCTGTTTTATGTATCGGGTTTATGGTATTGTGTACTCTTGTGTATCGTGTTCAAGAAACTATAGTGAATTTCTCTTATCTGTGGATGTAGGCAGATTATGTCGAACCACATAAATATCTGTATCTTTATGTGGTGTGAGTTAGACAAACTAAAACATGTCTAAGTTGTATGTCGAGTGGTTCTCAAATCTTGGTGACAAAATTTGGCATGGTTACTGTGCGACTTGAATGCTAGCAAAATTAGACAAGGTTACTCTGTGACTTGGATGCCGTGACGGTGGAGCGTTATCTTCATCATGTTCATCACTGTGATGAAAAACTTACATTCATCGCTATGATGGAAAACTCGCCAAGGTGGAGATTGCTAGGATATTGTAGTTCGCTATCTTATTTGTTCCCATGTGAATTGCATATCTTTATAAAGACTATTTAATAAAAAATACAATTGTAAATAGGAATAGAATTTAGGAATCCTGTTAGGAATTGAAATATGAATCCTATTAGGAAAAAATATCTCATATATTACCTATAAATATAGGGATGATAGCCAATTCAAAGTTATGAGAGAATATGAGAACTCATGGTATTTGATGTAAGGATTATTAAACACCATGGGGAGAGTGTCTTAGAAATTGGGATCATTTCCACTTTAGGTACTGGGTTGAGCGTGGTTAGAAACTATGATTATTTCCGCTCTGTTTTATGTACTGGGTTTATGGTATTGTATACTCTTAGACATCGTTTTCATGAAACTATAGTGGATTTATTTCATCCGTGAATGTAAACGGGTTATGCCGAACCACGTAAATATCGTGTCTCTTTATTTGGTATGATTTTACTTTTTATATTATTATCTCGAATATATGTTTTCCGCTGCGTGATCTCCTAACAAGCACAACTTGAATTCAACTTGGATTATCCTGTTAAATTAAAGAATTGTATGTTTTCAATTCATTGATTTATCACTAAGGAGTTACACCCTTTATATAGGGAGTATACGCTCCTAAATCTCCTAATTATGTCAATTGTGGATTACACAATATTTTTTTCTGATATAATTAGGAGATTACATAATCTCTATAATATTCTGAGATCGTATACCTGACATAACTAAAAGATTACATAATATTTACTTGATTACAAAATATATACAAAATATCATGAAAATCTTAACACTTCCCCTCAAGTTGGTGCGTAGATGTCACACATGCCCAGCTTGTCTAACACTTGTGAGAAAATACGTTTGGAGACAGCCTTGCTAAGAATATCGGCCAAGTGATCCTCTGATCGAATCTTGGGTAGTTCAATAATATTTTCATCCAATTTTTCTTTGATGAAAAATCTATCTACTTCAACGTGCTTCGTACGATCATGTTGAACTGGATTGTGAGCAATGTCACATGCTACTTTATTGTCACAATATAACTAGATTGGTTGATTAGGTTGATAACCCAAATCTTGTAGTAGAAATCTTAGCCACAAAGCTTCACAAATCCAAAATGCCATTCCCCTAAATTCTGCTTAAGCGCTTGAGCATGCCACAACATTCTGTTTCTTGCTTCTCCAGGTGACTAGATTACCTCCTACAAAAGTAAAATAACCAGAAGTAGATCGTCTGTCATCCACTGCTCCAGCCCAATCAGCATCAGTATATGCATGCACATTTTGGTAGTCCTTATTTTTAGAAAATAAGATTCCCTTTCCAGGAGCATGTTTTAAATATCTCAGGATACACATTACTGTGTTCATATGCTGCTCCCCAGGATTATGCATGAACTGACTGACTATACTCAATGCATAAGCAAGATCTGGCCTAGTGTGAGAGAAGTACATCAATCTTCCCACAAGTCTCTGGTATCCCCTTTGTCAACTGGTACTTGATCAGTCTCAACTCCTAATTTCAAGCCTTCTTCGATTGGTGTATCAGCTGGTTGACATGCTGATATACTAGTTTCCTGCAGCACATCCAATGCATACTCTCTTTGTGATAGAAAGATACCTCTGTTAGATCGAGACACTTCAATTCCGAGAAAATATTTCAAAGAACCTAGGTCCTTTATCTCGAATTCTTCTGATAAGTACTTTTATAGAGCCTTCCTTTCTTCTGGATCATTTCCTATAACCACCATATCATCCACATATACAATAAGTGCAGTGGTCTTTCCTTGCTGTTTTTTAAGGAATAATATGTGATATGAATTGCTCTGATGGTAGCCAAAAAACTTCATAGCTTTGGTAAACCTCCCAAACCATGCCCTCGGAGAGTGTTTTAACCCATACAGTGACTTCTTTAACTTACATACCTTTTTGCTATGTTTCCCTGGTAACATACACCCTGGTGGAGGATCCATATAAATTTCTTCAGACAATTCTCCATGTAGGAAAGCATTCTTCACATCGAACCGCTGTAATGGCCAATCCAGGTTTGCAGCCAAAGATAACAAGACATGTACTGTGTTGAATTTGGCTATAGGTGCAAATGTCTCTGTATAGTCTATCTCATGAGTTTGAGTGTACCCTTTTGCTACTAGTCTTGCTTTAAATCGTTCAATCATAACATCAACTTTATACTTCACAGTGTAAACCCAAAGACATCCAACAGTCTTCTTTCCTGGTGGACAATCAACAAGTTCCCAAGTCTCATTCTTCTGTAATGATTTCATCTCTTCATTCATAGCAGCTTTCCATTTTGGATCAGATAAGGCTTCCTGCACACTATTAGGAATAGATACAGTAGATAATTGATTCACAAATGACCAATTTGATTCTGATAGATGATGATTAGACACATAATGACTCATGGGATATTTGACCTTACTAGATGACTCAGGTTCGTATCTTGGTTTAGGAATCCGTCTAGTACTTCTTGGTGGTAACTGCTTCCTAATTGGTTCAGACTCTATTGTTTTAGACTCTATTGGTTCAGACTCTAAATCAGGAACATTTATAGTGAATGGTGGTTGTGACATACCAGGAATGAGAGATTCAGACTGAGATGAAGTTTCTTCAGACGGAGATACCACCTCGACATTTTCATCCACTTCATCTTCTTGTTGATCAACAGGTCTAGTTTCTGACTCATAGTCTCCCACATCTTGAACGGCATAGTCAGGAGTCTAAATTTCTTCCGGACAATACTCCCCCTGAAGTTCAGACTTAGAAGAAAAATACACCAACTCTTCATGGAACACAACATCCATGGTTACAAATAGTTGTTAGGTTGGAGGATGGTAAAAGCGATAACCCTTTTGATGAACCCCGTACCCAACGAAAACACATTTCAATGCTCGAGGAGACAACTTGTTGCGTTGATGTTTATGGAGGTGTACAAAAGCAACACAACCAAAAACATGAGGTGGTAAGTTTGCAACCATTGAAGCATTCACCGTTTTACCAAGAGCTTGAAATGGAGTTTGGAACTCAATTGAGCTAGAAGGTATTCGATTGATTATGTGGGCAGCAGAAGTGAGTGCTTCTCCCCAAAAGGACAATGGCATGTGAGCTTCTATTAAGAAAGCACGAACAACCTCCAATAAATGCCGATTTTTGCGCTCAGCAACACCATTTTGTTGGGGTGTGTTGGGCAAGTAGTTTGATGAATAACACCATGTGCTATCAAGTACTGCTGAAGGTCTGTACTTTGATATTCTCCTCCATTGTCACTTCGTAGAACCTAAACTTGAGCATTATAATGTGTACGAACCATTTGGTGAAATATTTGAAATACCAAATTGACCTCCCTTTTAGATTTCATCAAACAAACCCAAGTCATCCTTGCACAGTCATCAATGAAAGTAACAAACCATCGTGACCCTCTTAAAGTATTAACTTGGGAAGGCCCCCAGACATCAGAGTGAATAAGCATAAAGGGATTTGAACTTTTATTCAATTTTATTGGATAAGAAACTCAATGACTCTTTGAAATTTCACAAACATTACAGCGGAAACAACTAACATCACTTTGCTTAAACAAACTTGGAAATAATTTCTTCAAGTAACCAAATAAAGCATGTCCAAGACGCCGATGCCATAACTAGATGGAGGATTTATGCCTGTCTTCTTCCGAGCCACTGACTGTAAAAGCTTGTTGTACTATGGCATAATTTTTTTTTCTCTAAATCCAAGTAATACAGCTGCCCTATCTAATACCACAACCAATCGTTTGTTTTTTCTGAATGCTCTTAAACACACAAAAATCAGGCCAAAACATCACCACACAAGATAAGGTTTTGGTTATTTGTGAGATTGACAACAAGTTGTAATTTAGGGAAGGAACAACTAGAATTGAATCTAAGTTTAAAGTATTTTAAAAGGTTATTGATCCTTCTCCAATGACTTGAGTGGACTCACCATTGGCAGCAGACACAAATTTCTGTGAGGATGGTTTTAAGTGTGAAATATGCATAGAATCAAATATCATGTGATCGGTAGCACCAGAATCAATTATCCATGCACTATTAGAAACAGATGTACACATATGTAAAGACTTACCATCATTTCCAGTAGTTGCTACTAGAGCTGGGCGTTTGGGACCGGGCCCAAAAGCCCGAGCCCTCCACTAGGCCCTCCTCCGGTCCCAGGAAATTTTACCCCTAAAAAAATACTAAAAACCCCCTATAAAATTTTGTTTTGCCCCCAAAATATAAAAAAATTGAGGGGGAAAAATGAAATTATCCAAGGCCCATGGGACCGGTCCTGGGCCCATGGGACCAGTCCCGACTAGGCCTAGGGCCTGGTCCGGGTCCTGGTGATTCTCATGGGCCTGGGACCGGTCCCAGGCCCATGAGTGACTGGTCCCATTTGGGACCAGTCCCAAACGGGCCCAGGCCTGGGCCCGCAAGGGACCGGTCCCTTGCCCACCTCTAGTTGCTACAAACGATGAGCATTGATCAACATCTTCTTTCTTTTCCACAATAGCAGCAATAAAGTTTTTCTTGGAATTCTTCTTCCTTTGATCACAATTGTGATCCCACCAGTCTGGATATCCAACTAGTTCAAAACATTGGTTCTTGGTATGACCAGATTTGTTGCAGTGGGTACATTTCTTGTCTGTTTTGGATGACTTGCTAGATTTTACATGCTGACTTCTATTTTGGGCCACCATTGCTGAAGGCTCAATATTTCCTGATTCTCCCTTCAAGGTAGTTTGACGGACTGCCTCTCGTCGAACTTCTGAGTAACTCTCTTCTAGATTTGGAACCGGATTTTTTCGTAAAATTTCTGCACGAATTTGTTCGAACTGTCCATCTAAACCTGCAAGAAAAATGTGAACTCGCAATTGCTCGACAGATTTCTGATATGCTATTATGTCATCGGGATCCTTCATAACCACTGTATTTCAATGGTTCAATTCATGAAATATTTCTATCAATTCTCCATAATAGACAGAGAGTGACCTTCCATTTTGTTTAGCAGTAAAGGCTTTCTGGTGCAAGAAGAAGACAAGTAACTCATCGCTTCCATCATAGAAAGCTTTGGATAGAGCACTCCAGATTTCACGAGCAGTGGATAAGCGGAGATAACGCTTCATAATTTCAGGAGACATGGACATCAACAACCATCGTTTGACTTTCTGGTTTTCAGCATACCATTTTTCATACCCCTCGTCGGATTCCTTTGGTGGTGGTTTCTTTCCACGAATATAGGAAAGTTTTTCTCTCTCCGCAATATGCATTTCCGTAAGCTGAGACCATACATCATAGTTCGATTCAGTAAGAGTGATTCCTGGATTGAAAGCTCCATCGGGTTGAATAATAATGGGTTTTGATCTTGATGATTCAGACATTGTCGACCCCCTTTTTTTTTACTTTTGACTTTGACTTGACTTTTCCCTTTTTTTTTTTTTAAATATTACTTAAGAATAAAAAAGAAAAATAAATAAATAAAGGAAAAAAAAAGTTTAAAAACAAACTCTCAACAAGCACAACAGCCAAGTCACGGTGGCACAGCAACTGTTGATCAGAGTCGTCGGAAACAGATCGGGTTTGACGTCAGCAAGTCTGTGGCGTTAGCAGTAATCGGAGATGGTGGCAAAAATGGTTGAGACAGCAGCAAATCGGCGAGAAGACGACGGCAGATTGGAAGTTTATCAGTGACAAGCTTCAGCATCGATTTGGTTTTTTTTTTTTTTTTTCTCTGTGATCTGGTTTCTTCCCTCTTGGCTTCAACGATGATAGTGTGGTGGTGTTTCTTGGTGATTGAAGTTGTTTGGGTGATGATGTGAATTTGCGGCATATTTGTTGAAGATAGTTGGTTTTGGAATTTTTTTTTTTTCTTTTCTGGGTATTATGGTGTTGAATATGGCAGTTTGTTGAAGATGATTGGGATAGGCTGGAGATTGAATATGGCAAGGTTGATATGGCAAGAGGTTTTGGTGTTGTTTTGCGGCTGGATTTGATGGTTGGTGGGTTTTTTGTTTTTTTTTTTTTCTGGTTTCACGTTGCGGCTAGATTTGATGGTAGTAGAGTTGACGTTGGTGTGTCGGCTGATAGGCTAGAGGATGTTTTCTGGTGACTGAACTTTGGAGGATCTGATTGATTGCAATCGTTTTCTCCTTCTTGGATTGACGACAATGGGATGATTTCTCGCCGGTGTTTTTTTTTTTTTTTCCGACGGCTGCTTTACAATGAATAATTTTTGTTTAGATCAGAGGGTGGCTCTGATACCATGTTAAATTAAAGAATTGTATGTTTTCAATTCATTGATTTATCACTAAGGAGTTACACCCTTTATATAGGGAGTATACGATCTCCTAAATCTCCTAATTATGTCAATTGTGGATTACACAAAATTTTGTCTGACATAATTAGGAGATTACATAATCTCTAGAATATTCTGAGATCGTATACCTGACATAACTAAAAGATTACATAATATTTACTTGATTACAAAATATATACAAAATATTACCATGTTTGGCTTATTATTTTTATCCCTATTCCCAATCCTATTCTCCAAATAATGTTTGGCACATTATTCCATAAATATTACCCTATTTTTTAATTACTTTTAGACCCCATAAGGTTATTAATTTCATCAAATACACCCTGAAAAAAAAGTTTAAAAATTATCAAAAACACCCCCGCGACCCATACTTGCCAGATTCTGGCAACCACCGTCGGTGGTAGCCGGAATCTGTACAACGGCCTACCTGCCGACCATAAATGGCCGGAAGTTTACCGATCTGGCCTTTTCTGGCCAGATCCACCACGGATCTGGCCGGAAAAGGCCAGATTTGGCCGTGAACGACGGCCAAAGAAATGGCCGTCGTTGAAGTCAACGACGGCCAAATCTTGGCCATCGTTGACTGAAAATGACGGCCATATCTTTGGCCGTCACTGTTAGCCAAAGATGTCCGTCGTTTTTGCCTTTTTCGGCCATTGACGGCCACGGCACGCCGTAGATCTGGCCTTTTCCGGTCAGATCCATGGTGGATCTGGCCGAAAAAGGCTATAATGACGTGTTACGACACAGATCCAACCGGTCTGTGTTGTAACGCGATTTTCCAGCCAAATTCCGGCTGTGGTGGCCGGAATTTGGCACTGCAGGTGGTGGGGGTATTTTTGTCATTTTGCATGTTGGGGTATTTATTAAATTAGCAAACTTAGGGGTTTTTTTTATAAATTTTTAAATTTTACCTCGTAATACTCCCGTATTCAATTATCTAATACTATCCCAAAAATCATATCCAAAATAATAAACCAAACGCACCCATGAAAATCTTAACATATCCTGGACGGCTCAATACATTGATATAAAATTTCAAGAACATTATCGTGATTATCACCGTTTATATAGATGCCAAGAGTAAGAGGGTCGGCGTAGTAGGCTGGAGAAAGTATCTCCGGATGATTAGATGTACTATATATAGTTTGTTGATATTGCTTAAGACAGAACTGAAATTTCATATGTGATAGTGAAGGCATTAATAAATTGTATTAATCGTGTAATAAAGTAGTAGAGTATATCCAAGCAAACTAAGAATAATCTAAGGAATTGGAGTTTAACCCCTATGCTAGTTCAAACTCCTATTTCTGGCACAAAGAAGAGATGGAATAGATAGAATTATATATTTGATTTGCTGTATTGTCATATTCACGTGTATATGTTTACAATACGTGTTCTAATAAATGAAAAAAATTATTCATAAAATATTTGAATAAATTTAAAAATAAATTTTATTTTATAAATCTCTATCCCAACACCAAAATGTGTTGGAACATAGTTCAAACAGACTGAGTTCAAGGCTCATGCAACATCGGTGAGCCAGAGAGGTTTCTTCAACGTTGCCACTCATTGGGACAATGTTCCACTTCAACCCTTGGCGTTAGAACTCTTTCGAATTCAAGCTTTCAAATGTTAAAACTCGATGACATGTCGGGATCAAGTTTGACAATGTTATCTACGTCGTAGTGGCGTTGGGGCATGCCATAAAATAGGTGCCTCCCACTCAGGAAGGCATTCGATTTCGGACACCTACTGGCGTCGGTGCATTATCACAATGCATCTACACATATAGGTGGTGTTGGGGGACCATGATGCCCCGACGGTTTGTCGGCACTAATTATTGCACCAGAGTAGATATGAGGTGACACATGAAACGACTATGCCAGCCCCAGTCCTATATCTCGCCACTTGGAGTTTCAAGCGGTGACAGTCAAAATTCAAAAGACATTGAATAAGCAATTTAGGGGTGGAAAAATCTGGTTAACTAAACCGGTTCGGTCTTTTTCTTAATCGAACCAGATATTCGGTTCAAGTACATCTCGAACCGAAACTGAACAAGTTTTCTATATAAACTGGTTATTAACCGAACCGATTGATGAACAATTTTACTTCCTTGCAAGTGCATGAATCGCTATCGCAGTATAGTGTGCAAAAGCAAAGGTCAATCCTACAGAGATTTGTAAGTTATCAAGTAATCCTAATAACTATGTCTTAATTAAACAAATAAATTCAAGCAATTAAGGAACTAGTGATTAAAACTAAATGTAAAAAGAAAATAAAAATTAACTACTACTGACTAAGCCAAAATAACACCAATAAAAACTAATTTAAGAACCAATGAACTACAACCTAGGTATCCAGTTTCACCATAATAATCCAGTTTTATGCCAATTATCAAACTATTGTTATTACAATCCAATTTTTAGGGTTCGCACTCACATAATTAAGGTATTATTATAAGGTGTTCGATATTAACCTAGTATCTTTAACACGAGACTAGCTAGGGCGTATAGTCTAGCCTAATAATTAAAAACTTATTAAACACATGAGCACTTGAAATCAAAAATATTTGTCAGGGTGTATGCAGAAATACTAATCATTCAAGAAATCATAAACCAATTAGCATTATGTCAAGGCGTATGCACAAAATACTAATGATTCATTTACACGAGCTATTCAAGATTAGCTAGGGTGTGTAGTCTAACCTTGTCTCAAACAATCAATTAATTAACATTAAAGGTGATCAAGCAATAACATCAATTAAAGATGGAATAAACGATAATGAATAAAACTAGAATTGCAATGGATTGATAAGATAAATAGAATTAATAAAGACATAAAACCTTCTTATTAGGCTACATTGGATCCCTAGAAAAGTATTTAGTTACACATGATTATAAGGAAATCAAACCTCAAAATCTTGAAAATCATGAAGTACAAGAAGAAGAAGATGAAACCCTAGGTAAGATATCCCCTCCTTGCCTCTTCCTAATTATATTTGATATTATAAACCCTAGCTCCCTAAAATATAGCTAAGGACATCTATTTATAATATTAAAGTAATGAGGGTATTATGGTAAAAAGTTATACTTCAATTAAAAATGCATAATAACAAATCTGCACATCTCCAAGCATTAATGTAACTTTCGTCTCCATTTTTAACCATATTTCTGGTCGAACTGGGCCACGATCAAAACATAAAAGTCGTAGATCTATCTCTTAAATTTAAAATGCCACAAGAACCTGGTCAGTAGGAGTTGTGTAGCTCAAGTTATGATCATTTTCGTGCAGCATATTCTGACAGAAAAATTTCCGAACATAAATTTCCCGCATTGCGCCGCGGCATGAAGTTTCTGTCCATTTTACAACTTTTTTATGCTGCGGCGTGGGAATAGTTTTTCTGCAGCCAACAATCTTCAAAAATCCATAACTTCTTCCTTTGAGCTCTGATTCTCAAACCGTTTGTTCCCACACGATTATGATTCTTTACTCTTCAACATGCATACTTGAAATCCTCATTTTACATTGCATAAATACCTGAAACTTCATAAAACATACCCGTGATTCTAGAAAGTAAAAGAGATATAAAAATTAAGTAAAATTAACCAATTAAATCTAATTCCCACACAAAATACCCTTAAAATCACTAAGTATGAGTGCACTTCGAAGTACTCATCACCGATTAATTGGTTAACCGATTTTGAACCGGTTTTTTGAAACAATAATTTTGCAACATAAATCCAGTTTTATGCAGTGACAAAAATCAGATTAACATTTCAATTACAAATCAAAGTAACATTAAAATTACAAACCATTACAATTTAAAGCCTTTCCGCAGTGACAAATGACAATCCTTCATGTAAATAAACTACTAAAATTACAAATCAAAGTAACACAGAAGAAGAAATCTGGAAACACGACACTTAAAAGTTTAAATCAGACTTATTCAACAGAACTGGTGAAATTATTAAACTCCAAATCCATGGTAGTCCCAAATAAAAAGAAATCAATCAACCATCGAAACGTAAGGGCAGTTCTTAAACTCCAAATATATAAAAAAAAAAAAAAAAAAAAAAAAAAATGGGTATGAGATATCCAGAAAGGGAAAATAATAGCAAATTACAAAGCCACATGAACCAGCACATTTCAAACTCAAATGCTAACTTAGAACAGTAGGAAATCAGTATTGATTGAGAGATTTCAGAAACACAAAAACAGAAGAATTAAAGTAGTGATGAATTTGTGATTTACTAACTGAAGAAGATTACAATACGCCTTATTATATGAGTCAGGTGTAAGAGTACAGTAGTAAAGTGTAGAAGATGAGCTAACTACAACTGAACGAAACGGTTAAGTCAAAACGACACTGTTGAATACATTTAGTTTGATAGATGATAAACTAATCCTTTTTCCTTTTACATCCTAATATTCCCTTTTAAACTGGACCAGGCTTTTTAGACTAACAAGTTTTCACCAATGTTGTTAAGCGCCTTCAGAGACACTTTTAAACTAGCTTTAAAACACCAGCAACTATCTTCAGTTTAGTTTGATATTCAATTTTCAAGCAAATCAAACAACTCATTGTACTGTTTATTTGTCACAGCTGCAATAGCAACTTCTGCTATAGTCTGCAACATTTCTTAAATCAGCATAGTTATTTCCTGAAATAATCGACACTCAAATAGTAGTTCATATAAATAGTAGCTTATCATTCAAACTTCTGCAATACTCTTCTACAATACTTTGCACATTTCTACATCAACAATTTCGTTTCATTAATTCAATACTTCAATTTCTGCTCAAAATTAGCAAACTCAACACCTCAACACTTCAGTGCAGCATTAGTAACTTACACTCCAGTGCAGCATGAAAATTACAACTTCAGGAACCCAACACGTCAGTACAACTTCAGTATTTCGACACTTCAATATCAACTTCAGTATACAACTTAGGAACCCAACAATACTTTAGTATACACTTCAATAGTTCAACAATTTATATCAACTACAGCTTCAAGAACTCAACACTTCAGCATGCAATGCCAATAATCTAACACTTCAATACCACATAAGCCTCCACTTCACTTTAGCATAAGACTTTAGCAACTCAACACTTCGTTTAGCAAACATCAAATATTAAATATAGTAACTTCACCAATCATATCCATCAAACAGACATATTTTCAACACAAATTTTCACCGGCAAAAAATTACCAAGCTAAACAGAATGCACTCGATTTGCCTTATCATCAGTACTTCAAATGTGCACTTCATATTTGCCTAACAACAGTGCTTCAAATCTTCACCGACTCAACTCTTTATTACGTACAATTTCAACTTCTTCTCAGGTACACTCTCTAACATAATCAGAATGCTGCTAGCACTAATCAAGCACCACAACTTCAAACTGTGACTAAGCGAAACTTTGACTATTGAAACCGATCTGATTACTCAACTGACAAGTTGCTCATTGCCTCTTTGCTAACAACTACTAATTTGCTTCTTAACTCGTGAATTGGGCTACTGCAAAGCTTTAGTCAACACATCCGCAATTTGAAGTTTGAAGGGTACATACTAGATGAGTAATTTTTAGCTAACACTTGCTCTCTATTATAATGAGCATCGATTTCAATGTTTTTAGTCTTGGCATAGAATACTGGATTGGCTGCTAGGGCTACTGCACTCAATTGTCACACCAAATGACAATTGATAGGAAGGCGATGCATGCAAACAACACACTAATTCTACCTCACTAAATCTAATGCAAATTCATGTAGTACAAAAAGCAAGTAAAGGTCTTTCCCGCAGAGGATTTGTGAACTCAATTAATTATCTACTTCAAACGGGGTTTGTCACGAATTATAAAAACTCAAACAAATATCAAGCTAAAATTAACAGTAAAACAATGAAACAATCACGAAAGAGATAAATAAGAGAAACTAGATTGAAGTTTTTTTCGCCACCACTAGACATGAATTACATAATAAAGCACTCTTTAACTTTCTACCCTCTTATCACATCAGTTCAGAAAATACCAAACGTTGGTAAGTTCTATCTCTCCTTATTGAGTCGTTGGATTAGACACGCATAACCCAATTCCCTATTTATTAGATAACCTAGGATACGATCTCTAATTCAAGTAATAAAAGCACTAATTTGCGAGAGACCTACTGAATCAAGGCTAAACTCATATGGTCGTTTTAGTTATCTTGAGTCCTTACCCCCCATGTATGCAGGCATACACTTTACTACTAGTTATTTAGGTTAATAAAGCGATTCCGTACTAAACAACCTAAATTGGCATTAATAAATTAATCTTAACTATTTAATTGTGCACTTAAACAATTAAGACAATCTATCTAAACCCTATTCATAGAGAAATAATCGCATAACCAAGAGGGATCAAAAGATAAATAGATGCAGATTTTATTAACCACAAGACGGCTTTGAAATCACCCTCAATCACAAAAGAATTAGTTCTTCATGAATAAATATGAGAACATCATTGTATTATTCATAACAAATAATAATAAAAAAGAAGAAGAAACACTTAGTGAAACTTGGTTGGATTAATGAAGTTGATGATGATCTCCTCCAATTCTTCTTCTCCAAGCCTTCTTTAATCTCCCTTTTTCTTCAGTTCTTGAATAATCTTTGTTCTCTCTTTTTTATCTCTAAAATAATTCCCCCAAAATAATGCTAAAAGATTTCTATTTATATCCCACAAGGGTTAGGATTTTGTTTTCCTTAATTCTAGTTAGTTTAGGACTCTTAAAACCCTATTTTCTTAGTAAAAAATGGAAGAAAAGGTCCCAACTGTCGTGACTGTGCCGCAGCACTGTACTGCAGCAAAGTAGCTACTAGAAAAAGTGTGCCGCGGCACAGTAGCTACAGGTCTTCTTCCCGCATCATTCCCCTGTTCTTCAAAGATAGTGATTTTTGAATTTGATAACGATGGAATTTGGAAAAGTGGTAAACATATGAAATGTAGCCCTTTGAATCAGCTTTCCAACAGTCAAGAATCGTCTTAATTCAAGTTCTACAGATCAAGATATTCTCAAAATACCAAGGCATGCTCAAGCTGGAACGTAATCTAGAATCTTCTCTTTACTTCAACTTCCATAACTTCTTCAATTCAACTCCAATTCTCGATCCGTTTGTTTCCAGTCGTCACAAATTCTCTCGCCAACATCATCTCTCATCCGAATATTAGTTTTGAGCCTTATTCCCTGGAAACACAACAAAAATACCCGTGATCCCGAAAAGTGTGTTTATGAAACAATTAAGTTAATTCATGCGAATTAATCCTAATTTCCCACAAATGATACCTATAAACCACTAAGTATAAGTGTATTTTCAAGCACTTATCACAACCCCCAACCAGCTTCTTGCTAGTCCCTAGCAAGCTAAACGATAAAAATATGTCTTCTAGCTTTAAAATTAAAATAAAATAAACATAAATCTAATCTACCCCAAATCACTTCCGTAGATTGTCACGGTTGCATTTAGCGTATGCAACAAGCCTTTAAACCCCTAGGTGGCCCTAGTTGGACGAGTTGTAGTCTCGTGAGGGTTTCCAGCAATGATACCCACAAACATCCATACTAAACCTAACCTAGACTTGAAAATTAAAAACAAACAAACAAAACATTAGTCTCCAGATATACATTCGTCTCAAAAATTGCATATAACACATACCATAAAGAATAGTTAAACATCACCGAAGCCCAAAGGTAACTCAAAAATCAATTTCATTTTCATTATCAACTCTCACACATCAATCATTCCACAAACCCGTTAATCTCAAAACCCAGATGATCACATGCACAAACTTCACAAACAAAGAATTGATCTCAAAAATTTAAAAATATAATATAATGTATAGAATCAAATTTCATAGGCTCACTTTTCAAACTACTGTCCACTAATGTAGAATGATCATACTACCTCGGATCAATAGGTCTTTATTAAGCTTGTAATGTTAGGCTACGTTATGAGGTTATGAAAGAATGGAAAAGATAAGCAAAAATAAGAGATTCAATCCAATTTCTTTCAAACACTTTCATTCAAGCACCACCATTCTTCTTTACACCCAACTTTTTCCACCCTTCATCAAAGATAATTTCATTGCATCATTTGTACTTTGCAGTGTTTCTCAATAAATTTCCTTTTTTCTTTCTTCTCTATTTTTCTTTCCTTTTTCTTTTTCTTTTTTATCAATTTTTTTTTTCATTCGGAAGAAAAAAAAGAAATCTAAAAATGCTACCCCAACTATTGATTAAAAAGCACTCCACAACCCCCAACCTATTCTTTTGAGCACATTTGGAATAAATTGACAATTTTTACAAACCTTCACCCTCACTTCTTTAATTGCTCTCACCAATCTTGTACTTAGATTAAGTCTGTTAAAAATTAAAGGGTAGGAATGTGTTTTTGGCTCAAAATAATGGTGGGTTAATGTAGGTTACATGAAAGAAAATCAAGGCTAAATGTGTTTAATAATGGCTCAAAGGGGTAATTAGCAATAATTTAAATAAAGGGTTGGCTTGAAAGGCTCAAATGATCCAAAGATAGCCTAAATCATATCCTAAGTAATGTGCATTCTAGGATTTCGCCTCAAGTAGTTATTAAGTGAGTTCTAGAATTTGTTGAGATCGCAAAAATGTCTATGAAAATTCATACATAACAAACATCACTAAGGCTTAAGACTAACCAACCAAATCATACCACATAGCATGAGAGTCTCAAACTAGATGAAACTAATTATTCAGAATTACCCTTAAACTTAAGCAACATTTAACATCTTCTTAACATCACATGTTATCACAATTATAATCATATCATTGACTTACAAATTAATCTGAAAAACTAAACAAAACAATTTAATCCTAAAATCATGCAAAAACTAAAAAAAAATCACCTAAATTTGTAAATTTAACAAAAATAAATAGGAACCTTCCCTCACCCCCAACCTAATATCTACATTGTCCCCAATGTAGCAAAAGGAAAAAGAGAAGGAAAAGAAAAGTTACCCCCCTTTTTAATATTGAAGTGTGAAGACGCGTGAAAGTATGATCACCACTCTTGTTTCATTCCATCAACTGTATCAAATTCTATCAAAACAAAGAAACTCATGGTGTACATCATTGGCCACACACATCACTAGTCAAATATAGGAATTAGAGTAACAAAACACAAACTAAACGACATCTTAAAAAAAAAAAAATTAAAAGGGAAAAAAAATGAAAAATCAATGGGTTGTCCCATATAACGCTTGGTTTAACGTCCTTAGCCCGACGTCATCACTTTCTCAACCATATTCTCCCCTATATTTAAAGTGTTCTGGAGGAGGTCTAAGCTCCAAAGTAGGTTCCTGCATAATGAAAGGTAGAAGCTTCTCATTAGATAAGGGAAGAGAAATATAAGAAAGAGCATACCTTGGATTTTTCTTTGGAAGAAAATTAACCAATGCAACAATCGCTTCTATTTTCTTTCCTATGTCAATGTCTTCTTTAGACTTTCTAGGTTCCTTGGCCACCCAACCATCCCATATTGCAACATCCAATGGATCTTCACTCTTGAGCTCGAACATTTGCTTAAGTGATTGTTTAGCTTCTTTGGAGTCAATCGCCTCATCTCCCTCATTATTGGGCTTTTTCAATCCATCTTGAATCAATCATCTTTAGTTTCGTCAGTGTTGATTGGTTTCATATGAGCTTCTTCAAGTTGCTTCCCACTTTTCACTATTATAGCACTAACATTCTCCCTAGGGTTAACCAAATGTTGGGAATGAAGCTTTCCAGACCCATGCACCTCTAATCTTCCAAGAATAGTAGCCAATTGACTAACTTGGCTTTCCAAATTCTTGATTGACATTTTTGTTTCTTGTTGGAACTTGAGATTCTCTTGCTGAAATTGAAGAGAGCTAATTGCTATTGAGTTTACCAAGTCCTCCAAAGACTTACCTTGAGGTTGGGAAGAAGACCTGTAGCTAAACAAATGAAATTCCTTTACGTTTTATGAAACAATAATTTTGCAACATAAATCCAGTTTTATGCAGTCACAAAAATCAGATTAACTTTTCAATTACAAATCAAAGTAACATTATAATTACAATTTAAAGCATTTCCGCGGTGACAAATGACAATCCTTCATGTAAATAAACTATTAAAATTACAAATCAAAGTAACATAGAAGAAGAAATCTGGAAACACGACACTTTAAAGTTTAAAAACTTATTCAACAGAACTGGTGAAATTATTAAACTCCAAATCCATGTTAGTCCCAAATAAAAAGAAATCAATCAACCATAAAAACATAAAGGCAATTCTTAAACTCCAAATATAAAAAAAAAAAATTGGTATGAGATATCCAAAAAGGGTGTTAGGAAACGATCAAGTCATGGCAGCGAAAAACAAAAAATATATAATAGTAGATCGTTCCCTTAGAACCAAGATCAGGGCACAAATTTTCAGTTTATACATTAAATCAAAATCTGCAAAAAAATCAGATTAGAGTTAAGAATTCATATGCATGTTTGGAGACTCCTTCAACTTGTCTCTGAATGGGTTTCGCTACCGATCCAGGAGTAGGATCAGTACATGGAATAGAATGTAACTCATTATTAGACTCCAAAGAAACAGAACCTACAAAATCTAGACTTGAATTACAATGGATAGTGGCTACACTTAAACTTGAATTATAGTGAGATTCAACAACTTTTGGACTACTGAAATATGGATGACAATGTGACTTTAGGGTATTACTCAATGTATTATTACATGACACTATAGTTATTTAAGTAGAAATTTTGAATAACAGATGATGTGGAACAAACATGGTTGGTCTGGTATACTGGATGGGGAATTTTCAATTGATACATGCCACCTTTAAGATCCCCTTGCAGTAACATTGCTCTGGTTAGTTAGTCCTTAACAACATAACAATCAACATTAAATTCAACAATTATATTATTATCCTTAGTAAACTTAGAAATGCTGAGTAGGTTTTTGGTAATGTCAGGCACACAAAAAATATTTTTAAGATGCAGACATTTAGAGTGAAAATTACTAGGTAAGAATGTGTGACTTATGTGAGATATGTTAAGATACTCACCATTTCCCACTTGAAGCTGATTTCCACCACTATAGTCCTTTTTTTTTTTTTTTTTTTTTTTTTTTTGGGAATGGGTAAGAATTTTATAAAAGAGACAGAAAATGTACAAAAACGAGGGCATACCCTAAGAGAAAGACTGATAAAACTCAGTCAGAAAAACACATGGAAGAAAACCACAAAGCCACAAATTGCATAAAAGAGCACACAGGCTCCCCACAAAATAAACCACAAAGCCACAAACCGGCATAAAGAGCACGCAGCTCCTCCAAAGCTAATCAAGATGCCAAATCGCACGGAGTTGGGCCGAGATCTCATACTTGGGTGCTAAACCCAATATCTTGGCTTGGACTAAATCACAAATAGCTAGAACCGTATCTCTGCGAGAGCTACAGTGCTAACGAAACACATGGTTATTCCGTTCAGCCATAGAAAATCCTTTAGCTGAAAGGACTAACCAGGAAAGAAGGTGCCTGAAGTCCCCTTTACGTCTAAGATGTAAGCTAGCCCTTGCTAACTTGCAAATGGCTTAAGTCTGAGGCTACATGATCTGTGGCTCCAGAGTCCATGTACCATATAGGATATGTAGGAGTAAACTGATTGGCACATACTCTAGAATTTATGGCTGCTAGAAATGTTTAATTAGGACCAACAGATTGTTGACTGGGTAGGCCAAAGGCAGGGACTAGAGCAGACACATTATGGGGTACATTACTTGATTCTTGAGTAGAATCGGCAAAACCAGAGCTTCCATAGTAAGGACCTAACTGATGTTGACCAATCTGATATGACTACTTAGGACCAGAACCAGAGGGTACTGTATAGTGTTTGAGTTGTGAAACTGTTGAGGATAGGAGACAGAGAATTGCGAAATTTGTGAAGGTCTAGGAAACTGTTGAGTACCATTATATGCACAATTGAATATATGATAGCATTGAATAGCTGAATGACCAACTTTATTACAGACTTGACAAATCAGTCTCTTTTTGTTACTACCTTGACCTCTACCTTTGCCATATGGTATAAATCCAATAGGTCTAGCATTGAACAGTTGGTCACTGTTGTGAGTAAAGGGATGAGGGTTTAAACTAGTTGAGTAGGTACTGGATAGCAAAGTGTACGATTGTTGGGGATGAGGATTCCCTAAGGAGTTTAGAGACGGAACAATATTGTTATTGGCAGATGGTAATGTATATAATTTGTCAACATTCTAACTTTTGTGTGAGCTGCGATCAATTGAATCTCCAATATTTTTTGCATTATTAGTGGTGGCTATATTAGCAAAGCTGTTATATAGATCAATTGAGTTGAATTTATCCAGCCTAATCTCATATTTCTGGGAAAAAATCAAGCCTCTTGGAGTGTAACTAAATCAATCTTTGATTCTATCCTAGATGTAAGAGTCACAACAACTGGAACATATTCAAGACCTAATCCATTTATTATAAATTGTAGTAAGTCTTTGTCAGAAACTATCAAACCACTAGCTGACAAACTCATTCTCTAACACACTCCAGATCTCAATCAAATACCTACATTTGGACACAGTACTAAACATGCTTTCTAATATAGAAGCTAATAGCCAACTAACAAATAATTTATCTATCCTTTTCCGCATGACATAATTTGGATTGATTTTGTCTTTTACAGACTCATTTTTAGCATTAATTCCTTCACCTAACTAGCTAAGCTCATCATTAATATTTAAATCTGACATAATGGTACGTGTTTCCTACAACATGCAATATGTAGCAAGTATACTAGTCGTACAAGTAATAGAGTGATAAGTGAGTATCATTCCCACGAGGATTGTTGCTAAGCACTAAGTTTTCTACCGTTTTCAAGTTGAAGCAATCGAATTCTTTTGGATTTAAGGGAGCAATTTAAACTATAACTAAAACAAAATTTTACTAAAATAAAATTAAACTATGAAAGCAAGATTTAAAACGGGATAAAATCAATTAAAAAAAGGGGTAAGGTTTTGACTTCATTCGGACTCTATGGATTAAACCTAAAGAATTAAACTAAAATCATAGTCACATGCATTGACTGTAAATCAAAGTCTCTAAGGTGTCCAACATACCTTCTCAGGCTATGTTTTCTTACTCTTCCTTATTAACCTTCCGCACCCAACAAATTGAAAGTTAATAAATCTAAGCTCTTTAAGCGCAAGAATCTTAGATTGATTTCATTGGTTCTTGAATCTATCTCTAGCATCCAATAATACAATGTTGATTACCCAAGAAGCTTAACATGAATTATCTCTCAATCTCATTATGTTCATCACATACAACCAATAAATACAGAATAATCACACAATCAAAGCAAAATCATATGAAATTAATAATCATCAACTCTCTAACCCATTAGAATCCAAACTACATCAAAACGCTAACCCAAAAATAGGTTAGTTCATGGCTAAATCAATAAAACAATTAAAAGAAATGAAAAACTCCAAGTTCAACATCATGGAAACAAGAGAAAAGGAAAAGAATCTCCCCAATTGATGAATCAACTGGTTTCACCTCGAATCCTCCACTTTGTTTAATCCAAAATCATTCAAGAATGAATCTAAGAAAATGTAAAACTGCTCTCTATCTCTCCACGAACGCCCTAAAAAGACAAAGTATTTCTTTTATACCTCACCCAAAATCTTACAACTTAGCCTAAAAACGAAACTGTGCATTTTACAAAAAGTGGAGTACGCAGACTTCGCCGCGGCGACAAAGGAGCTGAATCTAGTGTGTCACTGGCCCATTTCACCGTGGCGAAGCTTGCTGAAGAATTCTAAAATTCTAGAATTGCCCTCCGCTTGCTTCTAAGTCCAAAAACTCCAAATCTGCCTTTATTTGCTCAAAATTTCCATTTTAACCTGAAATACGAAATTTAAGGAATTAAGTAGCAATTCAGGAAAAAATAGACTAAGAAGTATCTAAAATCCGGCCTAAAAGCTTAAATAAACTAGCATAATCCTCGGATTATCACATAACTAGAGGAAGAGGACAAGCAATTTTACCTAGCAAGTGATCTTCAAGCTCATGCAAGTCAATTGTGAATGAAACCTATGAGCTCCAAAATCTATAATTGTCGTGAGTAAGCTTAGGGTTGATCACTTGAAGACTTGAAGCAATTGTAGAGGTAGAATGATTCAATGTTTCTCTTAGCATTTCCTTAATGCTATTAGGTACAGGAGAAGAATAGGAAACAAGTGTTTTAGCCATTTGACGTTAGTCATGGCTTTGATACCAAGTAGGAAATCAGTATTGATCGAGGGAATTTCAAAAACACAAAAACAAAAGAATTAAAATAGTGATGAACTTGTGATTACTAACTAAAGAAGATTACAATTCACCTTATTATATGAGTCAGGTGTAAAAGAGTAAAGTAGTAAAGTGTAGAAGATGGGCTAACTACAACTGAACAAAACGGTTAAGTCAAAACGACATTGTTGAATACATTTACAACAGACCCTCGTTAGTTTAATAGATGACAAACTAATCCTTTTTCCTTTTATATCGTAAGAAGAACAAGTAACCCCGTAATTTCTAAAAGGACCTCCAACTAAGCAACAACCTTGTAATCGAGAACAAGCAAACTAAGAACAAGAACCGGTCAAAAAGAGGCCTCCAACTCCAAGCAGTAACCTTGTAATTTCATAAACAAATAAATATAATCAACAAAGCATTTGAGTTTGAATTCAAAGGTCGAAGCAAACGACCAACTCACAAACAATTTATAATTCTTTCCCAACAAACACAATCAAGATTCACAATTGCTTCATGAATCCTTTATTTATTAAAACTTTCAACTTACATTGCTCAGTCGACAGAGGTGGTGGCTATTATTAGTAATCGACGAACAATGGCAACGGAAAAACAAAAGAAAATTTCGCTCATCGATTACTTTGATTTTTCCAAGATCAAGGTCTAATGTGTATATATTTTACATCCTTAAATAGAAATAATGAAAATCCATACAAGAACTCAATTATACCTATGATTGAAGGCTCTGTCAATGTCTCTAAATGTGATTCGCTATCGATTCGAGAATGGAATCGAACTCACGTCGTCCACATGAAGACAGTACGCCATTGACCAAGAATTAATTTTGCTATAATTAATTCTTGGCTTTAAGGAATCTAAACTTTGGAAGATTGAATGTAGAGAGAAAGAAGAGAAAAAAAATTCTCTTAAAAACTCTCCACGGCCAAGAATGAAATTAGGTTGAATGAACCTAATTTTGCTTCATTTATATAATGAGGCAAATATCTCTTTCACCCCTCAAGTTTAGCAACAACCCAAGCTTAGGTAGAAATGAATATTAACCCAACTTAATTATTTAGTTTAAATATTAATATTAACTCTAATAATTAAATTATAATTTTGCTAAATTACTCCAATAATAAAATTGGACATAGGCTACAACCTTAATAAATTTAATTACACAGCGAAATTATCAATATGCCCATTCATCTAAAAGACAAATATACCCTTCTAAAAATTCACCATCCTTAAATTGTCTTCTAAGTGTGTGACTCGTAGGCTCCTTATCATATCGATAGTGAGTAGTATCGCAATTGACACCAATCAATCTTCTCACTGCACACAAACCAAGATTGACCCTTAGCAAGACATCATGGCCACCCGATAGATTCGGATTCAGCAAAATAGCTACCCATCAATAATATGGTTATCATGCAATCAAATCATTTCATCATATATTATCTCATCAAGGCTGAGGTACAGAAATAGTGTCAACCGCATATATCCTTGTATTCAGTTACTGGACCAATGATTGGAATAATAAATTGGATTGAGCAACAACTCAATCCCATTGTAGCCATAGCTTTAGTGTCATTGCCATTCATTGAATTGCATCGTGAGATAACTTCTCTCATACCTGGGAGTGATGAATCCTTTGTCGATCCACTATAATCTTGATACACTCCTCGATGTAGCCAATCACTATTGTATTGATAGCTCTGAATAGAACTACGTTAGGCTAGTGTCAAACTACACCATCGGTGCACAAGGCATTCTGGTTATCTTAAGTCTAAGGATCACATGCACCACCATTCGTTAGAGGATTTATTCCATAGACATTGGGGTTACCATCCATTTGGAATCCTCTAGTGGGTCTGTCTAGTGAACTTGCCTATAACAAGCACCCATGTGTTACACCAAGTTGTTGACAGACAACCTTAACAAGTTAGATCAATCACTGCCTTTCGAGAGGGTCGTTCAACACTATGATAGCCTTATCGTATTATTGTCAGAATAATAATGCGGCTACGAACATTTCTAAAATGGCCACCATATGTGATCATAGGGTTCTTACTATCAAGATTTGAGACACTTGATACCCTTGTCATGGTTCTACCATCCTAAGGACATATATTAATACACACTATTATGATTTACACGATATAGAATAAAATATCTTTTATTGATTAATAAACATTATTATAAAAAGTCAATTATATAATAATTGATCGGCTATAGGGCACCTACTCTTACAATCTCCCACTTGCATTATAGCCAATCATTCATGTATTTAATACCGAATGACCTTAAGTGCTTTTCATGCATCTGCTGCGATAGGGGCTTCGTTAGTGGATTGGGGAGATTGTCATCAATATGCACTTTACTGATTTGCACATCTTTCCTCTCAACTATTTCTCTAATGAGATGAATCTTCTGAGTATGTGTCTGGACTACTGGTGAGACCGCGGCTCCTTTGCTTGAGCTATTGCTCCATTGTTGTTGCAATAGACATTTATTGGGTCAACAATCATGGAGACCACACCAAATTCGGTGATGAACTTCTTAATCCAAACTGCCTCCTTGGCCGCATTGAATAATGCAATATACTCAACCTCTATTATAAAGTCCGCTATAGTGCTTTACTTGGAGCTCTTCTAGCTCACCGCACCCCCATTGAGACAAAATACAAACCCAGATCGCGAGCAATGATCATCTTTATCCATTTGGAAACTAGCATCACTGTATCCTCTCACAATGAGCTCATCTTCCCCTTCATAAACCAAAAACATATCTTTAGTCCTTTTCAAGTACTTAAGGATGTTCTTGACATCTATTCAGTGACACTCATCTAGATCCGATTGATATTTACTATAAGTACTTAATGCATATGAGACATCAATCTAAGTACACAACATGGCATACATGATGGATCCAATTGTTGATGCATATGGGATCCTCTTAATTATATCTCTTTCAACTTATGTTTAGGGCACTATCCTTAGAGAGATAGACACCATGTGACATCGGAAGAAATCCTTTTTTGGATTCTTCCATACTGGATCTCTTCAATACTTTGTCTATATATATACTCTAACTTAAGCCAAGCAACCTACGAGATCTATCTCGGTATATCTTCATTCCGAGGATGTAGGCTACTTCTCCTATGTCCTTCACGAAGAAGCACTTGGATAACCAAGTCTTTACCAACTACAAGTTCAGTATATCATTCCCGATCAGAAGTATGTCGTTGACATACAACACCAAGAATGCCACTGCACTCCTACTTACTTTCTTGTAAACACAGGCTCACCTTCATTTTTGATAAAATCAAATTCTTTTACGGCTTCATCAAAACAAATGTTCCAGCTCCTTGAAGCTTGCTTGAGTTCATAAATAGACCTCTGCAACTTGCATATCATATTAGCTTGTCCATCAAGAATGAAACCATTGGGTTGTGTCACATAAACATCCTCTTCAAGGTTTCCGTTCAAGAAAGTTGTTTTGACATCCTTTTGCCAATTCTCATAGTCATGATATGCAGCAATCGCAAGCATAATCCGGATGGATTTAATCATGGCAACCAGAAAAACGATTTCTTTATATTCAATGCAATGAATTTGTTTGAAACCTTTGGCAACCAATCATGCCTTATACGTACGCACCTTACCATCCATCTCAGTCTTCTTCTTGAAGACCTATTTACACCCTATGGGTTTTACCCCTTCAGGTGGATCCACCAGAGACCATACTTGGTTCTTATACATGGAGTCCATCTCAGATTTCATGGTGTCAAGCCATTTAATGGAATCTGGATCCGATATAGCGTCTTCGTAGGTTTTGGGTTCATTGTCGTGGTAGACTAATACATCACCATGTTGAGTCATGAGAAAACTATATCTCTTGGGCTCATGGCATACTCTTCCAGACCTACGTACCTCCTATGCTACTTGAGGTGGTTCACTTTGACCCACGAATTGTGGAGTAACCTCCTCACGATATTCAACCACTTCTTGTGGCACATCTTCTCGTCCTTTATCTAATGTATCTTGTGGTTCTAAAACTTCATCGAGTTCTACTTTTCTCCCACTGTACTTTTTAGAAAAAAAAAAATCCTTTTCTAAAAAGACACCAGTACAAGCAAGAAAAATTTTGCCCTCTTTTGGATGGTAGAAATAGTATCCTTTAATCTCCTTAGGATACCTCACAAATAAGCATTTGTACGATTTCGGGTCCAACGTGTTTGAAGTCAATTTCTTGACATAAGCTTCACAACCCCAAATCCTTAGATAAGGCAAGTTGGGCTTTTGCCCACTCCATAGTTCATATGGAATCTTATCTATAGAGTTTGATGACACATAGTTCATTACGTGAGTCACAACCTCTAGGCCATAACCCCAAAATGATATAGGTAGATCACTAAAACTTATCATAGACCTAACCATGTCAAGTAATGTCATATTCCTCCTCTCAAACACTCAATTGTATTGGGTGTGTACGAAGGGGTGAGTTGTGATACTATCCCACATTCCTTCAGGTATTCAGAGAACTTTGAGCTCAAGTATTCACCTCCTTGATCCGACCGAAGAGCTTTAACACTTTTTTCCAACATATTCTATACTTCATTCCTGAATTCTTTGAATTTATCAAAGGCTTCAGATTTATGTCTCATAAGGTAGACATAACCATATCTACTGAAATAATTAGTAAATGTGATAAAGTATGAATATCCACCTCTGGCTTCAACTATTAGTGGACCGCATACATCACTATGGATGATGTCTAATAGTTTAGTAGCCTTTCACTTTGTCCTGTGAAATGCGACTTGGTCATCTTGCCTAAAAGGCATGACTCGCATACCTCAAATGACTGGAAGTGAAAAAGGTCCAAAACTCCATCCCTTTGAAGTTTTGCAATGCGAGTTTGATTAACATGATCCAATCTACAATGCTAGAGGTATGTTTGGTTTTAATCGCTATGTTTAGGTTTCTTAGTTTCAACATTGAGAATATCTTTATTGTTTAAATCAAGAACATATAATTTGTTATGTAACCTTGCAATTCCAAATAGGATACCATTCAAACTAAAGGACAACAATCCATTACAAATCTCAAAATGATATCCTATATTATCCAAAACAGATACTGAAATAATATTTCTAGAAATCAAAGGTACGAAATAACAATCATGAAGTTCCAATAACAAGCCTGTAGGCAAAGATAAACAATAGGTCCCTACAGGTAATGCAACCACATGTGCTCCATTTCCAACTCTTAGGTCCACTTCCCTCTTGGTGAGCAATCTACTCTCTGTCTTAGTATGTACACATCAGTACAAATGTGAGTACCACATGTTAGTAAATTGACGGGGTAAATGCAACGGAAAAACAAAATTTTTCACATCGATTACTTTGAATAACCCAAGATCAGGGTCTGATATGTATATATTTTACATGCACAAATTGAAACAACACAAGATCAAGCAAGGATCGGATCATACCGGTGTTTGGAGGCTCCATCAAAAACCTCTAAATGCGATCTCGCTACCGATCCAAGTGTAGGATCGAACTCACGTCGTCCACACGAAGACAGTACAACAAAGAACATAGATTGGTTTTGCTGGAACCAATCTATGGCTTTAGGGATCCGAGGATTTGGAAGGGTAAAGAGTGAGAAGAGATGAAGAGAAAAAGAGAGAAAAAAATCTCTCTAATTTTACTCACTCACGGTTGAAGCAAAGAATGAATTCCCTCTCTCTCAAATTCACTCACACGACTGAAGAATGAATAATTCTGTAAAAACCTATTCAACCTTTTCTTTATATGGAAAAGGCAAATATCAATTCCACCCCAACGTTTAACAACAACCCAAACTTAGGTGGAATTGCACATAGGTCCCAATCTAATTATTTAGTTAAATATTAACATGAATGTTAATATTAACTTCAATAATTAAATTCGTAATTTTGCTAAATTATTCCAATAAAATTGGACACAGGCTACAACCTCAGTAAATTTAATTACACAGCAAAATTACCAATATGCCCTTTCGTCCAAAAGATGAAAATACCTTTCCATAGTTAACCATCCTTAAACTGTCTCCTTATATGTGTGACCCGTAGGCTCCTCGTCATATCAGTAGTGAGTAGTATCGCAATTGACACCAATCAATTGTCTCACTACACATAGACCAAGATTGGCCTCTGGCAAGGCATCATAGCCACCCGATACATTCAGATTCAACGAAATAGCTGCCTGTCAACACTATGATTACCATGCAATCAAATTCTTTCATCATCTATTGTCTCATCGAGACCGAGGTACAGAAATAGTGTCAACCTCAGTTACTCTCAATATATCTATATTCAGTTATTGGACCAATGACTAGAATAATAAATTGGATTGGGCGATAACCCAATCCCACTATGGCCACAACTTTAGTGCATTGCCATGTACTAAATTGCGCCATGAGATAACTTCTCCAGTACTCGAGAGTGATGAATCCTCTGTCGTCTTGATACACTCCTTGATGCAGCCAATCACTACTGTATTGATTGCTCTGAATAGAACTACATTGGGCTAGTGTCAAACTATACCAATCGGTGCACAAGACGCTTTGGTGATTTCAAGTCGAAGGATCACATGCACCACCATTCGTTAGAAGATTTGTTCCATAGACACTAGGGTTACCATCTATATGGAATCCTCTGGTGGGTTAGTCCAATGAACTTGCCTATAGCAAGCACACATGTGTTGCACCAGGTTGTCGGCAAGCAACCTTGACAAGTGAGATCAGTCACTGCCTTTCAACAGGATCGTTCAATACTATGATAGTCCTACCGTATTATCTGTGTCCTTGGTCAGAATAATACTAGGGCTATAGCCATTTCTAGAATGGCTACCATATGTGCTCATATGGTTCTCACTATCAAGATTTGAAACACTTGATACCCTCATCACGGTTCTACCATTCTAAGGGCATATATCAATACATATAGGTATGATTTACACGATATAGGATAAATTGTCTTTATTGATCAATGAACATTATTATAAAGAGTAAATTCTACAATAATTGATTGGATCTAGGGCACCTACTTTAACACCACATCCTGTGTTAATGACCTAAGATGTTGAAGGAGAGAAGTTATTCTCAATCATGTACATAGCTAAAGTCAAAGCGTTTAACCTTTTCTTGTTAGCGAGGAAAGCCTTGCAGTGCTTCCTCTAGTGGCCAGACTTGCCACAATAGAAATAGACTATCTTCCCATCTTTCCCAATGACACCCTTAGGCTTGAGAGCAATCTGTCCTTTGGGCTTGGGATTGGCCTTGCCCTTACCCTAACCCTTTCCTTTATAGTAAAATAGGCTTGGACTTTTTCATGTCCTACTCCACAGTCCTCAACATGTTCAGAAGCTTTGACAAGGATTTCACCATCATGTTCATAGTGAAGTTCATTATGAACAGTGAAAATAAATTAGATAGTGACTGCAGAATTAAATCCACTTGTAAGTCTGCATCCACACCACACCCCAAAGTCTCAAGCCTCCCTATGTACCCAATCATCTTAAGCACATGAGGACCAAATTGGGCTCTCTCAGTCATATGACTACTAAACAATGCACTCGACACCTTATACCTCATATGTCGAGCATTTCCTTTGAAAAGCTCCTTCAGGTGCAAAATCATGGCAGCAGCATCCATATTCTCATGCTGCTTTTGCAGCTTAGGTGTCATCGATGCTAGTATAATGCATTAAACATTATCAGCATCATCAAGGAACGTTTGATATGTGTCATTTACTTCTTGAGTGGCATCAACATCAGGCTTAGCCATATAAGGCTTGTCAAGGATATAAAATTTCTCTTTGGACTTTAGTACAATCCGAAGATTTTGATACCAGTTCAAGAAATTAGACCCATCCAGCTTGTTTTCTTTCCCAATTATCGATCGTAGGTTGGTATTGCTCATTTTGGTGAATCTACAAATGTAGAAAAGTAAAAGTCATTATAATGTTCATTATTATTTAATAAGGTATTTTATTAAAAATGCTCCAACTATTTTTCTCAAGCCAATAGCCCTCACTATTTTTCAGAAAAGCCCGTTGGCTTTCCCAATGGACTGAGATCCGATCTAGCCTAATTCAAACCTTCGCTTTGGTGAACAAGCCAACAAACTTAATCCACACCAATTAATAGCTCCCACTACCAACCTCAAATGTGAAACAAGCGAACAAACCAATCACACAATTCAATGGCCGAAGCCATTGTCCTCAAGTGTGATTCTCAGTATCAGTAGAGTGGACACTACATGTCATCACGCACACACAACAAGTGTACTTCTCTACTATGCCTATGATATGCTTATCAACCTTCACTTTGGCAAACAAGCAAAACATATCATTTAAGTTGACCCATCACCATTAAGGAAAACTCCAATGAAATTTAACCTCCTACTGTTAGAAGTGTAATCTTCGCTTTAGCGAACAAGGTTTCGACAAACAATGGTTTGATTAAACACATGGTGATGGAAGGTGTACGTATGACTTAATATACTTTATTTAAGGGTTTTATTTTATGTCGCACCATTTTTATCTTTATTAGCATGTTAGAGTAATAACATACACCCTTAGCATGCATTCTAAGCATTTAAGGAAACGTGCCAGTAAATGGCCCAACTAAAACCTATTTCCTCAAGCCTAGAGAAATCGGTGGGTCACCTAAGGATCCTGTAATAAATATCTTGAGTCTTTAAGTATGATTGCTTCGTCCTTGCTCCATCTTCAAGTACATCACAAATTACATCATACTAAATTTACAGTGAAATTAATTCTATACTAATTTTACATCAATAAATTTAGAAACCTCGAGTTATGTTCGAGGGAAATAAGATGAGAAGAGAATGTACATTGAGAAGGGAGGAGAAAGACAGGGCATGCAAGCCCCATTTAAAATATTTACAATCATACATAGCCTAAAATATATTTTAAAACATTCACCATAGGTCTAAGGCTCATGTACCAGGCACCATGCAATTTTTCAAACAAGAATTATTACATACATTCAGAACAATCAATTTTGAATTGGGTGCGTTGATTTATAAAATTACCCTCTTGAATTTGCAGAATTACATATTGGTCTAGCATTATAAAAATGCTACTGCAGTATTCAAGCCACGACATAGTTTTATTATGCCACGGCGCTGCGCAACGCAGGCATAAATAAGCGCCATGACGAAGTTCTATTTCGCCAAGGAGCAAACCCAGCAACTCGCGCTCTGACGACTCATTCACGTCGTGGCGTAGTTTTATTACATTGTGGCGAGATCATGCAATTTTACGATTTGATGCGCTATTTCGTCGTTTTCACGCCACGACGTAGTTTTATTATGCCGCGACCCAAATCGCGCGTTGTGCGATTTTACAACACTTTCACACTGTGGTGAAGTTTTATTTCATCGCGGCTCAAATCGCGCAATTTCACAATCATGTAATGTAATCATGCCACAACGAAGTTTTATTTCATCACGGCCTATTTGCATGTTCCAGTCACTCAACATATCTCGCGATCACGTCGTGGCAAAGTTTTATTTCGCCGTGGCTTGTTTATGTCTTCTAGGCTTACGAAGCTCGACGCCACGGTGCAGCAGAACTGTGTTGCAGCGCAAATCACAATTCCAGAATACTGTTCATGTGCAAGTAATAGAAAATCGATCCAATGTGAATTCGTCAACAAACCTAGTTTATATATTATTATTAATCAATTTAAGCAATTTTAATAGATTGAAAAACCTAAACATGAATTTTCTAACAATCAATTTAGGCAGTCAATAAAAAATATAATTAAAATATATACAATCAAAATCCTAGGCTCTAATACCACTGTTAGTAATCAACGAACGATGGCAGTGGAAAAAAAAAAAAAAATTCACTCATCGATTACTCTGATTTTGCCAAGATCAGGGTCTGGTGTGTATATATTTTACATGCTTAAATAGAAATAATGAAAATTCATACAAGGACTCAATTATACCTGCGATTGGAGGCTCTATCAATGTCTCTGAATGTGATTCGCTACTGATTAGAGAATGGAATTGAACTCACGTCGTCCACACAACAACAGTATGCCAATGACCAAGAATTAATTTTGCTATAATTAATTCTTGGCTTTAAGGAATCTAAACTTTGGAAGATTGAGTGTAGAGAGAAAGAAGAGAAAAAAACAAATTCTCTTAAATACTCTCCACAGCCAAGAATAAAATTAGGTTGAATAAACCTAATTTTGCTTCATTTATATAATGAGGCAGATATCTCTTTCACCCCTCAAGTTTAGCAACAACCCAAGCTTAGGTAGAAATGCATATTAACCAAACTTAATTATTTAGTTTAAATATTAATATTAACTCTAATAATTAAATTATAATTTTGCTAAATTACTCCAATAATAAAATTGGACATAGGCTACAACCTTAATAAATTTAATTACACAGCGAAATTATCAATATGCCCATTCATCTAAAAGACAAATATACCCTTCTAAAAATTCACCATCCTTAAATTGTCTTCTAAGTGTGTGACTCGTAGGCTCCTTATCATATCGATAGTGAGTAATATTGCAATTGACACCAATCAATCGTCTCACTACACACAGAACAAGATTGGCCCCTAGCAAGGCATCATGGCCACCCGATAGATACGGATTCAGCAAAATAGTTAACTATCAACGATATGGTTACCGTGCAATCAAATCCTTTCATCATATATTATCTCATCAAGGATGAGGTACATAAATAGTGTCAACCTTAGATATCCTTGATATGTTTGTATACAGTTAGTAGACCAATGATTGGAATAATAAATTGGATTAGGCAACAACTCAATCCCACTGTGGTCATAGCTTTAGTGTCATTGTCATTCACTGAATTGCACCGTGAGTTAACTTCTCCCATACCTGGGAGTGATGAATCTTTTGTCGATCCACCATAGTCTTGATACACTCTTTGATGTGGCCAATCACTATCATATTGATAGCTCTGAATAGAACTATATTGGGCTAGTTTCAAACTACACTAATCGGTGCACAAGACACTCTAATGATCTTAAGTCTAAGGATCACATGTACCATCATTCGTTAGAGGATTTATTCGATAGATACTGAGGTTACCATCCATTTGGAATCCTCTGGAGGGTCTGTCTAGTGAACTTGCCTACAACAAGCACCCATGTGTTGCACCAGGTTGTCAGCAAACAACATTGACAAGTGAGACCAGTCACTACCTTTCAACAGGGTTGTTCAACACTATGATAACTTTACTGTATTATCTATGTCCTTGGTCAAAATAATACTGGGGCTGCAGACATTTCTAGAATGACAACCATAAGTGATCATAGGGTTCTTACTATCAAGATTTGAAACATTTGATACCCTCATCACGATTCTACCGTCCTAAGGACATATATCAATACACACAATTATGATTTACACGATATAGAATAAAATACCTTTTATTGATTAATAAACATTATAACAAAGAGTCAATTCTACAATAATTGATTGGTTCTAGGGCACCTACTCTAGCAGCAACCAGCAGGTGAAGAATCAAAAATCGAAAATATGATGAATTGTTACCAAAATGTTAGCAAGACACGAAGATAACGGAGGTTGAAATCAAAAATCAAGGAATCTGTGATCAATCAAGGAGCCGCTGGCAGTGTTATCGACTTGTCGGTGAATTGGCAACTGCTGTTTGGCAATCAGTGATAGTCGGTGACTCTCAGTGTAAGCACTCTAACACTCTTAGTCTCTCACTCAAAGTTGAAGGCGGCACACAAACACACACCCTTGGTTGAATGTTAGAGACCAAGGGGTTTACTTTTTATAGGGATTTTACTATTTTAGGTCTTTTGTTATAAATCAGTTAAAAAAACCGATTTTGGTTAACCGATTTTTTTGAGGGGTGAAACCGGTAAGAGAACCAAAAATCGATTCACATATTTTCCTGAACCGATTTAAAAAAAAAAAAACCGTTTTTTCGTTTTCAGTTTGGGTTTAGTTTTTCGATTCGGTTTTTGAGTTTTTTTTTCCCAACCCTAATAAGCATAACATTAATAATCATTCTTCAAACAAAGTGATAAAAGGCTCATTATAAAAGTTTCAAAGTAAGCATATTGTATATGAAACAAAATCGAATGGCTTACGTAAAATGTGACAATATGATAATATAAAGATAATATGTTTTAGAAACATAGCTTAACAAACTCATTTATATAAAATGATGATCTGATGAAAGACTAATTCAAGATGTGGTACAATGTAAAATGCAAACAAATTGTGATCATATACAATTCAACAAATTAATATGGTAACATACTTTATTATATCATGGATTTATATATAAATAAAATGGTTATCAAGTGTATATATTTTACTATTTCTTAATATTAAGACATTTCATTAAAAAAAAAAAAAAATTCAAATCAACTGAGAGTTATCAAAATTGAGTTTCTATATGTAAGAGCAAAAATCTTAGTTTTTTCTCAAAAAAACAAACAATTAATCTTTGCATCTAAAATTTAAGCACATTTGATTCATTTGAAGAGACCGATTCACATTATATATATACTTTCGTATAATTAGGTTTACGTAGGTTAGTTTATTTAACTCTTTTGTAACCTCTAAAGTCTAAATCCCAGGACCTTTAATCATTGATGGCCCAAAGTGTTGCAGCTTTATCGCATATCTTATGTTATCAATGGATACCATTTCGTTTCAATCATTGTAAAACCTTCTTTAGTTTAATAATTTTGTAATTGAAGTATTAATTAAAATATAACCATATAATAAAAGCTAGCACTATCTGTTTATACATGCGTATCTTTTTGTTAGCATTATCATTTCAAATCTCTTGCTTTGTGTCAATCATATATATCATCCCTTAATATAAAATAAACTTCAATTCGTAAGTAGCCCCACAAAGGTTACACCGTAGCTAATACCCACAATACAAATGAATAAGCCATAGGAGAGAATCATGGAAAGAAAATTAGCTACTTTTCCTAGTTATAATTTTTTATATATATGATCAAGTGACCATCATCAGAATATCCTCAATTCAGACTGTTGCTACCCACAATTAACTGCATAATTTATAACAAGATTTGCCATAATATTTTAATACAAAAATGAATGTAGTTTATGTGCATGCATCAATAACGACTGTTGCCATTTTCATTGTACATTTACATCCTTTCTCATCACGTTATAATTCAATTGGGTTTGACGATAGTATAAAACTAATACATAAAAAGACTGAACCTAGCTAATAACTTTCTCAAATATGTCTTCAAGTTTATATGGTCACTTCGATTTTTGATACTCTTAATTAATTGAATGAACAAGAGTAATTACAAATGTATGAATTATTTGCTTATTAATTTAAGTTTTTAGGTCAAATTATGGTCATGAAGCTTCCAGCTCATGACAACTGGTATTAGAGCTAACCTCAATCCTGTCTTTCAGTGTCCCATCAAGCGTCCATGCAAAAGAGTATCCACGTGTGATTGTGGGTTCACTCGAAGGCAAGGTAAACGAGTAGGCAAGGAGGCCTCACTTGTGATAGGGGTGTCATAGGATCCGGTGGGAGAGAATATCATGAATCCCACATGGAAAGAGAAATAAGAAGGGCCTTGAGTTTATGAGAGGGGAATTCCTCCATCTAATATTTTGGCATTTTTGGCAGCCCGCAACACTTGGTTGGTGTCTTCAATTTTGACCACGTGTCAAAACCCTCAAACGGTTCTATATATTGTTCTCGGGCGAGAGAGGGACCCCAGCTCACCTTACTAGTGGCTGCAAAGTACCAACTGTATAAAAAAGAAGCAAAAATTTTGGTCCTATACATGCATCTATGTTTGGCAAATAAATTTTAATTTTGGCTATAAATGGGCTGCACGAGATATTATTCTATCCAGAGTCCATCACAGTTTGCAGGCACTAGTACTACTAGCAATTATTTCAATTTTCCTCTTTCTGTCAATCAAGAACCACATACACATACAGTTTATTTCACCGACAGAATCTTTACTTTTAAAATTTATCTAACTAGTTTCATCAACTTTACAGTGGATATGAATTGTGAAATATTAAACAATAATGTCGATAGTGTGACTACACTAGTATTAAAGAAACGGCAATACCATCCTCCAGCTCTCTCTCCTATGAATTATTGCATCCAACTATAACATCACCAAAATGATTTATATGGTACATACTAGCTCAGTTTGATAAAAATGTTTAGTAAATTAGTTTACTATAATCTAAATAGTCATAATACCTACTTTCTTATGCAAGCTTAGTGTCAATTCCCTTTGAAAATCATACATATAGAAGTTTGCATGAGAAAGCTTGAACAAATACAAGTTTTCAACAGTGACAAGTACATTTCTAAATTTTCCCCATAGGTTCATTTAACGTCCACCTGTTGACTGCAAAATCTTGTATATATATGTGCATTGGCTTTAGAACAATGTGAAACCTCATTGTAGAAATTGAACTGGAATAAGGAATAGCAAGAGAAGGAAAAGATGCTAGCTAGCTAAGAAAAAGGAATTGAATGAGTTAAGTCTTTAGTTTACATTATCAAATATGATTCCATAAAATAAGAAGAAAAAATTAAAAGTCCTTGGACGCCTAAATATGGAACCCACTTCTATTATTACTAATTCAACTAAAGAGTGACACAAACTGAATCCTTTACTGGAAATGCGCTTAACCACTATCTTTACCTGTGCCACATTTTGGTGGAGGGCTCTTTTAGCCTTAAATTCTTGGAAAGAAATATTTTTAAATTAATCTTTAAATTGGAAGGTTCTAAGAACACCCAACATGGGATTTCTTCTTTTTTTACCTTAATAAAAGGCCTCGAGTCTTTCCCAGCTTGAGTTGTCTTCACAGGATCAGCTGAAATTCTTTCCTTCTTTTGTTGAGGAGCAGAAAAATGAATAGTACTTTAATGGACATCTCCGTTCTGGTTCGTTCTTTTCAAGCTCAGCCTCAGGGAAAAGTACAAAACTAATCTGGGAGGAAAAGGCACACAAATGATGAGCAAACTAACATCAAATAAATAAATTAAAAGACTCAACCTTTGATTTTAATTATATTATAAAGTTTCAAAATCTCTTTTTGAAACTTCTGGAGGATAACTACTTCAAATAGACATATCAATTAATGAAAAGATCGTTTCTTCAAATAGTAAAACACTCAGATTGATCAAATGAAAGAAACTGAAATAGCTTATACTTGAAACATCTAAAGGGATAACTATATTAGCATAAAGAGAGAAGAAAAACTCACCGATCCATAAGAGACTATGGAGAATAGCTATTACGTCTCATTAAAATTTTTCTTTATGGCATTTTACAAAGCTTTATAAAACCTTTTTTTTTTTGTTTTTTAATCTATTTCTGTCCACTCAATTCTTTTTTTATGTAATGTAAGAATAAAGGAAATCATTATGCTTAAATAGGCTCATCTATCATACATAAATTCCATGTTATACTCCTTATTTCCTACGCAAATGGCATATTGTTATTGAATTTCATCGACTTTCAACTAAAACCCAAAATAATTACTCCAAAATTTATGTTTTCAGCTGTCACTTTCATCAAAATTGTCAATTCCCTTCCATTTTAAATCTAAATTTCATAATTTAATTACAGAGATATAGGACCCACAATAACTCGGTCCAATAACTTCGGTCACTTCTTTAATATATCATCTTAATCAGGCGGATGAATGTTACCCCATTCAATTATTATTGAGTCATTGATATAATATGTTTGTAACTTATATAAGGTTGAAATCAACAACTTTTTGTGTCAAGAATCAAATAAATAAATATCTAACTGTTAATTTGATCTGACTTTTGGTATGACTTTGTTTGTATAGTGTGGCTTAAGATGATGAATTCCATTGGCTTGAACTTTGAACATTGTGGGTTTTGTTTGAACTAATTGTAAATACAAATCTATGTCGCAATTTGGGAGTTTTAAAATTAATTAAGGTAATGCATTATTAGATTAAGTACGTGAGGGTAGTAGGAAGATAAGAATCTAATTCTTAACCCTATGATTTCTCACAGGCTAGCTATATATGCCCTTAATTATCTTTTAAAACGATGACACCATCTAATTTTCTTACTATTCCTCGTTAATTTGACATTTTGGTAATCCACACCAAGCATTTTGCCTTGCGGTTCTATGGATCTAGAAGCTTCTCAACACTATAAAATGGAGCTTCAACTTCTATGTCAGATAAGTAAAAAAAAAATACATCACTATATCATCTCTCTCTATAGCAAAATGTCATCAGATCCTCTTGTAGTTGGCAGATGATTGGAGATGTTGTGTATTGCTTTAATCAAACTGTTAAAATTGCAGTTACCTACAACTCTTCCAAGCAGGTATACAATGGCCATGAGCTGTTTCCATCTTCAGTAACTCTGAAACCTAAGGTTTGAGGTTCATGGGTGACATGAGATCTTTCTTCCCATTGGTAAACTTTACTTATTCTCTTTTTCTCTTCTTTATTTATATCATCTACTCATGAAATTGAAGAGACTCTTCTTCTTTTTGCTATAATATCATGACAGACCCTGATGTTCCTGGTCCAAGTGACCCATACTTAGGGAGCATTTACACTGGTATTCTCTACCCTCCAACCCCACCCAAAAAAAATACTACTAACTAATAACAGGAATTAATTATAAGAATGAATTTTTTTCAATGTGCCCCTATTTCCCGGAAAACGACTCAACTATTCATGACGCATGCATATAAAACTTTGCTTAAATTAGTCAACCAATCATGACCTAATTTTGGAAATGCTTCAAGAGTAATAGCTGAGTATGCATCGTCCGTATAATTTATTCAAGACGGATTCTTTTGTGAAGCGTATTTTCTGCAAATTGGGAAGAAAAGTTGTACATAATACAAATGATTGAGCAATGTAAAATCTCTCAACTTTAATGATTATTCTTACAGGGTGGTGACAGACATTCCTGGCACAACCGATGCCACGTTTGGTAAGTAGTTTATAATCCCAAGAGATATTTAAAGGAGTAATAATTATTGATATAGCAAGGTTAATATATATATATATATATAACACGTGTGGTGTGTGTGTTGTTTTACATCACAGAAGGTTGGTGAACTATGAATGCCGAGGCCAAACATTGGATTCACAGGTTTTTTTTCCTTCTCTTCAAGCAGAACGCAGGCAAACAGTGATAACGTACCATCGTCAAGGATGGCTTTAACACAAGAAGTTTGCAGAAGACAATGACCTTGGTCTGCCGGTTTCAGCTGTGTTTCTTCAATGCACAAAGGGAAACAGCTGCAAAAGACGCTGATGAATAATGAAATGAAACCAAAAAAAAATTAAGTAACTACTCCAGAAGAAAAAACATTATACCAGTGAAAGTGAGAAGGCAGTCGTGTATTAAGATATATATTTAGTGTTTAATGGGTCATCAAGAATAAAAGCCTGGGTAAATTACTATGCATGCCACATCTCTGAGTGGATACATATGTAACCTATCCCAAATACCAGGTTTTGAAGTTATCAATTATCTCCTACTTTGTAATTCTATATGATCATTTTATGGTTTCAGTGTGTTACTTTGTAGTTTGGTTTTCTAGAAATAAAATGGAGAAAAAGAAGCTGGGGTTTTAGTTAATGGATTTCCTGTAATTGAATCCCCTTTCGCTCTCTCTATCTCAATTTCATTCTTATTTGCATGTATTTAAGCATATAATGTGGCTTCTCTTATTTATCATTTTAATTCATTGTTTTGCACTTTCTTTGCGTGTTTATTGACGGAGTTTTGTGGTTTAGCTTTTGTTACTTTTGGTATTTTCTTTGATGATTTGACAACCGAGACTACAAACGCGTAGGTTTTCCAAATCAGCTGCTTCCGCCTACCAAGTGTGACCTACCGTTTTCCATTTTCATCTTTGATCTCTAGACTTTGTCAGTAAATGTATGTTAAGAGAATGCTTCTTTTTTTAAATCATTATTTTCCGGACCAAAAAAAAGAGTTTCAATTTTCTGCAGAAGGTAATGATTTAGTACCTTGAGATCAGAATGAAAACATCACCTGGTCTATATTGGACTAGTGCCAAAAGAACCTTACAGGCCCCCACGGTAACTTCAAAAAGTGTGGATAGGCCAAGTTTCTAAAAGCATCACACCACCAAATAAAGCAAATAAATGAAAATGATCAACGCAAAGAAGTAAAACTAACTAGCTATCGTCCATTTTTTTTCCCAAATGCCAACTCCATTTTTATCAATTATAATTCCATGCATGAAAAGAAACTTCATAGTATGCATCTTTCAAGATTTACATCTATATTTGACACGGCATTTGGATATAATCAAGAATTATATATGTTATGCCAAAAATACATTGATGTAAATACCACTAATTAGGGTTAAGCAAGTACTTAAACACAAAATAACATTAGTTGTCAAAATCAAACTAACCTAAGCTGTTATTAAGAGCATTTATATCAATCATATCTCATTTTAAGATCAGGATTAAAGAGGGGTTCCCACGTGTCAAGACAACTTGCAAAAACACTCATTACATTGAGCTTAAATATATAAATGAGCAACTCTCTTCATGGAAGAGAGGGTTGGACATACATTCCAGCTTCAACCATTATTTTTCTCTGTAAACAAAACATACTCCATCTTTGTACATCTTACAAACGATATTAGAAAAATAGTCGGAGAATAATAAAATAATAGTAGATAAAGGATTTACTCATTGCATCCGAACCACTATAAAAATCTTTTTTGCCAATCCTTTATTTATTTTTCTTCAAACATATATATCATTGCACCATAATCAACTCTCATAATCATCTTACGTATAATCTTTATACGTACGAAGTTATTGATGTCAAAATTAAACATCAATAACATATTAGATGTTTATGTGACCTAGTATATGGATAAAAAATTTACGAACAAGCAGTTACAGGTTTTAGTTTCAGTTCATTTATAACCGAAAGATAAATGGTTGAATTGCTTCTGTAATTTGTCTCTGTTCTTTTACAAAACAATCTTTAACTTGAGTAGATATGGCATTACAAATAAGTTGGCGGTGAATTATCTAGGAAGATAAATATCTAGGAAAGATTCTTTATTTGATTCTTTCCATTTAGAAAAAAACAAAATCATCAATTTCATTCTTTTGAAATTAAACCACTTTGCCCATACAATATCTGCTGCCTAATCTATATTTCTGTCATATGTCAAATCATCACAAATCAATCTTAATATAAGAAGTTTGTTTCGGTTTATTTACAAATCAATCTATGAGTTAATTTAATATTAAGTTTTTTCTTAACACATTTCTAATTAATACTACACAGTTTATATATAAAAATATTGCGTATCAAATAATAAAAGATTAATGAATAAAATCATATAAAAGGATTTGTATAGTAAACGCTTGTGTATTTGACCTTTTTGTAACGAGTATCCGTTGGTTTTAGAAATGAGACTCTAATCCCATTACTCTTTTCTATTAACCTTATCAGATTGTAAGGTATTATTGATATATTTATTTTTTCATAATAGCAATTTGATACTTTTAAACTCTGTGGCTTCTTCAAAAGTATCAAGTTCAGATCTCTAAACCTCAACCCTAGCAATAAAAGAAATGTAAATCAAATCTGCATAATAATATCTGGTAAGAGCCCTAATTTTCCTCCTAGCTCTGTCTCTTGTCAACTAATACTGTGAAAGTTCGTCATGTTGAGACCTGTCAACATTTTTTACTATTTCAACCTCAGCACCCTCGTCATTATTAGTTATCATTGGTTCATCTGCTAGTTCAGTTTCTTCATTGAGATTAACCAGCTCAGTTTGGTGTCTTATTGGATCCACCTCAATTTGAGTGGTGTCAATCTGATTATAGTCTAAAAGATCACTACTGGAAGTGTCTGCATTACTGTTAGTAGATTTACATGGGAATTGATTTTCATTAAAAACAACATCCCTACTAACTATAATTCTCACCCCTTGTGCATCTTTTTCCCAAAGCTTGTAACCCTTGGTTCCTTCTTGATACCCCAAGAATACACACCTAATAGACCTGGGCTCTAATTTTCCTTCATTTGTATGCGCATAGGCATTACACCCAAACAGTCAAACACCCTTAGATGGCTCAAATTAGGCTTCCTATTTGACCATTTTCCCTATGGACACTTAAAATCTATGGCACTAGAGGGACTCCTATTTACTAAATAGGTTGTAGTATTCAAAGCTTCTCCCCAAAAAGTTTTTGGTAATCCTAAAGTGAACAAAAGGCATCTATTTTTTTCTAGTAAAATTCTATTCATCCTTTTAGCCACACCATTTTGCTAAGGGGTTTTTCTAATAGTTCTGTGCCTTAGAATTCCTTGGTCATTACAGTATTTGTCAAATTCAAAGTTGCAAAACTCTAGGCCATTATTATTTTGAAAGCCTTAACCCTCTTATCAATTTGGTTTTCCACCAAAAGCTTCCAATTTTTAAACTTTGTTAAGGCCTCATCCTTAGACTTAAAAAGATAAACCCAAACCTTCCTACTTAAGTCATCTACAACGGAAAAAAAATAACTATTCCCCCCATGTGACCTAACCTTTCTAGGTCCCCACAAATCTGTATGTAGATATTCAAGATAGTTAGTAGCAAGATGATTTGTTTTTGTGAAACTCAATATGTGTTGCTTACCCATAATACAAGTCTCACAAAATTCAAGAGCATAAATAGAATCATTACCCAATAAACCCTGTTGACTGAGAATATTCTTTCCATTTTAGCTCATGCGGCCCATTCTAAGATGCCACTTCTTTGTCACAATAATGTTAGTAGAAACAAGTGCAGAATTCAAGATACCAAGATAGTAATAACAACATAGTATATACAGTCCATTTCTTTCTATTCCTTTAAGCAATATATTGCTATTTTTGTACACTATAATGCATCCATTCCAAGCTTTATAATCAAGAGTTCCTAAGGAGATTAAATTTCTTTTCAGTTCAGGTATATACCCAACCTTAGTTAACATGATTTTCTTGCCATCATCAATTTTAAGGTTATATTACCAATTCCCTAAACCTTACAAGAATTATTATTTCCCATAAACACAGTTTCATGCTCATCCTTTTTAAAGTCTTGAAACTAGCCTTTATTTGGACTCATATGAAAGGAACACCCTGAATCTAATACCCATTCTTTAGCACAAGCAGACTTAGACACAGTAAGAGCTTCAAAAAACTCAATGCTATCACTGGTAAATATGCTAAATTACTTTTGGTATTTGCTTATTTCTGTTTTTTGATCTATTCATAACAGTTCTTCTTAAGTTGTCCAGTTTTATTACAATGAAAACATTTTTTTGTTTCCCCTTTGGAATTATTGTTTCCCTTTCCCTTCTTTTTATTCTTAAAAACAAAATTATACTAAGCACCTTTCCCTGATTGACCAAAATCAACTCTATCTTGTACAAACAGATTATTCTCATTTCTTTTTTGGACTTTTAGTTCTAACTCCCTAGCTGTTAATCCAGCAAAGATTAAATCAACACTAGGAACAATACCACTATATTGTAAGACATTTTTAACAACCTAATATTCCTCAGTCAATGAATTAAGCAATATCATAGCTAAACTATTATCACCTAATTCTTGATATGTGCCTTTCAATATTAAAGCCAGTTTTAGGAATTCATCAAGATTACCCTCTATAGACTTAGAAGTATCCATTTTATATGAAAATAAAGCACCTTTCAAGAAAGCAAGATTAGGAGCAGATTGTAAAGCATAGAGTGTTTCGAGTTTACCCCGCAGTACAATCAGTGTTTTCAGGCCCTCCACTTTCCTCAGTTCATTGTCAGATAGGTTCATTATGATAAGATTGTACGCCTTCTCATCAACTTTTGACTTCTTCTTCAACTTCTCTTCTAGCCACTTCGTAGCATCCTTTTCCAGAGCAATAGCAACTTTGTTGTGTGAAAGCAATGCTTTCATCTTCTTCTTCCAACTATTGAAATCGATTTTCCCATCATATTGGTAAATCTCCATGCGTGTAGTACTCATTGTTTGTTTTTAGTAAGAATACCTTGAATAACCCAATAAATCGAAGACTGGCTTATAATTTTCAAGAGATTGATAATATGACTCAAGGATTTAACAAACCCTAGATTCAAGAACTGACAAATCAAGAAACCCTAGAACTTGAATACAATTGACACGACAACTCAAGCTCTGATACCATTGTTATGATCTACAACCTATTGCCAAACTAATTCTAACAATTAAACCAACCAAGAACACACACACACAAAAGCAATCTAACAGTAACAGAACAACACAACGATTTTTACCGTGGTTCACCAATCCAAGAAAGGATAGACTACATCCACGTTGAGCTTCACAATTGAAGGACTCTCTCCACTAATTTGCCAAAGCATTGCATATGACACAAAGCATATAAAACTCTCTTTCTTCTCACACTTAAACACTCATTGAATCACTTCATATCAACTAATTTCTACCCAACAGAAACTCAACCTGGAATCTCTAACTTTGAGAGAAAACTCAACCCTCAAAGAATGATCAAGACAATCACCCAAGAAATCACAAAGATTGAACAAGAAAGTGAAAACCCCAACCCTAGCAAAGCAGATGAGAATGAGAAAGCTTTCCTCTTTTTGCGATTTTAGTAAAAACAGAAGTTTGGTGTGCTTTTATATCACTTGGAAAATGGCTTCATGAAAGCCATTGGATCCAATCAAGAAGCAACGATCAAGATTAACCAAGTGATGAACCAATCAAACGATAGTGCATAAATAACTCACATGGCACCGTTTCTAGCTTCACTTTTAAACAAAAAGAAAGAGAAAATGAAATAAAAGATAATAAAGAAATATGAGAAAAAAATTAGGGATTTTATAAAACATGAAAAGTTAAAATTACCCTTTAAAGATGAAAGAATATCAATAATGTCATGTTAATTAATGGATTTTACTAACAAATTCTGATATAAAGTGGGTAATTGTCATTTTCAAACTTTTTGGGTAGTAAATTGTCGTTAGGACAAATTTGGGTGGGAGGATGCGTTCGGCCTTTAAACTATTAATAGAAACCCTAATTTTTCCATCTTTGTTTTTTTTTTTTTCCTCTCCCAATCATTTCTTTTATTTCTCTCTCCTCCTCTCTTCTTTCTTCTTCTCTCCCACCTTTCTTTCTTCTTCTCACAATGGCGCTATCATCAAATTCTCATCGATGTCAGCATTCATGGCGGCTGATTTTAGCTGCCGCGTGAGGCCTCCATGCCGACTTGATTTTTTTCCTCCCTTTTTCTTTCTTCTTCTCTCCCTCCTTTCTCTCTTCTACTTTTCCATCTCTTTTTATTATTATTATTATTATTACCACCATGGCTTATGTTAGTCCTCACTAGCATCAGAGTTAACGTTGGTTGGTTTTGGCCACCGCATGAGTCCCCCAAGCTGGCTTGATTTGACCACATCAAGGCCCTCACGCAGAGGCCACATTTGGCCAACCACGGGATCGAGTGATGGCTAGATCTAGTAGTTGCAAGGCCCTCACACAGTGGCAAAATATTGGTCAACGTGGGGCTAAGCAATGACATGCATCTTTAGCATTTGGTTGAAGAATTTGATTTGGACTATTGATGAAGTTTGGGTTGGGAAGAATTTGATATCGATATATAGATGATGAAACTTTGTCTTTGATGATGGAGAATGTGTTGTTTGTTGATGAGGTTTGTTTTTTTAAATGAGAAAAGTTAGATGAAATTTTATTAGGGGTGAACAAGAATGCTTTTAAAGTTCGTTGGATAGATAAAAGCTTTTGTGAATTGATTGGTGGTTGTGAAATTATCGAGTGTAGGGTGATGATTAACTTATAATTAAATGGTATAAATGTCATTTTCGTATTTAACAAATATATATTAACAGATTCATCAAAAATTGGGGTTAGGGTTCTAGTTTTGAAACTGGCGGTGCTCACTACAAAAAATTCAAACACACTAAGATTTACTATAAATAACCTTCATGTAAAAGCCAACTTATTAAATGCATAAAATAAAGTTAATTAATATGACACTAGGGTGTGTTTGGTTAGGGCTCTAGAAAGATAACTCCGGCAATATATCTTTAATTTTGGATATTCCCTTGTTTGGTTGTTAAGTAATAAAAGATTTCGGTAATTTTTCAATACCAATAGTGATTAATGTTGGTTAAATAGGGGGTAATTAGATTACCACCTTAGGGGGTGGTATTTAAAGATTGTCGGAGTAATCTTAATTTTATACCCATTTTGCTCTTAATTAAATATTATTTCGAACACAATTGTCCTCAAATATCTACCAAATAACAATCACGTAGACCCTTTACATTTGAAAATTTAGCTAAAACACCCCAGCCACAAAAAATTTAAAAGTTAACAAAATACCCCCAGCTACCAAAGACCACCACCGGCCATCGGCAATAGTCACCAGATTGACGCACGATTGATGCGAACTAGCCAATCGTGCGTCGATCTGGCTGTTTCTGATTAGATTGAAGGCCAAAAATTGCCAGATCATGGTAGATCTAGCCAAAAATGACTAGAATAGATTTGGTTGTTTATGGCCGTTTCTGACAAGATCCATGGTGATCTGGCCGAAAACAACGAGACTCACCATATCCACAGTGATCTAGTTGTTTTCAGCCTTTGATCTGGCCAAAACAGCCAAAACGGTGCACAACCAGCCTGATCTCACCAATCGTGCACTGTTTTGGTGACTGATGCCGATGGACGGCGGTGGTCTTGGGTGGTTAGGGGTATTTTGTAAAAATTTAAACTTTGTTTTTGGGGTATTTTAGCTAAATTCTCAAATATATGGGGTAATCTATCTTAGTGGTAATCCTACCTTTTAAGCAATAAAACATTCCCTGAACCAAACACACTCTAAAAAAGTAATTTTATATCATTTCATATATAAGACTTTGTATACATAGCATCATTCATGAAAAAATTTATGTTACCACAATGATACATTGACATAGTATGAAAGCATTAGTAATCAATCTAGGAGAGAAAAAAATGAGAGAAGTTGTTATTTGAAGTTTTCGAGCTTCATTAGTTAGAAAGTAATCGAGACTTTCCTTTTACACAAGTAAATGGCTCTACCAAAAAAAAAAAATATCACTAACAAATAGTTGACATGGACAAGTCACTCTATAGGTGTATACGAGCTGAGCCGAGTCAAGTATCTGGCCTAGTTAGTAAATACGCGTTTTATACGCGTATTTACGTATTTTGATAATGGCTGCCAAATTATTCGCGAATTATTGGAATATCCATATAATTCCCGAATAATTCGTGGATTATTCACGTATTATTTGCGAATTATTGTCAAAAAAAAAAAAAAAACCTGATCCAAACCAGTAACAGATCTATGACTGTTAAAACACAAATCAATGACCCAAATCAAACTTCCCGTGTCAAAACACAGACCCCCACATTCAGTAACAGATCCAAACCAGTAAAAAAAAAAAAAAAGAAAAAAAGAAACTCTCTTTACTGAGAAAGACAAAAAAAAACAAAACCAACCCACGAGCGTTTGAGTCACAAGGGAGATATAAAAAAACGCAACAAAGAAAAAAGAAAAGAGCGAATGGATGGATGGGAGAAGGAAGAAAGAAGGTGGAGGATGGATGGGTTGGAATTGGAGAGATTAAAATAAAGAAATGATGATAACGCGTTGGTGATCTGAGAAATGAGAATATAAAGCCGCGGAAGATTCAAGAAACTGAGTCTTTTTCAGAGAAACAGTGTCGTTTGGTGTCGTTTAGAATTTAGAAGAAGAAAGACTATAAAAACAAATCTAGATTGCTGTTGATTCTCTTTCACTTTGTACTGTTCTACTTAAAAATAAAAGTATAAAACTATTAGTCTATTACCGCATGTCCGCATTGACTTCACTGTTTCATTTAAAAATAAAAATTACCATTTTCAATATTATTGACTGATGTCAATTAACAATATTTATTTATTAACAAAATATTTTTTAATATACATTTTTTAAAATTAAAATCCTGGGTTATTGTTCTTAATAATATAAAATAGAATTTGAGTATATTACTTAAGAGTCCTGAGTAAGAATCCCTACGACTACTAATAAAGGATAATCACTGAAGATTTATCTAACCGTTAACTTCATGGTCTCGAAAAATTCTTTGAGATACGCGTAAACTAGTTTGGACTCCAAACTGCATATCTCAACGAATTTTGGTTTTGTTATGACTTATGTGTTTGGTTTGACACTATAGTTGAATTTTAACTAAATATTGTGTTTGAGTCTGAAGACTATAATTTGAATATCAGTTATATATTGAGTATTTGTGTTATTGGTTAATTGAATACTTTGCATTTGAAATGCTATATTGATTTTAACCAGGTAGTCCATAAAAGTGTTAAAACTAAGATTGATATTGCCGTATTTTTCAAAACGTATTATTGACAATGCACTGTATTAAACCCGTATATACCCGTATCGTATTTTTCTCGTATCTGAATTTTATGGCCGAATTTTTATAAATGTATTTTTCACCGTTTGCCGTATTATACCCATAAAATTCCCGTACCCTTTTTTTACCGTACCTGTATTTACTAACTAGGGTATCTGGACACGCAAGCTCGATTCGTGATGAATGGTGTTGAGTTCGAGTTCGAGTTCGAGTTCGAGTTAGAGTTCGTTCGAGCTTGAATACTTGGCCTCGAGCTCGTGAGTATGGGTGGGTACTCGAGCTTGAGCTTCAAGTTTATTGTGAGAAGGGGATTGTTTGTTATTTTAAAAACTTGAAAATAAAAAAGTTACTAAACTTGCAATTTGGCCCTCCAGGCGCAATGAGGCTCGTGAGCCTATCGAGCAGAGCTTCGCCCGGATTGAACTCAGCTCGACCCCTTAAACGAGCCCACTCGAGCTCAAGCTCAACTCGTTGACTTCGAATCGAGTTTGCACTTTTCACGAGCTGAGCTCGAGTAGCTCACAAACTGCTCGACTCACTTCTCATTCCTTGTCACGCTTCTCTACTTAGAAACAAATTCACATTGATTTCAATTAACTTAAAATTAACAAGCATGAATAAATTACTTGGCTTGAACTTCAATAACTTTATGTTCAACAGTTCACCTCAAGCCAACCGCAGATGACATATCATTCAGATGATCTCTAAGCATTTGAAACCTGCAACTTGTCAAAAGGTTTTGCTAATATATTGGCAAATTGAAACTTTGATGAAACATACTGAACTGAAAGCTTCTTTGTTGTGACAATCTCTCTTGCAAAGTGCACATCGATTTTGATATGCCTTGTTCTTGCATGAAATATAGGATTAGAGGCAAGAGCGTCTACACTCACACTATCGCACCACAGAATTTGTTTATTGTATACTTCAATCTCCTATTTTTTGAACAAATTTTGGATCCATGCTATTTCAGTAGCAGTAACAAAAAGTGTTGTATATTCAGCTTCAGAAGATGATAAAGCTACAACTTTTTGTTTCCTAGGGCTCCATTGAATTAGAGTATTCTCAAGAAAATCCACAACCCACTAGTAGATTTTTTCTCTATGAGATTACTAGTCCAATATGAATCTAAATAACCTTCAATTATAAATCTACCTCATGCTTTAAAATATAATCCAAAACTCACAATAGCTTTGACATGTGCTTGGAAGCTTGCCAATGGTTGATTGTTAAAGCTTGTACAAATTGACTCAATTTATTTATTACATATGATAAATCCAAACTTGTCATGGTTAGATATTGAAATGCCCCAATAGTACTTCTATACAATGATGGTTGATCAAACAACTCACTATCTTCTACATCAAGTTTAAGCCCCAAAGTAATAGGAGTTAGACATGGATTACAATCTCCCATCTTAGTTCTAGCTAATAGTTCCTGTGCATATTTGCTTTTTGTCAATAATAACCCATTACTATCTCTTGTTGCCTCAAACACTCAGAAATAGTATAACTCTCCCAAATACTTAAGAGCAAACTACATATTCAAATCACTAACAAATTTAGCTATAAGAGAAACATCATTGTCTATCACCAATATGTCATCAACATACACAAGAACCTATAGAACATCAGCACCTTTCTTGTAAAAGAACAAACTAATATCTCATGCAAATTCCTAATCTCCCAGTTAAGTAGAGCACCCTTAAGCTCCTCGAACCAAGATTTGGGAGTCTACTTAAGTCTATGCAATTCCTTATACAACCTAAAAATATGAAAGGAAAAAAAAATCCTCAAACCCTTTAAACCGATACATGAAGACAGTCTCACTAAGATTCCTATTAAAAAAGGCATTATTAATATCTATTTGTTGAATCTGCCAATCATGAAACATTGTCAAAGAGAGCACAATTTGAACAGTAGAAGCTTTGATCACATGAGAAGAAATGTCACAGTAGTCTAACCTAGGTGTTTGCTTAAATTTTTTAGCAACCAACCTAGCTTTGTATTTCTTCAAAATACCATTAGCATTTAACTTGGTTTTAAACAACCATTTATTCCCAACAAGACACATATCAAGTGTATGAGGGACCAAGGACTAGGATTTATTAAGCAAAGCTTCAAACTCAACACATATAGCACCTTTTTGTCAGCATTATCAAAGTTTCTGAAACAACTGTTGAAGGAAAAGGCACAATTGCAATCTACAAAAAAGAGGGAACAAAAAACTTACTAGTAATGTTTTATATGTCGCTAATCTGACTTAAACTTCTTAATTGTGGGTCAAATAAAACAAAGTAATTATTCAATCTCTTTTGATAACTATAGATGCCATGTATTGCCAAAAACTACAAGTATTGAAGCAATTGAATGAATACGGTTGAATATCTCTTACAATGGAAGAAACAACTTTAAGTTTTTCTTCTTTCAAAGATAAGAAAAAATTAAGATCTTTTTTTTTATCTTTTACTTTTGTTGTTCATACGAAGAATTAGATTTAAATGATTTGTTTATATCCAACAATTGTTTATGCAATGGAGAAAATTATATTAAGGGGCATGCTACTCAATTTCACAAATTTGATACCAATAGTTAATCTATCATACTTCCATTGGATTAAATATCCATTCAAATCGCTGCTATCATGATTTTTTCCAATCAGTCTTAACTTTTTGGTTTTGCTATAGCTCGGCCTATTTTTTTCCATTCAAATTTGCTACCTGTTAACTGGAACTATTAAAAGTTTTTCGGTTTTGCTATGTGCATTGTCGTAACATTTCCAAATTTAGTGTTAAACAACAAATAAAAAGGTTTTTTTGCAGTTTCTACATAGAAAAGCAAGGATGTTGATAGTGCCAACTCATGTTAGGGTATTTCGAAGGGAGTAAACGATTTTTTCCCGCCCAAGGTTTGGCCTAAAGACAAAAAAAGTTTTAAAATACAACTTTATTAATTATTAACCGCAGCATGAAAAAAGATAGGATGGTCAAAAGTCCTTTATAAATAAGGGTAGAATAGTCAATTAAAATTTTGCATCAAAAATCAAGACCTCGACAAAAATACTCTTGTCAACAACCCCACAGTGCATAGTGACACACTCATAAACACAACTCACTCTCTCACCAGAGCTCTAAACTTCTGGTGATAAAATTTCCTACGGCCAAATCTTCCGCACCCAAAACTCTTTGCTACCAAACGCTTAAAAATCCGCTTTGTTTTTGTTTTGTTTCAATCATACAAAGTTCATAGTCAATAGAAGAAGATAAAAAGACGCGGGCTGCTTTTTTCTCATTCTCTTTCTCCTTTTTTTTTCCTCTCTTTTTACGGTTTCATTATGCATTTGTGTGGTTACTGAGAAATTAAAGAAAGGAACAATCTTGAATATTTTTAGTTTGAAGGTGATTGATTAATTGATCTTGTCATCAAACTTGTATTTGGTTACTACCAAAGAGGCCCGATCTTTGTGTCAAAGTCTAGGTGCTGTTGTTTGAGGCCTTTCGTTGAGCAGTTGGTGGCAAAGATGTGGGTGGCTGGAAACACACACACACACAAAAATCCAATCCACAAAAAAAAAAAAAAAAATTTCCAAAACAGTCACCAAATTCACCAAACTACAATCTCCAAGCAAACCCATATTCAAAACACAACTCCAAACAAACTTAACTTCAATTGGTGAGCAGGAAGGCATCTATCAGTGGAAGTGTTAAGGTGTAGGGGAGGGCTGAGGGCAGCCGTTAAAGGTAGAAGATGGTGAAGCTAGCAAATGGTGGCGACAACTAGTGTGAAAGAGCATCTTGACCGCCGGGTGCAACTCACAATCGCACGATGGTATCACGCACGGCCCCTATCCCTGCCTAGCTTGAGAGTGTAGAAATCTGATAACATGGGGTATCTTCGTCTTCACAATGAATGTCATTGTATTTCACGGAAATTATTAACGTAATATAACTTTTGGGTAATAAAATTATATTTTAAATCTTTTTGGGTGAGAAAGTGTCATTCGTCCAAACTTTGGGTGGGAAAAAGTGTCTACTCTTTTGTAGGCTATATTTCTAGCAAACAAAAAGCTATAGATAAGCCATAACCTTGTAAAATTAAATTGGGTTATTACTATAGACATTTATATTAAAAAAAAAAAAAAAAAAAAAAAAACTCAACAATAAAGGACAACTTTTTTTCTAACAATGAGAGGACTATTAATGACCTAAAAATTAACTTGGTGAGGAGAAGATACTTAGATATCCTTATAGGTTCTTAATAGTTTCAGAAAAGATAGTAATATCCTCTTACAAATAGGATGTACCATATTTATCCTTTGACTTTAAAAATTTATAATAGAGGCTAAATTTTTAAAAAAAAATTAAAAGATACATATTCTGGAAATTAAAAGAAAATCCCAAAAAAATGAAAATCTGAAATATTTAAAAAATTAAAAAAGAAGCTAAAAATATGGAAACAAAAAAGCAAATCTGAAACACTAAAAAGAATATCCCAATATTTTATTAAAAAAATCAATAACTAAAAAAATAAACTAATTATAAGAAAATTATAAAATTAAGGCCACAGTCAAATTTTTAAAAAATCTAAAAATTCATTGTTGGCACCCATATTCGCCGGCGATCTAACCTAGATTACACCTAGGGCATGGTAGCCATGCTCGATCTATGACAGATCCCTGTCGAAAATGGTTGCGGCAAACTGGCTAAAGTAGAGATGCAATGGGCCTGGTGTTTTCAGTTCCCCAGCCCGGCCCATCCCGAAAAGGCCAGGCTTTACTCGATGTTAATGGCCTTGGGCTTGGGCCTGGGACTAATTTTAAGGCCTGCCCTTGGGTATGGGCCGAGCATGGGTATGTCTTCCGTCTCGGCTCGACCCAACAATTTTACTATTAATTTAACTAAATTATATTCATACTATATATCTAATTACATAATTATCCTATGTATATATATAAAAAAAAAAAAAAAAATTGAAATTTATTAATATTTGGTGAGTATTCAAAAATAAATTAATATTTAAAAATTGTTTCTAGAATTAAAAATATAAAAAAAATTGAAATTTATTAATATTTAAAAATTCACATTATAAAAATGGGCGGGCTTGGGCCGAGATTGAGATTATCAAAGGCCCGTCGGGCCGAGCTTGGGCTTTACCAGTCATCCCCGTGATGGGGTCGGGCCGAGACTGGGCCTTTGTCATGGGGTCGAGCTTGGGCCTAGGCCAAGGGATACCTAGTCTCAGCCTGGCCCATTGCCATCTCTAGGCTAAAGCTACCAGGCTAGGTTAGATCCAATGGATTGCGCTCAGCCAGGCCATCATCGTCGGTACGTGAGTTGAGGCCACGACAATGTCGTGGGATTAAAACCCATTCACCACCTTGGTTTAGTGGCTCACCCATGACCTAGATCAGAGGAGGAAAACCCCAAATCATCGGTAAAATTGTGAGTTTATTTGCCCAAAAACACAAGCCAAACCCTAATTATTCTTAACCCAACCAACCAAAAACAATCATTAATCATCAAACAATAAAAAGACAATCCAAAAAAAAGTTGTGTTGATTGCATGATTTTGGATCATCAAGTTGTAACTACTCAAATTTATTTGGGTATGAATGTTAAATTTTCCATATTTTAATTGTTTTCATTGCATGATTTTAATATTATAGTTTCTTTGTATGCAATAATCTTGTCCCTATTCTAGTATAGAGCCATGGGGGAGGTAGTGAAATGAGTTTATGTTTTTATGATAATTGACTTTTTTATGAAATGCGAGTCACTTTAGGGTCTGTTAACTAGGGTCGGGGCAGGGCTGGACTAGGCTAGGGACCTCTGTCTTTAGGCCCAGCCCCAACCCTCAAGGGGATTCCCTTGAGCCCGGCCCGTCATTGGGACGAGGATGTCAAGGAATCCCCAACCCATGGAGATGTGGTGACTCTCATCCCCATCCCGGCCTGTCCCGAACTGGCATAACATGTTAGTAGCCCATAGACTGCAACTCATTACCCATTTGATAAGAATCTCAAGTGCAAATTGTTGTGGGGGATTTAATTAGATGCTAGCAAATCCTAAATCCCTATGAAAGGGAAATAATGTGAACAAAAGACAAACAAATAATCACACACACAAACACAAGATTTATAATGATTCACTCTCCGTATGAAAGCTACATCCACTTTGTCGCTGCGGAATTTCACTATGAAGAAGAAGAAAAATTACAAGAATCTCTCACAAATTAGCTTACTCACTAAACCTTCTTTGATGGCTCTCACTCTCTAATTGTGGCTTTGCTTGCTATTCTTTTGTGATCTCTAACTTTAGGACTTAACTCATTTTTATAGGTAATACATATGATATTTTTCCTAATATGACTCAAATCTCATATCCTAATAAGAATTTTATTTTAATTCCTAATATAATTATATTCTTATTCCTAAAAGAAACACAATTCTACATAAAAACATATTAGGAAAACTCATGTCCAAGTCCGATACAAATTTGGATTAAATTTCGGCTTCACAATCTCAACACATATTACCTCAAGCCCAATTTTTTGTCATTTAGCCCATTTAACTCTTTTAGAACTGACCCTTATTTATCTCCAACCTTTAAAAAGCAGGTTTTTTTTGGAATAGTGTTATTTAAGCCCCATTAATATGTGTTAAACTTATAACTCACTAAAAAGTACATTAATCTAATATAGACTAATTATTCCACTCTTTTATGTAAAAAAAATGTTGTTAACATTTACAAGTTATTTGAATAAAAATATGTTATTATCTATCAATGATATACATTATATTAAAATTACATATATATCAAGTAATTTATATATGCATATTTAGTTTTTATATAATTTAGACATTATTTCTATTATACCCACTTGTATATGGTTTCACTCAATGTTCCCATAATTATAATCACATTTGATCAATTAATAATGTGAAAAAATAATTATTAAAGTGGTATTTCTTGACAATTGTGTTTTTTTTTAACATATTAAATTATTAATTGTATCTTGTTAGTGATATAATTTATTGTATCTCTCCATCTTTATAATACAATGTATGAATCTTTGAATATCACTAAAGTTCATCTCCCTTCCTCTAATTAATTGGTCAATTTAATTTACAACGATTTTAAATGTCGATTTAAGTCATTAATTTGTTCTTTTATAAGGTTCTCTTCCTTCTTCTAATTAATTTGTTTATTTTGCTTCATTAATTGATTTTCACTTATTCAATATAAGATAACAAGATTTAAGCTGTTAAACCTGACTAAAATTTTTAAGTAGGGCTATTATATTAAGCCTATTTAATTATAATTTTATTATGGCATCAATTAAAATGAGACCATATAATTGCATCAAAATAACATAATATCATCTCATTAAAAAAATTAAATATAAGATCTTTGTATGAAATCTTATCAATATTCATAATCATCCACAAATATATATATATATATATTATATATTATATATATTATATATATAATATATATATATATATATATATATATAATAAATATATAATATAATATTATAGATATATATATGCAGGCCGAGATAGGGCCATGCCCACCTCCATCCCCAAGGTCGGAGAATTTCATTGGGCTCGGGCCTGACCCAACCCCTGATTGTTTCAGGGAATCCCTGCCCCGTTCGGGCAGGGGCAGGGCGGGCCAAACGCCCATCCCTAGACTGTTAACAGTAGGTTGCTAGTCTTAGGTGTTTGTAAACCCATGCCTTACTCTTTACACCTATTGTAGGCATATTAAAACAAAACGTTAAAAATAATGGAAACATTTCTCAAATCAATGTCAACCTCAAGTTCTTGGATTAATAAGGATGAGATCATTCATTAAGAAAAAATTAGTATTGAAATTACTAATGAAAATCAAAACTAATATGAAAAAGTTGAACAAAACTCTTTTGAGCAATCAAACAATAAATCAAACGATTTAATGGCTATAAAACCCAAAGATCTTTAAAAAAATTGATAGATAGGAAACTAAAAGAAATTTTTTTATCGAGTTTCTAATATAAAATTTTTTAAAATTTGATTGTGTATCTAATAAAAAAAATTAATATAACTATAATAAAGTGATTAAATTTAAGAAATAATGCCCTAATATTTAATGTTTTGATACAATCTCACCCATCCGAAAACTATCCCATCCTAGGGTATTTGAAAAATAATACTCTCCCGAGGAATAGAGTAGTACAATACACCCAACCAAACATACCTATATAGCACATATGTTAATACTCTTTTGTTATAAATCGGGATGAGCATGGGTAAAGGGTAAACCCGAAACCGACGGGTACCCGAACTGTCAGTTCTGAGAAGTAACCGAAACCGACCCTCATAAGCTAGGTTTTGGTTTTGGAAATTTGGAACCGAGAATTTCTGGTTTTGGTTTTGGTTCTAGTTTTTGTAATGCAAGATCAAGGAACCGGAACCTATATTTGGGTACCCTGCTAGGAACCAATTTAGGAACCCAAGGTGAATGTGTAAATTTTGTGAAATGTCAGGGGTGTACTTGTCATTTTTAGAGTGTATTTGTCATTTTTTAAATTAATAGGGGGTAATTAAATTTTACAAGGCGCCCAAGAAAGGAATTGGAACCTGGATTTCAAGTTCCGGTTCCAGCAATCAAAGAATCAAAACCAGTAGGTTCCGATTTTGGTTCCTTTTGCTAGGAACCGGCTGATTCCAATTCCGATTCCTAGCAATTCTAGCGGGTACCTGAAATCGCTCACCCCACTTATAAACAAACATCAAATTAATTGACAAATGATAAGTTCTGGCCTATACTATATATTATTCGGTTCAAGCTTTAAAATATCAAGACAAGACGCAAACTTATATATTGTTTTGTAATCCAATGAAATCTTAGGAAAGGACCGGAGGAAAAAAGAGTGCAGGTTTGAGAGAGATTTTTTACATCTTTGTGTAAGGTTTCTTTTGCATTTTTATATGAGGGGTACTATCTCTTTGTTTTGATTTAAACCTAAGGCCGAACGACTTCCACCAACCCAAAGTTTGGCATAAAGACAGATTGATATCCAAAATATTTGGAAATCACAAACAAATACTTTCTGTCATATTTTGTTAGGGATTTCTGTCTGCTAAAAGACAGTATAGTAATTTCATCTACAATCACAAAATTTTTAAATTTTAAATCTTTTTCTCTATATCCATTCTCACCCCAAGCCCGTTTGCACAGACCTCTTGCATCATCGATCGATTTTTTGACCTGATTTAGCATTTTTCTGCAAAGTTCGGTGATAAACAATGGCATCGGCCCTTGCTAGCGCGTATTGGGAATGGAGATTGATGGGTATTTCAGTCTTTTCACAATTTTTGTCTTTTAGCAGATGAAAATTCCTAATAGAACATGATGGAAAATGAATGTTTGTCATTTCTAAACCTTTTGAATACCATTTTATCTATACAACAAACTTTAGATACGTGTAAGTCGTTACTTTGTACCTAATATCGATCTTTGTACTGTAAAGCTGAAAAAGTTTGATTACCAGTACCACCAATAGATCTTGAAATTAACGGATATGCGGGTCCAGTAAATATATATTCAAGTACTGCACAAAGTGATATATAGTGTCTCTATCGATTCCTGTTCTTAATATATATGACAAAATAAATAAAATATTAAACTTCATTCATTATTACAAAATGCATAATTTGCACTGTTAAGAAACATTAAAAAAAAAAAAAAAAAAGGTGGATGACAACCTTGTTATGGGTTTTATCCATAACACTAAATAGATGATTATATATAGGCTTTTTCTGATCATTAATTCATCTAACTATCCTGCTGAGATTCCTCATCATTTCTTAAAACATATATACTAATTTAAACGGATATAATATTCAAAGAGATATAGATTATATATGCCGAGATGATGTGGACTACCATGAATTCCCGTTGATTTCGCAGCAAATGGAATAAATAAAAAGTGATGTATGACATAATTATATAAAATGTATGGGTTAATATTCCACTAATATAATTATACTTGGTGATATCCATCCATTATTCTAAGGCCAAACAGTTGGTTTCAACGTAAATATAATATTAGATTTGGGAGCAAAAGTTTTTTGTTCCCTTTCTCACGCAGAATATTGATAGAGGCTAGCAATTGTACTACAAGAATTTATCATTTCTTTTTTTTTATTTTTTTTGATCAATTTCTCATGACTGAATGCAAAAGCTTCAACATTCGCAGACGCATGCATCTAACGACACAGCCAGCTCGCATCATGTTATTGTTATACAGTCCATACCCGATATATAACTTAGCTTCATGCACAAAATTTTCTTAGCACAAGCAAGGAATACCAGCGATCCTTCTGTATAATTAAACCCACATATCTTGAAGTGTTAAAAAGTTTGAAGATATCAAAGAAAATATTTCTATTCACTTTGGTACCTAATAACAAAATACTTGTTGTATCCACATCTGTTCTTTTTCTAGTTTGAAAGTTCATCAAATGTGCTTTGTTTTTAGAATCCTTAGCGATTGCAACTGGGACTGCAGAAAAGGTTAATGATGAAAATCAGTTGGGACATTATTTTGCATCTTTCGAAGAGTGTTTTCATTTAGTACTCTTACAAAACTGAAAAAGTTATGAACTAGTATCTCTTTTCAGATGATTTTGATGGCCCCAGCATCTGATATATATCACATGGAAATCAGATGATATTTAAACGCAGACGTTAATTAGTATCTCTTTTCAGATGATTTTGATGGCCCCAGCCNTATTTTTTCTTCTATTCATAATAAAATCATCTTTTAGTTTTTTAAAATTGTTTACAAACTACTTTTGAAACCAACTTTTTCACATTTAACACACAAAAAAAGGGGTAAAAAGGACATTTCAAAATACAATGTGTTAGTATTCATCAAAAATCATTCCTTAGTTTAAGAAATGAAAAATTATTAAATGACACTATTTGAAGCCTTGAATTGAGAAGTACTTTTTGAAAAGTGTCTCAAGAAATAGAATGATCCTAATTCACACAACATTTTCTAACGAAATTGCCCCCATATATCAATAAAACTTACATTATTGACCCATCCTATTCCTCCCTCAATTGCCAAAATTCAAACTTTCAACTCTAAATTGATACCCACCTCCTATTTGTGCCAAAAATGAGTGGAGTTTGAGAGAAGTTCTGAATTTGGATTTAGGGTTTTTAGTGGGATTTTATGATTAAGAATGGGAGATATGTTGAAATATTGTTGAGTTGTTTAGAAGGGTGCGAAAATGGCTGGATAATTGGGTTGTAATTTGTATGGCATTGAAATGGGGATTGAAATCTGCATTTTTTTGGCCGAATCAAATGGTCTCGACTGGATTCAGCCAAAAAACACAAGTTTTGTTAAAGAAGATGAAATCGATTTTTGGCAAAATACTTGGGATTCAACCGGATTTGGCTTGATTCAGCCAAGACAAGTTCTGTCCAAACAATTGAATAGGTTGAATGGCATGGTTTCGGCCATATTCGGCCACCTTAGTATGAAAAGGTAGAATTGGCTAAATCTAGCATGGGTTTCGGTCAAAACTCATCTTTAACTTCCAACTAATTTTCTATCTGAATATTAAGAGATTGGCTGAAACTCATACCCAAAATTTGCCTAAATGACCCATTTTCAAAATAATTATTGAAATATAAGTTTAATTAACTATAACAACAACAAATCATTTCAAAAATAACTTACTCAACATGTTTTTTTAGACATATAACATACTCAAAATTTTAGATTTGAAACAAAAAACAAAACTTAAAAAAAATGCTAGTTCTCAACTCCCTCCCCTAATTGTGTCATTTATTATAATTTCTCTTAAATANAAAAAGATTTAGAGAACAAATGAAACTTTTATAGAGTATAAAATTGCAAACATGAATTTTTCATTTTCATTTTTCTAAATGTTAACAAAAAGTGGTAGTTAAGACAAGTAAATGACCCAATATATTTCTTTATCTTGGTAGTTTATATAAATTTCAAAATGGGAATGATTAACCTTGAAACAAAATTTCATAATAGAAACAGTGATGAGTTAGACATGAAGACTTATACCTTTCAACTTTCCACTAGGTGGAGGGATATTTGATCTTCGTACCACTTCATTAATTACTCTCTAATTCAATGGAGAGGGTAAGTAGATTGAGAAGATGTTGGTGACATATTTTTTCTTCCATTCATAATCAAATCATCTTTTAATTTTCAAAAATTGTTCACAAACTACTTTTGAAACTAACTTTTTCACTTTTAACATACCAAAAAGGGCATTTCAAAATACAATTTGTTTGTATTCATCAAAAATCATTTCTTAATTTAAGAAATGAGAAATTATATTAAGTGACACAAGAAATAGCACAACCCTAATTCACACAATATTTTTTTGAATGCAATTGCCCCCATATTTAAATAAAACTTACACTATTCACCCATCTTCCCCAACCCTAACCTATCCCTCCCTCCATTGCCAATATTCAAACGTTCAACCCTAAACCTATATCCACCTCCTATTTGTGCCAAAATTGATTGGAATTTGAGTGGAAACTCTAATTTTTGGTGGGGTTTTAGGGTGAAGATTGGGAGATATGTTGAAGTGTTGTTGAGTTGTCAAGAAAGATGTGAAAATGGTCGGATAATTGGGTGAGATAGTGATTGAAATTTGCCTTTTTTTTTTTTTTTTGGTCTATTCAAAGGGTTTCGGTTGGATTCAGCCAAAAACCTCATATTTGTTGGAGAAGATGAAATCGATTTTTGTCTGAATACCTTGGATTCAGCGGGATTCATTTGGATGCGGTCGTATTTGGTTGGATTCGGCCAAGACAAGTTCTATCCAAATGACCGAATCGGTCAAATGGCTTGGTTTCGGCTATATTCGGCCACCTTAGTATCAAAAGGTAGAATTGGTCTATTCTAGCTAAATCCGACCAACATGTGAGTTTCGGCCAAAACTTGTTTTCAATCTCTAGCTAATTTTTTGTCCAAATCCTCCGAAATAGGTCGAAACCCACCCCAGATTTCGTCTAAACCACCCATTTTCAACATATCCACTGAAATATAAGTTTAATCAACTATAACAACAACAAATCATTTTAAAAAAAAAAAAAAAAAAAATCTTTAGTATTAAATTAAATTAAATATGGTTTTTTTAAATTACTGTTGTTTAAAATTAAATTTTTGTTGACACATTTCTAAATTCGTTATTTAATATAACTCTTTTTTTATGGGTTAATTGGGTTGTGCACTGATGGATGTAGTGTTGTTTGANTATAGTTTTTATATTTCTACAGTTGAAAGGGAGTATGAAACTTTAACCTATGAAATCAATATACAGTTAGATCAGGATTCAAAAATATGTTTTAAGATAACTTTAAAATCAAATGAGAATTACACTATGATTAACGAATTGTGTATTGGTGATATTAGCTAGAAATTTGATTGAAAAGAAATCAAGTATACAAATTGGTTTTTCAGGTGTAAAAGAGAATTGAAAGTCCTTAAAATCAAATGTATGGTGGACATCACACGTAGAGTAGTCTTCATCTACGCGGATTAATTTTTCTTGGGTAGATTCAACGTTCAATTCAATAATTTTATATTAGAAATTTGACTATAACAATGACAAGGTCAGGTAGTTAATTATATATGTGGCGTTAACAAAGTGTAGCAGGCAGATTCATTGACATAAATTAACTTCCCAGAGCAATCAAGACTTTTTAGAACAAAGCAATGATGAATGATGACAGATTGAAGTTAATTAAAGACCTAATTTAATTTCATTCTATGTATTGTATTGACCTCCTTTTAGGTCCAGGTAACACTTGTCTTTCGTCTCTTTCTCTTCTATTTATTCCTTTCTATGTTATCTTCCACTTTTTCAAAACCAAAATTTTAATTTTTTTTTTTAAACTATAATTTCTAAAAGTTGTAATTTCATAAAGATCTTGGTTTACCTTACAGTATTAAATTTGCAGTTAATGATGGAAAAAAATAAAATAAAATTGAATGTATTACTTATAAAGTCTTAAGTTCAATTCTTTTCAATTGCTAAAAAATAAATAAATAAATTGCGCAGAATTGAATAAGTCTCAGGTGTCTAAACCTTTGAATCCAATACAACATTTTGAATTCAAACAATTGTAAAATGTTATTTGATGCCTTAGTTTCCTGAATCATTTTCTTTTCCATTCTAAGTTGTGCTTCTCAATCTCATATGATACTATGTGAATGAGATTGGATGTTAATACGCGTATCTACAAAATTGTACTGATAATGATTTCTTTGTTATAATTAAGTCAAGCTTTATGGACAAATTAGTTGCCGAGTTTCAAATTCTAAAATTTCGGCTTGATTAAACCTAATTTCAACAAAACCAGCACCATCAATTACAGCGTCATGTATACATCACTACCAATATTTTAATGGACAGTAAAACTCTCTCCATAGTCATAACAATGAGATTAATTAATTTTATTACTATGAGGATGTTTTAACTTAATAGAGGTGTGATAACAAAAATTTCTTTATAATTTATTGTTTAGTAGTACAGTATTATGATTTCAATTGATGTTTTATAACTATTAAGATTTCAATTCAGCGCTTCAATTGCCTACTTTTGAAACGGATAGAAGATCGTGTCTTGAAACCAGCAAAGATAAGTGTCTTTGATGAAATTGTAAATGCAGTTGCTGCATTGTCAAATTGATGTGAAACCACAAACTATTGTCAATTGTTTTAAACATTACAAAATTATACAGCAAATTGATGTGAAGCCACATATTATTGTCAATTGTTTTAATCATTACAAAATTATGTAGTAAATTGATGTGAAACCACATACTATTGCCAATTGTTTGAATCATTATTAAATTAAGATCCTCGATGTTGATGAATTGCAAGTTACAATTGAAGTGGATGGCGAGAATTAAAGAGTTATTGTAGAATTTAGTGATCAGATTCGACAACTTCATTACACTAATCGAATGGATATTAATGTCTTTCTCAATCATCCAAATGAACAATAAGTCATGTATGTTTTAACTAAAGAAGAAATCATTATTACAATTAGACAAAAAGATAAAGGAAATAATTATGAGGATGATAGTACGGAAATACCAAAAGTTTGTGCTGAGAAGCTCTAAACATACTTGAGAAATTAGAAATATATGGCTTCAACAAGAAGATGTTCATGCTAGCGAGTAATCTACCCGCAAGTTAAAAGATGTAGTAACAACTTTAAAGTATAAATAATTATCTCAAACAACTTTAGATAAATAACATTTAATGTAACATAACATATATTTTTTTGCAATATACAGATAATTATTACTATGTGAAGGCAAATTTTCTTAAAACGGAAATTAGAACAATTATAACTTATTACAATGTAGAGTTTATTCTTATTTATAACTATCCTAAATTGGGAATTAAATTTTTTATGACTATGTAAAGTTTATTTCTATATAAAGTATCATTATAAAAAAGTTTTACTGTAATATTGCAAATGACTTCCTCGTTGTCTTTCTCATTAATCCAAGCATTCACGAATTTAATGAATTAAAAACAATGACTTATAATATTCTCTCTTATAATTTTAATTAAATTTTAACTTTAATATTTATCACATTTTCACCCTTTACTATTGCATTGGAGCACTTACATATATTATCATGGTAACGTTAAGTTGTTTATTCATTTTTACAATCTATTCTCTTTGTAATGTGATTTTTTATTCAAGGGTGGACGGATTTGTCACCACAAATACACTATTCAGACAAGTGATGCCTCTGTGTTATTGTTGTAGGTTTTCCTCTTCGCCAATTCAAAATGCAGAGGTACTTCCCCAACCGTTTGAAGCCGTCAAAGCTTACATGGACAGCATGTACAGGAAACAACATAAGAAGGTACTTTCTTGTGTGGAATTGCCATTGTCATATGTGCAAGAAAATAAAATTCTCGTGAAATCTTGATCTCCTAATTTATCACTAGTTACATTAGATTCAGCTGTTTATATTCTTTATTTGCTATTCATAGGACATTGCTGCTGAGGCTGTAAAGAAGAAGCGCCGATCCACCAAGAAACCATATTCAAGGTCTACTTGGTGCCACCTTGGAAGTTAACAGAAGAGGAGGACTGAGAAGCCAGAAGTCCGAGATGCTGCAAGGGAGCTGCACTCCGGTTTGTGCTCAATGTCCATTTTTCATGTTTACTCGGTACGGGTCTTGAGAATAAACTCTGTGTTTTGCTAGCTTTGCTAACTGTGACTATGTTTATGATTATCAGTGAAATTAAGGAGAGGATCAAAAAGACTAAGGATGAAAAAAGGCGAAGAAAGCAGAGGTGATGGCTAAGACACGAAGACCAAGAGTAGCATGCTAAAGGCGCTGCACCAAAGGCCCAAGCCTGGTGGTGGGTGGAAAGCGATGATTTACTCCATCTCTTCTCTTCTTCCTTAGTATAAACAGTTAAGATTTTGTTTCCGTATTTCATGTATGGATCCATTAATCATTATGGCTTTCGTTGTTTCTGTTGTGATATTTGTTGGGAGTTATATTTGCTTACTATTTACTTAAATCAAAGTTTTTTAATGCATCATTTGTTACTTTTTGAGTATATCTTGATGGGTGCTGTTTGATGTTTTGGTCTTCTGATTTATAACATCTGCTAGCTTGTAGTTTGACAGCATACAATTTTTCCAGATTTCACCCTCAGGTTTTGTTATTTGCTTAGCACATTTTACTCGGTTAAATTTAATTGTTTGGCCTTAATGGAAAGGTTATATTGAGTATCAAGTTGTAGTTGTAGAACTGGTGTGGTTAATGCGGAGGAATGGTACATTGTTAGTGAATTGATTCTATAAGATAATAGATTAATTTATTTTTGTCCCTAAAACCTGGCATGCGCATTGACAATTGAGAAGCTGATCGAGCTTTCACTTTGTTATCTCATAACAAAATACTTGCTGTATCCACATCTGTTCTATCTCCAGTTTGACAGTTCATTAAATGTGTTTTGATCTTTGAATCCTTAGCGATTGCAACTGGGACTGCAGAAATGGTTAATGATGAAAATCAGTTGGGACATTATTTTGCGTATTTCGAAGAGTGTTTTCATTTAAACCAAACGGAATAATCCTTCTGGTACTCTTACAAACTGAAAAAGTTACGAACTAGTATCTCTTCTCAGATGATTTTGATGGCCCCAGCATCTGACATATATCACATGAAAATCAGATGATTTTTAAAGGCAGACCTTAATTAGTTTATTAATGTCATGAGTTTATTCTCACATGCAATCAAGAACTTTTTTTTTTTTTTTTTTTTTTTTTTTTCCAACAAGCAAGATTAACCATAATAATTAGGAACATTTTGGGAGTTGCCCGTCTGCCCCTGCATCAGTACCCTGTGAATGGTCTAAGTCAACAACCCCTTAATAATTCCACCATTGAAGACTTATCAGTCAACGTCCGAATTTCCCATCTCTGATTCTTTTTACATATTCATTTCTTGTCCTCAGCAATCGATCGTTGAGATCACTGGATCCTTTTTGATTGGGGGGCTCTTCTTCTCTCCTCTAATGTCGTAGCTAGGCATTGAAAAACATTATTAACACTAACAGTTGATTTTCCTTTTGGCTCTTTAGCCAATTTAGACTTACTAGGAACAGTTTCATCGCGTGACTTTTTAATGCCACTGGTCCCTATAATGTCTCCCTTCTGTGAAATACCTTTACCTTTTTATGACAAGTTGGAACACTTCATTATCCCAGCTTTTGCTTTAGACTGATCCCCATGCTCAACTCTACTCTAGGCCTGGGCTACATTATTAACTCTAGCATCTGGTATTATATCATCAAATTATTTTCATTATTAACTCTTTAAACATCACATGTTTTTACTCTACATTATAATAAAGGATATCTTCTCCTATTCTTTCTGGGCTATGCGGGCTAGAATTTGGCCCAAAGGTAATATATATTTGCATTATAGTATCTATTTGGGCTGGGATCTACAAATGAATCATTAGTACAAACAGTGATTGGGACCCATTTATTATTGTTTTAAAAAACTAATCTATTTATTTTATTTGTTATTAAGAAGTTAAACCAAAATAATAATGCTATATTGTAAATTTATGATCCCAATTTGTACTCAATCTAAACGACAATTGTTTGACAATGTCTCCTTAATTACAGGATCTAGATAATGATTGTGAACTCAATTACCACATGGATTGGATTACAAAGTGAAAACCCTAACTATGTATATGTAATATTATTTTGTGTTCGTAAACTAGTCTGAACACTCCGATTACAAATAAATAATAAATACGCGTATATTTTCTTACTTGGTAGTTACATAAATTTCAACTTGGTAGCTAGGCATTAATCAAAATTCGAATGATTAACCTTGAAACAAATTTCAAAATAGAAACAGTGATAGTTAGACATGACGCCTCGGTACCATTCAACTTTCCGAACGTCCAGTTGAAATAAAGAGAGGTCCCAGAAAGTTTGGTATTGAGGCATTTAGAAATAAATAACCTCAAGTCACAACGACCCAAATTAAACTGGCAAACCAAATATAAATATAAGTGAGAGACGACTGAGGTCAAGGTAAACGATGGTGCTCAAATTTCATATTGTTTGAAATTCTACTAACTTGACCGAATTAACAATCTTAGTTATTTTTCTGAAAGCACATTATTGACATTTGTGAGATGTTAGCAACCTGAGAAATGACTCCTTCTGATATAAAGATTGTGATGTTAGACATAGTCAAGTCTGGTGTGTGTAAGTAATTAATTACATTTTAATTAAGATGATAAATAAGAGTTTGTTGAACTATTAGGAATTAATTGTGTGATAGAGTTAGGTGTGCTTGCTCTTCCCCTACACTAAGTGGAGGGATATTTGATCTTCATTATCACTCTCTAATTCAAATTTCAATGGAGAGGGTAAGTAGATTGAGAATGTTGGTGACATATTTTTTCTTCTATTCATAATAAAATCATCTTTTAGTTTTTTAAATTGTTCACAAACTACTTTTGAAACCAACTTTTTCACTTTTAACACACAAAAAGGGGTAAAAAGGAATTTCAAAATACAATGTGTTACTATTCATCAAAAATCATTCCTTAGTTTAAGAAATGAAAAATTATTAAATGACACTGTTTGAAGCCTTGAATTGAGAATATACTTTTGGATTTAGGGTTTTTGGTGGGATTTTATGATTAAGAATGGGAGATATGTTGAAATATGTTGAGTTGTTTAGAAGGTGTGAAATGGCCGGATAATTGGGTTGTAATTTGTATGGCATTGAAATGGGGATTGAAATCTACATTTTTTTGGCCGAATTAAATGGTCTTGACTAGATTCAGCCAAAAACACAAGTTTTGTTAAAGAAGATGAAATCGATTTTGGCAAAATACTTGGGATTCAACCGGATTTGGCTTGATTAAGCCAAGACAGGTTTTGTCCAAAACATTGAATAGGTTATGGCATGGTTTCGGCCACCTTAGTATCAAAAGGCAGAATTGGCCGAATCTAGCATGGGTTTCGGTCAAAACTTGTCTTTAACTTCCAACTAATTTTCTGTCGAATACTCTGAAATTGGCTGAAACCCAGACCCAAATTTGCCTAAACCACCCATTTTCAACATATCCATTGAAATAAAGTTTAATTAACTATACAACAAACAAATCATTTCAAAAATAACTTACTCAACATGTTTTTTAGACATATAACATACTCAAAATTTTAGATTTGAAACAAAAAACAAAACTTAAAAAAAATGCTAGTTCTCAACTCCCTCCCCTAATTGTGTCATTTATTATAATTTCTCTTAAATAATTCTCACAAACTATATTGATTTATTTAATTTTCTTAAATAATCAAATATTTATCTTACATATGTTTGCTTACATTAAATATTTTAATATTTCCTTTCTTTATATCATTATAAAATATTTGTATAACATGATTTCATTGAATAAAATGTATGTTAAATATTTAAATATTATTACATAAAATGTTTTCGTTATTTTATAAATGTTTAAATGTTGTTATATTATAAATATTATGCATTAAAATTATTTCTTTCAATCATCATTCATATTTTTTAACTTTAGCAAAAAGATATTGTCCACGGAGGATATAACAGTCAATTTACCCTCTAGCATTAAAGAAAAATTGCAACACCGTAATCTCCATATTTTTTTACTGAATTAAGTTTTGAAAAGACAGAAATGGTTTGTGAGGAATATCCCAATCCGCTAATTTTTTAAATTACTACTATTTAAAAGTTTTGACACATTTCTAAATTTCTAATGTTGATAGCTTCTAAGTTACCAGCAAGACTACGCACCCTTAACTTCTTTCTCATATCCTTGGAAATTTTATATATCTTAGTCTCTATGAGGTTTTCAATGGACCATCCCAGAGTTTAGTGAAAGAAACAAGAAGACTCCCAGGCTTCGAAATGAAACACTTATGCTTTTATAATGAATAGACATATTGAAAAATTAATTATAGACAGAATCTGATACAATAACTAATATATCCTTATTTTGTCTTTCTCCTATAATAAAAGAAATTAGTATCTTCATTTGTCACATGATCGAAATATTAAATAATTACTTTTTATAATATTATTCAATTATAATGGTATAATTGTTCTATTCTGAAACATGTAAGTCTCCTTTTATTTTACTAACCTCAAGGGTGTCCACACAAAATTCTCTAGTTTTCTATCTTGAACTTTTGTAACACTAGTGATGTTGCACTAATCAATTTTAACCATATCATATTATCTTATTTCATCATTCAAATTATTTAATCAATATAACATATCATATGACATCTATGACTAAGTATTTAATTGGGATCCTAATGTATTTATGTAAACATCTTAGTAAAATGATCAAATCATGTCCTTTGAAAGTATACGCAGACATGCCTAACTTATTCGACAAATTAATTTTGAATCGTTAGCGAGCTATTAGATTTTAACTGAACTCTAATTTATCATGTTTCGTTAAATCGACTAAATTTTATTATGTTCAAACCTAAATAATAAAATAATATAATAATAATAATAAATAATATATATAAATCATAGTATTACCATTAATATAGAATCAGCTGGAAATCTGATATAGTTTTTTTTTTTTTTTTTTTTTTTGGGTCTAATCAAAGGGTTTCGGTTGGTTTCAGCCAAAAACCTCAAATTTGTTGGAGAAGATGAAATAGATTTTTGTTTGAATACCTTGGATTCAGCGGGATTCAATTGGATTCGGCCGGATTTTGTTGGATTTGGCCAAGACAAGTTCTGTCCAAATGGCCGAATCGGTCGAATGGCTTGGTTCCGGCTACATTATGCCACCTTAGTATCAAAAGGCAGAATTAGTCTATTCCAGCTAAATCCGACCAACATGTGAGTTTCGGCCAAAACTTGTCTTCAATCTCCAGCAAATTTTTTTTTCCAAATCCTCCGAAATAGGTTGAAACCCACCCCATATTTCGTCTAAACCACTCATTTTCAACATATCCACTAAAATATAAGTTTAATCAACTATATCAACAACAAATCATTTTTTTTTTTAAAAAAAAAAAAATTTCTTTAGTATGTTTCCTAGACATTATATGCAACATATTCAAAATCTTAGATTTCAAACAACCTTTAAATAACAAAACTTTAATTTAAAAAACAATATATCAAGAAATCTATTAAAAAGTGTTCTTCAAGATCACAAATTCAAGTGTTCACTTAGGATTTTATAATGGAAGCATGGGTTTTGAATTAATGTTTAGGGATTTGTCATTAGGGACAATTCAGTCCACCAAGTTTGTACTAAATGGAAATGTGCTGTTTCTCTAAAGTTGAAACAGTTTCAAAAAAGTGCTAGTCCCAACTCCCTCACCTTAATTGTGCCATTTTAATATAATTTCTCTTAAGAAATTCTTCACAAACAATCTTTGATTTTATTTAATTTTCTTAAATAATCAAATACTTATTCTTACATATGTTTGTTTATATTAAATATTTTAATATTTCCTTTCTTTATATTTATTATAAACTATTTGTATAATATGATATTGAATAAAATTTATGTTAAATATTTAAATATTATTACATAAAATGTTGTCGTTATTTTATAATGTTTAAATGTTGTTTATATTATAAATACTATGCATTAAATTTTGTTTCTTAGCAAATGAATAATTGTCCACCGAGGATATAACAGTCAATTTACCCTCAAGCATCATAAGAAAAATTGCAGCACGGTATTCTCTTAACTCTAAGTATGTTTACTGAATCAAGTCTTGAAACCATAGAAGTGGTGTATGAGTTATGACGAATATCCCAATTTGCATTACAATTTACGAAAACACTATGCTAATTTTTCAAATTACTGCTGTTTAAAATTAAATTTTTTTGACACATTTCTAAATTCGTTATTTAATATAACTCTTTTTTATGGGTTAATTGGGTTGTGCACTGATGGATGTAGTGTTGTTTGACTATTTAGGATAACCATATCTAATATCTCAATTTCTTGGGAAGATTTAGGTTTTATTATTGAATTGACTTGCAACGGCAGATCATAGTGCACATCATAGGGCTTTTACCATATGGAAATATAGTGCCATCTCATCTGTGTGCTTAATCCATATTTTGAAGGTTTAAAAATTTGAAGATCAAGGTTAGTTATGGAATAAATTATGAAATATTTATAAATTAAATTTTTTGATGAATTTAATTTAAATGAGGCTTATAAAGAATTTTGTTAGGACTCGTTTAAATAAATAAGGATTAAAAATAGTTTTCACTATTGTTAGGAAGTGGGATCATTAAATAAATTGTGGGCCAAATAGATCCATTCTTATGCAGATTTCATATCGGGCCCAACAACCCATTTTCACATCTAGATGAATACGACGTCGTTAAGTCAGTAAGACCACAGTTATATTGGCTGCTTGTCCGCTGGGCGTCTAGGGTTTCTGAGATTTTAAAGGGAGTTAAGCCGCGCCACCAACATCAGCAACCATGGTTCTCAAGTACGTCTCTCTCTTTCTTTCATCTATCATTTCTTGTGCTCATTCTGCTTCTCTGCAATTTTCCATTGTAACTTTAATATAATTTGATTAATTTCTGATTCAAGTTATAACCCATAACACGACAGAACTGGGATCTCAAAATACTAAGTTAAAATCCGCAAAGTATTAGTTCAGGAAAAAAGAAACTGTTATTTAACTATGTGAATATAACTAATGTGCCGAGATAATAACATAAAATTTAACTATATTTTATGTGGTTGTTGCTTATCTTGCAAATTCTAGAATTTAATATTACTTATTTTCTGTATCAGGACTGAACTTTGCCGATTCAGTGGTGCCAAGATATATCCCGGTAAGGGTATCAGATTTGTTCGCTCTGATTCTCAGGTATTTTTGCTATCGGGCTGTTATATTTTTTCGTGATTTGTTGAGTAATCTTGGTGCAAGTTTTTTGTAGGCATCCCTCTGGTGATTCTTTTTGCACGTTTCTATCATGTTGTGGAATTTGATTAAGTGTGCAAATGGCTGTTTAATAGATTATGTTAATTGGAAATTTTGTCAGATTTATGTTATATGGATAGACCTTGTTATAGTGAAAAATTTATTCAAGGGTTGGACGGATTTGTCACCACAAATACACTATTCAGACAAGTGATGCCTCTGTGTTATTGTTGTAGGTTTTCCTCTTCGCCAATTCAAAATGCAAGAGGTACTTCCACAACCGTTTGAAGCCGTCAAAGCTTACATGGACAGCCATGTACAGGAAACAACATAAGAAGGTACTTTCTTGTGTGGAATTGCCATTGTCATATGTGCAAGAAAATAAAATTCTCGTGAAATCTTGATCTCCTAATTTATCACTAGTTACATTAGAGTTCAGCTGTTTATATTCTTTATTTGCTATTCATAGGACATTGCTGCTGAGGCTGTAAAGAAGAAGCGCCGATCCACCAAGAAACCATATTCAAGGTCTATCGTTGGTGCCACCTTGGAAGTTATACAGAAGAGGAGGACTGAGAAGCCAGAAGTCCGAGATGCTGCAAGGGAGGCTGCACTCCGGTTTGTGCTCAATGTCCATTTTTCATGTTTACTCGGTACGGGTCTTGAGAATAAACTCTGTGTTTTGCTAGCTTTGCTAACTGTGACTATGTTTTATGATTATCAGTGAAATTAAGGAGAGGATCAAAAAGACTAAGGATGAAAAGAAGGCGAAGAAAGCAGAGGTGATGGCTAAGACACAGAAGACCAAGAGTAGCATGCCTAAAGGCGCTGCACCAAAGGGCCCCAAGCCTGGTGGTGGTGGTGGAAAGCGATGATTTACTCCATCTCTTCTCTTCTTCCTTAGTATAAACAGTTAAGATTTTGTTTCCGTATTTCATGTATGGATCCATTAATCATTATGGCTTTCGTTGTTTCTGTTGTGATATTTGTTGGGAGTTATATTTGCTTACTATTTACTTAAATCAAAGTTTTTTAATGCATCATTTGTTACTTTTTGAGTATATCTTGATGGGTGCTGTTCGATGTTTTGGTCTTCTGATTTATAACATCTGCTAGCTTGTAGTTTGACAGCATACAATTTTTCCAGATTTCACCCTCAGGTTTTGTTATTTGCTTAGCACATTTTACGCAGTTAAATATAATTGTTTAGCCTTAATGGAAAGGTTATATTGAGTATCAAGTTGTAGTTGTAGAACTGTATGGTTAATGCGGAGGAATGGTACATTGTTAGTGAATTGATTCCATAAGATAATAGATTTAATTTAATTTTTGTCCATAAAACCTGGCATGCGCATTGACAATTGAGAAGCTTGATTGAGCTTTCACTTTGTTATCTCATAACAAAATACTTGCTGTATCCACATCTGTTCTATTTCCAGTTTGACAGTTCATTAAATGTGTTTTGGTCTTTGAATCCTTAGCGATTGCAACTGGGACTGCAGAAAAGGTTAATGATGAAAATCAGTTGGGACATTATTTTGCGTATTTCGAAGAGTGTTTTCATTTAAACCAAACGGAATAATCCTTCTGGTACTCTTACAAAACTGAAAAAGTTACGAACTAGTATCTCTTCTCAGATGATTTTGATGGCCCCAGCATCTGACATATATCACATGAAAATCAGATGATTTTTAAAGGCAGACCTTAATTAGTTTATTAATGTATGCATGAGTTTATTCTCACATGCAATCAAGAACTTTTTTTTTTTTTTTTTTTTTTTTTTCCAACAAGCAAGATTAACCATAATAATTAGGAACATTTTTGGGAGTTGCCCGTCTGCCCCTGCATCAGTACCCTGTGAATGGTCTAAGTCAACAACCCCTTAATAAATTCCACCATTGAAGACTTATCAGAATCAACGTCCGAATTTCCCATCTCTGATTCTTTTTACATATTCATTTCTTTGTCCTCAGCAATCGATCGTTGAGATCACTGGATCCTTATTTTGATTGGGGGGCTCTTCTTCTCTCCTCTAATGTCGTAGCTAGGCATTGAAAAACATTATTAACACTAACAGTTGATTTTCCTTTTGGCTCTTTAGTCAATTTAGACTCACTGGGAACAGTTTCATCGCGTGACTTTTTAATGGCACTGGTCCCTATAATGTCTCCCTTCTGTGAAATACCTTTACCTTTTTTGATGACAAGTTGGAACACTTCATTATCCACAGCTTTTGCTTTAGACTGATCCCCATGCTCAACTCTACTCTTAGGCCTGGGCTACATTATTAACTCTAGCATCTGGTATATATATCATCAAATTATTTTCATTATTAACTCTTTAAACATGCACATGTTTTTACTCTACATTATAAATAAAGGATATCTTCTCCTGATTCTTTCTGGGCTATTGCGGGCTAGAATTTGGCCCAAAGGGTAATATAATATATTTGGCATTATAGTAAATCTATTTGGGCTGGGATCTACAAATGAATCATTAGTACAAACAGTGATTGGGACCCATTTATTATTGTTTTAAAAAACTAATCTATTTTATTTTATTTGTTATTAAGAAGTTAAAACCAAAATAATAATGCTATATATGTAAATTTATGATCCCAAATTTGTATCTCAATCTAAACGACAATTGATTTGACAATGTCTCCTTAATTACAGGATCTAGGATAAATGATTATGAACTCAATTACCACATGGATTGGGTTACAAAGTTAAGACCCTAACGATATATATGTAATATTACTTTGATGTTCGTAAGCTAGCCCGAATTCTCCGATTACCAAATAAATGACGCGCTATATTTCCTTATCTTGGTAGTTTACATAAATTTCAACTTGGTAGCTAGGCATTAATCAAAATTCGAATGATTAACCTTGAAACAAATTTTCAAAATAGAAACAGTGATGAGTTAGACATGACGACTCGGTACCATTCAACTTTCCGAACGTCCAGGTTGAAATAAAGAGAGGTCCCAGAAAGTTTGGTATTGAGGCATTTAGAAATAAATAACCTCAAGTCACAACGACCCAAATTAAACTGCAAAACCAAATATAAAATATAAGAGTGAGAGACGACTGAGGTCAAGGTAAACGATGGTGCTCAAATTTCATATTGTTTGAAATTCTACTAACTTGACCGAATTAACAATCTTAGTTATTAATTTCTGAAAGCACATTATATTGACATTTGTGAGATGTTAGCAACCTGAGAAATGACTCCTTCTGAATTATGAAAGATTGTGATGTTAGACATAGTCAAGTCTGGTGTGTGTAAGTAATTAATTACATTTTAATTAAGATGATAAATAAGAGTTTGTTGAACTATTAGGAAATTAATTGTGTATAGAGTTAGGTGTGCTTGCTCTTCCCACTACACTAAGTGGAGGGATATTTGATCTTCATTAATCACTCTCTAATTCAAATTTCAATGGAGAGGGTAAGTAGATTGAGAAGATGTTGGTGACATATTTTTTCTTCTATTCATAATAAAATCATCTTTTAGTTTTTTTAAATTGTTCACAAACTACTTTTGAAACCAACTTTTTCACTTTTAACACACAAAAAAGGGGTAAAAAGGACATTTCAAAATACAATGTGTTACTATTCATCAAAAATCATTCCTTAGTTTAAGAAATGAAAAATTATTAAATGACACTGTTTGAAGCCTTGAATTGAGAAGTACTTTTTGGATTTAGGGTTTTTGGTGGGATTTTATGATTAAGAATGGGAGATATGTTGAAATATTGTTGAGTTGTTTAGAAGGGTGTGAAAATGGCCGGATAATTGGGTTGTAATTTGTATGGCATTGAAATGGGGATTGAAATCTACATTTTTTTGGCCGAATTAAATGGTCTTGACTAGATTCAGCCAAAAAACACAAGTTTTGTTAAAGAAGATGAAATCGATTTTTGGCAAAATACTTGGGATTCAACCGGATTTGGCTTGATTAAGCCAAGACAGGTTTTGTCCAAACAATTGAATAGGTTGAATGGCATGGTTTCGGCCACCTTAGTATCAAAAGGCAGAATTGGCCGAATCTAGCATGGGTTTCGGTCAAAACTTGTCTTTAACTTCCAACTAATTTTCTGTTCGAATACTCTGAAATTGGCTGAAACCCAGACCCAAAATTTGCCTAAACCACCCATTTTCAACATATCCATTGAAATATAAGTTTAATTAACTATAACAACAACAAATCATTTCAAAAATAACTTACTCAACATGTTTTTTTAGACATATAACATACTCAAAATTTTAGATTTGAAACAAAAAACAAAACTTAAAAAAAATGCTAGTTCTCAACTCCCTCCCCTAATTGTGTCATTTATTATAATTTCTCTTAAATAATTCTTCACAAACTATATTTGATTTTATTTAATTTTCTTAAATAATCAAATATTTATTCTTACATATGTTTGTTTACATTAAAAATTTTAATATTTCCTTTCTTTATATTCATTATAAAATATTTGTATAACATGATTTCATTGAATAAAATGCATGTAAAATATTTAAGTATTATTACATAAAATGTTTTCGTTATTTTATAAATGTTTAAATGTTGTTTATATTATAAATATTATGCATTAAAATTATTTCTTTCAATCTATCATTCATATTTTTTAACTTTTAGCAAATGAATAATTGTCCACCGAGGATATAACAGTCAATTTACCGTCTAGCATTAAAAGAAAAATTGCAACACCGTAATCTCCAAGTATGTTCTACTGAATTAAGTTTTGAAAAGACAGAAGTGGTTTGTGACGAATATCCCAATCCGCTAATTTTTTAAATTACTACTGTTTAAAAGTTTTAATTTCTTTGACACATTTCCAATAAATTTCTAATGTTGATAGCTTCTAAGTTACCAGCAAGACTACGCACCCATAACTTCTTTCTCAATATCCTTGGAAATGTTATATATCTTAGTCTCTATGAGGTTTTCAATGGACATCCTAGAGGTTTAGTGAACGAAACAAGAAGACTCCCAGGTTTCGAAATGAAACACTTACACCTTTATAATGAATATACATATTGAAAAATTAACTGTAGACAGAATCTTGGTACAATAACTAATATATCTTTATTTTGTCTTTCTCTTATAATAAAAAGAAATTAGTATCTTACATTTGTCACATGATCGAAATATTAAATAATTACTTTTTATAAATATTATTCAATTATAGTTTTTATATTTCTACAGTTGAAAGGGAGTATGAAACTTTAACCTATGAAATCAATATACAGTTAGATCAGGATTCAAAAATATGTTTTAAGATAACTTTAAAATCAAATGAGAATTACACTATGATTAACGAATTGTGTATTGGTGATATTAGCTAGAAATTTGATTGAAAAGAAATCAAGTATACAAATTGGTTTTTCAGGTGTAAAAGAGAATTGAAAGTCCTTAAAATCAAATGTATGGTGGACATCACACGTAGAGTAGTCTTCATCTACGCGGATTAATTTTTCTTGGGTAGATTCAACGTTCAATTCAATAATTTTATATTAGAAATTTGACTATAACAATGACAAGGTCAGGTAGTTAATTATATATGTGGCGTTAACAAAGTGTAGCAGGCAGATTCATTGACATAAATTAACTTCCCAGAGCAATCAAGACTTTTTAGAACAAAGCAATGATGAATGATGACAGATTGAAGTTAATTAAAGACCTAATTTAATTTCATTCTATGTATTGTATTGACCTCCTTTTAGGTCCAGGTAACACTTGTCTTTCGTCTCTTTCTCTTCTATTTATTCCTTTCTATGTTATCTTCCACTTTTTCAAAACCAAAATTTTAATTTTTTTTTTTAAACTATAATTTCTAAAAGTTGTAATTTCATAAAGATCTTGGTTTACCTTACAGTATTAAATTTGCAGTTAATGATGGAAAAAAATAAAATAAAATTGAATGTATTACTTATAAAGTCTTAAGTTCAATTCTTTTCAATTGCTAAAAAATAAATAAATAAATTGCGCAGAATTGAATAAGTCTCAGGTGTCTAAACCTTTGAATCCAATACAACATTTTGAATTCAAACAATTGTAAAATGTTATTTGATGCCTTAGTTTCCTGAATCATTTTCTTTTCCATTCTAAGTTGTGCTTCTCAATCTCATATGATACTATGTGAATGAGATTGGATGTTAATACGCGTATCTACAAAATTGTACTGATAATGATTTCTTTGTTATAATTAAGTCAAGCTTTATGGACAAATTAATTGCCGAGTTTCAAATTCTAAAATTTCGGCTTGATTAAACCTAATTTCAACAAAACCAGCACCATCAATTGCAACGTCATATATACATCACTACCAATATTTTAATGGACAATAAAACTCTCTCTATAGTCATGACGATGAGATGAATTAATTTATTACTATGAAGATGTTATAACTTAATAAAGGTGTGATAACAAAAATTTCTTTATAATTCATGTTTTAGTAGTACAGTATTATGATTTCAATTGATGTTTTAATACTATTAAGATTTTAATTCAGCGCTTTAATTGCCTACTTTTGAAACGGATAGAAGATCGTATCTTAAAACCAGCAAAGATAAGTGTCCTTGATGGAATTGTAAATGCAGTTGCTGCATTGTCAAATTGATGTGAAACCACAAAATATTGTCAATTGTTTTAAACATTATAAAATTATACAGCAAATTGATGTGAAGCCATATATTATTATCAATTGTTTTAATCATTACAAAATTATGCAGTAAATTGATGTGAAGTCACATATTATTGCTAATTGTTTTAATCATTATCAAATTAAGATCCCCGATGTCGATGAATTGCAAGTTACAATTGAAGTGGATGAGGAGAATCAAAGAGTTATTGTAGAATTTAGTGATCAGATTCGACAACTTCATTACACTAATCGAATGGATATTAATGTCTTTCACAATCATCCAAATGAGCAATAAGTCATGTATATTTTAACTAAAGAAGAAATAATTACTATAATTAGACAAAAAGATAAATGAAATAATCATGAGGGTGATAATACGGAAATATAAAAAGTTTGTGCTAAGAAGCTCTAAACATACTTGAGAAACTAGAAATATATGGCTTCAACAAGAAGATGTTTATGCTAGCGAGTAATCTACCCGCAAGTTAAAAGATGTAGTATTATATCAAACAACTTTAGATAAATATTTTATTTCATCTTAAACCTTTAATGTAACATAACATATATTTTTTTTGCAATATATAGATAATTATTACTATATGAAAACAAATTTTCTTAAGACGGAAATTAGAAAAATTATAACTTATTACAATGTAGAGTTTATTCTTATTTATAACTATCCTAAATTGAGAATTGAATTTTTTATGACTATGTAAAGTTTATTAATATATAGAATATCATTATAGAAAAGTTTTACTGTAATATTGCAAATGACTTCCTCGCTGTCTTTCTCATTAATCCAAGCATTCACGAATTTAATGAATTAAAAACAATGACTTATAATATTCTCTCTTATAATTTTAATTAAATTTTAACTTTAATATTTATCACATTTTCACCCTTTACTATTGCATTGGAGCACTTACATTTAATTCTTGTAGAATTATATTATCATGGTAACGTTAAGTTGTTTATTCATTTTTACAATCTATTCTCTTGTAATGTGATTTTTTAAATGAATATCTATTTTTATAAGACATACTGGAATAATATCGTATATTGAATAATATCACAAATCTTAAATGTTACGTTCAGTGGTGTGCTTCCCTCTTTTGCGAAGAAAAGAAGAGTCACGGAAACGCTGTATTTTTGTCTAAAGTTAAATTCTCTTGAAGAAGAGAAGATATTTCCATAGATTCTACCAATAGCTTCACGACAAGAGCAATGAAATTGATATGCTACCAAGATTAACACTCTAATATCTAATAAAATCATAATCAAGGGCATGGTCGTCGACTATGAGATAGCGTTTCTGCAATTAGGTATATACATATAAGTCCTCTCTTGCGAAGCCATTTTCTAAAATTCAGATGAGTAACTTTTTACATAAAAAATTGTTAAGAAAATAGAAAGACGAAATATTAATTCTCTGCCTAAAAACTAGAGATCGAGTTTATGAGATTTTTTATGTTCCGTAATTTATTCCATTGAGACTTGCCAATAACGCCTGGAAAAAAAAAAAAAAAAAAAATCAACTATCCACATTTGAGAACTTTTATTAATAAAATTTAAATGAATATGGAAATATAACTCCTTACTAAAATAATTCTTAAATGCAAAAATTAATTTGTTGATTTTTATAGAGATCAGTTCAGATCTTTTTTTTTTTTTTTTTTTGTTTGTTTTATTTGTTCTAAAGATTTTTTTACTTGCAGTTACAGAGTTGCTAATTCCAATTATATTAAAAGAAAAAACCCTATAATACTTCATCATTTAGTGTTGAGCCCCATTTTTGCGTCAACACGTTCTTTAATAATTCAAAAGCAAAATTGATGAATTTCAGTGTAGAAAGAAGTCAGCTATACCGATGCATCAAGATCATGTTAAAGAATTCAAGCGTAAGCATAATTAGTGTTGCAAGTCTTCAGATTGAACATGTCAAATTATAGTGAAATTCGTATAATTTGGTAATGGATAGTGAGTCGTTGACGTATTAATTACTTATAATAGAATTCTTGAGGTATACAATGTCACAATCAAATAAGATCAAATTCCACTCAACTCAAAACAAATATACTGTGTTTTTACATAGCATATATAAGTTGTTTATCAACCAAAAAAAAAAAAAGTAAACTCCACCAATTAAATTTAAGTTCAAAATTCACAAGTTATATGGCAAAGAAAGACTATGGAGTTCCGGGATTATTAAACAGTTACTTTTAAATTAATGATCAATGTTATATCTTCATTAATAAATCAGCTGAAGATCGTTATTTATAAATAATAGAAGACGATGGTGTACGTAAAATAAAAGAAGAAGAGAAAACTATAAGATAAACTGGCCTAAAATCACATGCAAATAATAGAGATTAGACGTACAAATTATCGTATTTAGCAGCTATTGATTTGGAAACAAGATGAGTTTGGGATTGAAGTATGAAAGGGAAAAAGAATGATAAGAGTAGAGAGAAAGGTTAAAAAAGGGAGGTATGTTTAATGTTTTTGATTGTCCTGAAAATCCGGTGATAATATATTTGTCGGGAAAATTAGTTTGTTGATTGAAATAAGAATGAAGAGATAAGAGTTAAGAGTGGGGTAGGGGATTTTGTGTTTGTCCAAAGATCATAGGCATGGTTCGCGGGGGGATAGTGGCGTTCACTGTTTTGTTTTAACAACATGTAAGCTAACTGTGTTTTTTCCTGCACTGCATCTTTCATTTCATCGGTGACTTATCTTTTAACGCGGCTTCAGAAGAAGATTTTGTCCTTGCATTTGTGTCAAACTGATAGTGATGGTGTCTGAGGTGTGCTGGCGTGTTTTTTTCTGCACAAATACTTAACCATGCAATTATTCACCGACATGGATGAATTGTATTTTAGCTGATAAAATAAATAAATTGTTTCTTCTCTTCTCAATCTGCCATATCAGTTGGCAAAGTTTAGCTGGATTTTACCTGAAGATGTGCTATAAGCTTTGTTCAATTAATCAAATAAATATGATCTGTTTTTTCAATTTTTACATAATTAGAATACAGTTTTGCTGATTTGAGCTGTCTCAAATTTTACAGATGGGACAAATGATTGAAATTACAGCAGAGAATTAGGTTGCTTTTAATTTCTAACTAAGCTGATTTTATTTGGCAGTTTGTAGTTGTTCCCACAAAGGCCCTACCACATAGAAAATTAAATTCAAAAGGAAAAAAGGTTTAACTTATAATAATTATGAAATAGTTTTCCCACAAAGCGTCGGTAATTTCAGGCTTAAATAGATTTTTTGCTATAGTTGTTGATAAATTAGACAACAAAGAATTAATGTTGCTAATAGAGGTGGTTACTCAAGACTTACCCGATCATAAACTTTAGGGTCTCGAGAAATTAGTTGAAATGCATGTAAGTTGCTTCGAATACTCTCGGTCAACAAAAAAAAAAAAAAAAAAAGGGAAATTAACATTGTCTGAGGTAAATTATATGCACCCCACATATACTTTATACATTTGATTTCTAATTAAAAAATAGATCAAATTCTCAACATTTAAATATTTTTCTATGTTTGAAAATTCCCAGAATGGCAGTTATAAAAGAATGTCAAAATAATGAAACATCCTCTATGACTAATAATATTGATTTAATTAATTAAAAATAAAGAAATGGGCCGGGCTTCTATTACGCAGCTTATATTGAAATTAAGTTATAGACATCATTAACCCAGTTAGGTCACCATTAAATATTGCGCAATGGAGGTTACACTGCATTACCCATATTTTATACATTGATTTCATTCTCTCTCTCTCTCTCTCTCTCTCTCTCTCTCTCATTTTTTTTTTTTTAATATATATATATATATCATTTCTCTGTTCTTTTAGGTATTGACCGACTGCCCTCTTCTCCTCAATGTCAATATATTTTAAGAGAAATGTGAATACGGGTCAAATTCCATTACATATATCTAGACCCGAAATTAAATAATGTCTAAATATTAATTGCAAATTCTTCAAACTGTTCTGGGATTCTCTTCATTTTCTGATCAATTTGATTTTGTGCGTGTCATTTTCTTTAACCCCACCACTAATCAATCTATCTCTCTCTAACCAAACAAAGGCAAAGTAGAAAAAAAAAAATTTTTTTGAGGGAAAAAAAATCCTAAAAGACAAACCAAACAACCTTTAGAAATCAACTTAAGTGCAAAGGCTTTCCCACATAAGTCTGAATATAAACCATCTGAGGATAGAATTCCTGGAATTCTCCCAAGATGGGGTTAAGGAGCTACCATGTAGAAGACAACAATTTATGCTTTCAATCGCCTACTTTCATTGAATGGCTCAAGCCGTCTTCTAATTCTCCTCCTTCCTCACTGTCATCCTCTTCTTCTTCTGTCACCACACAACAATATTTGCAGTACCAGTTCACGGATCCCATGAGCGGGGGAAGTATTCAATGCCTGCCTCTTCTAAGTGGTTTTACGGAGAAAAAACCATTGAAAGAGGAGGAAGATTCAACAAGAGTGCAGGAGATTAGTCTCGGTGTTAAAGAAGAGAAGATAGAGAAAGTTACAGTGGCCTTACACATTGGATTACCGAACGCCGGAGATATTTCTGATGTTGAAAACAAGTGTTTAGACATTAAGGAAGAAGTAGTAGGCAACAAGAAAAGCGCCTTTAATGGATGTTCTATCAACAAAGATAATAGGTTTTGGATCCCAACTCCTGCACAAATCCTTGTTGGGCCGATGCAATTTTCTTGCTCCATATGCAGTAAAACCTTTAATAGGTACAATAACATGCAGGTTAGTTTAATTCTTCTCTCTCTTTGATCTCTCTTTCAGATATCCTTTCCGCATATAAACAAGAAAGTTCATAAATTTGGATGCCGGCAGTTTCTTGATTTTTGATTTTGCTATATTTCTTTTTATTGATTATTTTTAAAGGTTGATACCTTAACGTCTGCACCTATTTCTTTCGTTCTTTGTTTTGTTTGATGAAATCAAAACTGTACTGTTGTTTCATTCGCATCTCGGCTTAATTTCCTACCCGAGGATAAGGTGCTGAGGAAACTCCTTTAAGATCTGGTCCAAATTTGTCGTTTATGCAAGGGACATATAATGAAGTACTAACACAATGTACAACAATGATGCCAAACATTTATATTGATTTACAGAAGTATGCATTTTGTAAATTAAAATAAAAAATAGAAAAAACATTTGAGAGTTAAGTTCTGATAAAAGTATTTTTGAGGTAAATTAGTTCTGAAGTTCAAAAGTATTGTGGGAGTTCAAAGGACGTTAATCATGATGTTCATAAATCAAATAATTGTTAGCAATACTATGGTTCAAATGTTTCATCTTAATTATAATAATTCAAGAAAAGAGGCTTTCATTAGTCTTAGTTTATTGCTTTCTTCCTTTCATTTTTCTTCTTTTTCTTCTTCTTTTCTCGTTTAAATGCAAAGTTTTAACCTCTACTAGTACGATCTATAAATCTGTTTTACATTATATAAGTATCAAGTAGTATCATGCTGTAGGAAATTATGTGTAGAGTGACAATGTAATTTTCTGTCCAAGAGTACTTTAGTAAGTTCAATATTAAAACAAAAAAAAAAAAAAAAATCAAGCATATATACATCCTTAATTAGGATTTGATATTTGGGGTTTATGTACACAAAAATAGTTTAGGCCTTTATTGTGAAAGTACAGATTTATACGACCCTTCAAAGATCCCTCTCCATAGGATTTGAGCTTATTCTCTTGATTGATTAATATATGGAGGATACTTGATATGATATATATATATTCTCTTGGCTTTAGGTGAGTAAAGATTCGATGATTTATTGGTAATATAAACCCCATTTCTTTTGACAATTGTCCTTCACTGCCTCCCTTTAGGGTGAAAAGTTAAGGAGGAAAGAACGCAAGTTGGGGTAGGAGAAAAGTTATTAAAAGATTAATTATACAAAGATAGGGCAGGGAGTTGGTAATAATGATTAACGGAAAATATATATATGCTTTCACATAATTGTCATCTAGATAGAAATCTGAGTGGCGTTTTACTGAACCTTGGATACTCTTCCTTCAATTAATAATGCTCAACTTTTTTATTACTTTATGATTGTAATAATGTTGCTTGCAAAATCAATCCTCTTTAGAAAACCAATTAACAACAGTAGGGATCTTTTTGTTTTTTTTTTTTGTTTTTTGGAAAGAAAGTTGAAATATATATAAAACAATCCAACCTTTGACAACTCTCGAAAGTTCATTTCATGAATGACAGTCGTGTTGCAAGTTCATTTGTCTAAATTTAGAAGCAACCCGACTTTGACATATCTCACTTAAAGTCTAAAACATAGATTAGAGAGAGTCAATACACGTTCTAAACCTGGTAACTTAGAGGCATGTTGAATACGAAATGCATATTTTTTTAATTAGAAAACATGCGCTGAATTTAATTTCTTGGTACAGATGCATATGTGGGGGCACGGATCTGAATACAGAAAAGGTCCAGATTCGCTTAAAGGAACACAACCAGCGGCAATGCTAAGGTTACCATGTTATTGTTGTGCTCAAGGTTGCAAGAACAACATCAACCATCCTCGTGCCAAGCCATTGAAAGATTTCAGGACACTTCAAACACACTTCAAACGAAAGCATGGTGCAAAGCCGTTTATCTGCAGAAAATGTGGGAAGACATTTGCAGTTAAAGGAGACTGGAGAACACATGAAAAAAATTGTGGAAAGTTATGGTATTGCACTTGTGGTTCGGATTTCAAGCATAAAAGATCTCTAAAGGATCACATTAGGTCATTTGGGAAAGGCCATTCTCCACACCCGTCTCTCGATGGCTTTGATCAAGATGAGAAGGAATGCATCACCGGCTCTGAAGATGAAATCGCTCGCTAGTTTTTGAGGGTTTCAAAAGGTTTAATTTTCTTGTCTAGCACTACTAGAAAAACAGCCTTCTTTGACAGACAAAAACCATCAAACACCCTTGTTAAGAGGTGACTGTCAAAGAAAGCTATTTTTCTACTAGTGTCTTCAGTTCATGTCTGTTTTGTTTTGGAAGTTAAGAATAGATGCTACAAGTTTTTAGCTAGGCTCATGCATGGAGGCTTGTGCTCAGTAACAAAACATTCTCAACAAGAACGTTGGGAGCGATTTGCTACGGAGCACTTGCCGGGCATTGAGCTATAATATCTTAAGTCTTTTATGCATAGTATTTACGTAGAAAAATAAGGAGACTGCCTCAAGTAGTCGTGAAGCTGATGAATTTTCTTCTTCTAGTAGCATGCACAATTGCATTGTTTAAGTCTATGTACCTCTCCAAGAGGGAAAATTCGTCCGCTTCATTGCTAATTGGTAATCTTTATGTAAGGATTGTGTGGTTTAATCTCTTTCTTGCTCTCATATATGTGAACATTAATGTTATGTTATTACTCTCTATTACTTACATAATCTTAATTATCAGTTTCTCTTTTACCTTATAATCTCCATTGATTCAAACACACGGCAAAATCCAATCACATTTATATGTGACCCTTCTCGTATATGCAGTAGAACATTTCTATAATCAAAATGGTGGGACCAAATAATTTTATTATTATGAGGAGGTTAGTTATAGTTACAAAAAATATTGTTTTAACTTAATTATCCTTCGTGCAAGTGGTATATAGGGAAAGTATGCACTAATCAAATTAATTTTAATATCTTTCTTAATCATCTAAATGAACAACAAGTCGTATATACTTTAACAAAAAAAAAAAAAAATCATTATTACAATTAAACAAGAAAAGGAAGGAGATAAATGTGAGGATGATAGCACAGAAATACAAAAAGTTTAATGCCAAAAAGCTCTAAACATATTTGAGAACCTATAAATATTTTGGCTTCAACAAAAAGATATCCATGCTAATGAATTATTATGTATCCGCAAGTTTAAGGATGTGATAATAACTTTAAAACATAAATTATTGTCTCAAACAACTTTAAATAAATATTTTATTTCATCTTAAACCTTTAAGGGTCTGCTTGGAAGTTTTATGGTAGCAGTTATGAGGGTAAATCATCGTAGCGATTTTAAGGGTAAACCACCATAGCGGTTTTGAGGGGCTTTTAGAAGCAGTTTTTAAAACACCCAACCTGTGCTTGCGAGTTTATTTTCCAGCGGTTCTGACAGTTTTTTAAAATAATAAATTTACATATATGCCCATAAAAATACCCCAACTTCAACCATTATTTGGGGTTTTTTTTTTCAATTATCATTACTTAGTATCAAAGTTCCTTCCAAGTTTAATTTATTTGTAAGTTCTTTCATTATATATTATTTAATTCATCACACAATCATTCGAAATCTGTTATTTTAAGAGAATAAATATGCTGCCCCAATGTTGGACTTCGCAAATTATCAATATAACAGTCGCAACAACATTTCTAAAAAATAGTTTTTTGTTCTTTTCTTCAATCAGTGAAGCAAAGCCATAAAAAACAATCTTTATTTAACAAACTGACAAGGATTCAATCAATCACCTAAACGCAAATAGAAAGAATCAAATAGAGGAAAAAACAAATAATTTTGTAAAATAACTGGTAAAGAAATGCAATTAAATTGTATACAGCCTGCAGAGGAATTTACCAAATTAAAAGAACAAAAAGTTGGAGGGGAAAATGTAGAAGAAAGAAAGAAAAACCTTCTTATCTCTAATGAAGGATTAGAAAGCCTAAGATAAAAGATTTAAAAGCATTGTAACAGTCATCTAAAAGTTGAAGATTGAATGGGGTTTGAAGAAATTTTTAAAATAGCAAAGGGATTATTGTATATGAATAATAGTGGAAATGGGTTTTTTTGGGATAAAATTTTTAAACCAGCCAAAACACCTCGATTTGGGGTGTTTTATAAACCCCTAAAAAATATATTACACTGGTTTTTGGGGGTTTTTAAACCAGTCAAAATCAGTCCATAAAAAATCTGGTAAGTAATGGTTTTTAAACATCTTAAAACCAGTCTAATTAAAAATCCCCCAAAACCAGTGAAAAAAAAACTCCCAAGCAGACCCTAAAGTAATATAATATATATTTTTTGCAATATATGGATAATTATTACTATATGGAGACAAGTTTCTTAAAATAGGACTTAAAAATCTTACAACTTATTACAATGTAAAGTTTATTTTCATTTATAAAGTTTATTCTCGTTTATAATTGGTCTAAGTTGAAGTCATAATTTTTTAAGTAACAGTAAGAACCCATGTCTGAAATATAAGCACAGAGCACCACATTACCCTACCATCCATTAACTTTAATTATTTTCTATCTAATCATCACTATAGAAAGACCATTTTGTCATTCATTTATTGATTGAGCGTAGAGAGCCAAAAATACCAGCTAATTGACTGAGTGATTACATGAGAACAATTAAATTAAAAAAGATAATTATATCCAAACTGAATACTTAAATAATACAAATTGATTAATTTTAAATTAATAAATTAAAAAACTTTTAAGTTATTGCTTATTGATTAATTTTTTTTTTTTTTTTCAAGAAAAGAAAATGGTTTAGCAGAGTCGATGACTATCAGCACAAGCATGCCTTTAGCAGCTCAAGCCAACAACAAATTTATCATTTTTTATCGATGATATTGTCATCAGTATAGAATGTTACATTTATCGTAGGAGATAAAAACGATAGATACGAACAATCACCCCAACTCTTATCATAGAACCGATTCATTCCTCTTTCCTTGTTACCCTGGTAAGACGAACATCACATCTTAATGTCACATGTCAACATTTCATTAGTCTAGTTTTTCTCTATTGTGCCTTTGAGTTTGTAATATACTAGATCATTGAAAATTGTTAAATTATTACCCTACCCTTGTCACAGTTAAATAGGCATCACTGTTAATTAGGATTATATTCGTGTCTTTGAAACATGAATCTCATCATTTTACTCCAAAAAAAAAAAAAAAAAAAAAAAATTTGTTCTTTTAGTGATAATCTCGCAATTTGTAATAAGCAATTGCATGATATATTTCGGAACCTCGCTCGCACCAATATGATATTTGATCACTTTGGATATTGTTCACACAACTCTGTTATTAAAATCAGTCACTCGAAAGACTTCATAATACTGTATTTGAGAATAAGTTGTTCATATATATTCCATATCCAAAAAATATTATTGGAATTTTGAACTGTCCTAATCATCTTATTCATCTTCACCTAACCTTTTAACTCATTAAACCTAGGGAGGTTGGATATACCTTGGATGCGACTGAATCCCATTATGATGGTTGATTTTCGTTGAATGAAGTATTAAAAGTTCAGAAATAGTTTAATAACTGATTGGGTCCTTTTCTATACATTTAAAAGTCTGGATCCACGTGTGTTGTCATTAGTATATTGGCACAAACTAAACTGTAAAACCTGGACCTTTGATATGAACTAATAGTTATTAAATTTTGGTGTGATTTAATTTGCTCTTTGTATATCAATACTCTAGTTACATAGAAAACAATTTCAACCTCTCTCTAATCCAATAGAAAACTAAACTTTAACTGAAGAAACCACAGCTAGCTCAGAGTCGCACTTCCTTTTGCACAGATCTAATAGAGAAAGAGATGGAGAAATTAAGGAAAGTCGCACCTTTAACCATATATCCAGCATTTGTTGCCCACCAAGTGGGGCATTACTTAAAACTTTCTCAAACGTAAAACATGAATTATATTAGTTTGCACTTAGTGGAGATTTGCAACTTTTGATTACGTATTAGGATAATGAATATATATATTTATATAAATATCAATTCAACCCTTTCATATTGTATACAGTAGTTTTGTTGCTTTGTTCAACTTTTCAAACCCTAGCCTCTAGAACCTCTTTTTTCTTTTCGTTTCGGTTGAAACTGAACAGTAAATGATTGTAAGATAATGCCATATTATTTAGAATTTAATACATATTAATTCAATTAAAAATAGTTATACATATTAGAACTCTTAATTGAAAAATAATTAGAGAATGAGTAATATTACACTTGCTGACTTTATCATTCTATGAATCAACTGATTTGACATTACTTGGACGATAAAATGATTATGTGGCTATGAATTTGACAATTATGTATGTAATGTATATATTTCTGAAATAGAGAAGTGAGTGTTGTCAAAGGATTACTGTAAAATAGCACCAGGGTGAGGGTGACACTATTTTTCAAAGGCAAGGAAAGGACGTTAGTGAGAGTCCAACTCGGAGGCCTCACCAGTCACCAATCCTCCAACTACTGATTATTTAAAAAATCAACTAGAGAATGATTAGCTATTAATTAAGCGGAAAGGAGTGTTCTGTAGTCTTCCTTAATGGGATTTAATTAGTTAATTAATTGATAATATAAACAAAAATTAAGAAAAAAGTAAAAATGTATATATGAAAAAAGAAGAAAGATGATGAAGATAGCTTGTACATGTGAAAAGGAGATTTGGGCAAGGACTTTTTTCAAAAGAAGACACAAGAGCATCATCATACTTTTGCAAACAAGAGATTGAAATTTGGTTACATTCGAGGTAATCAGCTTGACCAACTATAAAGTTGTGGGGAAAATGTGAAAGAAAGCAATTGATAGGGGACCGCCACTATGCTTTGTCGGGGAAGAAAAAATCAAATCAAACGTTCAAAACCTGTCTAATTATCCGCTACCTCCAATTCCATTCATCCTCCGACTAATTAATCTTTGATTAAGAGCTTTATTAGTGTTAAGTTTAATGACCTCTTCTAATCTTCTCTAGTTAGGTTTAACAATAATTATTGCTAATATGTCAACTTTTTCTGTACTTCATTAATTAAATTACAATTTCTCTATAATTTTTTTTTCTTTTTTGATAATCGAGGTGTATGGGTCAGCTTACGTGCACCTCAACTAATTTTCGAAGTTCATTGAACATCATACAAGTCTAAAGTATCAGGTAAATCATAATGTTATTATAATAGGCGACTCCAAGGTTTAAACCCAAAAACTCAAGGAATGGAACAAACCTCCTTAACCGTCAAGTCAACTCCTTGGGGTTAACTTCTACATAGTTTGTGGTCAAATATAGGATGTATTTAGTGGGTTGTATTGAATATTATAACAATAGATTATGAGACCTTCGACTTTACTAATGTAATTACATTAATCTCATATTTGGCTGCTTTAATAGTGGACAGTGGCGGACCGCCTGTTAGGCCTGGCCTGGCCCTTTTTCATATTTTATGTAAGGACATAACAATTATAACCTTTAAAAGCAATTGAGTTTAATAAGTCGTATCAGAGTAATGTCATGTTAACAATCAACTTAAAAGCTTACTCTTGTAGGTAAGGGCTTAACTTATTCCAATAAGCTCCTTCACATGAGACTTGGATTTTAATTTTTATAAAGGTGAAATATGAGGATTTGAACTTATGATCTTGGATCTAATACTATGTTAAGTTATCAATCCACCTAAAAGTTTTAGCTTGTAAATGAGGGCTTAACATTAATATTTATTCTAATGGTGGGTTCAAGTGCCCTAGGTAAAATTATTAAGGGGGAAGATTGTTGGCTTAATTGGATCCAGCAATTGCCCTATGGACTCGCCAATACGTGACTACTGTAGGGATGCTCGTCTTATAGTATCGATGCTTAATTGTCCAACCCATTGATGCACTTACATATGTATTGTGAAGCCTTGAATGTCCACCTACCACTTAGTGCAGAGCTCTACATTGGCATTGATGTAATATGAAAGAAAAAAAAAAAAAAAAACTGGTTGCACTATGGCTAACAACTTAAGCTTTTGGCCTAGTGGTAAGCTTGATCCCAACAAAATGGACTTGGAAAAATCAAGAAGTGTATAAGAATTCATAAATGTCTAGAAGCAAACTCCATCTACATTGCCAATAAGATAAGTCAATTTATTAGGATAACCAAGAGGTTTAATGTGAAACAACTAAAATATGAGGTTAGGAAACATGTTAACCAATTTTATAGAAAAAAGAAAATAAGTGGGATTCCATAGATGTTATTGTGAATCAAGGCAAAACCGCAATGAATTTAAATCATAATGGACACGCAGAATAGTAAGAAATCATAACTAAGTTTTAGTAATGTAATTTAAATATACATTTATAAAATTAAAATAAAGCTTCTTTAATTTGATGGTGGGTTCAATAAAACCACTCAAAATGGTAATTTCTTGGTCATAAAAGCCCAGGTCCACCCTCAGCCCATTAATTATTGGGCCATAATTGTCATAAACATGCCCACTGTACAAAGTTGATCCTCAATTCTGAAGATTGCTCCGTAATTCATAACCAACGCTCCTCATCTGACCTACATTACCAGATTTATGTATATTACGTATAAAAAAAAAAAAAATGCTATTTTAGTATTATTTAGATTCTTTTATTATAATATTAATCTTTGATATTTTTAAGAATTAATCACATTTTCATCCCTGAAGTTTAGAAAAATTACATTAAAAATTCATTGTTATCTGTTGACAATCCAATATTAATGATGCACAATCAACGAAATATTTGATATGGTGCTAGATGTTGAAATCAAGTTATTACCTTCTATAATTGATCTTGTAATTATTTACATTATTTGTTTCCTTACAAATCATTTCTCTACTTGTATAAATTGATACAATTGTACAATGAAAACACAATATACAAAAACAAATTAATTTTCTCTCTATTATTATATCCCTTCGGCATTCTCTGCAACCAAGTTGCTACTCTTGCCACTTCCAATCCAGGCTCTTACATTAGTCCTATTAAACTACTGAAGTTCGAAAACTCTTTGATACTCAGATGTCTAGCATACCCCTATTTGTCTTATTAGGAAGAATATATCTGGAATAAAAAATAGAACTTTAAAGATTAGTATAATAAAATCACAATTTGAAATAAATAAAAAATTGAAAATAGAATTATAAACAATTAAAAATATTTTCACAATTTTTTTTTTAAAATTTTAAATAAAAAACCCTATTTTAAAAAAAAAAAAATTCTCGGAACCTTAGAGTTTGCTTGAGAGTTTTTTTTTTTTTCCATTGGTTTTGAGGAATTTTTAATTAGATCGATTTTGAGGTATTCCAAAACTATTACTTGTTAGATTTTTTATACATTGGTTTTGACTGGCTCAAAAACCTCCCAAAATCAGGGTAGTGTATTTTTAAGGGGTTTATAAAACACCCCAAATCGGAGTGTTTTGGTTGGTTTAAAAATTTTATCCCAAAAAAACCTCTTTCCACTACAAAATTATCCCATGATATACAATAATCACTATTGTTGATAAAAAAAAGCACAAAACAGAAGACTAGAGAAAAAGATTAACCTCTTTTATTTGATTCTTCGTTGTCCATCTTCTTCAATTCTCTCAACAAGGTTCGTTTCTCTCTTTCTCTTTCATTTTTTGTTTGGGTTTAATGACATATCTATCCTTCGTTCTTCTTAATTGATTTGCCTAGATTTGCAAAAAGTTATTCTTTTTAATTAGGTTTTCAGTTTGTTATTATTCTAGTGGTAAAATTAATCACATTTGAGATATTGTGACTGTCGTTTGAGACTGAAAACTAACGTCTGAACATTAATATACATGTTGCCTAATTCTAGTGCTTTTGTATCACATGCTGTATTTCTTTACTATTAACACCACAGTAATACGTAAATGTGTACGGATTTTATTATAAATTTTGTGGTTCTGCTAATTGATATGTATAAGCATAGGAATGACACCTTTCTTCCTTAAATACATTTGATAATAGTGAGAAAATGGATTTTAATTTCCATATCAGTATAAATATTAGCTCTTCTTTTATTTAAAGTTAGGTTTTTAATTATTAGACAATTGATTGCTATCTTCAAGTGATCAACAATTTCTATAGAAAACCTACTTGAAATTTTAATGGTTTTAAGATGCCCTATTGATAAGACATTAGAATTTAGAAGAGAAAGATATTTTTTGTTTCTTATTGATTTTGCTTAACCTAGAATATGTTAGAATATAAAAAAAAAAAAAAAAAAAAAAAACTGTTCTGATGCTATGTTTCATGGAGGGTATATTTTGACAAAAAGAAGGAACCTGAATACATATGGAGTGTGGAGTTTATTAAGATTTTTTATTTGGGTGAAATTATGGATATACAGAAGACTTTTTTTTTTTTTTTTTTTTTAATTAGAATGATGATTTGATCATGTTATGTACTGTTTGATAATAGCTCTTTTGTTGTGTGCTCGTTCTTATTTATTAGATGGTTGACCATGATGACTTCAATAATGATGATTTGATCATGTATGCTATCATTTGTATACATCATATTCATATGATGTTTCTACTACTAGTTGGATGTGTTTTAGCACAACAACCCATTGCACGAATTATTTCACGTTTGAATAGAATTAATCGTGCAATACACTTGCAAAGTGAGCGAATTCAGGATGAAATAATGCAACGTATTGCTGGACCAAGTGGTCGACATTTGATTCAAATGGGTCCTGCAACATTTGTAGAATTTTAGCAATGGAAGGGGGGCTTCGTTCAACTCAACGAGCTACAGTTGAAGAACAAGTTGCTAAATTCCTTTGGATTATAGGTCAAGACACTAGGGCATAGTGTGTGTTCATTGCTTTTCCATTGCTCCGGTGAGACAGTTAGTCGCCACTTCCATAAAGTGCTAGAAGCAATCATAGAGTTAGAGGATAAATACCTCTTACAACCAAATGGACCCCAAGTGCCACTTGAAATACAAAATCATAGTAGATTCTATCCATACTTTAAGGTATACATTGCTAACACAACACTTTAAATACTTATACTATTGCCTTTACCTAATTAGATAAATACAGGATTGTGTTAGGGCAATAGATGGCACACATATTCGTGTTAAAGTACCAATTGTACATGCTGTTAGGTACCGCGGCAGAAAGGAATATTCAACTATGAATGTTTTGGCTGCTTACACATTTGACTTGAAATTCACATATGTGTTGACTGGGTGGGAAGGAATTGCTTCTGACTTTAGGATAATGAAAATTGCCCTAACACAAGATTATCCACGCCATATTCCAACAGGTATTAGTTTGAAACTTGGTTTGTTTTATATTTAAAACTATTATGTTGACAATAAATGTGGTAATGTAGGAGAATTTTATCTTGTTGATGCAGGTTTCATGCTTCGAAGTGGTCTCATCACACCTTATAGAAGATTGCGTTATCACATTAAAGAGTACTCACAATGAAACCCTCCTAGAAATGCTCATGAGCTGTTCAATCATCGACACTCTTCATTACACAATGCAATAGAGAGAGCATTTGGTGTACTCAAGAAATGCTTCCCCATTATTGGAAGTGGGACTGAACCGATGTACAACATTCAAACACTAAAACTAATTTTGTTTGCTTGTTGCATAGTTCATAATTTTCTAATGGGAGTGGATCTGGATGAAGGTCTCATTGTCAAGGTTGATGCGGAAATTGCTAGGGAACCTATAGAGCATACAAACCATGAGCATAATTTAGATAATCACGAAGATGCAAGAAAATGAGAGTTAATTCGAAACTCAATAGCAAATGCAAGCATATCATTTGAACCAACATTGAATGCCAATTACATTTGTGTTGTATTTCTTCAATGTACTTTTTTTTTTTTTTTTTTGGTTAACATTAAGTGGTGTGATGTGGTGTAGTGACTTTGTAACGCCTCACTTGAGGTACATAGTTAAGTTTGATGTTTGGCTTGATGTTTATTGATTTGCCTCATTGGAGCTTGCATGTTGTCATTTTCGGTTGGTTGGCCCTTAGTTGGATTGATGAGTTGCTTTGGTTGAGTGTTTGCCCTGAAAATTATGAAGAATTGGCGAAATTTGGGGTTACAGAGTTCGCCAGGGCGAAGAAGAAGCTTCGCCGCGGGAGGAGGTGCTGCTGCCCACGGAGTAGCTGCTGGAGTATTTCACCGCGCGACGGGCCGGCTGAAAAATTTGTTAAGTTTTAAATATTTTTTTCCCTAAGGGCAATTTGACCATTCTACCCCTAATTAGTAGGAAAAGTGGGGGTAGAATGTAAGGAAATTTCATGGAGAATATGTTAGTGTGGGGGTGTGGAGTAGAATCAAAGGATATAGGTGGAATTTCCAAGAAAGAGCAAGGGCATTATGGGAATGAATGAGGATATTTTGAGCTAAAAAGGGTTTAGCTTAGTGAACTCTCATTCATTCTTCTTCACTGCCTCCTTCATTCTCCATCCTCTCAAGTTTTCCTTCAATCTTTCAGGATTCAAGAGGGTTTTGAGTAGGTTGAAGTGGGAAGTTAACCTAAAACATCCTAAGGTAAGGATCTTGCTTAGATGTTAATTTTACCTTTATATGAGGTGAAGTTTATAGCATGGTTAGTTAAATTGTAGAGAATAGACAAGTTATCAAAGGTAAAGAGAAGTGCTAGTGGAATCACTCCATCACAAGTAAGTAAAATCCAACTCAAGCTAAAGTTTAAGAATCATTTGAGTAGAGATTTCTTTATGTTGTATGTATTAAGCTTGTTGAGAAATTGAGTTGAGATGTTATGAGTATTTATCCATGTGTGATTGATTACACTTCAGTAAGAGAAGTGTAAAATGTGATGAGAGGATGTGTTTGAGATGGAGTTTGGAAGGTTTTGAGTGAACTTTTTAGAAGTGTTTTTCCTTGATAGGAATTGTAGCTTGTGGGGAGGTTTTTCTCCCATTTTGGATGGTTAGAGAAAGAAATAGAGCTATTGTTATAGTAGAGTTTGTATATGCACTTGAGTTGTTTGATGAAATGCCTAAGAGAAACATGAGAATGAGTTATGAACCTTAATTATTGCAACATTGCATATTGGCATTTTATAAGTGCATTAGTGGAGATGAACCATCCATATGCATTATTTGTGCATTGAGAAGTGACTTAAGAAAGGGTAGAAAACTTTGTGTATGCACTTGCTTTATGAGTAGAGAACTTTGTGAATGCAACTACTCTACGGGTAGAGAGAATAAGAAGTGCAAGAGTAGGGATAGTTATTAGAAACGGGTTGGTACTTTGTGATCGTCACCCGATAGTTATTAGAAACGGGTTGGTGCTTTGTGATCGTCACCCGATAGTTATTAGAAACGGGTTGGTGCTTTGTGATCGTCACACGATAGTTACTAGAAATAAGTTGATGCTTTGTGATCGTCACCCGATAGTTACTAGAAACGGGTTGATGCTTTGTGATCATCACCCAATAGTTATTAGAAACGGGTTGATGCTTTGTGATCGTCACCCGATAGTTATTAGAAACGGGTTGATGCTTTGTGATCGTCACCCAAAAGTCATGAGAAACGGGTAGGTGCTTTGTGGTCTCCACCCGATAGTTATGAAAACCGGGTAGATGCTTTGTGATCCCCACTCGATAGTCACTAAGAGCGGGTTGGTGCTGTGTGAACTCCACTCGACAGTCATGAAGAGTGAGATGGTGTTGTGTGAACGCCATCCAACCGTGCCTCCGATCAAAAGAGGCCGTGACATACATTAGAGAACTTATAGAGAAGAGTATGAGAAATAGAAACAGAAATAGAAAGAAAGCAGAAATGAGAAAAGGTCACGAGTAGTGGGAGCTTTGTGATCTTCCGGCCGTGCCTCCGATAAGACGGGGTCATGACCTATGAGTGAGTAAAAGTCACGCAGAGCGGGCTTGGGTTCCTGGCCGTGCCTCCGGTGAGATGAGGCTGTGACATTTAAATGAGAAAGAACAGAGAGAGAAAAGTATAAGTCACAAAGAGTGGAGCGAGTTCCAACTGTGCCTCCGGTAAGATGGGGTCGTGACAGTTAAGAAACAGTTGATAGAAAAAAGAGCTATGTGGAAGAGAAACAGAGAGAACGAGAGAGTATTGTAAGGAAAAGAATTAAGAGAAAGAGTTACGGGGATAGATTAGTAGAGGATTTACTTACTGAGCCTTTTTGTGCTCACCACGTCATTTTCCTTTGTGGTTGCAGGTTCTAGGTGAAGATGCAGTCAGATGGGCGTCGGCAAGAGAAGAGAAATAGTTACACTGTCCACCCTGTTTTTGAGAGCTTTTATATATATAATACTTTATATTTGTGTAAAGTATATGCATATTTAATAAAAGAAAAATTTGGGCCCATTAATTTATGTTATAATACATGTATTTTATTATATGTATTTTCTGAGTATATGAGTAGAAAGCAGCTATTACACTTCTTATTATTGCTTTATAATAAGTTGGATCATTTGTATTGTATTCATAATCCTAATACAGCATAAATTATGTTTCTTTGTAAATTTTTTTTTTTTTTTTTGGATAACTATTCCTTACAAGAAAGTGATGCCAAGAAAGAATCAAATATGCATGCGCTAGATGATACTCTCATTGATGCCTATTTGCATGAGCATATGCAAGGAAACAGGTGGGAGGGACCTTCACATCACAAGCCCATGACCAAATATTGCAAACAATGAAGAAAAGAGTTTCCAAATGTTGTATGGGAGAAAGAAAAGATCCAAAATCGCATGAAATTTATCAAGAAATCATGGGCATCTTGTCATGATATTTTTAAGGATGGATTGAGTGATTTTGCATATGATCAAACTACTTCGACATGGCATGCTAAACTAGAAGTATGGGACAGACTTATCGAGGTGAGCTCATGTTTAATTGTTTACATACACTTTAAATATGCTTGTTGGAGAAATTATATTGTTACTTACCATGTGTGTATTTTTATATAGTCAAATCTTAGTGTTGTTGAATGGAGGAGCAAGCCTGTATATAACACGACAAGTTATGTGAGCTCTTTGCAAAAGATAAGGTGAATGGGGAAGATGGTGACATCCCTAGGGAGATGAAGAGAAAAATAGCTCATTTATCTCAAAACAATGTAGAATGCCCTAATTCAGTTGAGGACATTGATAACATGGTAGCACAAAATCAAGCTTCATTGAATGCTATCAATGTTGAAGGAAGTGAGAATGACTTGACTTCTTTAGCTTGCTAATCCGAAGTTACATCACACAAGTTGAAGAATAAATGCAAAGTTAAAGAGGACAACAATCCTATAAAGGAGGCTATTAGTGTAGTGGATAGGGCAACACATTACCTAGGTGATAATGTATTACTATTGTGTGCTAATAAATCTTCTTTGAAGGACAATGAATTGTTGGAGCATTTAGTTGAGATTGGGATAGAAAATGACGATGAGTTGCTACGTGCTCAGACTTTCCTTCTTGAAAATCCCACGAAGTTGCGTGTATTTTACTTGTTTCCAGCACATCGCCACACGAGTATCTTAATGAAGGAAAAAAATGCAACGACTTAATTCCTTTACCAAGGTAAATCCCACAATAGCTGCTAGTTTTTTCGACTGTTTGGCTTGGAGAAACTTAAGAAATGGTTTTTTGATTTAGTTGATGCACATCCTAATTAATTTTGTTTTTATCTAGTGCAACATTTGGTTATTGAATACATCTTTACTCTATAGTTATTCAATTGTTTTAGTAACAAGCAGACCATCTTCAATGGGTAGAAACTGTTAAATATCCCTCCATGCTTTGTACTCTCTTAATAATTAATCCATGGTCTTATGCCCCATCTAATTAGATTACTCCCTCCTAATAGCATGATTTATCACATGAACCTACACCTTTGTACTCGTTTATTAATATATTTTGCGCATCTCCAACCATATTCAATATAAAATAATTTTAAGCAATCATAAAAAAAAAAAAAAAAAATTATTAAAATCTCATTTCTAGATACTTTCTTGGAGAAGTATGGCCACAATTTTTTAATCATTCCAAATGCTGCAAAGAATGGTGAAGAAGGATAAGGAGACTTTATCACATTTGAAGTTATAAAATACCAATGAGTAAAAAACAAATAAAGAACCATTACCTTGTAATTGAAGAAACAAAACTCCCAAATACTGGTTGAAATTGGGGTATTTTTATGGGCATATATGTAAATTTATCATTTTAAAAAACTGTCAGAACCATTGGAAAATAAAGTCCCAATCATAGGTTGTGTGTTTTAAAAACTGCTATTAAAAACCCCTTAAAACCGCTATGGTGGTTTACCTTCAAAACTGTTACAGTGGTTTACCTTCAAAACTGTTACGGTGGTTTACCCTCTTAACCGTTATCATGAAACTCCCAAGCAGACCCTTAGGGATTAAAATCTCATTAATTAATATTTTTAATAATATTGGACATTAGTTAATAGTTATACTGTCCAAATTATTATTTTCCTTAGTAAGAGATGGGTGGAAAATGTTTTCATTTAATCATTTTAACAATTTTATTTGTAATTGTTTTGTAGGGAGTGATGTTATTGTTCCCTTATTAGATTGCCATTACCTTTTTTTCTTTCTTAAATATAGTTTTAAATAAGACATAGGGAGCATTTGAATTATATAATGTTTTATTATAGGGGGATGTTATATTAACGGAAAGATAGATCACTTTGAAGATTACTGGGAATGCTTAAAAAATGTATTTGGTTGGTTCGAATAAATTGGTGAATAATATGTTTGGCTTGGGGGATAAATCGGTAGATATATAATATAAATTACTAAATTGCCCTCCTTTTTAAATATTAATATAATATTATTTTTGAATCTTTTCTTTTAACCTCCTACATTTGAAATTTTGCTAAAACACCATAGCTATATGAAAATTTAATTTGTAGCAAAATCACCCCCACCCACCCCAAGCCATTGCCAACAGCTAGCCACCACCGCCGATCGCCATCAACAGTTGACGGAATAGTGCACGATTGGTGTCAAACCGGTTGTCACAGTCACAAAATTAAACCTAAATACCGTAGTTAGCGGTAAGCCGGGTTGAATCCACAGGGAGCAAGACTAACAACCTAATGTATTTTGAGTAGCGGGAATGAGATTAACAATTCGATTAATTAAACTAAACAAACTAAATGTAAATAATAAAACGTGAAATTAAAACTAATAAAGACTTTATAATAAAAATGTTGCCGTTACGGTTTTGGTTTGAACTGACTCACACAATTCTCCTCCACCCTCTACGATCCCCTAAACCGACAAGGAAAGGTAAATCAATGAAATGGCTTCCTGACACTCTAGGTATAATCTATCCTGTCTCATCCGATCACTCAAGTTCGATTGGTTAAAGACTATCATTAAATGCCGATAAACGCTACAAAACAATACCACTAGTTGGTACGCGATTAACAAATACAATTTGTCAACACGTATCTTCTAATCAATCAACTTCACAATAAATGCAACAATAGTAGAAATGAAATTAAATCCGAACACAACTCAATTACAATCGATGCGAAGTAATGAAAAGCAATATTCATCATTTAATTATTTCAAACCAACGTTTATCATTTAGCAAGTTCTATGAAAACATTAAATCACAATGGACAACAATATTCATCACAGATTATGCTCAAACCATATTAAAGTATCGAAATCAAACATGAAAAGAAAACAAATATAATCTGAAGCACAATACTACCAAATATCCTATAATTGGGCTCATCCAACTAGTCGAGAGCTGATGAACAGAGTCGTGGAGTCAATCTCAATCTCGCCTATGCCGTAACAGACAACCGGGAACTTAGCCGCTCATGGTGGTGATGACGGAGGCTAAAACGGTGGAAATGAAGCTAATCATGGTAGAAAGGAGGTAACTGACAGTGATATGATGCAAAGAAGGGGCGAAAACGACCAACGGACAGCCGCAGTCGTCGGAAAACGTTAATTTTTCGACGGGTCTTCCGAAAAATGGTGGCAGAAATGGGATCCGAAGGTACCGATGGAAAGCTTTGGTGATTGGGAGTTTACATCAGGTCCTGGGGAGGTGAAAAGTGTCCGAAAATGAGCAAGATCTGGGATGGAAGATGAAGAGTCGTGGTGGCTAGATGGTGGATTCCCATGGTTTTTGCAGCGGCTGAAGCTTGGAATGTGTAGATTCGGCCGTGGGGGAAGGGAGATCAACCTTCAGGAGCCCAAATGTTATCGAAAAACGGTGAAATCTGGCCTGGAATATGAAAAGTTGCCGTGGTGGAAGGTGAAGAGTCACGACGTTTCACGTGATTTATGGTGGTAGTTTGCTGTGGTTTTGGTCGGTGCTTATGGAAGGTGAAAGGTCGCCGTAGATCGTCGAAAATGGGAAAGGAAGAGTCACTGGAAAAGACTGTGGATGGGTGTTGGCGCTGTGGCTTTTTTACGCTTCATCTTCTTTTATATACAAAGTGGAAAATATCACTTTGGTCCTACAAGATTGAAAAATGACAAAATCAGCCCTTATAAATATGACAGTTTACCCCCCTAAATAGTATAAACGAGACAAAATCACCCCTAATCCATAAACCACAATATAATATCAACTCATATCCTTTCCAAAATCATTCCAAACACGTTAAATTCATAAGAAAAATATTAGGAAGCGATTTTCGTGAATAAATTCATAAATTCTTTAATTGTCTTAATATACTTCAATTTAATCACACATGGGGTATTTTTATCACCAAAATAGAGTCACTTTCATGACTCTAACACACTCCCCAACTTACTCTTTGCTCTTCCTCGAGTAAAGTTAAAAGAACTCTTTCAGCATTCTCACAAAATCATACACAACCATATTCATCAACAGCCAAAACATTCATCAAAAGATAGAGTGAAGAATTTGAACCTAACATGCAAACAACACAATCCTAAATAAAGAACTAAAGTTTTTATCAAGATTTGCCTATCTCCATTCAAGCTTCTCAAACACACATTTCATATTAATATCACAATGTTAAAATGTCGTGCAAAATTCCCTAACTTATGTACATGAAACATAATGCTCATTTTCCACACAAGATTTTGACATATTATTTCTTTTCATTCATCACTTGTTTGTTTGTTTTTTTTTTTTTTTTTTTTTTTCTTGTCTTAACTTCTTAAGCTTTCTAGAAGGTCCGTGTAACGGGCTTTAGGTCAATGATTCCCAAACCAGATGGCTATAGGGCACTAATTTTAGAACACTCCTCGAACTTACTCACCCGAACCAACTAGGCTACAAGTCAAGACTTTATTTCTTTATTTATTTTTTTATAAAGCTTATGATTTATGTAATGACTTCTTAAGCTTTCTAGAAGACCCATGTAACGAGTTTTAGGCCAACCGCTCCCAAGCTAGATAGCTTTAGGGGATTAGGTGTAGAACACCCCTCGGGCGTACTCACTCGAGTCAACTAGGTTACAAATCATCAAGCAACATTTAAGCACTTTTAACACACACAAGATAATAAATGAAACTCTGCTCCATGGGATGTAAAGTATGTGGGAGACTTGCCTAAACACTAAAACATATGACATTTACACAAAACGGTGTCTAACCACAATATGGACAAACCTAGCACAAAACAGAACCAATAGTGCAATGTTTAAAACCATGTTGCAACCAACAATTTTCAAAAACCTCACAAAACCTTTCAATGGTACAAGGAAAGATCGACTCTGGGGAGCTGAAACGTCATCAGAAAACGGCCAAAACTGGCCTGGAAGATGAAACGTCACGGTGGTGGAAGACGAAGCGTCGCGGCTGCGTCCATGATTCGTGGTGGTGGTCCGGGACGATGGGGATGACGACGATCTGTGCAAGAGGAAGCCAAAGATTCGCCAGAGGTCGCCAGAATGGAAGATGAAGCATCGCCGGAAAAGATTGATGAACAACGCCTCCCTTTCATGCGAACTTTTGTTTTCTTTTATAGAACAAATTGTAAAATATCACTTTGGTCCCTACACAATTGAAAAGTGACAAAATCAGCCCTTAAAATATGACATTTTACCCTAAACAGTAGACTGCAAAACGGGTTGAGACCCGCGGGTCGACCTATACCGGGTAAATTATATAGGGTATGGGTCTATATTATAAATCCGTTTTTTAGACCCATACCAGCAACGGGTAGGCTGGGTACACCGCGGGTGCCCTTTATTTAAAGAAAAAAAGTTTTTCTCTTTTGGTAGCATGTGAGCAGACGCCTACCAGCTACAAACATTTTGTTTGCCTTCTCTCTCTCTCTCTCTCCAAACTTAACTTCTCTTCTATCCCATCAAACTTTTTGGCATATCCCATCAAACTTTTTGGCAGGTAGAGTGGCTAAATCTTTCACAAATTCTCTTCTCTTGTTCATTCTTGTTCATTCGTAGTCCGCCTCTTTCCTTTCAAAATCATTCACAATCTCCATTCACCAGCTTTCTCACTTCTGGTTCATCAAGATACGTTGTAGAGCAGCACATTTCATTTCTTCAAATTGTTTTCTCTTCGTGTTTCTCAGATTTCAGAGCTTTTAAGAATTTTTCTTTTTTGGGTTTGTTTGTGTGGTTGAGTTATGGGAAAGAATGAAAAACTTGTGTAATTTTGGAAAACAGTGTTTCTTTTCTTTTGTTTTTCAAGGATTGAAGATTTTGAGATTGTTCTTTTGGGTATGCTTTTGGGTTTGGGTTTGGTTTGAAGAATGGTGGATAAAGATGATGAGGTGGCAGCCATGGCGCCTCTTGTGAGTTGTGACGAAGATGTACGAAGTGGAAAATGGCGGTATAGAGGATGGAGGGGTGGGATCTGGCGCATGAGATTGCAGAGAAGAAGAAGAAAAAAAGAACAAAGATTTGCTGTTGAGATTCGTTGGAAGGGTCCTAAAGTACTTTGAGAAGAAGGGCAAGAGGAACTTCACTAGAAACGGGCACCGCGAGTCCACCCGTACCGTGTAGGGTAGGGTGGGGTCTAAAGATTTGAACCCATTTAAATCGACCCGTTTAAGACCCGTACCCGTTTAGACCCGGATTGTACCGACCCACACCGTTTTGCCAGGTCTAGCTTTTATACACTGATACAACTTCTTCCAATTCTGTTAAATAATCATATACATATCAATTGTTTGCTGTGAGTGTCACAACAAAGAGAAAGTAAAACAAATTAAGAGATTAATTTGATTCCAACTTACCTGAAAGTTTGGAGGCTTCCTCAGGAGTGAGCACTGCGGCGAAGCCATTGATGCTGTATTGGTAACTGTAAAGACGAGAAACCTTAGCTTCTTCCTCATTGTTTTTCACAGAGAGCAAATATGAATGGTGGGTGTCTTCTATCTCATGCAATGCTTTTTTTCCATTGTGTCCACGAAACTGAACTATGTAGACCTGTCATCATTCAAATTAACCATATTAAGTATATACTCATATAAACATTCATCAAAAACTTCTGTGGCTTAAAAAAACAACAAAAAAAAAAAAAAAAAAAGACTGCAAAAGACTTACGTTTTTTTCTTCACAAGAGGCTAATAGAGGAAGAAGAAAAAGAACGAATAGAAAGATATTGATATTGTTTATGGTTGGTAATTATATATCTTGTAGTTCAGATGATGAGTATTTATACTTGCGTAAAGTATATCTTAACAATTCAAAAAGGTCCCCCTTTTATCAAGTAGGGTATGGCTAATTTTTTTTTCCCCATGACTAGGGTTAGCATGACTGGGGGTGTTCAGGTTAACTTATGCACACCTCAACTAATCTTTCGAGACACTGGAATAATCGGCCGGATAAGAGCTCTCTTAAGTAATACACCTAAGAGTCCCTATCGAATCACTCGGTCACCCAAAAATAGTTGGTATCGCCAAGTGTCCTTTCAAAGTTAGTTAAAAATATTAAGGTCAATGTATATGACATAGGATTAATTCTAAGATTACATAACTTCTCATGTGTTGGACTACTACACTCATTACCAATTTACCATCCTTAAAGCGTTAAGTTAGGTACAATTATAAAATAATTATCATCATTATATAATTAAGTTTGGCAACGAGACTTCTATTTAAGGAAAACTAAGAAGTTTTTCAAATTATTAATAAAAAAAAAAAAACTGTCGTGAACTGTCCCTATGATTGGTCCAATCCAATTGCTATTGTGTGGATAGAGTTAAGGGGGTCTACCATCAAAAGTGAGAGTAAAACAAGCAAAACATGTCAACTTTAAAGAGAAATCAATTCAGGATAATGTTTGTAAAAGAAAGAATCCTATCCCAACATCTATGTAACGTTGAATTTTAACTACAGCACATGGTCAAAGTAGTTATTTGGAAGCACTTTTATATAACTTCCAAAGCTTGAGGTTTTATGTTGAACCGGTCGTCACGGTCACAAAATTAAACCTAAATGCCGTAGTTAGCAGTAAGCAGGATCGAATCCACAAGGAGCAAGACTAACAACCTAATGTATTTTGAGTAGCGGAAATGAAATTGACAATTGATTGATGAAACTAAATAGACTAAATGCAAATAATGAAAGAGTGAAATTAAAACGAATAAAGACTTTATAATAAAAATGTTGCCGTTACGGTTTTGGTTCGACACGAGACCGACTCACACAATTCTTCTCCACCCTCTATGATCCCCTAAACCTACAAGGCAAGGTAAATCAATGAAATGACCTCTCGACACTCTAGATATAATCTATCATGTCTCACTCAATCACTCAAGTTCGATTGGTTAAAGACTATCATTAAACGCCAAAAAACGCTACAAGGCAATACCACTAGTTGGTACGCGATTAACAAATACAATTTGTCAACACGTAAAATACAATCAACCAACTTCACAATAAACGCAACAATAGTAGAAATTAAATTAAATCTGAACACAACTCAATTACAATAGATGCAAAGTAATGAAAAGCAATATTCATCATTTAATTATTTCAAACCAACGTTTATCATTAAGCAAGTTCTATGAAAACATTAAATCATAATGGACAACAGTATTCATCACAAGTTATGCTCAAATCATATTAAAGTATCGAAATCAAACATGAAACGAAAACAAATATAATCCGAAGCACAATACTACCAAATGTCCTATAATCGGGCTCATCCAACTAGTCGAGAGCTGATGAGGAGAGTCGTGGAGTCAATCTCGATCTTGCCTATGCCGTAACAGACAACCGGGAACTTAGCCGCTCATGGTGGTGATGACGGAGGCCAAAATGGTGCAAACGAAGCTGACCATGGCGGAGAGGAGGTAACCGACAGTGATATGATGTGAAGAAGAGGCGAAAACGACTAACGGATGGCCCGGAATACGAACAGCCGCACTCGTCGGAAAACGTTAATTTTTCAGCGGGTCTTCCGGAAAACGGTGGCGGAAATGGGATTCGAAGGTACCGTTGGAAAGCTTTGGTGATGGGGAGTTCAGATCAGGTCCTAGGGAGGTGAGAATTCATTGGAAATGAGCAAGATCTGGGCTGGAAGATGAAGAGGCGTGACGGCGATTTGGTGGATTCCGACGGTTTTCACAGCGGCTGAAGCTAGGGAAGTGTAGATCCGGCCATGGGAAGGAAGATCGACTCTTGGGGAGCTGAAACGTCATCAGAAAACGGCCAAAACTGGCCTGGAAGATGAAACGTCACGGTGGTGGAAGACGAAGCGTCGCGGCTGCGTTCCATGATTCGTGGTGGTGGTCCGGGACGATGGGGATGACGACGATCTGTGCAAGAGGAAGCCAAAGATTCGCCAGAGGTCGCCAGAATGGAAGATGAAGCATCGCCGGAAAAGATTGATGAACAACGCCTCCCTTTTCATGCGAACTTTTGTTTTCTTTTATAGAACAAATTGTAAAATATCACTTTGGTCCCTACACAATTGAAAAGTGACAAAATCAGCCCCTTAAAATATGACATTTTACCCCCTAAACAGTAGACCTGGCAAAACGGGTTGAGACCCGCGGGTCGACCCTATACCCGGGTAAATTATATAGGGTATGGGTCTATATTATTAAATCCGTTTTTTAAGACCCATACCCAGCAACGGGTAGGCTGGGTACACCCGCGGGTGCCCCTTTTTTATTTAAAGAAAAAAAGTTTTTCTCTTTTGGTAGCATGTGAGCAGACGCCTACCAGGCTACCAGCTACAACACCTTTTGTTTGCCTTCTCTCTCTCTCTCTCCAAACTTAACTTCTCTTCTATCCCATCAAACTTTTTGGCATATCCCATCAAACTTTTTGGCAGGTAGAGTTGGCTAAATCTATTCACAAACTTCTCTTCTCTTGTTCATTCTTGTTCATTCGTAGTCCGCCTCTTTCCTTTCAAAATCATTCACAATCTCCATTCACCCAGCCTTTCTCACTTCTGGTTCATCAAGATACGTTGTAGAGCAGCACATTTCCATTTCTTCAAATTGTTTTCTCTTCGTGTTTCTCAAGATTTCAGAGCTTTTAAGAATTTTTCTTTTTTGGGTTTGTTTTGTGTGGTTGAGTTATGGGAAAGAATGAAAAACATTGTGTAATTTTGGAAACAAGTTTTCTTTTCTTTTTGTTTTTTCAAGGATTTGAAGATTTTGAGATTGTTCTTTTTTGGGTATTTGCTTTTGGGTTTGGGTTTGGTTTGAAGAATGGTGATAAAGATGATGAGGTGGCAGCCATGGCCGCCTCTTGTGAGTTGTGACGAAGATGTACGAGGTGAAAATGGCGGTATAGAGGATGGAGGGGTGGGATCTGGCGCATGAGATTGCAGAGAAGAAAGAAGAAAAAAGAACAAAGATTTGCTGTTGAGATTCGTTGGAAGGGTCCTAAAGTACTTTGAGAAGAAGGGTCAAGAGGAACTTCACTAGAAACGGGCACCCGCGAGTCCACCCGTACCCGTGTAGGGTAGGGTGCGGGTCTAAAGTATTGAACCCATTTAAATCGACCCGTTTAAGACCCGTACCCGTTTAGACCCGGATTGTACCCGACCCACCCACCCGTTTTGCCAGGTCTACTAAACAGCATAAATGAGACAAAATCACCCTTAATGCATAAACCACAACCTAATATCAACTCATATACTTTCCAAAATCATTCCAAACACATTAAATTCATAAGAAAAATATTAGGAAGCGATTTTCGTGAATAAATTTATAAATTCTTTAATTGTCTCAATATACTTCAATTTAATCACACATGGGGTATTTTTATCACCAAAATAGAGTCACTTTCATGACTAACACACTCCCCAACTTACTCTTTGCTCATCCTCGAGTAAAGTTAAAAGAACTCTTTCAACATTCTCACAAAACCATACACAACCATATTCATCAACAACCAAGATATTCATCAAAAGGTAAAGTGAAGAACTTGACATAACAAGCAAACAACACAATCCTAAATAAAGAACTAAAGTTTCTATCAAGATTTGCCTATCTCCATTTAAGCTTCTCAAACACACATTTCATATTCATATCACAAAGTTAAAATGTCATGCAAAGCTCCCCAACTTATGTACATGCAACATAATGCTCATTTTCCACACAAGATTTTGACATATAATTTCTTTTCATTCATCACTTGTAATTTTTTTTTTGTTTTTTAATCTTAACTTCTTAAGCTTTCTGGAAGGTCCGTGTAATGGGCTTTAGGTTAGTGACTCCCAAACCAGATGGTTATAAGGCACTAAGTGTAGAAACATCCGAACTTATCACCAAAACCAACTAGGCTACAAGTCAAGACTTTATTTCTTTATTTCTTTTTATAAAGCTCATGATCTATGTAATGAATTCTTAAGCTTTCTAGAGGATCCATGTAACGAACTTAGGCCAACCGCCCCAGCTAGATAGCTTTAGGGGATTAGGTATAGAAAACCCCGGGCGTACTCAATCAGTCAACTAGGCTACAAATCAAAACCAAATCATCAAGCAACATTTAAGCACTTTAACACACGCAAGATATAAATGAAACTTGCTCCATAGGCATGTAAAGTATGTGGGAGACTTGCATAAACCCTAAAACACATGACATTTATACAAAACAGTATCAACCACAAAATGACAAACCTAGCACAAAACAGAACCAATAGTTCAATGTTTAAACCATGTTGCACAAAAAATTTCAAAAACCTCACAAAACCTTTCAACTAGCACTTTAATTGTTCTAAAATGGTAATTATGCATGAATCATGAAAAATTTTAAAAATAACTCACTTTAGTTCACTTTAACCTTTGAGACTTACAGAATAAGATTCAAAATATTTTCACAAACATCATCATGCCACAAAATAAGCACAATCTCCACAAAAGTCTCATCAACAACACTTCACAAAGCTATCACAACTCCACAAAAGCATCATCAACAACACTTCACAAAAAAAAAAATAAAATCAACACTCCCCAACTTAAAATGTCATTGTCCTCAATGACCCATAACTACAAATATCCTCCTAACTTAGCATCAAATGATCTCAAATGACAATATGATCAATAACATTAAAATCGTCCAACATATTTGAGAAACAAGAAATCTAACAATAATAGCATAAGGTGGAGAGATACAACTGAGGAACAATGGTGGGGTTGTCATCAACAGAGTTTGTGGAGCATGCATAAGCGTAGCTTGGACTAGTTAATGATTCCAAACATGACAATCCTGCGAAGACAAAAACAACAAAAATATAAAAGCAGTAAAAACATATTACAAAGGTGGGTTGTCCACAAGCGCTAAGTTTAAAGTCTCAGCCAGACTCAATGCACTGACTTGGCTAATATAGTTCTAATAAAGAACACTCCTCATCACCTCTCCTCATTAATGCCATCGACATAGGTTTAAGTCTTTGGCCATTCACCTTAAAAACTGTCCCGTTTTTGGGTTTTGGATTTCAACGCCCGTGAGGGAAAACATTAAGAATAATAAAAGGGCCATCCATCGTGACCGAAGCTTCCCCGGAAAGAGGGGAAGTAGAGTTAAAGAGCCACATTGTTTGATTAGGAGAGAATGACTTCCTAACAGTGTGTTTATCATGAAAAGCTTTAGTTTTCTCTTTAGAGATGCGAGAGTTCACGCTTCTGTCTTAGCTCATCTAACTCTGAAAGTTGGAGTTTCCTATGGTCATCGGTGGCCTATCAAAATTGAATTTCCTTGTGGCCCAATATGCTCTATGTTCAAGTCTACAGGTAAATGGCATGCTTTCCAAAAACTAACTGATAAGGGGACATGCCAATAGAGGTACGATATGCAGTTGATAGGCCCAAAGTGCATCATTCAGAGCATTGACCAATCCTTACGATGGGGTACATTTTCTCTAAAATAGTCTTAATCCCTATTAGCACGTTCCACTTGTCACTAGTTTGAGGGTGATAAGGTGTGGCAACTCGATGGGTGATGAGTACTTTTCAATAGGAGCCAAAGTGCCTATTGGTGAAATGTGAGCCACCATCACTGATGATGGCGCGCGGATGACCGAAATGGCTAAAGATGTGCGATTGAACAAAGTTGACGACCACCTTATGATCATTGGTCCTAGTGGCAATGACTTCTACCCATTTAGACACATAATCTACTGCAAGCAAGATATATTTAAAGCCAAAAGATGAGGGAAATGGACCCATGAAATCAATACCCCACACATCAAACACTTCCACAATCAAAATAGAATTCAAGGGCATCATATCTCGTCTGCCAATATTCCCTACTTTTTGACATGAAGTACAAGCACGACAATAAAAGAATGCATCACGAAAAAGAGAGCGCCAATAGAAACAAAAATAGAGGACCTTTAAAGCGGTCCTCTTGCCACTATAATGACCACCACAAGCATAAGAATGACAAAATGTAAGTACACTACTAAACTCGTGGTCGGGAACACATCTCCTAACTATCTGGTCTGTACACACCCTGAAAAGGTCCGGGTCTTCCAAAAAATAATGCTTGATGGTTGCAAAGAAATGATCTTTCTGAGTTTTGGTCCACCTTAATAGTAATTGTCCTACGGCCAAGTAATTAACTATATGGGCATACCAAGGTGCTTTGGATTGGGATATCGCAAACAGCTACTCATCCGGGAAAGATTCATTCAAACATTGACCAGGGACATACTCTGTAAAGAGTCTAGACAAGTGGTCAGCGACCACATTATCACTACCCTTTTTATCTTTGATTTCTAGATCAAACTCTTGCAACAATAAAATCCATCGAATTGGTCTAGGCTTAGTGTCTTTCTTGGCTAACAAATACTTAACTACAACGTGGTCTATAAAGACAATTATCCTAGACACAAGAAGATAAGACCGGAACTTACCAAGGGAAAACACTACTGCAAGCAACTCTTTCTCCGTAGTGGTGTAATTACATTGAGTATCGGAGAGGGTCTTGCTTGCATAGTAGATCACCACGGGCTTTTTATTCTCCCGTTGGCCAAGGACTGCACCAATGGCATAGTCCGATGCGTCACACATCACTTCAAAAGGTAGGCTCCAATCAGGAGGTTGCATGATGGGTGCTGTGGTCAACGCTTCCTTCAAAATGGTAAAGGCAATCATACAAGAGTCATAAAAAACAAATGGCACATCTTTAGCAAGCAAATCACACAAAGGCTTAGAGATCTTGCTAAAATTCTGGATGAAACGCCTATAAAATCCTGCATAGCCTAGGAAAGATCTAATTTGTTTGACCAATGAAGGCGGTGGTAGTTGAGAAATCAACTCTATCTTTGCCTTATCCACTGATATCCCCTCCTTGGAAACTATATGACCTAAGACAATTCCCTCTTGAACCATGAAATGGCTCTTTTCCCAACTAAGAACAAGATTTGTCTCTTTGCAACGTTTTAACACAAAATCAAGTTTTTCGAGACAATCATCAAAAGATGCACCAAACACAAAAAAATCATCCATGAAGACTTCAAGGAATTGACCCACCATGTCAGAAAATATCGATAACATGCACCTTTGAAACGTTGTTGGTGCATTGCATAACCCGAAGGGCATGCGACGAAAGGCAAACGTACTAAAAGGACATGTAAACGTGGTCTTTTCCTGGTCTTCGGGGGCAATTGGTACTTGGTTATATCCAGAATAGCCATCCAGAAAATAATAGAAAGCTTGCCCTACAAGTTCTTCTAGGATTTGGTCAATAAATGGGAGCGGGAAATGATCCTTTCTAGTGGCTAGGTTGAGCTTCTTATAGTCAATGCAAACTCTCCATCCTGTGGGAGTATGGGTAGAAATTCGCTCACCTCTTTCATTTTCAACAATGGTGAGGCCACTCTTCTTAGGTATAACATGGGTTGGACTCACCCATTGGCTGTCGGATATAGGGTAAATGATATCCGCATCAAGCCATTTGATCACCTCTTTCTTCACCCCCTCCTTCATGTTCGGGTTTAACCTTCTTTGAGCTTCATGCATCGGTTTAGCATTCTCCTCACAAAATATACGATGCATGCACAAAGAAGGGCTAATCCCTCGCAAATCGGCTACCGACCAAGCGATTGCTTCCTTATGTGTTGTCAAAACCGCCACTAATCTCTCCTATTGCTCACTATCTAAGTTGGCGGCAATGATCACAGGTAAGGTCTTGTTGGGTCCTAGGAAAACATACTTTAGAGTATCAGGCAAGACCTTCAACTCTAAGATTGGTGGAGACTCAATTGACCTCAGTTGTGTCGTCTTAGACAAAGGTGGTAAGGGTTCATACTTGATGTTCCAAGGTCGACGCTCTAGAGTGGGCGACCTAGCTATATACGCACTATCCTCCTGAATCTCAGACACGACACTCAAGCTAAATATCTCCTCAACAAATGGATTCATAAGAGTGTAAATTGCATCATCACATAACATAAGTGGGGTGTGATCCTCCACTAGACTGTCAATAGCATCAACCATGAAACACTCGTTATCATCCTCACGCATCGGTCTTAAACCAGCATTAAATACATTAAGTCTTAGTTTCCTATTCCCAAAAGACACTTCCATCTCTCATGATCTATAGTTAATGCAAGTATTTGTCGTTGCTAGAAAAGGTCTCCCTAAAATAATCGGTGGCATACTTCCGCTGCTCGTATACTCCATGTCTAAGACAAGAAAATCCACTGGAAAATATAGTTCCTCAACCTTAACTAACATGTCCTCAATTAGGCCCCTAGGCATTTTGACCGATCGGTCAGCTAACTGCAGTATGACTTCAGTCGACTTGAGCTCACCTAAGTTAAACTGTTCATACACGGAAGTGGGTAATAAGTTCACGCTCACCCCTAAGTCTAAGAGTGCTCTATCAATCATGACATTACCTACCACACAAGAAATAATAGGAGCTCCAGGATCCTTTAACTTAGGGGGAATGCGGTTTGAGACAACCGCACTTATATTTTCTGATAAATGTATAGTCTTAGGTGTGTGAGATTTCATTTTCCTCTTTTGCGTGCACAAGTCTTTGAGGAATTTGGCATAAGCAGGTACTTGCTTAATGGTATCTAAGAGTAGAATGTTAATTTGCACCTGCTTAAACAGCTCAATCATTTCATCCATCCTAGCGCTTTTCCTAGTAATGGGGACATTTGGGGGCTCTAAGTACTGAGGAAATGGTGCTCTCGGTATGTATGATGCAGGGGATGGTTCATTCTCCCCAACTTTCTCCTTACCCGATCTTTGAACACTTGACTCTACAAGAGACTCACTCTCACTCTATTTGGCTTGGTCCCTACCTAGACTTTCCTCTTCTCTACCCTAGACTTTTACTTCCCTCCCAGACCTAATTAGCTCTCGGCCACTCCAAAGAGTCATCACAGCCTTAGCTTATTCGGAGAATCCTCTCTGCTGAGAAGAACCACTAGGGTTACCTATGACTTGACTAGGTAATTGGCCTTGTTCTCTCCTATTGACTGCTTTGGCTATTTGACCAATCTGGGTCTCTAGCTTACTAATGGATTGGAAATGGGAATGTAGAAGTTGGGTATTCTACTCTAAATCCTGGAACCTAGCATTCATGTTGGCTTTCTGTTCCTGCATGGTTTGGAGCATTTGAGTCATCATTGATTCTAATGAACTAGACACTGGAGTAGGCTACTGAACGGGAGGTGGGAACCTAGGTTGGATGGGTGATTGGATTGAAGGTTGCTCCCTATAATTGCCTTGCTGATTGGAAGGATTGTTCCTATATGGCATATTATTAGGGACATTCTGAGGTGGTTGTGGCTTCTTTGAAAAATTAGGGTGGTTATGCCACCCAGGATTGTACGTGTTCAAGTACGGATCGTTTTGTCTCTGGAAGCCTTAAGCAACTTGCACTTGCTCCTCAAAAGAGTCAGGGGCAAGTTCCTCAATCGGATGGTCAAGAGTGGAGTGCATGACAAAAACATCCTGGTTTGCCTTCTAAGATGATTGTGTAGAGGGTTGCCCTTGTATAGATACAAACTGATCAAAACGGTGGGCCAACACCTCTAACTTGGAACTAATGTCATCTAACAGTGACACCTCATACACGCCACCCTTCTTGGATGGCTGCCCTGAGATAGGCATTCTAGACACAGAAATGTGGTGCATTGAATTTTCACTTAAGGTCTCGAAGAGTTGCCATAACTCATTCTCGTCCTTGTGCATAAATGTTCCTCCACAAGAGGCGTCTACCATATTCCTATGTCTCTCGGTCAGTCCGTCATAGAAACTACGAACTAATTGCCACCTAGGGACTGCGTGATGGGGACACTTCCTAAGCATTTCCTTCAAATGTTCCCAACTCTCATAAAATTCCTCGCCATCAAGTTGAGCGAAACTAGTAATGGCTCGTCGTATGCTGTTGGTTTTACCAATGGGATAATACTTTTTTAGGAATCCTTCTTGCATTTGGGTCCAAGAGATAATAGACCCTGCTGTCAAAGAATTAAGCCACTATTTAGCTCGATCCTTAAGTGAAAATGGGAACAAAATTAAGTGCACGACATCTTCATTCACATGTTGAAGTCTAACTATGGAGCAAACCTCTAAAAAATCATCTAAGTGTTTGTATGGCTCCTCATTTAAATTCTCATGTTAAATTGACAACAATTGGATGACACTAGTTTTGATCTCATAGTGTTGTGTCTGGACATTGAGGATACAGCTAGGTTGGTGGTCAAAGGCTAGTGGAATGCAAATGGCTATATAAGCTGAATGAGGGCATCAACAAGACTGACCCACCAAGATATAAGGCTAGGTTGGTGGTCAAAGGCTACACACAAAGGGCATATATCGACTTTATTGAAAATTTCTCACCTGTTGTTAAATTTAAAACTATAAGGTTGATGTTATCTATAGTAGCACATTACGATCTAAAGTTAGAGCAGTTAGATGTAAAAACTGCATTTTTGCATGGGGCATTAGAAGAGCAGATTTATATGAGTCAACCTATAGGGTTTAGGGATAAATACCTTCCTAACCATGTATGTTTGTTGCATAAATCTTTGTATGTACTGAAACAATCACCTAGGCAATGGTACAAGAGGTTTGACTCTTTCATAGTGGGTATAGGTTTCACTAGGAGTGATTATGATAACTGTTTCTATTTTGCATATTTTGATAACAATCCTATTTATTTGCTCTTGTATGTTGATGACATGCTATTAATTAGTAAATCCAAGGCCCATATTGATGAATTGAAGGGAAAATCGAATGCTAAATTTGACATGCTGTACAAAGAAGATATTAGTAATGCTAATAGAAAGAAACAAGAAAAATTATAGCTTAAAACTCCATCAATTGCCTTACCTACAGAAACTAGTGCTAAAGTTTGGAATAAATGACTCTAAATGTGCCACCATGCCCCTAGCTAGCCATTTCATCCTTAGTAAGGCTCAAAGCCCAAAAACTGAAGCTGAAATGTTAAAGATGGAATCTATACCGTATGCAAATGCAATAGACTCTATCATGTATGCTATGATTAGTACAAGACCTAACTTATCCTATTCAATATCCCTGTTAAGTAGGTTCATGTCAAACCCTGGATGTGAACACTGAAGTGCTTTAAAATGGCTACTTAGATACATTAGAAGCACTGTGCATGTTGGTTTGAATTTCTGTAAAAGAAACTCCTCACTTGATCTTGTTGGGTATGTAAACTCTGATTTTGCAGGTGATAGGGATTCAAGGAAGTCCACAACAGCCTTCCATTTTACCTTGGGAGGAAACTGTATCAGCTGGAAGTCTTAGTTATAGCCACTGGTAGCACTGTCCACAACTAAAGCAGAATATGTGGTTGTAATCGATGCATTCAAAGAAGTCATATGGCTTTAATGATTCTTAAGAGAGGCCAAGCTACTGAATGGAATAGTGACTATCTATTCAGACAGTCAGAGTGTCATTCACTTGGGAAAGAATCTCGTATACCATGAAAGGATAAACACGTAGATGTAAGATACCATTTTGTAAGGGATATGATCTCAAAAAGAGAGATGAGCCTTATGAAGATCCCCACTGAAAATAACCCTGCAGACATGGGAACAAAGGTTGTAACACTTACAAAGTTCAAGCATTGCTTGAACTTATTGCATGTGGAATAACCAATTAAAGCTAAGAAGAAATATGGAAAATACTTGCTACTCTGAAGAAGATTCTGCTAGAGAAACAGCCACAGACTTCAAGGTGGAGATTGTTAAATGGTGAAGTCTGCGACACCGTTTAAAGCCAAGTGAAACGTTGCCGTTTTGTTCAGTAAACTCAAATTAATCTCAGCCCTTCGATGAATGCAAGATCTGACGGCTCCAGTTCACTCAGCAATCAAAGGTATAAAAGAACCTCTTATTTGTCATTTTAAGCAACATTCTCAATTTTTCTTCTCTCTGTAGAACGCGATTGTAACCTAGTTGTTAGGGCTTGTCACTCGATTGTTCTTCTTGTGTGAATCTTCCTAGAGTCTTGTTGAGGGTTGTGACTTCCTTCAAGGGTAGTGAGTTCTCTAGTGATTATTCAGGTTTGCGGTGAAAAAAGGGAAAGGTGAGTGAATGATTGTGTTGATTGCAGTGAGTGTGGTTTGATTGTAATCTGTAACATTGAGGCTTTAATTATAGTGCAGCGAGTCTCCATATTCTGGAGCTCACTATGGACGTAGCTTGTTTGATGTTAAACAAGTGGACCATGGTATATTGTGGTGTTGATTCTTGATTCTTTACTGTTGGTTTGTGTTTGAGTAATTAGTGTTTAGGTTTGAGAAATTAGGCTTAGTTTACAATAGGTCCTTATCCCAAGTCCCCAGGCATTATATATGATATGTCTTTAACACTTTATATATAATGTTTGCTAATCTTACCTCCAATAATGAATCAATATGTTATATTCTTACCATTATAGGTGATATATATTGTAATTATATATCTTGTAGTTCTAATGATGAGTATTTACACTTGCGTAAAGTATATCTTAACAATTCAAAAAATTCAAAACGGTCCTCCTTTTATTTGGTAGGGTATGGCTAATTTTTTTTTTTTTTTAATGACCAAGGGTAGCATGATCAGGGGTATTCAGGTCAACTTACGCGTATCTCAACTAGTCTCCTAAAACCCTGAAGGTATCGATCGGATAAGAACTCTCTTGAACAATACACCCAATAGTCCCTATTGAATCACTCGGCCACCCAGAAGTAGTTGGTACCGCGAAGGGTCCTTTCAAAGTTAGTTAAAAATGTTAAGGTCAGTGTATATGACATAGGATTAATTCTAAGATTACATAACTTCTCATGTGTTGGACGACTACACTCATTACCAATTTACCATCCTTAAAGCGTTAAGTTAGGTACAATTATAAAATAATTATTCAAAAAATATGTATGGGTTATTAATTAAACATCTATTTAATAAAATAAAGAGTTTTGTGTGGACTGCACACAATGATAATGGGATATTTCTGTTTTAGATTTCAATTTTTAAATATGGTTTGGCTAATCAAGAGATTGATATAAACACCAACAAGATAAAGAGATAAACTTGGTCCAAACTCATGATTGGAGAAGGAATCAATCACCGATATTTGTGGTCTTTTACCGTTAAAATTAAGTGTATGTAAATTATATTATGATCCACAAAGGATGTCAAAAAACAAGTATGATCTTATAGGGTATTCCGTTATCCTGAGGATTAAACAGTCTCTCATGTGAGTCTTGATACCTTAAAAAAGAAAAATACATGAGCTTAGATTATTATCATTATATAATTAAATTTGGCAATGGGACTTCTATTTAAAGAAAATTAAAAAGTTTTTCAAATTATTAATAAAAAAAACAACTGTCGTGAAGTGTCCCTCTGATTGGTCCAATCCAATTGCTATTGTGTTGATAGAGTTAAGAGGGTCTACTATAAAAAATGAGAGCAAAACAAGCAAAACATGGCAATAGGAGTAAAACATGTCAACTTTAAAGAGAAATCAATTCAGGATAATGTTTGTAAAAGAAAAGAATCCTATCCCATCATCTATGTAACGTTGATTAATTTGAGGGTCTAGGTCCAATGGTGGCTTAGAAACGACAACAGATCGAATCTAAGGCGTGAACCAGATATTTTGCTTTGACCCTATGCGCAACTGTTTATATAATGTCAAATTAATTGCTTAGGTCCTTATCCCAAGTCCCCAGATATTATGTATGATATGTCTCTAACACTTTGCCTATAATATTAGCTAATCCCTACCCAAACAATGACTCAATGACACTCTCCTAGCTATAGACTTTTAAAATACTATTTTATTATTCAAATTTATATTCCGTCTGATTTCGACATTGTTATATATATAGTCATTGATGTAAAAGATTACATATTAATTGGATGCATTTTGTGGATTTTTTTTTTTTTAATATTATGAGCAATGACATAATTAAAATGCTAAATTGGGATAATAGGTTTGGTCCAACATCTACGTTGAGAGTTGAGAGCAACTAGCAAATTCCATGCGTTATATGGATTTAGTAGTCACTATATATATATAAATCGCTACTTATCCGACGTATCAAGACACCTCCTCTCTTTTTCAACTCATCTGTCTTCATGTTCTTCTTTATTAGCTGTATCTTTCATGCCATTGACATAAATGTAAACCTCTTTATTCTTTTAGATGCATACGTTATAATGTATACATATATATATAAGACAAGGGATGATAGAATATCTAACGGCAAAAGAACAAAAAAACAAACCCCTTCAAATTGTCAAAACCGTGGGCTGTTCCATTTTGGAAATTGGTTTACTCTATCGCTACATATTATAGCCAGCCATACACCAAAATGCTATACAGATTCTACTGTTTTGGAGACAGATACTTTTCTGGCTATTAACATCTATAGTATAATGTCATGCAAATAAAGGTAATATATAATTAATGCCTAAACAAAGAATGCTGAAAACCAGAACGAAGACTTGTAAATATTCCTCATAGTGCCCAGCTGTTGAAAATAACCATTACTCAGCAAGAAAAATATCAGTTTTGGGAAAATTTATTATAGTGTCAATATGCATTATATATTCCAATCGCGAAATTGTTGTGAACAGCTTACAGCTAATGAATCAAGTACAATCTTATCAACACATTTGCTTATTGTTATCACCATACACCATTTCAAGGAAAAAGAACTCTTAACTGAAACTTTTCGCCAAGAAGTTTGTTAATAGGCAGTCCAATGATAAGACGAGGATTGTCTATAGCCTCAACCCATGATTTACCTAGAAGGTCAGGAAAGTGGGTTGCTATATATATATATATATATATTATGTTTAGAACTTTTAGAACTATTTCGACTAGTTTTGATGTTTGATTTGTGTGTTGTATACTTATAATTTAATTATAAATGTCATTACTCATTATATATATATATAGTTTTAAATAATCTACTAAATACTATAATATATTAGTTTGTATAAAAATTTATAATTATACTATTATTTATTTTTCAAATATACGAAAGAAGAATACATTTACCCATACCTCTACTTAAAATTATTCCAACCTTTAAAGGTTTCATACGTCTCTATGCTTCTGTAAGAAAAATTATTTTAAAGATATTGCCATGGGACTTACAACACTTAGATTACCACTAGTCCAAGAGTACGAGCCAAAGCCATAGTAAGATTTCAGATACTCGCTTCCAGCTACCGCTCTTATTGTAAGGGTGAAGCTTAAAATCTGGCCAACTTGCTGAAATTGCAAAACATTTGGAGTGGCATCTACAGTGATTCCCTTTGGTGGTTTCGCAATGAAGTTGTACACAGTGTTGGCAACACTGCCAACATGAGTAACTCTCCTGTTAACAACTGCAGTGCCTGTAAGACCACGAATAGCAAGTGATGGATAATTGAGGTTGAACAATGGTTCTTGTGGACACTTATATGATGGATCAATTGCTTCAGTGGATCCGCCGAGGTTGCAAATGTAATGAAGGTAGTCATCATATGAGGCGTCGTATATAAGACCAGGGTCTGCTGCCTCTACAGGACGGAACTGCCCGCATCCCATCATAAAAGGACTGGCAAGATTGCCATGTTCATCAGTTATTGACGAGCCTTGGTTGTTTATCGTTGAGGCTGCAAGATAAGATGTATCATTTTAATGTAAAACATCCGCGAAATGACTATTTTCGTATAATTAAGCTGTTTTCTCTTAAAGTTTACCTGTGGTCATAATGGCGGATCTTATGGCGGCACTACTCCAATCAGGATGCAAAGCTTTAATAAGTGTGGCTGAAGCAGCAATATGAGGGGCAGCCATAGAAGTTCCTGATTGTAAATTATAAGTGACATTACGGTTATCAAATACATCTCCTGAAACTGATGTCCCCTCGCTCCACGCTGCCAATATATTCAATCCTGGAGCCGTGATGTCAGTCTGTAAAAGAAAAAATAAAATGAGAGATATATTGAAACAAAGAGTGAATCTTAACAGTGTAAAATAGATATAAGCAAAGCCAGTTTCCGAAGTTATATTACCTTGAATATTAGGATCAAAGGATTAGTCCTCTGCTAGAGAAGGAAGTCACGTTGGGTGCTACCCGTATAACATTGTCCTGTTTTATTGAATAAAACTGCCTGTGGATTCTTGGTAGACTTGATGTATTGAATAATTTTAAGCACATCGGAGGAGGAGACTTCAGTTGTGGAAGAACATGAGTGTCGTATACTGCTCTATCTCCCATTACTGGAAGGTTTCCTAAAATTAACCTACACCTCCCGCTCTCTTCACTTCCATCCCCTGCGCAATTCCGATTCTATAGTCCCTACCATGCACACCACTATATTTCCTTTACTTTCTCAGGTGCAAGAGAACCAGGGAGGCAATTTCTGCAATATTTATTAATAAACAATTGTATTACATAGTGTTGACAAAATTTAATTTGAACTAATAAAATAGGTGTAAAAATTACGCTGCTAAATCTTGTCAACTCCGGGAACAACCACATCTGCTGCATATACTAGTGTTCTATTTTGATCATCAAGCTCGTAATTAGGAGTGGCCGTTCGTCCCTAATAATTCGTTCCAAAAGAAAAGAATAATTAAAACAAACACAACCATGAACAAGAATCAAGCAATCGCAACAAGTTAAAATAATTTAAATCTTTACTATAACTGCGACGCCATTTGCCAGAATAACAGCCGAAGAAAATCACGATCGATGGAGCTAGCAGCAACTGTTATAACCACGTGGTAATTGACACGTTTCCCAGGCTGACCTGCATTTCCAGCTGCACATGCGACCAAAATTGTTTTTCACCGCCATTAAAGCTCCAATTGCTATAGGATCTTTCTCTATAGGAAGAGGTTGTGAACTCCCAAGGCCAAGGAGATACTCAGCACTCACTTTATCACCAATGGCATCTATGGCTGCAGTATATCTTCCTCAAAACAGCATTCTCCCGGAATTCTCTCTGTTAGGGACTAACCAACATACTTATAGATGGCTAGGCGGGCCAATGACGCCCCGCCGGTGGCTGCGCCACCTGCTAACCCCATTAGAGAAGCTTCACAACTTGGCGGCCGGCCACCGTGGACGCTGTGTGAGTGCCTGGCCAATCATGTCACGTGGCGAACGGGATTCCAACGTCTCGTTGAGGCGCCCGTAGTGTTTCTCATAACCTTTCAAGTAGTACCTTGCTCCAACGATCTTGCTATAAAACGTTAATAGAGTAATTCAAGATTAATTATAATCATGACGGATTTAAGCTAATTCATTGAAATGTAATCACTGTGTAACAGTTATACAAGATCTCATAGAAATAAAAGGTATATAATTACAGATTATCATGGAAAGTAGAAAAATCACTTACTTACTACAATGGAATCTGTCATAGTAAATGCCAGCTTGACAGACTCTCCCCGAATATTGGTGAAGCGGGTTTCATGTCTTGGTCACTAAAACTCTTTGATTCTGGCCATATACCTAATAAAAAATCAACATTATCAAGTTTCCGAGAAAACTAAGCAGGGATCCGAGTCAAATGAGGAATATCATATGAAAACAAAGACGATAATGTTTGTTTTAATATGAAAAATTCAGGATATTATTGGAAATTACAACCTTTATGAATTATGTCATTTTGAATTTTTTCTCTTTTATATCTTTAAATTATGTGTTTGATATGCATGCACTGTCTTTGTAATTGTACGTTAGTAATAACTTTGTAATACACCAACATGCCACGAACTTCGGTCTTTTTTTTTTTTTTTTTTTTTTTGATCTTATCCCTGGGTATGTTATGTGATAGGATGTCTTGTATTTGTGTTCTTTGCTACTCTTCTCCTCTTGTCTCATATCCTTAACGTATTTAGATAGATAAATAAGAGGAGTTTAGGTTCTCAGTCTTTTAGGTTTATATTTTGTTCTTAACTTAGGATATGTCCTAGGTAGGATGTCGATTTTTTTATGACTCCGCTGTACATTCTTTCTCTCTTCTTATGATACTATTTACTTACAATAAAAATAAAATAAAATAATAACACCTTAATATTATAGACTTTCTTTGAAATATATGTTGATATTAGCTTTTTACGTACCGTATCCACGACCCCACATGATATCTTGGCATCATCGTTTGTTGTTTAAGATGTTTTTCTTATTTGGGATTGGATCAACACCATCATCGGGTAAGCCTACGAATTCCCATGATCTTGTAGTCAGCAACTTGTACTTCTGTGGGTCGCTTTTATACACTGATGCCACTCCTTCAATTTCTGTCCAATATAATTAAACATACTTGTTATATATGAGTTCAAACTAAGAGCTTTGAGAAAGATGATGGTCTGGTTTTGTTTACCAGAAAGCTTGGAAGCCTCGTCAGGGGTGAGCTCTGCCGCGAAGCCATTGAAGCTGTATTTGTAACTGTAAAGACGAGAAGCCTTAGCTTCTCCCTCGTCGTTTTTCACAGAGAGCAAATATGAGTGGTGGGTGTCCTCTATCTCATGCAATGATTTTTGTTCACGAATGCGCACTATATAGACCTGTGATTGATTCAAATCATATTTATTATTCATATGAATTAACATTCATTAAAATTCTTTTTCTCAAAATGAACTAAAGAGATGCAATAGTAATGTGAGTGAAATTAACCTGTTTTTGATCAGCACATAAGACTAACAGAGGGAGAAGACACAGAAGATATGCAAAGACACTCCCCATGGTTGTAATCGTAAGGGTGAATTAACTTGTAATGATCATGGCGTATTTATATTTGAGATTAAAGCAAATTTTGCATACCGAAATGCCAAAAAAAAAAAACAAAACTGAAACAATTTCCCACTGTGATCCATTGATTTCTTTTAGAAAAATTATAAGTAGGTTTCCTATTGTAGTATTGTTACGTAACTTCTTTTTGTTCCTGGTTATTAAAATTACAATATCAACCACCCATTTGTGGAATCCGGTCTTGAATTTAAGTTATACCAAAGAGTTGGCTGTTAAGAAATATAAGGTTATTTTGTTTTATTGTTTATTAAGGGTAGAATAGTATTTTCATTATTTCTCTGTCTTTTCAGTTTCCTTTGTTTAGCTTATGTATAGTTTCTTTGTATTTAGGTTAAATCATTCTTTTATATTCGATTGCATTGTGCAGTACCAATGAAACCCTAACTTCATCTTTTTTTTTTATTTCTTTGGATTGTTTAACATTGGCCGGTTACCATTTCAAACAAAAAATAAAAAAAAATAAAAAAATAAAAAAATAAAAAAAGAATATCTTTTACTAGTTATGATTGTTAAATTATATTTTAAGCTCTAATTTGTTATTAATAAAAAAAATGTATGATTTTTAATTTTAAACTCTAATATTATCAAAACATAACTTTGTTTCGCATGCATTTGAACTTTATGGAGATTGTATATCGTATTGTAGGTTGAATTGAGGTGGATTTTATGTGTAAAAATATGAAATATATATATATATTTTTATGATTATGGGTGTTCGGGTTAGTTCGTGCATATTTTTACTAATCTCTCAGGATCTTGAAATTAAGGGTCAGATAAGAACTCTAGTAACTACCTTTATTAANTTCAACAAATCGCTTTTTGAACTGATGAATTTCGATTAAGCGAGGTGAATAGTTTGTGGGGCTTGTTTTGCGAAATTTCAATTTTTAAAAACTTTCATTATTTCTATTCGGCCCACATATGTTTTAATCTTTTCATTTTAACCCATTTTACGTGTTTAATTAATCCTAACTATGCCACGTCATCTTCTCTAAATTAAAAAAAATTTATAAACAGTTTCATGGCCATTTTCTTAAATCCAAACTTGGGATGACCGGCCAGCTAAATTTTCTTAAATAATATTTACAATGGGCAGAGCTGCTAAAAATTTAAGCTAAGAAAAACACACCTTCTGTAGAAAGTGTCCAATCCACACTTTATATGATCATCATGACATGCAAGATAAGATTATAGATGTAATTAAAATGGGTGCAATTGCATCCCACACTTCTTTAAATGAAATTAATTCTCCTGTTCCTAGGTTCTCATTACAAATTTTTGGGCTTTTGCTTTGGTACACAAGAAATCACATCTATGGTATGAAGTATACTTTCTTGGTACATGCAGGTATTTGCAGACATGGAGGAGCTGGGTGTAAAACCAGATGAAGATACTGTCCAGAGGGTTGCTCTTGCCTTTCAAAAACTAGGTGAAGAAGAGAAACGGAAGTTGGTTCTTGAAAAATACCACTGTAGATGGAAGTACATACACTTTAAAGGGGAAAGAGTGAAAGTGAGAAGAGATGTATGGGATTACAATGATTCGACAAATTGAAGCACTAGGGGCTTTCTATTTCCTACCATCTTTTCTTCGGATTTGACAGGGCAAATTTTGGAAACCTAGCTGTTGCTACTGTTTGAAATTTAACTTGAAATCTCTTTAATACCCACGACTTTCTCTGTAAGAAATATTATCTGGTCTCAGGAGATTCCTTGTCTGTAAACCTGAAGAGTAGCAGCCTCTTTCACAAGAAGTTTCAACTTTTTCTGCCCTGGTAAAGGGAATATGTAAAGAAATTTCGGAGGAGTAATGTAATCACAACGAAATAAAGTTATATTTAAGATATGACTTATACCAATTACTAGTGTATCCTAGGGTCCTTTATATCTCGAGAATGTATTTTAGGGGTTGTGTTTTCCATTAACATTGCAGCTCTCATAGAGATATTGGATTGGTTATATGTGATGGTACTTGGTTGACTACCTTCTTTTTTTTTTTTTTTTTTTTTTTTTTTTTTGTTTGTGAGAAGCTTGCTGTGCTCTTTTGTTCAGTTTGTGGCTTTTGTGATTTTTTCATGTTTGTTAGACTTTTGGTCTTTTGCTTGGGGTATGTTTTTGTATCTTTGTAGTATGATTTGTTCCATATATTTAATTTTAAAAAAAAAGTTGAGAACATTTTGTTATGAAAGCCCCAAAAATTACATAAGATGTCAGAATTTTACTTTGAAAGGGCACCATACTTCCTTGTTTTCTCTAATTTGGACAATTACGGTAAACAATTTAAAAAAAAAGCTACTTTATGCTAAAGCTATAGCCATGGGACTTCTACATTGTGAGTACCATCATTCCCGAGTACCCCCAAAGCATACTCATTTTTGAGATACTTTCTCGCCATTCCACTCTGCTTCACTTTAAAGTAAAGCTCTTTTTCTGGCCGAATGGTTGAAGAACAGCACACTCGAAGTGGCCTTAACAGAGATTCCCAACGGTGGTTTTGAACTAAAGAAGTGAGACACTCTGCCATTACCACCAACATTATGACTGTCCTTGTAAATCACAGTGCCATTGAGTTTAGGGAATAGCAATGATGGATAATGAGGTTGATGGTGATGGTGATTTTGTGGACACTGAATTTGGTTCTGGTTTATCTGTTCCGAGCTGCAAAGGTACAGAAGGTAGTTTCGTGTAAGCATCGTATACAAGACCAGGGTGTCTACTGCTTTTTAGGACGAAAATGGCCTGATCAACATAAAAGGAGTTGCGAATTTGCCCAGTTGATCTGTTATGGCTTGCCCTCGTTGTTTCTATCATTCGCGAACATTAATTGGCCATTTTAGAGTTAAACATAGTTTGGTTCACATGAGAAATCTATTAATGTGATAAGTGTGTAAATTACCGTGGTCATGATGGCAGATCTTACAGCGGCACTGCTCCATTCGGGAATGACAGTTTGAGAATGCCAGCAAACAGCAGCACATGAGTGGGTAAGCATAGAAGTTCCTGAATCAAAATTATACTTGAACAAATCGTTATCGAAAGATAATTTTGTAACTGAATCTCCCTCGCTCCATGCTGCCATATATTCAATCCGGAGCCGTGGAGGATTCGTCACAGAGAAACGAAAATTAACAGATAAAGAGTACATCAACTTAAAACACAATTCAATGTCCAACTTTTATTACCTTGAGAAGTTAGGATCATTGGATTAGGACCCCTAACTAGTGAAAGAAGCCATGGATTGGGCAGGCTGAGAGTTGAACACTGTTTTTCCACGATTGATAATCGCTGTTGGATTCTGTAGCTTATTATTGAATAATTTTATTGGCATCATGGAGGACACTGCAGTTCCTGGAAGGACATGAAAATCAAAGGGAGTTCATCTCCAGAAGCTGCAGTGTTTCCTATTAATAACACTGCACCTCCAGCCCTCTTCACTTCTCTCCCCTTTCCAACTCTCATTCAAGCACTCTCATGCACAAAACCACTTTTCCTTTTACCTTTTGGATCAGAGAACCCGGGAGGCATTGCCTGGACCACAATCAAACATATTTTATCAGACATCAATGGTATTGAAAGATCTACAAACAATACAGGAAAGGAAAGATTACGCGATTCATCTTGGCAACTCTAGGAACAACCACATCTGGTGCGTATACTAATGATGTTTCTTCTCAACCCGTAAGGAGTTGTTTCTCCCTAAAAAAATGCATATATCAAGTTAAGAAAAGCATGATATGAAAGCATAAGAATCAAACTTAGTCAATAGAAAACATTGCTAATCACCACGATTGTCAAGCCATTTCCTAACACGAGAGGCCTCAAGATATCACGGTCCAAGGAGCTAGCACCAACTGTGATCATCACGGATAATAGTTGGACATGTAGCCGGGGCAGGACCTGAATTTCCAGTGCACAAGCGACCACAATGTTCTGTTTGGCCGCATGTAATGCACCATTAGCTATAGCATCTTCAGCAAAAGCGAGAGGTCTTGAGGACCCAATTGAGATACTCATCACATCAACTCCATCTCTAATGGCATCGTCTATGCCCGCCAACATATTCTTCTGTAAGAAGTGTGCCAACCACCTTTCTCTTCGCTGAGGATAGCCAACAGGCTTGTATATGGCTAGGCGGCCAACGGGGCGCCCCCGGAGGCAGTGGCCACGTGCAAGCCCGAAAACAGAAACGTTAGCGACACGGCGGCCAGCCACCGTTGATGCCTGTGTGGGTGCCATGCCGTCCACTGTCACGCTGGCGAACGGTAGTCCAATGTGTCATTAAGGCGCCCCCCCAATGCATGCTCATAACCTTTCAAGTAGGACCTAGCTCCAATGATCTTGCTGTAAAAACGTAAAAATAAGAGTTAATGTGAAATTACAATAGAATTGATTAATTCTTATTTAATTTCACCATTTCCTGTTATTGCAATTGCAGCAATAATTGAAAAAGGAAAGAGACATACAGGACAGAGTGATTACCACAACAAATGCAGGGGATGGGGGCATCCAAGTAAGAGACAATTACAATAGGGAAAAAGAAGCAAGAATAATAATAATGGATGGTCAGCTACTCTTTGTATAATACTGATAAAGTCGTCTTTTTATATACAAAATTATTATAAGAATCTAACAAGATCCATGCTGTCACTGAAAATACCCACTTTGGCGCTTGGAAATGGCCACAAAAAGGACCTGATGGTCAAGTCGACAATCTAAAGTTTATGGCTTAATTAATATTGAAAAAGTCAATCCTTAAAAGAACCTACAAAAAAGTATACAAATGCAAAAAAACAAAAAAAAAACAACGAAAAAAGAGAAAGAGGAGAAGAAAAGAGACGAGAAAGAGAAATGATGAAGGTGAAGGTGGAGGTTATCTTTGTATGCCTCCTTTGTAACTTCATATAAAACTAGCACTTGATTAACATGGGCTGCGGCCTATTTCCAATTCCCAAACCCATCACATGTAAATTCAGTAGATATTGCAATTTCTTTTTCTCGGTTGAGAGGTAAAGATTCCAAAAACTTTAGCAAAGGAATTTAGTCAAAAAGTTGTTAATTGCACTAGGGTTCAGGGATGACAATGATTAAGGTTTAGTGTATATGTAGACCCCAAAATATCATACTTTTTCCTAATTATTATCTAAACTCTAAACCCATTATTATGGGTTTGTACCAAACTCTATGGGTTTGTAACAAACTCATCACCATTATTTATTTATTTTTATTTTTTTTATGATCAGGGTTTCGAGCCAGTTTGCATGTACCTCTATTAGTTTCCATAGACAATTAAATACTTTACAAGTCTAGTGTTCCAAGGTAAGCTACAAATATAGTAGGTGACTACAAGATTCAAATCCAGGAAGTCAATTAAATAAACAAACTTTCTTAACTACCAGACCAACCATTTGGGGTATACCAAACTCATCTCAAACCATTACCAAACCTTCCGATTAGATATTGGTATTCTCGGATTTAAGGGTCAAATTATCTTCCCTATTCACTTTTAGACTATATGGTTAACACGTTTACCAATGAAATGAGAACATATTTGATTCCATAAGTAATGGTCCCTTCAAAAGCAAGGGAGATATCACTTTCTTTATTCTATCAATGGCACTTCCTTTGTCAGCACATTTTAAATAAAAAACTGACGATAAATAAAGACATAAAATAACTTGTTTCTTGTTCCATTGATATCTTTAATCTGAAGATCCTTCTGAAATAATAGGTTTCATCCCTCCTCACATATTCACATGCAGATCCTTTATTTATTGCAGTAAAGTAAATAAAATAAAAGAAGACAAAGGAAAAAGAAATTGGAACACTCACCCATTGCAGTGAGAAGAGTCAAAAGCAACCCCAGTTTGGCAGATTCCCGTCCATGATTTTGGAACAGGTCCCATTCCTTCGTCATTAAAGCTCTCTGATTCTGGCCATATACCTAATTATAATAATAATAAACAAACTAACTTTCACGTGTAATCATATTTCTTAAAAAAACTTCATAAAATACAGAAATCGGAGCAAATTTTTTCTAGAAAATTGCAAAGAAGATAAGAGAAAGTCGCATGTAAAACAGAACATATGCAAACAAATTCAGCTTGATTTCAAATTAGTTTATAGTTTTTACCACTATCCAAGACGCAACTATTACTTCTTGTCCGTATTTGGCTTTTGATAAGAGGCCTTCTCCCATCTGGTAGTCATGTCTTCCTCTTCCTCCTTCTTCTCCCTCTTTTAATCCTTCTCCACCCTCGTTTAAGCCTACAAATTCCCATGATCTTGTTGTCTGTAATGTGTACAATCCTGGTTCGCTTTTATACACTGATACAACTTCTTCCAATTCTGTCAAATAATCATATACATATCAATTGTTTGCTGTGAGTGTCACAACAAAGAGAAAGTAAAACAAATTAAGAGATTAATTTGATTCCAACTTACCTGAAANTAATTCTAAGATCTTGGGGGATTAGTTAAGGTGCGCACGAACTAACCCAAACACCCCTAGTCATATATATATATATATATATGGCCATGTGGACTTGAATTCGGAAAACTATGTTAGATCCTCCTCTTGCTCTTTTACTATCAGGTCACCCCGTTATGGTTAATATAAAATAGTTATTTAAAAAAAAAATCTTTTATATTTATTTTTATAACGTTCTAAAGGGATAATAAAAGAGATAAAAGGGTATATTTATCTTACAAGTAACAAATTCCGGAAAAGTTATACAGAATTTATATAGAGATGGAATTTTGACTTGGAAGTCATTTATGTTCCTTTAATGAGCTTGAGCAAATTAAGACCAAACTATAAATAGGTTCCATATATATATATTTTTTCTATATGCTTCTGAAATCTGCATAATTACTGAAAATAATGAAAAACAAAACAAAAATTATGCAATAGCTATGGCCATGGGACTTGTAACAGTGTGTAAATCACATTCATCCAACTGTACGACCCAAAGCCATACAGAGTTTTGAGATACTCGCTTGCCATTCCACCTTCTGCTCTTACTGTAATGGTGAAGCTCAATTTGTCGCCAACATGGTTGAAGCTCAAAACACTCGGAGATGCGGTAACCAAACACTCCTTTTGGTGGTTTTGGTTTTGCATTAAATATGTACACATCGACAAGAGTGACTGTCCTGTTAACCACGGCAGTGCCATTAAGCTTAGCAATTGCCAGAGATGGATAATTGAGGTTATAGATAAAAATAAGAGCAAACGGCATATTCTCACTCAAGGTTTAGTAAAATCCTAAGTTGATATCATTGGTTGCATTTATTTTAGATTCATAACCTTAAATGAACATCATTGAAAACAGTGAATAGGGTCGGCAAGTGAAGGTATGAATTTTGTAGAGGAAATTATGGGGAGTTTAACGGTGATCTTGAAAATGATTTTAAACTTCAGAATTGGCCGAAAAAAGTCAAAAAGCGTCAGTTTGAACGCTAATAATAGAGCCATTTTTTTTGTTAATATAAGCTTGTCTTCTGCCAAAAAAAAGTGTCAATGCACTTTAGCGTGCTAACATGTGTTGTGTTATAGTGACAAGTTAGGAATATGTTAAAGTAAAAAAAACGATGTTACGTAAGAGTGAGAATCTAGAATAAATACAATCAAAGGTATTAACTTAGAATTTCGTTAAACATCTGGTGGAAATATGCCGTTTGCTCTAAAATTATTTTCCATTAAGTTATAGATGGTCAATAGTCACTAATCATCCCATCCCACGCATTAAGGGAATCACTTATCTTCTCCGAGTCTTTGGTCTTCACGAGCTTAAAACTCTTCAAATCATATCATTAACTCTGTCTATCAATTCTTTCTTTAATCCAATCGAGATGCAGCAAGATCAAACGAACTCTTAATATGATGTGAGTCAAAATAATCGAGGAGAGTAAAGATAAAAACCAATTCATTAAATGAACATGAATAATATGTCAATTATAGGACAACTACATATTTTGTACACATAGACCTAGCTTGAAACCCAATTTGGCAAAAAGGAAGAGAAAACACCAATTTGCAACAGTTAGTAAAATGAAATAATCTTTTTCTTATTTTCTTTTCCCCTCCAAATATGAATGTAATACGCAATACTTACAATTGATGCCAATGCTTGAAACACATCCAAAAAGAGAGGCTCACAGCTTATTTTGGAGAACAGATTGGTGTGTGTAAAATAGTGGACTGGGAACAAAAATTTAGTATGTTGTTTGCGAACAATCTTGCAACTGCTACACAATCACTACGGTGCTCAAATCTTCTGCATTCACCTAGTTAGTAAACACTCTGCGAGCTCCTTTAAAAGTAAGACGACGTCACTAGATGATCCAAGCAAATATCTTGCATGCGATCGCTTCCTTGAAACGGCACAAGAGAAGTAATTGTCACCCTTGAGGTCAAGTACCGAAGAACCTTCATTCACTATCTTCTATCATGCTTGGTAGCCGCCAAATACCACCGCCCAAGTAATTCGTGACTTTCTTTCTATGAAGACAAGGACCGTTGCTTCTTAAAATGAACCCTGGACTCACTTCACCCGTTGGTAACGTGGAACTGATGTCCCGAAATGATCAGCCACCTTGAGTCTTGTAAAGGAGGCGATTCGAAAGGAGCTCTGGCTCAAAAATGTATAGACATCTTCATCCTGAATCACAAAGTAAAATACAACTGTTTAGATTTTCAGGTTTATAATCAATCATCTATTGTTCTGGGCACGTTCCTGTTGTGAGTCAAAAGGCTAAAGGCTAAACCTTAATTGACTGACTTAGTCAATTGTTTGATAACCAAAACTCACCGTTTTGGTCTTATTTTTTGTTAAGTATATGTTTGTCAAAACTCCACCGTTTTGGAGTTTTAGTCTTCTTCCTAAATCGTACAAAAGAGCTTTACTCTCGTAAAGTTTTATCAGGTTCGTTAATAAGAATTTTCTTCTCTTCAACTGTTTTCGTCTTGTTTCTTGCATGTTCACACCTGTGGCTTTGGACTTCTTTCGAATTTAGTCTAACTAAACACAATGAAACCAGTGCATCTCTTTCAGATCATGTTTAACTAACTCCACAAAATCAGTGTCCAACATAAAGGTACACCTCTCGAGTATTAGACAACTATAAAGGAAATCTGAATCTTCCAGTCCATGACCAGATAAAGAACTGCTTCTAGTTCTTAAAAAATGTATATGTAATAGTTAAAGAAATGCAGGATAAGAAAAGATGCGGTCCAAGCCTGTTTCTTCTAAACCTTGATTGAAATAATTTTACAATGGGCAGAGCTGCTAAAAATTTAAGCCAGAAAAACACACTTCTGTAGAAGTGTCCAATGCACACTTATATGATCATCATGACATGCAAGATAAGATTATAGATGTAATTAAATGGTGGCAATTGCATCCCATGCTTCTTAAATGAAATTAATTCTCCTGTTCCTAGTTCTTATTACAACTTTTGGGCTTTTGCTTTGGTACACAAGAAATCACATCTATGGTATGAAGTATACTTTCTTGGTACATGCAGGTATTGCGACATGGAGGAGCTGGGTGTAAAACCAGATAAAGATACTGTCCAGAGGGTTGCTCTTGCCTTTCAAAAACTAGGTGAAGAGAGAAACGGAAGTTGGTTCTTGAAAAACCAGTGTAGATGGAAGTACATACACTTTAAAGGGGAAAGAGTGAAAGTGAGAAGAGTGTATGGGATTATAATGATTCGACAACTGAAGCACTAGGGGCTTTCTTTTCCTACATCTTTTCTTCGGATTTGACAGGGAAAATTTGGAAACCTAGCTGTTGCTACTGTTTGAAATTTAACTTGAAATCTCTTTAATACCCATGACTTTTTCTGTAAGAATATTATCTGGTCTTAGGGATTCCTTGTCTGTAAACCTGAGAGTAGCAGCCTCTTTCACAAGAAGTTTCAACTTTTTCTTCCCTAGTAAAGGGAATATGTAAAGAAATTTCTGAGGACTAATGTAATCACACAAAATAAAGTTATATTTAAGATATGTTTATACCATTACTAGTGTATCCTAGGTGGTTCTTTATATCTCGAGAATGTATTTTAGGGGTTGTGTTTTCCATTAACATTGCAGCTCTCACATAGATATTAGATTGGTTTATGTGATGGCACTTGGTTGACTACCTTTTTTTTTTTTTTTTTTTTTTTTTTTTTTTTTTTGTGAAGCTTGCGTGCTCTTTTGTGCAGTTTGTGGCTTTTGTGGATTTTTTCATGTTTGCTTGAGACTTTTGGTCTTTGCTTGGGGTATGTTTTGTATCTTTGTATATTGATTTTGTTCTATATTTAATTTTAAAAAAAAAGTTGAGAACATTTTGTATGAAAGCCCCAAAAATTACATAAAGATGTCAGAATTTTACTTTGAAGGGCACATATCTCCTCTGTTTCTCTAATTTGGACAATTACGGTAAACAATTAAAAAAAAAGCTACTTTATGCTAAAGCTATAGCCATGGGACTTCTAACATTGTGGAGTCCATCATTCCACGAGTACCACCCAAGCCATACTCATTTTTGAGATCTTTCTCGCCATTCCACCTCTGCTTCACTTTAATAGTAAAGCTCTTTTTCTGGCCGACATGGTTGAAGAACAGCACACTCGAAGTGGCCTTAACAGAGATTCCCAACGGTGGTTTTGAACTAAAGAAGTAGACACTCTTGCCATTACCACCAACATTAGTGACTGTCCTTTAACAATCACAGTGCCATTGAGTTTAGGAATAGCAAGTGATGGATAATTGAGGTTGACTGGTGAGGGTGGATTTTGTGGACACTTGAATTTTGGTTCTGGTTTATCTGTTCCGATGCTGCAAAGGTACAGAAGGTAGTCTTCGTGTGAAGCATCGTATACAAGACCAGGGTCTACTGCTTTTTTAGGACGAAAATGGCCTGATCCGAACATAAAAGGATTGCGAATTTGCCCAGTTGATCTGTTATGGCTTGCCCTCGGTTTTTCTCAATTCGGCTGCAACATTAATTGGCCATTTTAGAGTTAAACATAGTTTGGTTCACATGAGAAATCTATTAATGTGATAAAGTGTGTAAATTTACCAGTGGTCATGATGGCAGATCTTACAGCGGCACTGCTCCATTCGGGATGCACAGCTTTGAGAAGTGCAGCAACAGCAGCCACATGAGGGGTAGCCATAGAAGTTCCTGAATCAAAATTATACTTAACAAATCGCTTATCGAAAGATAATTTTGTAACTGAATCTCCCTCGCTCCATGCTGCCAATATATCAATCCTGGAGCCGTGATGTCAGGCTGCACAGAGAAACTGAAAATTAACAGAGTAAAGAGATACATCAACTTAAAACAAATTCAATGTCCCAACTTTTATTACCTTGAGAAGATTAGGATCAATGGATTAGGACCCCTACTAGTGAAAGAAGCCATGGATTGGGCAGGCTGAGAGTTGAACACTGTTTTTCCACGATTGATAATCGCTGTTGGATTCTTGGTAGCTTTGATGTATTGAATAATTTTATTGGCATCATTGGAGGACACTGCAGTTCCTGGAAGGACATGAAAATCAAAGGGCAGTTCATCTCCAGAAGCTGCAGTGTTTCCTAATATATAACCTGCACTCCAGCCCTCTTCACTTCTCTCCCCTTTCCAACTCTCATTCCAAGCACTCTCATGCACAAAACCACTTTTCCTTTTACCTTTTTAGGATCAAGAGAACCCGGGAGGCATTGCCTGGACACACAATCAAACATATTTTTATCAGAATCAATGTGTATTGATTAAAGAATCATACAAAAAATACAAGGAAAGGAAAGATTAGCTGATTCATTCTTGGCAACTCAGGAACAACCACACTTGGTGCGTATACTAATGGATGTTTCTTCTCAAGCCCGTAAGGAGTTGTTTCTCCCTAAAATTAAATGACATATATTCAAGTTAAGAAAAGCATATATGAAAGCATAAGAATCAAACTTAGTCAATAGAAAACATTGGCTAATCACCACGATGTCAAGCCATTTCCTAACACGAGAGGCCCAAGATCACGGTCCAAGGAGCTAGCACCAACTGTGATCATCCACGGATAATAGTTGGACAATGTAGCCGGGGCAGGACCTGAATTTCCAGCTGCACAAGCGACACAATGTTCTGTTTGGCCGCATGTAATGCACCATTAGCTATAGCATCTTCAGCAAAAGCGAGAGGTCTTGAGGACCCAATGAGATACTCATCACATCAACTCCATCTCTAATGGCATCGTCTATGCCCGCCAACATATCTCTGTAAGACGTGTTGCCAACCACCTTCTCTTCCTGAGGGATAGCCCACAGGCTTTGTATATGGCTAGGCGGGCCAACGGGGCGCCCCCGGAGGCAGTGCCACGTGCAAGCCCGAAAACAGAAACGTTAGCGACACGGCGGCCAGCCACCGTTGATGCCGTGTGGGTGCCATGGCGTCCATGTCACGTGGCGAACGGTAGTCCAATGTGTCATTAAGGCGCCCCCCAATGCATGCTCATAACCTTTCAAGTATACCTAGCTCCAATGATCTTGCTGTAAAAACGTAAAAATAAAGAGTAATGTGAAATTACAATAGAATTGATTAAATTCTTAATTTTAATTCACCATTTCCTCGTTTATTGCAATTGCAGCAATTTGAAAAAGGAAAGAGACATCAGGGACAGAGTGATTTAACACAACAAATGCAGGGGATGGGGGCATCCAGTAATAGACAATTACAATAGGTGAAAAAAGCCAAGAATAATATAATGGATGGTCAGATACTTTGTATAATACTGATAAAGTCGTCTTTTTTTTATACAAAATTATTATAAGAATCCAAAAAGATCCATGCTGTCACTGAAAATACCCACTTTGCGCTTTGGAAATGGCCAACAAAAAGGACCTGATGGTCAAGTCGACAATCTAAAGTTTATGGCTTAATTAATATTGAAAAAGTCAATCCTTACAAAGAAGCCTACAAAAAAGTATACAAAGTGAAACAAAAAACAAAAAAAACGAAAAAAGAGAAAGAGAGAGAAAGAGAGAGAAAGAGAAATGATGAAGGTGAAGGATGAGGTTATCTTTGTATGCCTCCTTTGTAGACTTCATTAAAAACTAGCACTTTGATTAACATTCCCATTCCCAATCCCAAACCCATCACATGTAAATTCAGTAGATATTGCAATTTCTTTTTCTCGGTTGAGAGGTAAAGATTCCAAAAACTTTAGCAAAGGGAATTTAGTCAAAAAGTTGTTATGCACTAGGGTTCGGATGACAAGATTAAGGTTTAGTGTATATGTAGACCCCAAAATATCATACTTTTTCCAATTATTATCTAAACTCTAAACCCATTATTATGGGTTTGTACCAAACTCTATGGGTTTGTAACAAACTCATCACCATTATTTATTTATTTTTATTTTTTTTATGATCAGGGTTTCGAGCCAGTTTGCATGTACCTCTATTAGTTTCCATAGACAATTAAATACTTTACAAGTCTAGTGTTCCAAGGTAAGCTACAAATATAGTAGGTGATACAAGATTCAAATCCAGGAAGTCAATTAAATAAACAAACTTTCTTAACTACAGACCAACCATTTGGGGTATACCAAACTCATCTCAAACCATTACCAAACCTTCCGATTAGATATGGTTTTCTCGGATTTAAGGGTCAAATTATCTTCCCTATTCACTTTTAGACTATATGGTTAACACGTTTACCAATGAAATGAGAACATATTGATTCCATAAGTAATGGTCCCTTCAACAAGAGTATACTTTCTTTATCTATCAATGGCACTTCCTTTGTCAGCACATTTTAAATAAAAAACTGACGATAAATAAAGACATAAATAACTTGTTTCTTGTTCCATTGATATCTTTAATCTGAAGATCCTTCTGAATAATAGGTTTCATCCTCCTCAATACATTCACACATACCTCCTTTTTATTGCAGTAAAGTAAATAAAATAAAAGAAGACAAGGAAAAAGAAATTGGAACACTCACCCATTGCAGTGAGAAGAGTCAAAAGCAACCCCAGTTTGGCAGATTCCCGTCCATGATTTTGGAACAGGTCCCACTTCCTTCGTCATTAAGCTCTCTGATTCTGGCCATATACCTAATTATAATAATAATAAACAAACTAACTTTCACGTGTAATCATATTTCTTAAAAAAACTTCATAAAATACAGAAATCGGAGCAAATTTTTTCTAGAAAATTGCAAAGAATAAGAGAAAGTCGCATGTAAAACAGAACATATGCAAACATTCAGCTTGATTTCAAATTAGTTTATAGTTTTACCACTATCCAAGACGCAACTATTACTTCTTGTCCGTTATTTGGCTTTGATAAGAGGCCTTCTCCCATCTGGTAGTCATGTCTTCCCTTTCTCCTTCTTCTCCCTCTTTTAATCCTTCTCCACCCTCGTTTAAGCCTACAAATTCCCATGATCTTGTTGTCTGTAGTGTACATCTGGTTCGCTTTTATACACTGATACAACTTCTCCAATTCTGTCAAATAACATATACTTCATTGTTTGCTGTGGTGTCACAACAAAGAGAAAGTAAACAAATTAAGAGATTAATTTGATTCCAACTTACCTGAAAGTTTGGAGGCTTCATCTGAATTGAGCACTGCGGCCAAGCCATTGATGCTGTTTGGTAACTGTAAAGACGAAAGCCTTAGCTTCTTCCTCATTGTTTTTCACAGAGAGCAATATGAATGGTGGGTGTCTTCTATCCATGCAATGCTTTTTCTCCATTGTGTCCACGAAACTGAACTATGTGACCTGTCATCATTCAAATTAACCATATAGTATATTTCATATACACAATAATCAAACACTTCTTGGCTAAAAACAAGCAAAAAAAAAAAAAAAAAAAAAGAGACTGCAAAAGACTTACGTTTTTTTCTTCACAAGAGGTAATGAGGAAGAAGAAAAAGAGCGAATAGAAAGATATTGATATTGTTCATGGTTGGTAATTATATATCTTGTAGTTCTGATGAGGATATTTATACTTGCGTAAAGTTTCTTAACAATTCAAAAATTCAGAACGGTCCCCTTTTATCAAGTAGGGATGGCTAATTTTTTTTTTTTTTTTTTCCCATGACTAGGGTTAGCATGACCAGGGTATTTAGGTCAACTGCGCGCACCTTAACTAATCTCCCAGACCTTGGAATTATCGATCGAATAAGAGCTCTTTTAAGTAATACATCTAAGAGTTCCATCGATCATTCGGCCACCCAGAAGTAGTTGGTACCAGCCAAGTGTCCTTTCAAAGTTAGTTAAAAATGTTAAGGTCAATGTATATGACATAAGATAATTCTAAGATTACATAACTTCTCATGTGTTGGACTACTACACTCATTACAATTCCCATCCTTAAAGCGTTAAGTTGGTACAATTATAAAAAATTATTCAGAAAATATTTATGAGTTATTGATTAAACATCTATTTATTCTAAGATTACATAACTCCTCATGTGTTGGACTACTACACTCATTACCATTTACCATCCTTAAAGCGTTAAGTTAGGTACAATTTAAATAATTATTGAAAATATGGATGAGTTATTGATTAAACATCTATTTAATCAAATAAAGAGTTTTTGTGTGGATTGCACACAATTATAATGGGATATTACTGTTTTAGATTTCAATTTTTAAATATGGTTTGAATAATCAAGAGATTGATACAAACACCAACAGGATAAAGAGATAACTTGGTCCAAACTCATGATTGGAGAAGCAATCAATCACCGATATTTGTGGTCTTTTACCTTTAAAATTAAGTGTATGCAAATTATATTATGATCCTGTTGTAAAGGATGTCAAAAAACAAGTATGATCTTGTAGGGTATTCCGTTACCCTGAGGATTAGACAGTCTTTAACATGAGTCTCGATACCTTAAAAAAAAAATCCTGAGCTTGGATTATTATCATTATATAATTAAATTTGGCAATGGGACTTCTATTTAAAGAAAATTAAAAAGTTTTTCAAATTATTAATAAAAAAAAACAACTGTCGTGAAGTGTCCCTCTGATTGGTCCAATCTATTGTGTCGATAGAGTTAAGAGGGTCTACCATCAAAAGTGAGAGCAAAACATGGCAATAGGAGTAAAATATGTCAACTTTAAAGAGAAATCAATTCAGGATAATGTTTGTAAAAGAAAAGAATCCTATCCCATCATCCATGTAACGTTGAATTTTAACTACAGTACAGGGTCAAAGTAGCTATTTGGAAGCACTTTTATATAACTTCCAAAGCTTGAGGTTTTGGGTGGAAGATGATGGAATAGAAACGACAACAGCTCGAATCTAAGGCGTGAACTAGAGATTTTGCTTTGACCCTATGCGCAATTGTTTATATAATGTCAAATTAATTGCTTAGGTCCTTATCCCAAGTCCCCAGATATTATATATGATATGTCTCTAACACTTTACATATAATATTAGCTAATCTCACCCCCAACAATAGACCACTATGTTATATTCTTTCCATTATATATATATATATATATATATATATATAGTAAACGACTTTTTCCTACCCAAACAATGACTTAATGATACTTTTCCACCTACCGACTTTTAAAATATCATTTTATTATTCAAATTTATATTTCCTTTCTGATTTCGATATCGTTGCGACCTCTCACTACCACCATTCTCTTTCCCAATCATCACTCACTAAAACCTCTCACACCTTACTCCCATTGATCCCCCCAATCACTGGCAATTAAGTGATTAGGGTTTGTGCAGCTGTCTCTCCCAATTAAAATTCCGATTAATCATAACTACCAAAATCTAGCCTTCTACTACTAAAAGACTCATCGCCTTCCTCTCTTCAAAAACCACAACAGTCTGGATTGAGTTTACTCGCTTTTTGTCGTCTGAATATAAATTTAGATAGTAAAATAATATTCTAAAAGTCTGTGGATAGAAAAGTGTTATTTAAGCCATTATTTGGGTCGAAAAAAGTTATATATATAGTCCTCCATACAAAAGATTACATACTGATTGGATGCATTTTGTGGATTTTTTTTTTTAATATTATGAGCAATGACATAATTAAAATGCTAAATTGAGATAATAGGTTTGGTCCAACATCTACGTCGAGTGTTGAGAGCAACTAGCAAATTCCATGCATTATATGGATTATGTAGTCACTATATATATAAATCGCTACTTATCCGACGTATCAAGACACCTCCTCTCTTTTTCAACTCATCTGTCTTCATGTTCTTCTTTATTAACTGTATCTTTCATGCCACTGACATAAATGTAAACCTCTTTATCTTTTAGATGAATACGTTATAATGTATTCATATATATAAGACAAGGGATGATAGAATATCCAACTGCAAAAGAACAAAAAACACAAACCCCTTCAAATTGTCAAAACCGTGGGCTGTTCCATTTTGGAAATTGGTTTGTGTTAGTAAAAGGTCATTTGTGTAATTGCAGCATGTTGCACTCTTAACTTTACTCTTTTACTTTACTGCAAGGTCAAAGCAGCTCTCTTTCTCTTAATATAAAAGAGAAGCTAAACACCTGTACGCGAATTAATTTCAATTTTATCAGATCTGCAGTTTTCTTCAAAGTTCTCTTTACTCTTTCTTTCTTCTTTCTTTGAAACTTTCATGGTATCAGAGCCTAAGACAAACGTCTATGGCTGAGATTCCTGGAAAATTCCAATCATCTAACAACATGGAGAAATTGATTAGCAATTCCACTAGTTTCCACTCTTCTGCTTTCTCATCAAGTCTTCAAGTGATTAGTCCGAAATTGACAAGGGATAACTACAGAGACAACTATCAATTTTGGCGATCTCAAGTATTATCTGATGTAGGAGCTCACGAACTTGAGGAACACTTGACCGGTCTTGATCCTTGTCCTGAAGCTCTGATTGTCTCCGATGAAGAGTCCTCATCTAATTTGAGTGTGAAAAGTTCGATGGAAACCCTAGCCAGAGAGAAGATCAATCCAGCGTACATTGCTTGGAAGAAAACAGATAAGTTCCTTGTTACATGGCTTTTAGCTTCAATTTCAGAGTGTATATTCAGTAATGTTTCTAAATGTAAATCTGCGACTGAGATTTGGTTTGCATTAGAACATGAATTCTTAACTGAATCTAAAGCTAGGGCTCTACACTTGAAGAACTTGATTCAAAATACACAAAAAGGAAATCTTAGTGTTAGTGATTACATTAAGAAAATGAGAAGTTTTGCTGAGAGCTTGTCGGCCAGTGGTCACATAATCACAAATGATGAATTGCTTCAACATGTATTAGATGGTTTAGGTCCGGAGTTTGATGCTGCTGTTGTTAATCTGACTTCCAGAATTGAGTCAAAATTTGACTCAGTCACTCTACAGGAAGCTCAGTACCTATTACAGAAGTATGAGATGAGACTAGAGAAGTTCAACTCCCCTGATTTTCCACTAAGTTCAGCACATGTTGCCTCACTAAACACCTCCACTAATAAGTCCTTATCTGTCACCACAGGGACAATATCGTCTAGTTTCCCTATCTCATCGTCACACACAAATCAGTTACCAACACCTTTACCACAAACCTCACCACTTCCCTATTATACTCCTCCTGAATAGGTAAACTTATTTGGTCAGTATGGTTCTTTTTCTACTTATCGACCACCTGGCTTTAACACAATGAACAGAGGCAAAGGTTGAGCAAACAATAGAGGCAAACCAGTCTGTCAAGTTTGTAGCAAAATAGGTCATACTGCAGTACAGTGCTACCACCGTTACAACTCAACTTACAATGGAGTTCCACCTCACCAACTTAGTTCATCCAATCACCAATTTGGTTCTGATCTTGCTTTTTCCCAGTACCATAACAAACCTTCCAATAACTTTCAACCATCTCATCCAACAACTACCTCCTATGGAATGAATTCACCAAATTTTCTTCAACACACGCATCCTTCTTCACAGATTACTCAGTCCTCACAGTCCAACCTACAAAACTCACCACATTTTCCCCAACAACAGCCAGCACTCACTGTTCCCAGCCAACAATTTAACTCACCAAACCAAGCCTACTACATTGCACATTCATCTCTTTTTCCTTAGACCTCCACTCTCACACCCATGACCATTAACTTAACAACTCCACCTGATCCAGCCTGGTACATGGATTCAGGTGCTACTGACCATGTTACCTCAGATCTTAACCAGCTTGCTATCAGTAGGAGCTATGATGGGAGTGATCAATTGCAAGTAGGCAGTGGTGAGTCCTTAAATATATCTCATGTTGGTTTCTCTCTTTTACCTAGTTCTCTTCAATCTAAATGCATTTTCTTGAAAAATGTTTTATGTGTGCCTAGGATAACCAAAAATCTTCTTAGTATCTCTAAACTTACTCAAGATAATAGTGTTGTTGTTGAATTTGACTCTAACTGTTGCACTGTTAAGGACAAGGCTACCAGGGCAGTGCTTCTGCAGGGAGGACTTAAAGCAGGCCTATATCAGTTGCATGTTCCAGCTAGTCAATCACTTAGTCCTAAGTTTGCTCATTCTCAGCTTAAGTCTTCTGTTTCCTTAGCTCCCAAATCGTTTGTTACTTCCTTAGGTGATAAGTCTGTCAATTTAGAGGCTTGTAAGAACAATAAAATTGAGTTGCCAGTCACTGCTGTTGGTAATAAGTCTGTCAACTTAGGCACTGTTGATTTTCAGTCCAATGTATCTGAACAGAATCCATGTAATTCTTCTCTATTGAAGTCTATCAACTCTAATGCCATGGTTGTTGATTCTGATACTTGTAAGAAGAATTTCTTTGATATGAATAAAAGAAATGTTTTTGCTAACTCTTGTTCTACATCTGCTGATTCTAATGCTGACAATATTCATTTGCATTCTATTGACAGACATCATTTGCATTCTGCTCATTCAGCCATACAGTCATCTAATTCTGGTTTAGTTTCTCAAAGCACACAGTCACTTAGTTCTGGTTCAGTTTTCCAGAGTTCACAACCCACTGATCATATCCATGACTTAATATCTCACACACCTTCAACTTCTCAAGAGACCAATACTAAGGATAATTCTTTAATACTTTGGCACAATAGACTTGGTCATCCCCATGCAGAAATCTTACACAAAATTTTGGTTAAGTTACTTAAAACCTCAACCAAGGCTAATTTCTACTCTTCATTAGGTTTTTGTGATGCTTGCAAAATGGGCAAAATACACAGAAATTCTTTTCCTATTTCCCATAATAGAGCCACTCAACCACTTGAAATAGTTCATAGTGATATTTGGGGTCCAGCTCCTGTCACTTCCTTAGAAGGCTTTAAATACTACATACACTTCATTGATGATTATAGTAGATTTACATGGATGTTTCCTTTAAGAACTAAGGCTGAAGTTCACTCTGTTTTTATTAAGTTCCATCATTTGGTTGAAAGACAATTCAATTATAAGATGAAATGTTTACAATCTGATCAGGGAGCTGAATACAAGGGTTTAATTCCTTACCTAACCAATGCTGGCATACTTTTTAGGCACTCTTGTGCTTATGTTCACCAACAAAATGGTAGGAGTGAAAGAAAACATAGACATATTGCTGAAACTGGCCTTACACTTCTTGCACATGCATTTATGCCTTTACATTTTTGGTGGTTAGCCTTTGAGTCTGCTGTTTTTCTCATAAATAGACTACCTACATCAGTTCTGAATTTTATCTCTCCATATCAAACTTTGTTTTGTCATGAGCCTCTTTACTCAACTCTTAAAGTCTTTGGGTGTGCTTGTTTTCCATACTTGAGAGATTTTCAAAAACACAAGTTTAGTTTTCACTCCTCCAAGTGTGTTTTTGTGGGATATAGTCTTGTTCACAAGGGTTATAAATGTCTCAATTCTGATGGTAGAATTTTTATTACACCTAGTGTTCAATTTAATGAAACAAATTTTCCATTTGCTTTTGGTTTCGGTTCTTATGTGTCCAAGCCTTCCACTTCTCAAAATCCTCAAAATTCTTTAGCATCTTCCAGTTCTTCAGGTCTTAATCCTTTAGTCTCCAATTTTCCTTTTGTTTCAATTCCATCAGTAACTGATAACAGGCCACAAGTTGCTCCTGCAGAGTACTGCCCTCCACCAAATCCTTCTTTAGTAGCTGGTAAGTCATCTTCTTCTCTTTTACTTCATCCTTCAACTACTTCATCTCCTTGTTCCAATACATCCTTACATCATTCTAATCCTAGCACATCATTATGCATGCCCACTACATCCTCTTCAACTCTGTTAAATTGTCCTTTAGTTGTTGATCTCACCTCTTTTTCTCCTTTGACATACAAAGGTCAAACACAAATGAGTTCATCTAGCTGTCCACTTGCATCTAGCTGTCCACTTGTTATTGACTTGCACTCATCATAGTTTCCTACTGAAAAACATCCACTGCATATCTCTTCCACCAATACACATCCCATGCAAACTAGAGCCAAGACAGCCTCCCAACAAGCCCTTAGTACTTCAATTTTTCCTCAATTTATTAATCCTAAACCTACAGCCTCCCAAAACACTGATGACACTGAACCTACAGCCTCCCAAAACAGTAATACTCTTCAGCCACCATCTCAACATACCACTGCCTTTATCATTTCAAAACCTGCTTCTTCACCACCTGTTCATTCAGAACCAAACATAGCCTCCTAAAACACTGATTACACTGAACCTACAGCTGCCCAAAACAGTAATGCTCTTCAGCCACCATCTCAACATACCACTACAGTCTCCCAAAACACTGATTACACTGAACCTACAGCTACCTAAAATAGTAATGCTCTTCAGCCACCATCTCAAAATACCATTGCCTTTATCATTTCAAAACCACATGTTCATTCAGAACCAAACATAGTAACAGAAGCACTAGCTCATCCTGACTGGAATAAGGCAATGCAGGAAGAGTTTAATGCTTTAATGGCCAACGATACTTGGGTATTAGTTCCTAAAACATCATATATGAATATTGTTGGCAACAAATGGGTCTTTAGAACCAAGTTTCTTGCTGATGGGAGTTTGCAAAAATATAAGGCTAGATTAGTAGCCAAAGGTTTCCAACAAACTCCAGGATTGGATTACTTTGAAACCTTCAACCCTGTTATCAAACCCTCAGCTATCCGTATCATTTTTTCTCTTGCTGTCTCAAAAGGATGGGATATACAGCAAATTTATATCAATAATGCCTTCCTTAATGGCATTCTAAGTGAAACAATTTTTATGAAACAACCTAAAGGTTTTGAGAGTTTTCAGTATCCCTTTCATGTCTGCAAGCTTAAAAAGGATCTTTATGGTCTTAAACAAGCTCCAAGGGCCTGGTTTGACAAACTTAAGCAAGCCCTGCTGGATGAAATTTTGTGAACTCGATTTCTGACTCAAGTTTGTTCATCTACAAGGATAACTCTCAGGTTTTGTATGTCCTTATTTATGTGGATGACATACTGGTNAACATGAAAGTTGTAGATATATTTCTTAGCGTTCTACAGCATTTTGAATCATCTCAATCGGAGTTTTCATGAGAGAGTTATGCCCAGATTACGAAACAACGTCGAAACTGTCTGAATTCCCTTAATTAGTTCCGTTTTGCAATTAACGCCTCCATTGACATCCTAAATCAAAATAGAATAATAATGAGTACATTTAGGCAACAAATACGTATAAAAGACTAAACATTAAGGGGGGTAAATATGACATTTTGCATTCCCATCAGCATGTTTCAAGCTTAGCAAAAATGTCTTGATTAGACTTGTTTCGGGTTGAAGCCTAAGAACTAACCATGAGGACAGTACAACAAAATCATGAGGACAATTGGACAGTGGGCCGAGGTGTTTCAAGTGTTTGCAGCTTAGCGATAGTGAGGACAATTAGGCAGGGTGTTTCAATCTTGGCTTAATGGTTTTGGGTTGAAGCTTAGAAACAAAACCACAAGGACAGTATAACAAAACTGTTAGAATGTGAACACTTTTTGGTAATCAAGAAGAAAAGGGAAGCAAGAAGAAAAGGCAAATAAGAAGAAACAAAATTTAAGTTTTAGGCAAATTTCTAGTTTAAGAATTTGTAATTGAGAATAATTATTTTCCTTTTTCTATTGAAAGATGTATTAGAAAAGAAGAATTGGTTTAGGACTTAATTTAAGTTAAAATAGAAGAATGATTTAAATCGGAGGAGTTCTATTAGGAATATGAATATGAATCATAGTAGAATAAAAATGTCTTATTTTACCTATAAATAAGAGAGTTAAAACCAATTCAAGATTATGAGAGAGTGAAGTGAAGAAAGAGAGAATGTGAGGATACAAGGGGTTCTAATGTAAGGGTACCATAGGGTAAATGACTCTAGGTATTGGGTAAATACCAAAGGGTATTAAATACCATAAGAACAAGAAGAATTAGAGGATCCAGAATCGTTCAGAATGAAAGTTGATGGTATGATGAAACGCTTATATCGTATTCATATTATTATAATAAAAATTATCTCATTTGTGGATGTGGACAAGTTATACCAAACCACGTAAAATATCGTGTGCTTTTTTATGGATTATGTGTTGTTTTTTAATTTTATGTTTTTTTTACTCCTCCAATTTTCAACAAAAACTAGTAGGACAGTGGGCCACTAGGCCAATGTGTTTCAAGCTTTGCGAGAACAGTGGGCCAGGGTGTTTCAAGCTTGACTTAATGTGTAAAATGTAAATTACCTCTCGACTCGTTTTGGGTTGAGGTACAGAGACAAAACCTTGAGGACAGTGCAGTAGGACAGTGGGTTGTCGTGTTTCACGTGTTTCAACCTTAACGAGAATAGTGGGCTAGGGTGTTTCAAGCTTGGCTTAATTTGTTAGGTTAGGTTAGCATAGTGTCAGCTTATCTTAGCCATCATAACTGCTTCAGTTAATATTACATTGTTGTTAAAGTTAGTTATACCCAGTTGTAGTTAGTAATTATTTCTTCGTGAATTTAGAACAACTTAATGCCGCTCAGTACAAATTTATACAGTTTACAACTTTGATTTATATTACCAATTTACAACTTTAAAGAAAGAAATAAATGGAAATCAACAACTAACATCATATTACAAGTTTACAACTTTGAGTTTATATCCAAATTAATTTGAATGATAAAATTATTCTTTGAGAAATTCAAATTGTGGCGATAATTCCTGTGGTTGCGGCCGATGCTACTACAATAGTAAGGATAGGGACCCAATTTAACTATAATGATAGTTATGAGAAAGACTGAGCTAAAAGCAATCAACAGGGTGATTATAGACATGAAGAGTGCTGAGAGTCCGGTCATCAACTTAAGTGGTATTAACCTGAGAAAATCATGTTCTGCATAATTTGATTTAAAAATAGACAAAAAGATCAGCATTGAGGAGGAAGAGCATATAATGCAACCGCATTTGCCACGGCAAAACCTGATATAAAGTGTCCCTCTCATCATTGATCTTCCTATTTCATCACTGTTACCACCGGTACACTGAATTGAGCTGGGACATCACATGGTGATAATTGATGCAATAGTCATACATGAGCTGGTTGTCTTCTTCGTCGAAGATCTTGCATTTTTCAAAAGTTCTTCATGTTCAATGGTAATAACTCTCCAGTGTTTTTCCATCTGAATTTTTCTTCTCTTAAATGAAGGTTTTATGATCATTTCGACCTCCTAAAATATGCAGCAATTTTCAAAATGCTATAAATTGAAAATGTACTAAAGAAACAAGGGCTTTTTTGATGAAAAATTACATGCTTGTTCACAATTTTAACTGCTTCATAATCCAATTAATGTATAAATTGATCATAGAATAGTTGATTGAAAAGTAATTCAAGTTGTTATCAATTACGACCCAAAAAAGAATTAAAAGTAATAAGTAAGAGAAAATTTACCTTAACACCTCAGTAATTCTTGTTGTATTTCTAAAGCAGCATTTGATACAAAACTCACTGACTTTCGGTGTCGATATTTGGCAGCTAGATGTAATATGTTTATCTGATCCTTATCTAAATAGGTCATTAATAACTCCTTAGCGAAGCCAATATCATGGATTAAATTTATCATTGGTATGACCATTTAAAACTGCGATGTGAAATATGGTTCGATGATTTTCATCTATTTCTGAACCAAATCAAGATATGAGTGAATGAGCACAGCCAAGAATTCCAAGTTCCCCAGTTCAGAGCGTCGAGTAAATTTGAAGGATGCCTTATTAGTTCCAAACATCCACGTCTTGTCGTTTTAGTGTTTCCCTTCAAAGACATTGGACTAATTTCAGTGCTTGAGTTGAACTCAAGTCAGTATCCTGAGCAAACTTCATTCCTGGAACTAAGAATGAGAAGGTAATTGGCTTCTACACTAAAGAACCAAGTTACTAGAAAAGAAAACAAAAGTTTAATTAGGAAGTCTGAGTATATTACCAAAGCTTGGCAAAGACCAAGATTAAGACTTCAGTTGATAGAAATCGTTGATTTGATTGAATGTGTAAAGATTGAAGAAAGTTTCTTGATTGAGTTATTGATTGTTTAAGGAGTCGATATTAATTCTTAAAGCTAAAGTTTACCAGTAATCCAGGGTATTTGTGTTTTGCATAAAAGTAATCACGCATATAAATTGAGCACTGGAGTATTGGAGATATAACACCAGCTGATAAGTCTCTTCCATTGTCCTGGGCTTCTGATAGCAAGTGCTGAAGGAGTTTGTGCCAACATGCAAGGCTGTCCCCTGTGGGCACGAGCTACAGCTAGCTCTTTATCACTTCCAACATGTTAATGCGAGGTCTGGAAATTTACCCAAATATATTTTTAATAAGTACCAAGATTTACATAGAGCATGCTAGTTTTACAAGACACATACAAAGGTGTTAGTAAAAGGTCATTTGTAATTGCAGCGTTTTTGTTTCAAATCAAAATGCTGTCGTTTTGGTCACTGTTTATCTTTACTAAAGCTCAGCACTCTAACTTACTCTTTCACTTTACTGCAAGTTCAGAGCAGCTCTCTTTCTCTTATATAAAAGAGAAGCTAAACATATGTACGCGTGTTAATGCAATTTATCAGATCTGCAGTTTTCTTCAAAGTCTCTTTACTCTTTCTTTCTTCTTTCTTTGAAACTTTCATGGTATCAAGCCTAAGACAAACGTCTATGGCTGAGATTCCTGAAAATTCCAATCCTCTAAACATGGAGAAATTGATTAGCAATTCCACTGGTTTTCCACTCTTCTGCTTTCTCATCAAGTCTTCAAGTGTTTGTCGAATTGACAAGGGACAATTACAGAGACAACTATCAATTTTGGCGATCTCAAGTATTATCTTCTGTAGGAGCTCACGAACTCGAGGAACACTTAACTGGTCTTGATCCTTGTCCTGAACCTCTGATTGTCTCCGATGGAGAGTCTCATCTGATTTGAGTGTAAATAATTCGAAGGAAACCCTAGCAAGAAAGAAGACAATCAACTTACATTGCTTGAAGAAAACTATAAGTTCCTTGTTACCTGGCTTTTAGCTTCATTTCAGAGTGTATATTCAGTAATGTTTCTAAATGTAAATCTGCTACTGAGATTTGGTTTGCATTAGAACTGAATTCTTGACTGAATCTAAAGCTAGGGCTCTACACTTGAAAATTGATTCAAAATACACAAAAAGGAAATCTTAGTGTTAGTGATTACATTAAGAAAATGAGAAGTATTGCTAGAGCTTGTCAGCCATGGTCACATAATCACAACGATGAATTGCTTCAACATGTATTAGATGGTTTAGGTTCAGAGTTTGATGCTGCTGTTGTTAACCTGACTTCCAGAATTGAGTCAAAATTTGATCCAGTTACTCTACAGGAAGCTCAGTACCTATTACAGAAGTATAGATGAGATTGAGAAGTTTAACTCCCATGATTTTCCACTAAGTTCAGCACATGTTGCCTCACTAAACACCTCCACTAATAAATCCTTATCGTCACTACAAGGACTGTATCATCTAGTTTCCCTATCTCATCTCACACCAAATCAGTTACCAACACCTTTACCACAAACCTCACAACTTCCCTGTTACCCTCCTCCACTAGTTTTCCCAATCCCCTCTTCCTCACTATAGTTACCGAATAGGTCAACTTATTTAGTCATATGGTCCTTTTTCTCTTATCGACCACTTGGCTTTAACACATGAACAGAGCAGAGGTCGAGCAAACAATAGAGGCAAACCAGTCTGTCAAGTTTGCAGTAAATAGGTCATACTGCAGTATAGTGCTATCACCGTTACAACTCAACTTACAATGGAGTTCCACCTCACCAACTTAGCTCACCCAATCACCAATTTGGTTATGATCTGTTTTTCCTCAGTACCACACAGACCTTCCAATAACTTTCAACCATCTCATCCAACAACAATCCTTATGGACTGAATTCACCAAATTTTTCTGGACACACCCATCCTTCATCACAATTTAATCATCCTCACAGTCCAACCGACAAAACTCACATTTCCCCAACAACAGCTAGCACTCACTGTTCCCAGCCAACAATTTAACTCACCAAACCAAGCCTACTACATTGCACATTCATCTCCTTTTCCTCAGACCTCTACTCCACACCCACACCCATACCATTAACTCAACAACTCCACCTGATCCAGCTTGGTACATGGATTCAGGTGCTACTGACCATGTTACTTCAGATCTTAATCAGCTGCTATCAGTAGAGCTATGATTGGGAGTGATCAATTGCAAGTAGGCAGTGGTGAGTCCTTAATATATCTCATGTTGTTTCTCTCTTTTACCTAGTTCTCTTCAATCTAAATGCATTTTCTTAAAAATGTTTTGTGTGTGCCTAGGATAACCAAAATCTTCTTAGTATCTCTAAATTTTCTCAAGATATAGTGTTTTGTTGAATTTGACTCTAACTGTTGCACTGTTAAGGACAAGGCTACCAGGCAATGCTTCTGCAGGGAGGACTTAAAGCAGGCCTATATCAGTTGCATGTACCTGCTAGTCAATCATTTACTCCTGAATTTGCTCATTCTCAGCTTAAGTCTTCTGTTTCCTTAGCTCCCAATCATTTGTTACTTCCCTAGGTGATACGTCTGTCAATTTAGAGGCTTGTAAGAACAATAAAATTGAGTTGCAAGTCACTGCTGTTGGTAATAAGTCTTCAACTTAGGTACTGTTGATTGTCAGTCCAATGTACCTGAACAGAATCCATGTAACTCTTCACTATTGAATTCTATCATTCTAATGACATGGTTGTTGATTCTGGTACTTGTAAGAAGATTTACATGATATGAATAAAAGAAATGTATTTGCTAATTCTTGTTCTGCATCTGCCAATTCTACTAATTCTTGTTCTGCATCTGCCAATTTTACTAATTCTTGTTCTGCATCTACTGATTCTAATGCTGAAATTGTCATTTGCATTCTATTGATAGACATCATTTGCATTCTACTCATTCAACCATATAGTCATCTAATTCTGGTTCGTTTCTCAAAGCACACATCACTTATTCTAGTTCAGTTTTCAAGAGTTCACAACCCACTGAGTTCTTCAATTCTGATTATTTAATCACACCAGAAAATTAGTGTTGACACTACTAACTTCTCACACATAACCCACTTCCTCATTCGAAAGCTTACCATTGAGTACACAACTCACCACTAATACCTCCAACTCCATTAATCTGCATACTCAAACTATTGCTCTACCAAAAATGGAGCACTTAAACTCACACTCAACAATTTAGATCATATCCATGGCTTAATATCTCACACACCTTCAACTTTTCAAGTCACCATACTAAGGATAATTCTTTAATCTTTGGCACAATAGACTTGGTCATCCCCTGCAGAAGTCTTACACAAATTCTGGTTAAGTTACTTAAACCTCAACCAAGGCTAATTTCAACTCTTCAGGTTTTTGTGATACTTGGAAAATGGGTAAAATACACATAAATTTTTTTCCTATTTCCCATAATAGAGCAACTCAACCACTTGAAATAGTTCATAGTGATATTTGGGGTCCAGCCCTTGTCACTTCCTTCGAAGGCTATAATACTATATACACTTCATTGATGATTATTAGATATACATGGATGTTTTCTTTAAGAACTAAGGCTAAAGTTCACTATGTTTTTATAAGTTCCATCATTTGGTTGAAAGACAATTCAATTATAAGTTGAAATGTTTACAATCTGATCAAGGACGGATACAAGGGTTTAATTCCTTACCTAACCAATGCGGCATACTTTTTAGGCACTCTGTGCTTATGTTCATCAACAAATGGTAGAGTGAAAGAAACATGACATATTGCCGAAACTGGCCTTACACTTCTTGCACATGCATTCATGCCTTTACATTTTTGGTGGTTAGCCTTTGAGTCTGTGTATTTCTCATAATAGACTACCTACATCATTTCTGAATTTTATCTCTCCATATCAAACTTTGTTTTGTCATGAGCCTCTTTACTCACACTCTTAAAGTCTTTGGGTGTGCTTGTTTTCCATACTTGAGAGATTTTCAAAAACACAAGTTTAGTTTTCACTCCTCCAAGTGTGTTTTTGTGGGATATAGTCTTGTTCACAAGGGTTATAAATGTCTCAATTCTGATGGTAGAATTTTTATTACACCTAGTGTTCAATTTAATGAACAATTTTCCATTTGCTTTTGGTTTCGGTTCTTATGTGTCCAAGCCTTCCACTTCTCAAAATCCTCAAATTCTTTAGCATCTTCCAGTTCTTCGGTCTTAATCCTTTAGTCTCCAATTTTCCTTTTGTTTCAATTCCATCAGTAACTGATAACAGCCACAAGTTGCTCCTGCAGAGTACTGCCCTCCACCAAATCCTTCTTTGTAGCTGTAAGTCATCTTCTTCTCTTTTACTTCATCCTTCAACTACTTCATCTCCTTGTTCCATACATCCTACACATCTAATCCTAACACATCATTATGCATGCCCACTACATCCTCTTCACTCTGTTAATTGTCCTTGTTGTTGATCTCACTTCTTTTTCTCCATTGACATACAAGGTCAAACACAAATGAGTTCATCTAGCTGTCCACTTGCTCTAGCTGTCCACTTTTATTGACTTGCACTCATCATAGTTTCCTACTGAAACATCCACTGCATATCTCTTCCACCAATACACATCCCATGCAAACTAGAGCCAAGACAGCCTCCCAACAAGCCCTTAGTACTTCAATTTTTCCTCAATTTATTAATCCTAACCTACAGCCTCCCAAACACTGATGACACGAACCTACAGCCTCCCAAAACAGTAATACTCTTCAGCCACCATCTCACATACCACTGCCTTTATCATTTCAAAACCTGCTTCTTCACCACCTGTTCATTCAGAACCAAACATCCCTCCAAACACTGATTACACTGAACCTACATTGCCCAAACAGTAATGCTCTTCAGCCACCATCTCAACATACCACTACAGTCTCCCAAAACACTGATTACACTGAACCTACAGCTACCAAAATAGTAATGCTCTTCAGCCACCATCTCAAATACCATTGCCTTTATCATTTCAAAACCACATGTTCATTCAGAACCAAACATAGTAACAGAAGCACTAGCTCATCCTGACTGGAATAAGGCAATGCAGGAAGAGTTTAATGCTTTAATGGCCACCGATACTTGGGTATTAGTTCCTAAACATCATATTGAATATTGTTGGCAACAAATGGGTCTTTAGAACCAAGTTTCTTGCTGATGGGGTTTTGCAAAAATATAGGCTAGATTAGTAGCCAAGGTTTCCAACAAACTCCAGGATTGGATTACTTTGAAACCTTCAACCCTGTTATCAAACCCTCAGCTATCCGTATCATTTTTTCTCTTGCTGTCTCAAAGGATGGGATATACACAAATTTATATCAATAATGCCTTCCTTATGGCATTCTAAGTGAAACATTTTTATGAAACCCAAAGGTTTTGAGAGTTTTCAGTATCCCTTTTTCTGCAAGCTTAAAAGGATCTTTATGGTCTTAACAAGCTCCAAGGGCCTGGTTTGACAAACTTAAGCAAGCCCTGCTGGAGAAATTTTGAACTCGATTTCTGACTCAAGTTTGTTCATCTACAAGGATAACTCTCAGGTTTTGTATGTCCTTATTTATGTGGATGACATACTGGTTACTGGTTCAAACACATCATCAATTCAGCAACTTATTGAAGGATTGATCATCATTTTGCTTAAAAAGTCTTGGATCAGTTTCTTATTTCTTAGGATTGGAAGCAACAAGAAATTCAGAAGGGCTTCACCTAAACAACTAAATCAATCCTAACTTCTTGTTAAACAAAAATGCAGGATGCTCATTCTTGTACAACACCATGGTTGTTGGAACCAAGTTGTTTATAGGTGACATGAGTTATTTATGGATCCTAGTCCTATAGAAGCACTATTGGAGCCTTACAATATTTGACTTTAACTCGTCGGACATAACTTTACAGTAATAAGCTTAGTCAATATCTTCAAGCACCTTCTGAACTTCAGTGGCATGCCGTAAAAGAGTGTTAAGATACATCAAAGGCACTCAGTTTCATGGGTTGCAATTCAGACCAGCTGCTTCTATAAGTATAGAGTGCTATGCCGATGCTAATTGGGGAAGTAACTTAGATGACCGGAGATCCACAAGTGGGTACTGTGTTTTCTTAGGTCCCAATCTGATTCAATGGAGTTCTCGAAAGCAAAAAGTGGTGGCTTTATTCTCAATAGAAGTTGAATATCGAGCACTTGCACACACAGCTACTGAACTGGCTTGGCTAGACAGCTTGTTTTCTGAGTTAGGAGTTGTTTTAAGCTCTTCACCCGTAATCTGGTGTGATAACATCAATGTTGGAGCATTGGCAGCCAATCCTGTTTTTCATGCACGCACAAAGCATATTGAGATTGATGCTCATTACATAAGGGATCAAGTGCTTGCTAAGAAACTTTCAGTGCAATATGTGCCTTCAAAGCTTCAGATTGCTGACATTTTAACCAAGCCATTATCTGCTGCTCAGTTTCAAGAATTGAAAATGAAATTGAATGTGATAGAGATAAATATGGTCAGATCAGTTGAAGAAAGAAAGAATTAACTGCAGTTTGTTAGACTTTAGAGTTGGAAGTTCAGGAGTTTAGTTGTTTGTTCAGAGTTGATTGATTGGTGAATGCAGAATTAGTTTCTGTTATGGTCAGATCAGAGTTGGCAGTTTAAGAGTTTAGTTGTTTGTTCAGAGTTGATTGATTGGTGAATGCAGAATTTGTTTCTATTATGGTCAGATCAGAGTTGGTAGTTCAGGAGTTTTAGCAGTTTGTTCAGTGTTAATTGACTGATTGAATGCAACATTGTTTGGCTATAGAAATGCAGAATTATCTGCACAACAAGTTGCAGAATTGATTACTGTAGAAATGCAGAATTATCTGCACAACAAGTTGCAGAATGCAGAATTATATGCACAAGTTGCAGAACTGATTGCTGTTGAAATGCAGATATTTTTTTGTTAAAATCTTTTATTGGTGAAATGCAGAATTGTTTAGAGAATTGCAGAATCTGCTTGCTGTCCAGAAGAATTGAAATGCAGGAATTTTCTGGAGAATTGAAATGCAAGAATTTTCTGGAGAATTGCAGAATCTGCTTGCTGTTCAGAATTGTTTTGCAACTGTCTAGAATTATTTTTCAACATTGCAGAATCTGCTTGCTGTTCAGAATTTGCTGTTCAGACTTGTTTTGCAACTGTCCAGAATTTGCTGTTCAGAATTGTTTTTGCAACTGTCCAGAATTTTTTTTTAATGGAGAATTACTAGAGCTGAGATTAATCCAAGAAGAGATAGTATGAATTGATAGGGAATGTTAGCCACAATTTCAATGGAGAATTGCAAGAGCTGAGATTAATCCAAGAAGAGATAATATGAATTGAGGAGGAATGTTAGCCACAAAATGATCAGAATTAGTTGTTTTGAGAAGGGACAGTATGGCTTAACGGGGAATGTTAGTAAAAGGTCATTTGCGTAATTGCAGCGTTTTTATTTCAAATCAAAATGCTGTCGTTTTGGTCACTGTTTATCTTTACTAAGGCTCAGCACTCTAACTTTACTCTTTCACTTTACTGCAAGTTCAGAGCAGCTCTTTTTCTCTTAATATAAAAGAGAAGCTAAACATCTGTACGCGTGTTAATGCAATTAATCAGATCTGCAGTTTTCTTCAAAGTTCTCTTTACTCTTTCTTTCTTCTTTCTTTGAAACTTTCAAATGGGGCATACAAAGATAATCCTCAGCCTTGATTTTCATGATTTCTCTCTTTCTCTCTCTTTTTCTGTTTTTTCTTTGTTTTTTTCTTCTTGCTGATGTCACTTTGTAGCCCTCTTTGTATGGGTCTTTGTAAGGATATCATTTTTCTTTTACATATAAACATCTTCGAAGATTAATCATTACAAGTATACATAGATTATTTATCATTTCTCAGAAAATTTCAAAATTGAAGTAGTTAATTACTTTTACAAGTTGATTAACCACTATCATTGTCATAATAAAAACTATAATTATCATGATCAATATATAGTTCTAAAAATTCTAGTAAACAAACATAGTATTGTCACTTCAATAAGACTTTCCCCTATAGTGACTGATCTACTGAAGTCATCATTCGATGAGAATAGGAAAATGATAAAAAGTTAAAGACGTGGACCTTTGTGAGTTCTATTTAATGACAAAAACCTTCCTAAAGTTTCTAAAATAATAAAACTATCACCCTATCATAAGTAAATGGTGCGTGAGCCGTTAAAACACTATTATGAGTTAATCAATATTTTTCAAACTGTAACAATAAAGAAAAATAATTGAATATAAACTTACCATATATACCCATAAATACACTAATAAGAAACGTAGCTTTTAGGTCATTTGCAGTCATATTTTTTTTAGTTATTGAGTATAAGAACTCTCCCATCTTACCATGTCCAAACAATGCAGTTAAGTACAATGGTGTCATCTGTTGACCTCCTCGGATTGTCAACAAAATTCCATTTTTCTCCAGCATAATCTTAGCGATTTGTAGACTTCCAACCATAGCCACAACACAAAAGGCAGTGTTCCCATTTTTGTCTTGCAATATCTGTTGGAGTCCCACACCGACTAGACATGCACAAGCCTACTAGTTTATAAGAGAGAGTAATCCTCCCATTCAACAAGGCCTTATTGGGTGAGGAGTCAAGCTCACCTCAAATTCTATCATGGTATCAGAGCCCAAGTTCAGTTGAGCTGAGTGCTTAACCAGCGGGTGAGGAGTTAGAACCAACAACTACCTCCGTCAACAGGCATGACCCAACAAATGGGCTTGACCGTGAGGGGGAGTGTTGGAGTCCCACACCGACTAGGCACGCTCAAGCCTACTAGTTTATAAGAGAGGGTAATCCTCCCATTCAATAAGGACTTATTGGGTGAGGAGTCAAACCCACCTCAAATTCTATCAATATCAATTCTTCTGGCTCCATCATTTTTATTATCTCCTCTACAAAACCAACTTGTCGTGCAGCTGTTGCTACGTGAAGAACGGTTTCATGTTTCTCTGTGATAGCTGCACTTAGCACTGATTGATTATGATTCAGTTTTAACAAACATCTAGCTTCTTCTATGTCACCTCTTATCGCTGCATTCCTTAGGGGCACACATATGTTGAAGTATAATTCTGTGTACAATTAAGTAATTTCAGTTTATCATCTATATTATCTCAATAAAATTCAGGTGGTGTAAGATTGAGAGCTTACCAGAAAGTAGATGAAGAGAGGGCGACCTAAATTTAGTTGAAATACCTTTCTCAATGTCATGAACGTCTATATCTGCCATTTCAATCATATTTTGATTTTCTATTGGTGAACCAGAGTCTTTTTCAGCCATTTCAATTATTTCCTTTCTTTCCTCTCAAGAGCTTTTTGATATGAACTTCACAAAACTTGGATATTTAATACAAAAATTAATGAATTTATGTCACTGAGATTGTTTTTAATCTTTCTACAATATATTAGGTTAATTTATTTGTTAGGTATGCATGAATAATGTGGTTTTGATTAAAAAAAAAAAAATGATTTTAGCTCTAATACTATTAAATTATTAATTAAAGAAGGGAATAGGGATTGCACCGTGATTATTAAAAGTAAATTAATTAAGTAATGCTACAGCCACCGAAGGTTGCGCATCGAATCTGTGTACCGAATGACGTGGTAAAATCCTGACCGTTTATTCATTATCAATTAATATTAATTAATGGTCAAGATTTTGCCAAGTCATTTGGTGTGTAATCTTCGATGGCTCTATCATTTTCGAAATTAAATTGCCAATTTGTCTTGTTGCCTTTGCGTCAACTTGCTTCTAACATGGATTGACGTGTGATTTATTTTTTTCGTTGAGTAAGGTCGACAGCTGCATCTTCTGACGAAGAAAACTCATTAATATATTTAAGGAATCAAAGTTGTAACACTACTTTGTCCTCTTTCAATTATTAACCTACTAGATTAGGTAGTGTCGCTGACCTAAATTGCCATTTTAAATAGATCGAAATAAGCCAAAAGGCTTTCTCATTTATATATTAAATAAAAAATGTTCTTTTATAACCAATCTATTAAATTAAGTTTCTTAATTAAAATTTTCAAGATTCTGTCCCCGAATATATTCAAACTTATTAATTTTTTACAGTTATTTTGAAGCAAAATTATCTTATCAAAGCATAACTATTTGAGTTTAAAATTGTAAGTTCCTAAAATAACGCTTAGAGAAACATATAATATGACTATTTCAATTTTAATTTTACTAAAAATCCGGTAGCTTAATTGCTATAATTGCATGCGATAAAACAACAAGTTATGAATGAGAAAAATTTACATATGACAATTTCACCACCTCATTATAGAGAATTGCAGAATCTGCTTGCTGTCCAGAAGAATGTAATGCAGGGAATTTTCTGGAGAATTGAAATGCAAGAATTTTCTGGAGAATTGCAGAATCTGCTTGCTGTTCAGAATTGTTTTGCAACTGTCTAAATTATTTTTCAACATTGCAGAATCTGCTTGCTGTTCAAATTTGCTGTTCACTTGTTTTGCAACTGTCCAAATTTGCTGTTCAGAATTTTTTTTGCAACTGTCCAGATTTTTTTTTAATGGAGAATTACTAGAGCTGAGATTAATCCAGAAGAGATAGTATGAATTGATAGGGAATGTTAGCCACAATTTCAATGGAGAATTGCAAGAGCTGAGATTAATCCAAGAAGAGATAATATGAAGAGGAATGTTAGCCACAAATGATCAGAATTAGTTGTTTTGAAAGGGACAGTATGGCTTAAGGGGAATTTAGTAAAGGTCATTTGCGTAATTGCAGCGTTTTTTTTTCAAATCAAAATGCTGTCGTTTTGGTCACTGTTTATCTTTACTAAGGCTCAGCACTCTAACTTTACTCTTTCACTTTACTGCAAGTTCAGAGCAGCTCTTTTCTCTTAATATAAAAGAGAAGCTAAACATCTGTACGCTGTTATGCAATTAATCAGATCTGCAGTTTTCTTCAAAGTTCTCTTTACTCTTCTTTCTTCTTTCTTTGAAACTTTCAAATGGGGCATACAAAGATACCTCACCTTGATTTTCATGATTTCTCTCTTCTCCTCTCTTTTTTCTGTTTTTTCTTTGTTTTTTTCTTCTTGCTGATGTCACTTTTGTAGCCCTCTTTGTATGGGTCTTTGTAAGGATATCATTTTTCTTTTCCTTGACTTGCACTCATCATAGTTTCCTACTGAAAAACATCCACTGCATATCTCTTCCACCAATACACATCCCATGCAAACTAGAGCCAAGACAGCCTCCCAACAAGCCCTTAGTACTTCAATTTTTCCTCAATTTATTAATCCTAAACCTACAGCCTCCCAAAACACTGATGACACTGAACCTACAACCTCCTAAAACACTAATACTCTTCAGCCACCATCTCAACATACCACTGCCTTTATCATTTCAAAACCCGCTTCTTCACCACTTGTTCATTCAGAACCAAACATAGCCTCCCAAAACACTGATTACACTGAACCTACAGCTGCCCAAAATAGTAATGCTCTTCAGCCACCATCTCAACATACCACTACAGCCTCCCAAAACACTGATTACACTGAACCAACAGCTACCCAAAATAGTAATGCTCTTCAGCCACCATCTCAACATACCACTACGGTCTCCCAAAACACTGATTACACTGAACCTACAGCTACCCAAAATAGTAATGCTCTTCAGCCACCATCTCAACATACCATTGCCTTTATCATTTCAAAACCACATGTTCATTCAGAACCAAACATAGTAACAGAAGCACTAGCTCATCCTGACTGGAATAAGGCAATGCAGGAAGAGTTTAATGCTTTAATGGCCAACGATACTTGGGTATTAGTTCCTAAAACATCAGATATGAATATTGTTGGCAACAAATGGGTCTTTAGAACCAAGTTTCATGCTGATGGGAGTTTGCAAAAATATAAGGCTAGATTAGTAGCCAAAGGTTTCCAACAAACTCCAGGATTGGATTACTTTGAAACCTTTAGCCCTGTTATCAAACCCTCAGCTATCTGTATCATTTTTTCTCTTGCTGTCTCAAAAGGATGGGATATACAGAAAATTGATATCAATAATGCCTTCCTCAATGGCATTCTAAGTGAAACAGTTTTTATGAAACAACCTGAAGGTTTTGAGAGCTTTCAGTATCCCTTTCATGTTTGCAAGCTTAAAAAGACTCTTTATGGTCTTAAACAAGCTCCAAGGGCCTAGTTTGACAAACTTAAGCAAGCCCTGCTGGACGAAATTTTGTGAACTCGATTTCTGACTCAAGTTTGTTCATCTACAAGGATAACTCTCAGGTTTTGCATGTCCTTATTTATGTGGATGACATACTGGTTACTGGTTCAAACACATCATCAATTCAGCAACTTATTGAAGGATTGAATCATTAGTTTGCATTAAAAAGTCTTGGATCAGTTTCTTATTTCTTAGGATTGGAAGCAACAAGAAATTTAGAAGGGCTTCACTAAAACAAACTAAATACATCACTGATCTTCTTGTTAAAACAAAAATGCAGGATGCTCATTCTTGTACAACACCTATGGTTGTTGGAAACAAGTTGTTTATAGGTGACAGTGAGTTATTTCTGGATCCTAGTCTCTATAGAAGCACTATTGGAGCCTTACAATATTTGACTTTAACTCAGTTGGACATAAGCTTTACAATAAATAAGCTTAGTCAATATCTTCAAGCACCTTCTGAACTTCAGTGGTAGGCACGTAAAAGAGTGTTAAGATACATCAAAGGCACTCAGTTTCATGGGTTGCAATTCAGACCAGCTGCTTCTATAAGTATAGAGTGCTATGCCGATGCTAATTGGGGAAGTAACTTAGATGACCGGAGATCCACAAGTGGGTACTGTGTTTTCTTAGGTCCCAATCTGATTCAATGGAGTTGTCGAAAGCAAAAAGTGGTGGCTTTATCCTCAACAGAAGTTGATTACCGAGCATTTGCACACACAGCTACTGAACTGGCTTGGCTGGACAACTTGTTTTCTGAGTTGGGAGTTGTTTTAAGCTCTTCACCCGTAATCTGGTGTGATAACATCAATGCTGGAGCATTGGCAGCCAATCCTGTTTTTCATGCACGCACAAAGCATATTGAGATTGATGCTCATTACATAAGGGATCAAGTGCTTGCTAAGAAACTTTCATGCAATATGTGCCTTCAAAGCTTCAGATTGCTGACATTTTAACCAAGCCATTATCTGCTGCTCAGTTTCAAGAATTGAAAATGAAATTGAATGTGACAGAGATAAATATGGTCAGATCAGTTGAAGAAAGAAAGAATTAACTGCAGTTTGTTAGACTTTAGAGTTGGCAGTTCAGGAGTTTAGTTGTTTGTTCAGAGTTGATTGATTGGTGAATGTAGAATTAGTTTCTATTATGGTCAGATCAGAGTTGGTAGTTCAGGAGTTTTAGTAGTTTGTTCAGTGTTAATTGACTGATTGAATGCAACATTGTTTGGCTATAGAAATGCAGAATTATCTGCACAACAAGTTGCAGAATTGACTGCTGCAGAAATGCAGAATTATCTGCACAACAAGTTATAGAATACAGAATTATATGCACAACAAGTTGCAGAACTGATTGCTGTTGAAATGCAGATATTTTTTTGTTAAAATCTTTTATTGGTGAAATGCAGAATTGTTTAGAGAATTGCAGAATCTGCTTGCCGTCCAGAAGAATTGAAATGCAGGAATTTTTTGGAGAATTGAAATGCAGGAATTTTCTGGAGAATTGCAGAATCTGCTTGCTGTTCAGAATTGTTTTGCAACTGTCCAAAATTAATTTTCAACATTGCAGAATCTGCTTGCTGTTCAGAATTTGCTGTTCAGACTTGTTTTGCAACTGTCCAGAAATTTTTTTTAATGGAGAATTGCAAGAGCTAAGATTAATCCAAGAAGAGATAATATGAATTGAGGAGGAATGTTAGCCACAAAATGATTAGAATTAGTTGTTTTGAGAAGGGACAGTATGGCTTAAGGGGGAATGTTAGTAAAAGATCATTTGCGTAATTGCAGCGTTTTTGTTTCAAATCAAAATGCTGTTGTTTTGGTCACTGTTTATCTTTACTAAGGCTTAGCACTCTAACTTTACTCTTTCACTTTATTGCAAGTTCAGAGCAGCTCTCTTTCTCTTAATATAAAAGAGAAGCTAAACATTTGTACGCGTGTTAATGCAATTAATCAGATCTGTAGTTTTCTTCAAAGTTCTCTTTACTATTTCTTTCTTCTTTCTTTGAAACTTTCAAAGGGGGCATACAAAGATAATCCTCACCCTTGATTTTCATGATTTCTCTCTTTCTCTCTCTTTTTCTGTTTTTTCTTTGTTTTTTTCTTCTTGCTGATGTCACTTTGTAGTCCTCTTTGTATGGGTCTTTGTAAGGATATCATTTTTCTTTTACATATAAACATCTTCGAAGATTAACCATTACAAGGATACATAGATTATTTATCATTTCTCAGAAAATTTCAAAATTGAAGTAGTTAATTACTTTTACAAGTTGATTAACCACTATCATTGTCATAATAAAAACTATAATTATCATGATCAATATATAGTTCTAAAAATTCTAGTAAACAAACATAGTATTGTCACTTCAATAAGACTTTCCCCTATAGTGACTGATCTGCTGAAGTCATCATTCGATGAGAATAGGAAAATGATAAAAAGTTAAAGACATGGACCCTTGTGAGTTCTATTTAATGACAAAAACCTTCCTAAAGTTTCTAAAATAATAAAACTATCACCCTATCATAAGTAAATGGTGCGTGAGTCGTTAAAACACTATTATGAGTTAATCAATATTTTTCAAACTGTAACAATAAAGAAAAATAATTGAATATAAACTTACCATATATACCCATAAATACACTAATAAGAAACGTAGCTTTTAGGTCATTTGCAGTCATATTTTTTTTTAGTTATTGAGTATAAGAACTCTCCCATCTCGCCATGTCCAAACAATGCAGTTAAGTACAGTGGTGTCATCTGTTGACCTCCTCAGATTGTCAACAAAATTCCATTTTTCTCCAGCATAATCTTAGCGATTTGTAGACTTCCAACCATAGCCGCAACACAAAAGGCAGTGTTCCCATTTTTGTCTTGCAATATCTGTTGGAGTCCCACACCGACTAGACACGCTCAAGCCTACTAGTTTATAAGAGAGGGTAATCCTCCCATTCAACAAGACCTTATTGGGTGAGGAGTTAAGCCCACCTTATCATGGTATCAGAGCCCAGGTTCAGTTGAGCTGAGTGCTTGACCAGCGGGTGAGGAGTTAGAACCAACAACTACCTCCGTCAACAAGCATGACCCAACAAATGGGCTTGACCGTGAGGGGGAGTGTTGGAGTCCCACACCAACTAGGCACGCTCAAGCCTACTAGTTTATAAGAGAGGGTAATCCTCCCATTCAATAAGACCTTATTGGGTGAGGAGTCAAACCCACCTCAAATTCTATCAATATCAAGTCTTTTGGCTCCATCATTTTTATTATCTCCCCTATAAAACTGACTTGTCGTGCACCTGTTGCTGCGTGAAGAACGGTTTCATGATTCTCTATGATAGCTGCACTTAGCACTGATTGATTATGATTCAGTTTTAACAAACATCTAGCTTCTTCTATGTCACCTCTTATCGCTGCATTCCTTAAGGGCACACATATGTTCAGTGGCGGATTTACTTAATGACGAGTGGGGACCACAGCCCCCACTCACACTTTAAAAAACTTCAGATTTTATAAATATTTATATTTAGTTGCATTTCACCCCCTATAAGACTTTGACATTTTGCCCCCACAAATTTTTTTTGTTTATTTTTTGCCCCCATCGAATGAAATTCCTGGATCCGCCACTGCATATGTTGAAGTATAATTCTGTGTACAATTAAGTAATTTCAGTTAATCATCTATATTATCTCAATAACATTCAGGTGGTGTAAGATTGAGAGCTTACCAGAAAGTAGATGAAGAGAGGGCGACCTAAATTTAGTTGAAATACCTTTCTCAATGTCATGAACGTCTATATCTGCCATTTCAATCATATTTTGATTTTTCTATTGGTGAACCAGAGTCTTTTTCAGCCATTTCAATTATTTCCTTTCTTTCCTCTCAAGAGCTTTTTGATATGAACTTCACAAAACTTGGATATTTAATACAAAAATTAATGAATTTATGTCACTGAGATTGTTTTTAATCTTTCTATAATATATTAGGTTAATTTATTTGTTAGGTATGCATGAATAATGTGGTTTTGATTAAAAAAAAAAAATATATATATATATATATATATATATGATTTTAGCTCTAATACTATTAAATTATTAATTAAAGAAGGGAATAGGGATTGCACCGTGCTGATTAAAAGGAAATTAATTGAGTAATACTACAGCAATTGAAGGTTATATACCGAATCTGTACACCGAATGACGTAGTAAAATCCTGACTGTTTATTTATTATTAATTAATATTAATTAATAGTCAAGATTTTATCAAATTATTCAGATTTGATACGCAACCTTCGATGACACTATCATTTTCAAAATTAAATTACCAATTTGTCTTGTTGCCTTTGCGTCAACTTGCTTCTGACATAGATTGACGTGTGATTTATTTTTTTCGTTGAGTATGGTCGACAGCTGCATCTTCTGACGAAGAAAACTCATTAATATATTTAAGGAATCAAAGTTGTAACACTACTTTGTCCTCTTTCAATTATTAACCCAATAGATTCGGTAGTGTCGCTGACCTAAATTGCCATTTTAAATAGATCGAAATAAGCCAAAAGGCTTTCTCATTTATATATTAAATAAAAAATGTTCTTTTATAACCAATCTATTAAATTAAGTTTCTTAATTAAAATTTTCAAGATTCTGTCCCCGAATATATTCAAACTTATTAATTTTTTACAGTTATTTCGAAGAAAAATTATCTTATCAAAGCATAACTATTTGAGTTTAAAATTGTAAGTTCCTAAAATAACGCTTAGAGAAACATATAATATGACTATTTCAATTTTAATTTTACTAAAAATCCGGTAGCTTAATTGCTATAATTGCATGCGATAAAACAAGTTATGAATGAGAAAAATTTACATATGACAATTTCACCACCTCATCATCTTGATGTGGTAAAACCATCCAATAACATAGTAACACATGTCAGAGTTTGGCAAATAATATGCGCCCAAAACATGTGTCGACTTGAGGCGAGTGAGCCAAGTGTTGATAGGCCAACGCTTAGTGTGACACCACCTGAGGATCCTACTAAGCTGCATGAGCATCATGTGCAATACGTGCAACTACTTCATCTAACCAGCGACTACTCTTCGACAAACTTTGGTTAATTACAACTATAACCGTGATTAAGGGTCATAATGCCCTTAGGATCTCGATCGCCCAAAATGTGTCATAGCAAACAGTAATCATTCCGTTGACGCAAACTCCTACTAACTATCGCTTCGCAACTCCTATAAATACCAGGTTAATATCCTGAAAAAGAGGGAAGAACAAAGAGAGAGGGAAGGGGTTATATAGAGAAAGAAAGCAATTTTTTGTATATTTTATATCCCAAATCTCTGTAATCATTCACCTTAGGAAAAAGAATAGTGGACGTAGACTTGATTTTCTTGTTCAGTCAAATCACTTAAAACAGCTCGCTCCTCTGTTTTTATTACTTGTTATTCTTTCCCACGACTCTATCGTCATCCCAATAACTTGCACCCCTTTTGCTAGTTCCTTGGAATCACACATCCATCTTGCTTGGTTCTCCTCAGAGTCAACTGAGTATCTTTGGTTGACACGTGTCTTCGTCCTGACATTTTAGGGCATGTTTAGCTTATTATTTTTATTCATATTTTGGGCCGAATTCTACAGATAGCGTTTGTTTTATTATTTACATAACACTGTCCTGATAATTCAATCCTGACAACTATCCTGACAAATTTTTTTTGATCGTTACAGTTTGCTTTTTCACTTTTCTTCACTGCATCTTTACTGCTTCACCATTTCACTTTCTCATTCTCAGTATACTACTAGCTTCGTGCTTCACTTCTCAGTTTGCATTACTGTTTTTAGTGCTTCACTTTCTCAGTATCGATCACCACCATTTCAGTTTCTGATAATCCATTACAAAGTTCAGTGCTTCACTTCCCAGTTTGCATTACCACCATTTCACTTTCTAGTATCCAGTGGCAGCTTCAATGCTTCACTTCTCACCGTGAACCTGCAAGTCCCTCTGTCACAAACCCACATCCTAACCCAACGTGAACCCACAAATGCCTCTGTCACAAACCCACCGCGAACCCACTTCAGATCCCTAACCGTGAACCCGGAAATAGATCTGTCACAAACAAACCCACCGTGATAGATCTGTCACACACAAACCCACCATGACCCGATCTGTCATAAACAAACCCACCATGACAGATCTGTCACACACAAACCCACCATGACCCGACCTGTCACACACAAACCCACCGTGACCCGATCTATCCAAAACGAACCCACCGTGACCCGATCCTTCACAACACAACCCACCATGACCCGATCTATCCAAAACGAACCCACAGTGACCCGATCCTTCGCAACCCAACCACCGTGACCCGATCTATCCACAACGAACCCACCGTGACCCGATCTATCCACAACGAACCCACAGTGACCCGATAATTTGCAACCCAACCCACCGTGACCCGATCATTCGCAACCCAACCCACTGTGACCCGATCTATCCAAAACGAACCTACCGTGACCCGATCCTTCGCAACCCAACCATCGTGACCGTATATATCCAAAATGAACCCACCGTGACCCGATCCTTCGCAAACCCACACCCTCATCTTGATCAAACCCACCTCAGATGCTGTTTTGCGTTTTTTATTTGTTTGGCAGGAATTGATTGTGAATGGGTTTTTGTTTGATTTGTGTAGTCCCAAAATAGGCTGGTCGCCTTTTATTAGGCCTTTGTACATTGTTCTTGTTTCTTTAATATGATTACTTACTTAACAAAAAAAAAATAATAATAAAACTATCCCCCTATCATAAGTAAATGGTGCGTGAGCCATTAAAACACTATTATGAGTTAATCGATATTTTTCAAACTGTAACAATAAAGAAAAATAATTGAATATAAACTTACCATATATACCCATAAATACACTAATGAGAAACGTAGCTTTTAGGTCATTTGCAGTCATATTTTTTTTAGTTATTGAGTATAAGAACTCTCCCATCTCACCATGTCCAAACAATGCAGTTAAGTACAGTGGTGTCATCTGTTGACCTCCTCGGATTGTCAACAAAATTCCATTTTTCTGCAGCATAATCTTAGCGATTTGTAGACTTCCAACCATAGCCGCAACACAAAAGGCAGTGCTCCTATTTTTGTCTTGCAATACCTGTTGGAGTCCCACACCGACTAGACACGCTGAAGCCTACTAGTTTATAAGAGAGGATAATCCTCCCATTCAACAAGGCCTTATTGGGTGAGGAGTCAAGCCCACCTCAAATTCTATCATGGTATCAGAGCCCAGGTTCAGTTGAGCTGAGTGCTTGACCAGCGGGTGAGGAGTTAGAACCAATTGCTACCTCCGTCAACAGGCATGACCCAACAAATGGGCTTGACCGTGAGGGGGAGTGTTGGAGTCCCACACTGACTAGGCACGCTCAAGCCTACTAGTTTATAAGAGAGGTAATCCTCCCATTCAATAAGGCCTTATTGGGTGAGGAGTCAAACCCACCTCAAATTCTATCAATATCAAGTATTCTGGCTCCATCATTTTTATTATCTCCTCTATAAAACCGACTTGTCGTGCACTTATTGCTGTATGGAGAACGGTTTCATGATTCTCTGTGATAGCTGCACTTAGCACTGATTGATTATGATTCAGTTTTAACAAACATCTAGCTTCTTCTATGTCACCTCTTATCGCTGCATTCCTTAGGGGCACACATATGTTGAAGTATAATTCTATGTACAATTAAGTAATTTCAGTTAATCATCTATATTATCTCAATAACATTCAGGTGGTGTAAGATTGAGAGCTTACCAGAAAGTAGATGAAGAGAGGGCAACCTAAATTTAGTTGAAATACCTTTCTCAATGTCATGAACATCTATATCTGCCATTTCAATCATATTTTGATTTTCTATTGGAGAACCAGAGTCTTTTTCAGCCATTTCAATTATTTCCTTTCTTTCCTTTCAAGAGCTTTTTGATATGAACTTCACAAAACTTGGATATTTAATACAAAAATTAATGAATTTATGTCACTGAGATTGTTTTTAATCTTTCTATAATATATTAGGTTAATTTATTTGTTAGGTATGCATGAATAATGTGGTTTTGATTAAAAAAAAAAAAAATATGATTTTAGCTCTAGTACTATTAAATTATTAATTAAAGAAGGGAATAGGGATTGCACCGTGCTGATTAAAAGTAAATTAATTGAGTAATGCTACAGCCACCGAAAGTTGTACACCGAATCTGTGTACTGAATGATGTGGCAAAATCCTGACCGTTTATTCATTATCAATTAATATTAATCAATGGTCAGGATTTTGCCAAGTCATTCGGTGCACAGATTTGGTGCGCAACCTTCGGTCACTCTATCATTTTCGAAATTAAATTGCCAATTTGTTTCGTTGCCTTTGCGTCAACTTGCTTCTAACATGGATTGACGAGTGATTTATTTTTTTCGTTGAGTAAGGTCGACAGCCGCATCTTCTGACGAAGAAAACTCATTAATATATTTAAGGAATCAAAGCTGTAACACTACTTTGTCCTCTTTCAATTATTAACCTAATAAATTAGGTAGTGTCGCTGACCTAAATTGCCATTTTAAATAGATCGAAATAAGCCAAAAGGCTTTCTCATTTAAAATTAAATAAAAAATGTTCTTTTATAACCAATCTATTAAATTAAGTTTCTTAATTAAAATTTTCAGGATTTTGTCCCCGAATATATTCAAACTTATTAATTTTTTATAGTTATTTCGAAGCAAAATTATCTTATCAAAGCATAACTATTTGAGTTAAAAATTGTAAGTTCCTAAAATAACGCTTAGAGAAACATACAATATGACTATTTCAATTTTAATTTTACTAAAAATCTGGTAGCTTAATTGCTATAATTGCATGCGATAAAACAAGTTATGAATGAGAAAAATTTACATATGACAATTTCACCACCTCATCATCTTGATGTGGTAAAACCATCCAATAACATAGTAACACATGTCAGAGTTTGGCAAATAATATGCACCCAAAGCATGTGTCGACTCGAGGCGAGTGAGCCAAGTGTTGACAGGCCAACGCTTAGTGCGACACCACCTGAGGATCCTACTAAGCTGAATGAGCATCATGTGCAATACGTGCACCTACTTCATCTAACCAGCGACTACTCTTCGACAAACTTCGGTTAATTACAACTATAACCGTGATTAAGGGTCATAATGCCCTTACGATATCGATCGCCCAAAATGTGTCATAGCAAACAGTAATCATTCCGTTGACGCAAACTCCCGCTAACTATCGCTTCGCAACTCCTATAAATACCAAGTTAATATCCTAAAAAAGAGGGAAGAACAAAGAGAGAGGGAGGGGGTTATATAGAGAAAGAAAGCAAATTTTTGTATATTTTATATCCCAAATCTCTGTAATCATTCACCTTAGGAAAATGAATAGTGGACGTAGACTTGATTTTCTTGTTTAGTCGAACCACTTAAAAGAGCTCGCTCCTCTGTTTTTATTGCTTGCTATTCTTTCCTACGACTCTACCCTCATCCCAATAACTTGCACCCCTTTTGCTGGTTCCTTGGAATCACACATCCATCTTGCTTGGTTCTCCTCGGAGTCAACTGAGTATCTTTGGTTGACACGTGTCTTCGTCCTAACATTTTAGGGCATGTTTGGCTTATTATTTTTATTCATATTTTGGGCCGGATTCTACAGATAGCGTTTGTTTTATTATTTACATAACACTGTCCTGATAATTCAATCCTGACAACTATCCTGAAAATTTTTTTTTTACCATTACAGTTTGCTTTTTCACTTTTCTACATTGCATCTTTACTGCTTCACCATTTCACTTTCTCATTCTCAGTATACTACCAGCTTCGTGCTTCACTTCTCAGTTTGCATTACTGTTTTTAGTGCTTCACTTTCTCAGTATCGATCACCACCATTTCAGTTTCTAATAATCCATTACCAGGTTCAGTGCTTCACTTCCCAGTTTGCATTACCACCATTTCACTTTCTAGTATCCAGTGGCAACTTCAGTGCTTCACTTCTCACCGTGAACCTGCAAGTCCCTCTATCACAAACCCACATCCTAACCCAACGTGAACCCACCGTCAACCCACCACCATGAACCGACAAATGCCTTTGTCACAAACCCACCGCAAACCCACTTCAAATCCCCAACCGTGAACCCGGAAATAGATCTGTCACAAACAAACCCACCGTGATAGATCTGTCACACACAAACCCACCATGACCCGATCTGTCACAAACAAACCCACCATGACAGATCTGTTACACACAAACCCACCATGACCCGACCTGTCACACACAAACCCACTATGGCCCAATCTATCCAAAACGAACCCACCGTGACCAGATCCTTCACAGCACAACCCACCATGACCCGATCTATCCAAAACGAACCCACAGTGACCCAATCCTTCGCAACCCAACCACCGTGACCCGATCTATCCACAATGAACCCACCGTGACCCGATCCTTCGCAACCCAACCACCGTGACCCCATCTATCCACAACGAAACCATCGTGACCCGATCCTTCGCAACCCAACCACCGTGACCCAATCTATCCACAACGAACCCACCGTGACCCGATCCTTTGCAACCCAACCCATCGTGACTCGATCTATCCAAAACGAACCCACCGTGACTCGATCCTTCCCAACCTAACCACCGTGACCATATATATCCAAAATGAACCCACCGTGACCCGATCCTTCGCAAACCCACACCCCCATCTGGATCAAACCCACCTCAGATGCTGTTTTGCGTTTTTTATTTGTTTGGCAGGAATTGATTGTGAATGGGTTTTTGTTTGATTTGTGTAGAAGGGGATGCTATTTTGCGTTAATGGTGTGAATGGGTTTTTGTTTGATCTGTGTAGAAGAGGATGCTCTTTTGCGTTAATGGTGTGAATGGGTTTTTGTTTGATCTGTGTAGAAGAGGATGCTCTTTGCGTTAATGGATTGTTGAGTGGGTTTTTGTTTTATTTGGTATTTGGAATGGTTTTCGTTTTATTTGGTATTTGGAATGGGTTTTGCTTTTATTTGGCATTTGGCACACGCATGTGAATGAGTTTAATTTGGCATTTGGCACATGATTGTAATTGGTTGTTTATTTTGTTTGGCATGGGAATGAATTTTTTTTTTTTTCGTTTTTGTTTTATTTGGCATAGGCCTTTTCAATGCATTTTTGTTTTGTTTGGCAAACGGATGAATTGTTTTAATAAGTTTTTTGTTTTGTTTGACAGGTTTTTAATCTCCTGTACACACACCCTTTAATTGTGTTTGATGTTTATCTGTCTCAGAGAAGGGAAATAGACCCGCGAAGTATCCCAATCCAGTTTGTAAGTTTCCGTTACCTATTTGTTTTCAAGTCACCGAGACGCTATTTTTTTCATTTTTTTTTTATTGGAAATAATTTGTGTTAATACTATTTTTTTCTTTTCATTAATCCTTTTAATTTGGACTTTAATAATGCGTTTTGTAATTAGTTGACTCAAAGATTTTATTCGGGTTTCACTAATTGATATATTTGTTGTGTGGATTCGACATCGTTCTTTAATCGTAATCAGAAATTACGCTCATATGTACAAATGTCAGGATAATTTGTCTCGACGTCGCATGATTGATTATTACTTATAACAAAGTCGAAAGTTTCAACGTTTTTCCATACTTGGAGTTCGTCATACACCCTGTTGGTCGACATTGTCTGTATCTGTATCTGTATCTGTATCTTCCCCTACATTGACGTCTTCAAGCAGTGTCGGATCGAACGAGGTATAATTTTATATGTGTTTAGTTGATTACGTTAACATGTGAGTATTATATTTTGTAATGTGATTGGTGATTCGTATGGTGCCCCAATGTTAGTTGTCCCTCACCGTACTATCCTTAGATATGTGATTCTGTGGCCTGGTCCGCTGAGATGACCCACAAATTTCTGGTCCTGTTATCTGAGCGGGCCAAAACTTCACATGGTAATGCAATAAAAACAGCTGATTACCAAGAAATGTTGGACGACATATCATCATTGGCTGGCAAGAGACTCAACGTGACACAATTAACCTCTAAGTTCTTTCCCCTGCGAAAACTTTATCAAGCATAGCGGAAATTACTGCAACACACAGGGTTTAGGTGGGATCAGGAGTCACAAAGTCTAACGTGTCCCGTTGATGTTTGGCAAGAATATGTCAAGGTAAATTTTCATATTTTCTAACTATTATTATTCAATGTCACTGTAAATGTACGCATTTTTTTCGGACTGCTAAATATTAATAAATTATTCTTTTAACTTACCAGCAAAACCCACTGGCACAACAATTTTACCACAAGGGACTTTCTCACAAGGAACTTTATGAAATAATATTTGAGAGCAAACTGCCACTGGAAGATATGCGTACACATCTACATCCCAACAGGTGGAGACCTCCAATTATTCCAATCTCGGCGCGATTCCCATGGATGATAGTGACTTTGAACCTAATCCTGATCGTTTGATAGGGGAAAAATGGCCAAACACATCTGGCCATGGAAGAGCGAGAAATCGGAGGCACAGAAGGGGGCAAGGACATTCAATTGCAGATGCCATTTTTAGCCTGATGGACGAGCTTGCGGAGAAGCGGACAATGAGATCGAGGGCTTCCAATCACAGTGCAAATGAGAGAGAAGAAGAGAACATCAGTGCTCCATCTGATCCTTTCTCTATGAGCAATTGTATTGACATCATGACGGCCATGCAAGTACTGACATAGTTTTATCTGCTGGCTATAACATACTTATATGAAAATCCAGGGTGGCGGGAGATAGTTGTGAAACTCCCACTAGAGGAAAAGGCTAACTGGATTCATAATTTTTTTTCCAATAATTAGTAGATGACACTATATTTCATAATTGTTTGGCAACAATTTTGCATGCGTCAGTGGGCAGTTGTCATTACAATTACAATTTATAATGCTACTGTATGAACTTATTTATGTGATATTGTAATGTGTAAAAACTATTTTCGATTGTTATTACAATTAAATATTGACTGTTATATTTTGCTAAGTAGTACAAAAAATGTTAACTGTTGATAAATGTTTTGCAAATGTGTAGGTTTAAATGGCGTCGTCTAGCCGTACAGGAAGAAGATGACGTGCTACAGATGAGAGGGATGAAGAAGAAATAATGACAAATATAGCCATTGCACTCTACGGTGTTGCCGCGTTAGAAGCAAGTCGGCGTCAACCACAACATACACCCGTATTAACTGGTCATCAATACATGTTAGAAGTACTCAACGGTCATCCTGACAGGATCTATGACAAGTGCCGCATGGACAAAGACTGTTTTACATTGTTATGTGAATTTTTGTTCGATCAAGACAAATTGCAACCAACCAAGAGGACGAGTTTGGAAGAACAAGTTATGATATTTCTAACAATCGTTGGAAAAAATGAGACAATTAGAACGATGATAGAGGATTTCCAACATTCGGGTGAGACGATCTCTAGACATGTTACCGCAGTTTGCGACGCTATATGTGAGTTGAAGACAGAGTTTATCAGACTACCTGACTTCAATGATGTTCCATGGGAAATATCAGCCAACAGAAAATATTACCCTTTCTTTAAGGTACTGGTTCATTATGTTTGCTATTAGTAGATAGTTAAGTTCATTGTGTTATTAATTTGTTTAGTAGGTTAATATTAGTAAAATGCCCCATTTTCATGATAGGACTGTATTGGAGCCATGGATGGCACACATGTATACGCTTCAGTTCCACGTGAATTTGCCGATAGGTACCAAAATCGCAAAGGATCGATGTCACAAAATGTAATGGTTGTGTGCGACTTTAACATGATGTTCACTTATGTCGTTACTGGATGGGAAGGATCTGTGCATGATTCAAGAGTTTTAAATTCAATTATTGATGATCCTAATTCTGGATTCCCACATCCTCCACCAGGTATAAGTATTTTCTTGACGTATTATAGCGTATTACCTCCACTGTTGCGGCTTGTAATTCAAATAAAATGTCTGATATTATTACAGGGAAATACTATTTGGTTGATGCGGGTTATCCAAATAGAGATGGGTTCCTCGCCCCTCATAGGCGAGTGGGTTACCATATTTCTGATCACCACCGTAACCAAAGCGGGCCACAAGAGTTGTTTAACTACAGACATGCTTCACTCCGCAATGTTATCGAGAGAACCTTTGGTATTTTGAAAAGACGGTTCCGTATTCTAAATGGAATGAAAAATTACCCGTTGGACAAACAAGGGAAGATTGTTATGGCATGTTGTGTACTTCATAATTTTATCAGAATGTACAATATGGACGATCGTATCTTCGAACAAACCAATAATAGTATGGGTAATGAGCAAGTAAATTGTGATCATCAAAATGGGGCAGAATATGGCCGAAATGGAGAAGGACCGAGTCAATCACAACAAAGTATTATAGACAACATGACGATTATATGAGATAACATAACGAATGCACTGTGGGTGGCACAGTCCGTGTCGTAGTTGTTAATAGAGTATACGTGTAATAATGATTGTAAGGGTTGATAATTAGTACTTTTGTCATATATGCATTAATGTGGTGTTTTTAAACAGTTGGATTAGTACTTGAAATTAATATGGGTTTTTATTTTTTAATATATACGGGTGACAAAATTACCAATAAAATATTTAGTGTTATTAAAATGTAATTTGATAAGTTATATATATATAATAATACATTATTTTAACAAAATGCAACAAAATATTATATTAATAAATCATTTATAAAAAAATATATTAATAAAATATTCTACACAAATATCAATGTCAAAATACTCTACCAAGCACATATCCTGCAAATCCTATTCTCGTAATCGTAACCTATCCAACTATCTAATACTATCTCCAAAATCCTATCCAAATAATAAACCAAACGCATCCTTAGTCTAGCAGAAATCGCATCAACATCTTGGCACTAGAAGGAGGGCCCACTTAAACACTCTGGTTGAAGCCCGTTTCGAGTTACATCATAGTTTTGTAAAGGAAAGGGGGAAAAAGATGCTCATGAAGCAAAAAAAAATAAAAAATAAAAAAAAAAAAAAAAAAAAAAAAAAAACCTCTATCGATCAAAACAAATTAATAACAAACAAAGTTTTCATTATTCCATTTGATAAATTGAAATTATTGTTGGACTATTGGAAATGATATCATTAATACAACTTTATCTGAGTTTTCCAGCCTTCTCCTGGCTTTTTGGAAAACTTAAAGCGAAATAATAAATACAATACATCTGTCAAAATATCTTTTTGTAAATAACAAAATACAAAGAGTAGCAAAGATAGTAATACAGTTATTTCGAAGCAAAATTATCTTATCAAAGCATAACTATTTGAGTTTAAGATTGTAAGTTCCTAAAATAACGCTTAGAGAAACATATAATATGACTATTTCAATTTTAGTTTTACTAAAAATCCGGTAGCTTATAATGCATGCGGTTAAACAAATTACGAATGAGACAAATTTACATATGAAAATTTCACCACCTCATCATCTTGATGTGGTAAAACCATCCAATAACATATTAACACATGTCAGAGCTTGGCAAATAATACGCACCCAAAGCATGTGTCAGCTCGAGGCGAGTGAGCCAAGTGTTGACAGGCCAATGCTTAGTGCGACACCTGATGATCCTACTAAGCTGCATGAGCACCATGTGCAATACATGCAGCTACTTCATCTAACCAATGACTACTCTTTGACAAACTTCGGTTAATTACAATTGTAACTACGATTAAGGGTCATAATGCCCTCATGCCCTCGATCGCCTAAAATGTATCAGGGCAAAGAGTAATCATTCCATTGATGCTAACCCCACTAACTACCGCCATCACAACTCCTATAAATACCAGGTTAATATCTTGAAAAAGAGAGAAGAACAAAGAGAGAGGGAGAGGGTTATATAGAGAAATTAAGAAAGCAAATTTTTGTATATTTTATATCCAAAATCTTTGTAATCATTCACCTCAGAAAAGAGAATAGTGGACGTAGACCTGATTTTCTTGTTCAGTTGAACCACTTGAAACAGCTCGCTCCTCTATTTTTATTACTTGCTATTCTTTCTCACGACTCTATCCTCTTCCCAAAATGTAGCGCCCCTTTTGTTGGTTCCTCGGAATCACACACCCATCTTGCTCGGTTCTCCCCGGAGTCAACTGAGTATCTTTGGTTGATGTGTGTCTTTGTCCGGACATTTTAGTCTGTGCAGAAATTCGCATCAATATTTTGGCTCTAGAAGGAGGGCCTGACAAAAACACTCTGGTTGGAACCCGTTTCTGAGTTACATCATAGTTTTGTAAAAGAAAAATGGAGAAAAAGATGCTCATAGACGCAAAAAAAAAAAAAAAAAGGTTCTATGCATCGACCACAAATTAATAACAAACAAAGTTTCTTTATTCCATTTGATAAATTGAAATTATAGTTGTACTATTGGAAATGATATCATTAATACGACTATATCTGAGTTTTCCAGCCTTCTCCTGGCTTTTTGGAAAACTTAAAGCGAAATAATAAATACAATACATCTGTCAAAATATCTTTTTGTAAATAACAAAATACAAAGACTGGCAAAGATAATAATACAGTACTAATAATAGGGATGCAATATGACCTATGGTGATTATAAGCCAAGAAAAAGCTTGAGATGAAAGCTAGCATCATGGTTGCTATAGATATGCAAAGAGTTAAGAGCCCCTGCACCAACCAAAGTGGTAAGAATGTGAAGAAATCATTTTCTACATATCGTGATGTAAGGATAGACAAAAATATGTTTTTAGTCATTGATCATACAAAATCAATCAACTAATAGTGAGAGGATTTTTCTTAAAAAATCAAAAGACTAAAAACATTAACGTAAACTTCATACATGAAATATATGCATATTATAATTTAGATTGACATATATAAGACAAGTAATATTAAAGTAACATAAGTCTTTATATAGAGCGACTTAAAAAAATAATAATAAATAAAAAATATTATGTTGGTGATTCTATATATACAAGATTCCATAGCTATATACTACCGTATAAGCAATTTGGTTTGTTTGTCTATGTATGTCTACTCTTAATTGTATATATGTAAATATGGAAGGCGCTCACGAGAAAGTAGATCAACAGAAGGATGCGACTTAATCTCGCTCCGACTGAGATGATGATGAACCCGATCCAGCTGAAGTACCACTCTGGTTCATATTTTGTTGAAGTGGAGGAACGTCTATTGTATATTGCAGTGATGCCGGAGCTGAATTTCCTCGTCTTGTCTCCATGCCTCCAGAGTATATACTTTGCTACAAGGCATGCTACTTTTAGTAACTCTTTCATATATATTATAGTGCATGTAAGGCACTAGTAAACATACTATATAAAACATCCCATCAAAAGACCTATCATCCCAAACTCTTGTTGGATGCCGATCATCATCACCGCCACTAGTCTCTTCATGCGATTGCCCAAAACACAGTTTTTTTTGCTGGATTTCAAACCTATAGGGACTAATGGAATTTTGCAAGAACGTGTTTGTTGGTTTCAAAGCTTTTAAAATTGCTGAAGTCACAGGTCCAACCAACTGGTCAAGCCGGGAACCAGGCCCTCGACCGGGTCAAGGGCTGGTCTAGTTTTAGAACATTACAAAATATTGAAAATCAATTAATCAATGTGCGAAGCATTAAGAATAACTTCTCCCCCCCGGTAAAAGATTACAGAAGTTCCGGGGCCAAATATATGACAGAGTTGGAACACAAATTTTCAACTTTTGTTTCTAACCAATGCTTGTCATGTACTTAATACTCAAAATGACGCTTGGAATCTTGAATGTTTAAAGAAAAAAGAAACCTATTAAAAAACAAAGTCCAAGTTTCTAACAAATTAATGTAAAACCCAATGCATGTTAAGAATTCAGTGAAGGTCGCTAAAATTTTTATACTTCTTTTACGTGAGAAATTTAAACCAACAATCGGAATTACAAGCAATAGAAAAAAAAAAAAAAAAAGAATAAATAACAGTATAACTTTAAATGGGAGAACATATATAAATTTTTATATATGATTATTTTATAACTGTTGCGAGTGAATGCTGAAACGGCGTCGTACTGAATAAATGGAACGGTGTTGTTTTGATACAGCTCTTGGATGATCCTAACCACTGATTCAGAGGAAATACCAACGGCTGAGATCAAGCCTCCAGTCAACGCTATAAAAGGATTAGGGTTTCTTATTGTAACAGAAGATCAAACATAAAAGTTGAGAGCCGTATTTCGTTTCTTGGTAAGATTAGGGTTCTTTCTTGTTGGGTCTAATTTCGGTGTAATCTGTGGGTTTCTTGAGTGGTTTGGGTTAATCAATCAAGGGAAGAACTACTGTGTTCTTGTTATAGGGATTTCCAGGTTAGAAGAGTCCTAGGGCAGCTTACGGGTTTGAATCAGAGTTGTTTGATCTGGGTTCTTGGGTGTCTATCTTTGTAATCGTGACTGTAATCAGTTGTTCTTTAATCATAGTGCAGCGAACTCCCTTTCTGGAGTTCAACGTGGATGTAGCTTGCTCAAATCGGGCAAGTGAACCACGGTAAAAATCCGGTGTTTATTGTATGTGGTTTTCTGGTTTCTTGCTTGTTTCTGGTTGCATCTTGGTTGATTGCATAACAGTGGTATCAAAGCCATCGTCCTAGGGTGTATCTAGGTTTTAGAAATCTTTCAATTTTTTGACAAATCGAAAAATTAGGGTTTGCTTGGAAAATTGGGGTTTCTCAGATTTTAGGGGTTTCTCAATCAAAAGAGTCCTAAAGCCTTAGAACTTTGATTCTTACTGAGTCTTGGGGTTATCTTTGTGAGATTAGATCACAAACACTGGTTAAGGAGAGTAATCTTGGTCAGTGCCGTGAGTCTATACCTGTAGTGTTCTTTTTCGGTTGTCTGTCCAGTTTAATGGTATATAGGCTGGAAACCAGTGACCGCCTTAAAAACTGCCTGGTAGTATTTGGCAACTTCTGGTATAACAACGTCACTTACTCCTTAGACTGTATCACACTATCTGTAAAATACCATGAGCACTACACGTATGGAGATCTCCCAATACGATGGGAAGATCGATTTTGGGAGTTGGAAGAAGAAAATAAAGGCTCTGCTTTCACATAATAAAGTCGGCCTTGCACTGGAGAAGGATCAAAAGAAATGGTCCGAGGAGAAATTGAAAGAGAAGGAGGAGATTAATGAAGCAACCTACAATCTGATCGTGATGAACCTCTCAGACAGTGTATTGAGGAAGGTTGATGGAATCGAAACCCCTCTGGAGTTATGGGGTAAACTCAAAACTTTGTATGCACTTCAACCTGCACCAAACTTAACTTTTCTCAAGGGTGCTTTGTTTTCTTATAAAATGGATAGTAGCAAGACAATAGAGGAGAACCTAGATGAATTCCTAAAAATGACCTTAATTTTAAAGGGCACAGATCAGGAACTAGGAGAGACTAGTCTAGCCATGATACTGTTAAACTCCATTACCAAAGATTATCTTATTGTTAAGAATGCACTTCAGTATTTCGGTACTGTCCCTAGTGTTGACTTGATTGTGGCTGGTCTTAAGGCTAGAGAACTTGAGTTAAAAGTCCAAAAACGAAATGGGAGTAACCTGTTTGTTAGGGGAAAACCATATACCTTTCAATCTGGTAAAGGCAGTCAACCTACCCAGGGGTCCAAAAACAAGAAACGGGGTAAATGGAACAATAAGCATAAGGCAGAGTCTAGAAAATGTTTTTTCTGAAATAAAACTGGTCATCTGAAAAAGAATTGCTTTGAATGGCTTAAGAAACAAAAGCAGGGAAACACAGAGAGTAACCTAGCCTCATCCAAACACTTAGCTGAAGAAACAGAGGTGCTTACTGTCTCTGTGTCTGACAATACAAGAGAGGGGGTGTTAGATTCTAGGTGCTCTTTTCACATGAGTCCTAATAGGGACTGGTTTCATGACTTTGAGGAATATGATAGGGAGACTGTCTTCATGGGGAACAACAATGCCTGTAGGGTCAAAGGTAAAGGTAGTATAACCCTTAGACTCTGTAATGGGAAACTAATAAAGCTTACTCATGTTAGGTACATTCCAGAACTCAAAAGGAACCTCATATCCTTAGGAACCTTAGATGAGGTAGGATGTTGTTACAGGGCCGAAAATGGGTGGCTGAATGTGTATAAAAACCAGAATCTAATTCTGAAAGGAGAAAAAAAGAATGGGTTATACATCCTATGTGGAGAATATTATTCTAATTGCCTAAGTTCTTCTCTTGTCACCCCAAATATGTCAGTAACAGAAAAATGGCACCTTAGGATGGGACATATGAGTCAGAGGGAACTAGATATCCTAAGTAACCAAGGCATGTTAAGAAAGGACACTGCTACAACCTTAGAATTTTATGAGAATTGCATTTTAGGAAAACAGCACAGAGTCAGTTTCCAAAAAGGCATACACCTGGCCAAAGGTTGTTTAGAATACATACACTCAAACTTATGGAGACCTGAGAAAGTGACGTCTCATAGGGGCAGTAGTTACTTTATGTCCATTGTAGATGACTTTAGCAGAAAAGTGTGGATTTACACCCTTAGAACTAAGGACCAGGCACTGTCTAAATTTCAAGAGTGGAAAGCTCTAGTGGAAAACCAACTAGACAGAAAGGTAAAAACTCTAAGGACTGACAATGGATTAGAGTACTGTAACACTGAGTTTGATAAGTTTTGTAGTGAGCAAGTAATCCTAAGACATAGAACTGTGAGAAGAACCCCTCAGCAGAATGGGGTAGCTGAGAGGATGAACATGACACTCCTGGAAAAAGTCAGATGCTTGTTGTTCACTTCAGGGTTACCTAATACCTTCTGGGGAGAGGCCTTGTCCACTGCAGCCTATCTGATAAATAGGAGCCCCTCTACTGCCATAAATTTCAGATGTCCTGAAGAAGTATGGTCAGGAAGAAAGCCTGGGTTAAGCCATTTGAGAATTTTTGGGTGTGCAACCTATGCACATACAGTGGGAGGAAAGTTAGAGCCTAGATCCACCAAGTGTGTGTTCCTAGGATATCAAGATGGTACCAAGGGGTATAGGCTCTAGGATAGAAATTCACCAGGGCTAAAAATCATCATTTTTATGGATGTGGTCTTTAATGAATGGGTGTTCCCTTGTAAAACCATTGAACAAAACACTGGTACAAGCACCCCAACTGAACCTACCAAGGATACAACTGAGAGTACAACTATTGAGGTGGAGCCTGTGGGTCAGTAGGCTGAACCACCTCAACCCAATGAGGAACATGCACCTAAAAACCAACCAGGATCAGTGGACCCTGGATCTGATAGTGAAGAAAATGAATCAGATGCCTCAGAGCCCCAACATGCACAATTAGAACACTATCAACTTGCCAGAGATAGAATAAAAAGGGAGGTAAAACCCCTTGCCAGGTTCTCTTATGCTGAACTAATATACACTACTTTGCTTGCAGGAACAAGGATTCAAAGAACAGAAACATACTCATATGAAGAAGCAATGAACTCTAAGGAAAGGGAAAAATGGAGGCAAGCAATGGAAGAGGAAATGAGGTCACTTGAGGTAAACAGAACCTGGTCCCTAGTTCCCAAACCCAAGGATCAAAAACTAATCCAATGCAGATGGTTGTACAAGATTAAAGAGGGAATCTTAGCTACTGATCCCCTTAGGTACAAAGCCAGGTTAGTAGCTAAGGGTTACACCCAACATGAAGGAATAGACTTTAATGAAATCTTTTCCCCTGTAGTCAAGTATAAAACTATTAGGTTAATGCTCTCCATTGTTGCCCATTATAACCTAGAGTTAGAATAGATGGATGTTATAAAACCATTAGGTTAATGCTCTCCATTGTTGCCCATTATAACCTAGAGTTAGAATAGATGGATGTTACCACTGCCTTTCTGCATGGTAACTTAGAAGAGGAGATTTATATGAGCCAACCCCTAGGTTTTGTTGATCCCAAGAAACCTGACCATGTGTGCATCCTACACAAATCACTGTATGGGCTGAAACAATCCCCAAGACAGTGGTATAAGAGGTTTGACAATTTCATTGTAAGTATAAGATACATTAGGAGTAGATATGACAATTATTTTTATTATAATTTGAATCATGATCTGCCTGTATACCTTTTATTGTATATGGATGATATGTTACTTGTGAGTGAGTCTAAGTCTAAAATTCATGAGTTAAAGGGTCAGCTTAGGTCAGAATTTGACATGACGGATCTAGGAAATGCCAAAAGAATCCTAGGAATGGACATTATCAGGAACAGGGGTAAACATGAATTAATCATTAGGCAGAAATCATACTTAGAAAAACTTGTGTCTAAATTTGGTATGGCTGACTCAAAACCAGTGTCTATGCCTTTTGCAAACCATGTTGTGTTAAACAAGAGCCAATGCCCCTCAACTGAATCTGGGATAATCAAAATGGAATCTGACCCCTATGCAAATGTTGTTGGATCTGTGATGTATGGAATGATCAGTACCAGACCAGACCTGTCCTATTCTATTTCCTTACTGAGCAGATTCATGGCAAATCCAGGCAGTGAGCACTGGACTGCCTTAAAGGGAGTATTAAGGTACATTAATGGTACCCTGAATGTTGGTTTAAACTTCTGTAAAAGGCATAATACACTTGAGTTGGTGGGTTTTGTAGATTCTGACTTTGCAGGTGACAAAGACACAAGGAAATCCACCACCTCATATTACTTTACCCTTGGAGGAAATTGCATTAGCTGGAAGTCACAGCTTCAGCCCATTGTTGCTCTCTCAACAACTGAAGCAGAATANCTCTCGAAAAACATGAGGACTTAATTCTATCCTACTTCCTTCAATCATGTCAAACCATATGCCTTCAATTGCTCTAGTTCCCTAATAAACAAGAAAACAATGTTAGGCATCAATTCATTAAAGCTTACTTTTACATTTTAGTGGTTCAAATACGACATCTTTTTTAAGGAAATTATATAGGATTCTTAGAAGATAATTTCCAAAATTTTAATAACTGAATATACATAGCATGATGTACATGTGTGCGCGTGTTTGTATAACATGAATGCAAAAGTAATGTCTTTGATCTTACCGTAGATTCCTCCAGTATAGGATAAATATCTTGGGATGCCACAAACGACTCCAGTCTTCAGGATATTGAGAGAATTCTTGTATAATTCCCTTACCCATTTCTCGAAGTAAGTCATGCATTATTATCTTATCACTTGACACACTTATGAGACATTTGTCGATAAGAGCATCTATTTCACAAGTTGGGCCGGAGTTATCAATATCACAAAATTTAATTACAAGAGCTTTACTCTCCCTTTCAAAAAAACATGCAATATCTAGAAAGATACCTCGTTGCTTAGGATCTAATCTATCATAACTGACTTTTAGCACGTCTTGAATACCCTTCCAAGGCATTGTTTGTAGTTTATTTGTGACACTTTCCCAGACTTCTTTTTTGCCAAATAAAATGGAACCCAACTCAGTGAGAGCTAATGGAACACCATTTGCATACTTTATTACCCTTTTCGACAGCTCAGAATAACCTGAAGGTGGATACTTTTGTTGAAAGGCATGCCAACTAAAAAGCTGAGAAGCTTCATGATGAAACAATCTCTCAACCTTGTATATATTAGTGTCATCCACTCCACAATTCTTAAGCACTTGTTTGTTTCTTGTTGTTATAATGAATCGACTTCCTAAACCAAAACAATTAAGATCCCCAATCAAATCTGTTATTTGTCTTTTGGACTCCACATTATCAAAAACAATGAGAATTCTTTTACGCCCAAGTCTTTTCTTTGTTAACTCGCAAGCTAGATGGGCTTTTTCATCCTGTAAAATTGCAGAAAAAAGATCTTTCTGCAAAGATGTGCCTACCGCTTCGCTAACATCTAGAGCAAAGAAATAATCATCAAACTCCTTAAAGATTTTGTTGAATACAGCTCTTGCAACAGTTGTTTTACCTATACCACCCATTCCCCATATTCCTACTTTGAGAACATCTTCTAACCCTTTGCTTAATAAAGTTTCAATTTTCTTGATGCTTGATTGTACTCCTACTAAATTCTTGTCATAATTACTTGGGTACATAGGAATCAATGTCCTCCGAACATGGTTGACAATTTCCTGTATACGATCATATTCGGACCTAGCAAATATAGAAATCAAACAATGAAAAAATATGTAAACAAATCAAACTTACATTATTTTAATTCTATTAGTTAATATCGATAAGTAATAATTGATCAAGAAATTTTAAAATTCTCCCTCTTCAAAGTTGTTAATTAAAATAAATTAATTAGAAATTGACTTTTTTTTTTAATGAATGGGGTGTCAGGGCCCGCTTACGAGCAATCTTCAGGACCTATTGAACACTCTACAAAGTTAATGCTTTAAGATAAGCCACAAATAATGTGATAAGTGGTCTCAAAGTATTTTAAACCTAAGAAATTAATGAAAAGAACAAACCTTCTCGACCAAACCACCATTGGTTGGCCTAATGGTAAAAAAGCAGAGGGGTCTAATGGGTTTCTAATTTCGAGTCCCCCTAGGCACTAATAGGGGTGGCCATTGAGAAGATTTGCCCGATCATTTACTTCAAGACATCAAAGATTAGTTGAGATACACGCAAGCTAACTCGAACACTCACAATCACCAAAAAAATAATAATAATAATAATTTTTGACCTTCAACCAACCCCTTAGGTTAGAAAATGACTCATTTAACTTACTATTAATCTAATCGAAGGGACGCATTAAGAGATCTATCAACTATGAATTTCAATAAAAATAAAACATATAACTAAATAAAAAGTAATTCATAGTGAGGATGTAAGTACACTTACTCAGTGGCATCTAAAGGCCAGCCAGATAAGTTTGCTGCTTCCGTCAAAGCATTCCTCCATTTCTTCGTTAAACTCTGTGCAAAACGTTTGTTAAGCTTAGCAAATCCATCTCCAAAAGTTCCAGTTTGATTTCTTACATCTGATGGATCTACGAGATAAAAGACTGGTATTACGATTTGACCATTCATATTCCTTCGTCCATTAATGATCTCCCGAAGTTCTTCGAGGCACCATCTGGAAGATCCATAGCGTTCTGAAAAAATGATAACCGAAATCTTTGATTCTCTAATAACATTCAAAAGAGATGACGAAATTTCATCTCCTCTATTAAGTTGATTATCAATAAAAGTTGAAATATTCGCCCGAATCAGAGCTCCGTAGAGATGGCTGGTAAAATTGTAGCGGGTGTCCTCGCCTCTAAAACTAAGAAAAACATCATACTTTTCTTGAGGAGAATCAGATGAAGCCATCAACTTCTACTGATGAGAACGGCTCCTTTTTAGATCAGTTGGCAGAATATCAAGAACTTCTACTGATCGAGAAATTACCCAGATCCAACACGCAGAATCCTTTTACAAAGTGTTCAGATGAGAAGAGAGAGATTGGTCAAATACCATCTTCAATAATGTACCATGCATTCACCTTCAACGAAGCCTCATTCCAATATTCAATTAATTTTTGGCAGTAGCAAGGACACTTCGTGGAAGATGCTCTGACAATGTCTCCCCTTGTAGCCATTGACTTAGCATAAAGACAAATTATCCAGTTGGTGTTAGGAATTATTATTAATTACGCAAAATTAAAAAAATTAATATGCTTAATTGAATTGTAAAGCCGTCCCGTTTGTTTGAATTTAGTAAGTGTTAGAAAATTGATTTATACCTCGTAACTAATAAGCACGTAGATATGTAAAGCGTTTTGAGGTGTTACTTTATGAGACTTGAACATACAATTTTTGGACAATCCCTTAGACGGGTAAATTATTATCGTCTGACCACAAGATTAGTTGTTTCTGTAAATCTTAAAGAGAAAGATGAAAAATCCTGATATTTTCTTCTCATTAACTGAAGAAGTTACAATTAATGAAGCTCAACTCACCTTTATACAAAGAATATTTGGTGAGTGAGAGAAACAGAAAAACCGTGAGTGAGTGAAAACAGAATTTAGTAAAGTAGAGTTGGTAAAGGCAGAGTAAGACGATGGGCAGAGAGAGACGACACCGTTTTTGCTCAGATGAAGAAGAAGTTATGAAGGCAGAAACGACACCGTTTCTGCCTTTTACAATAAATGGTCAACATGCCCCCTCAAACTATACTACTTCTTCCCACTGTTATTTCCAGCATCATGTGCTAACATTCCCCCTCAAAATAAACACCTTTGGTACTGCTTATTCTTCTGGGAAAAGAATGCCACTTCTGGGAAAAGAAAATGTCACTGTGTTCTGGACTTCAGCCTTTTAACTTGATTAAGTAGTTCAGCAATTTAATACCAATACAAGAGCCAACCAAAAATAAATCTTGCTTCTTGCTAAGGACATCAAACACCATTGCAGCACGTCAAATACCATAGTTTCAACAATCTGCATTTTCAAACACCATTGTTTCAATCTGTTACATCAAACATTATTGCTCCAATCTGCATTTTCAAAACTATTCTGCATTGTCAACATTCACAATCCTACATTTTCAACATGCACAACTCTTGCAATTTCAACACCAAATATCAGTATATCAATCTGCATTTTCAACATACACAACTCTTGCATTTTCAAACACCATTGCAACCCAAATACCAAATGCACATCAAACACCATTGCTTCAATCTGTTACATCAAACATCATTGCTCCAATCTGCATTTTCAAAACTATTCTGCATTGTCAACATTCACAATGCTACATTTTCAACATGCACAACTCTTGCAATTTCAACACCAAACATCAATATACCAATCTGCATTTTCAACATACACAACTCTTGCATTTTCAACATGCACAACTCTGCATTTTTAACACCAAAACACCAGTGCTCTGCATTTTCAACACCAAAACACCAGTGCACTTGCTCATTGCACCATTCTGCAGCATGTTAAACACCACCTTTTTCTGCAACATCAAAACTACTGTAACATTCTGCAGCATCAAACACTTCTGAAATATAGCTAGAGTTGCCAACTTTGTCCTGAACTACAACTGTATTGCTGTCAGCACTGCTGATTACAGCAACAACACTGAGTTTGTCCCTTAAAGTATTAAATTGAGAGATTGACAAGGCCTTAGTTAAAGCATCTGCAATTTGCAATTTAGAAGGCACGTATTGCACAACAATGTTCTTGGCAAGCACTTGATCTCTAATATAGTGAGCATCAATTTCGATGTGCTTGGTTCGTGCATGAAAAACAGGATTAGCAGCAAGGGCTCCAGCACTTATATTATCACACCAAATAATCGGGGAAGAAGACAAGCTTATGCCCAACTCTGAGAATATACTTTTCAGCCATGCAACTTCAGTGGCAGTATGAGCAAGAGCTCTATATTCAGCTTCGGTGGAAGATAATGCAACTACCTTTTGTTTTCGGGAACTCCATTGAATAAGGTTAGGCCCCAAGAATACACAATAGCCACTTGTAGAACTCCTATCATCAAGGCTACTTCCCCAATCAGCATCAGCATAGCATTCAACAGCTAATGTTACAGCAGGTATGAACTGTAAACCATAATTTTGAGTGCCCTTGATGTACCTTAACACTCTCTTACAGGCCTGCCACTGTAGTTCTGTTGGGGCTACCAAGAATTGGCTAAGTTTGTTGACAGGGAAGCTGATATCTGGCCTTGTTAAAGTCAGGTACTACAGGGCTCCAATGGTGCTCCTATATAGGCTAGGATCATTAAAAGGAGCACTATCAGTGGCAAATAATTTTACTCCAACAGCCATGGGTGTAGAGCAAGAGTGAGCATCCAACATTTTTGTCTTGACTAACAGATCATTGATGTATTTGGACTGTTTCAGGTGAAGTCCCTCATTTGTTCGAGTAGCTTCAAGACCAAGAAAGTACTTCACTGACCCAAGAGTCTTTAAAACAAACTTGTCATTCAAATCCTTCACAAGTTTATTGGTAAATGACTGATCTGAACCAGTGATGAGTATTATTCTTAAGAATAAAGAGGCTGGAATCTGAGACTGAATTCTGAAATCCATGAGACAAAAGGGCTTGTTTTAACTTGTCAAACCAGGCTCTTAGTGCTTGTTTAAGGCCATAAAGAGCCTTTTGAAGTTTGCACACATGAGAAGGATGGTGTAGGCTTGCAAACCCTTCAGGTTGATGCATATAAACTACCTCATTCAACTCTCCATTGAGGAAAGCATTGTTGACATCAACTTGTTGGATGTCCTAACCATAGGTGATAGCAAGACTTAAAATGATTCTAATAGTGGAAGGCTTAATAACAGGGCTAAAGGTCTCAAAGTAGTCCAAACCAGGAGTTTGCTGGAATCCTTTGGCTACTAACCTAGCCTTATACCTTTGTAAAGAGCCATCAGCATTAAATTTGGTCCTGAATACCCATTTACTGCCAACTATATTCATATCAGGAGTTATGGGAACAAGGGACTAGGTATTATTCTTAACCAATGCATCGAATTCACCTTGCATGGCCTCTTTCCATTCTGGACAACATAGGGCCTCTTTCCATTCTGAAGATGGTTCAGGATGCACAACAGACTGTCCTGAAATGAGAAGGACAATTTTGTTGGAGGCTGCAGTAGCTTTGGCCCTTGTTATCATTGGGTGTGCATTACCAGAAACTTGAGGACCAGTAGGAACAGTAGAGAACTATGATGGTTCCAAGTCAACCTCAAGTAAACAAGTGGGTAAAGTGGAGCTAATGGTAGGAGGGTGAGGATCTGAAAGTTGAAACTTGGTTAAATCTACTTCAAGTGAGCAGTTTGGTACTGAACTATTGGGGTCATATGGGGTGTTAGATATGTGTTTAGAAATTGGACCTGTATGAGAAGAAGGAGTGGAATCTGTGATGTGTAATGATTCTGAGGAATGCTGTGATTGAAGATCAGTAATAGGTTCAGGACAAGGATTAGGTGCTGCTGTAGAAATCTCTTTCCTAAAAGTTGTGATGGGAATGGTTGAAGGACAATTTCTTGCTGGAGAACTTTCAACAGGAGCTGGAATGCTTGTATCAGCTGAGGAAGAAGGAATATGAACAGGTACAAAAGGAAAAACAGTTCCAGTGGGCATGTTTACAGCAACTGAGTGACTGGGAGAAACATTTTCGGAAGGACTAGACGAAGAACAAAAATCAAGAGAGAATGGAAACTCTAATTCATTAAAATGAACATTAGGAGTATAAAGACCTGTCCATCAACCCTAAGACATTGTATCCTGTGGACAACACTATTGTAATACATTGTATAGCTAGTATTCTTTGAAAAATATATGATAAAACCACTAAATAACTTTTATAAACAAATAAATAATGTAAAATCCGAAATTCTAATTTTAATTCATATAAATATATACACAAAATACTGATTACTTTATAGCACAAGGTAATCTGAACAGTGCCGCCAAACTCCTCCGCTTCTTGAAGTCCCACCCAGTCGTAATGATCTAGTACTTGCAAAACAGTAAAATAACGGAGTGAGCACTAATTGCTCAGTAAGTAACCAAACTGCATGACTGTTCTTCCTTCGTTACTCATGTTCTGATTTTCCTTTTCTCCTCTTTTTCTTTGCTAATATTCTTCATTCCTTCTGTTATTTGCATTCTTTTCTGATATTCTGCATTCTTTTCTGATACTCTGATTGTCTACTTACCAATGGGCAAAGACAATAAATAAAATTGTACATCGTCGGCACATAAAAATACTAATCATGTAAGTAGCTAATACATATGTAAATAATAAACTTTCCTGAGAAAAGAACTTTCTTTTCCTTTCTGTTTCTGTTTCTCTTATGCTGTTCTGTTTCTTTCTTTTCTTTCTTCTTCTAGTTTTGCCGATCGGACTAGTTGATGCATGGATTTGGAGCCTGGCCATGTGAGTGGGTACAGTCCTCATCTACATGCACTACCACAGACTGTACAAGTACTGTCTCTCTCTACTATGGTCGCTCGCTCGTGCGGCGTGCATATAGTATGCTCTGCTGGGTACAGTCCTCATCCACATATCTATACTCACGGACTGTACAAATACTGTATCTCTCTGTTGATCCGCTCGCTCATGGCGGTGTGTATGTGGGCATCTCCGTCACTCACGGGTTCCCCATCGTAAACCTTATATCATAGCATAAATAGAAAGAGAATAGAAAGAGATACTATGCACATTCACATGAATTTCCAAGCTATGGAAATTCTACACTTGCATTCTTTAAAAAACATACACTTTCCTATATGAACTATCATTTCATCTGACCATTTTGTGATGCATAACAAATTATAGAAATATTCATCCTTAGGCTTGCTTATACTGCAACAAGCTCATACTTAGTGGTATAAAATATTACACATAGCCTCCATGGTCATTCATTACATCAAATATATATGTTCATACAATCATAAATAATCATAAAGACCACTCATCCACATGCTTCACAACCCTTTAAGCATCATTTTCATACTTGGAATCATTATAGATTATTGACTACAAATAACTAATAAAGTGGAAGCATTTGAGTGCACACGTCATATTCAAGAAGGCATATCTTGAGTTATACACCTCCGATTGCTATGATCTTGGTTCATTTTAAAGCTGAGAAAGATTACAGCTTTTATGTTTATGACTCAACCCAATTCGATAGTTAAGATGCCCAAAATCACTCAGAAGGTCATGGATTCGACAGGCAAACCTTGGTAACAGCCTACTTTAGGCTTTTCCATACCTATTTACCTCCACTTACTCCCTAACCTTTCCTAACCATTCTTCCCTGTGAAACAGGTTAAAGATCAATAATATACATTCAAACTTCAAGTCTTGCCTTCTCTAACCTTCCTCATTAGGGTTTAGCCAATCATGCATGCAATTCTCTTTGGATTTTCATCAAACACTTCATATGCACATGCAACTACCTGTTGGCTACACTTCCACAATTCTCTAATTCAACCAAATTGTGAGCCAAAAATTCACTAATTATAGCATCAAACCTGTCCATTTCAACAATTCTCTACACTTTAAAATTTCAACACAAAATCTTCCACAACTTCACCATTATCACATAACCATGCACTACTTCTCATGCTAGAATTAATCCATCATAAACATCAAAACCACCCATAATTTCTCATACCACCACATAAAACATGCAAAAAAATCATTCAACAAAGTCTTGCTCAAATTAAGGTTCAAATTAGGTTTACTTACCTTGAATATGTGAGATCATTTCCCTTTTGCTCTAAATCTCTTCCTCTTAGACCTATATATAAACCATAAAATTTAAAACTTTAAAGTTTAATCACATTCTTTGCTAGAATCTTACCTTAGATGCTTTAGGATTGAAAATCTCCAAAATCCAAACCAAATCCTATGATTTTCCTTTGAAATTTAGTGAAGGAAATTGAGAGAAAATGGGGTATAGGTGGTGTTATAAGGGCTGAAGTTGTTAGGGTTTCTTCAAATAAAGCCTTATATCAAATAATATATGCATGTATTCCCATTTTACCCATGCACTTTCTATGAATTTCATCTTGTCCTTTAGTCAATTACTAAAATACCCTCATTTTTATTAGTTTCTCCATGTTATTCATTTCTTTCACTCCCCACTCTTTCATCTAATAAGATTGAAATGACCATTTTTACCCCTAATGAACTTTTAAGGAATTTTCTTCACATTTGTCTAAGGTAACTTCAAAGAAATCCAACTAAGGGTATTAGGGCATAAGTAAAATTACGTACTTTGAAGTGGGTATTACAATTATATCTTAGGAAGACATACTTGGTAGAATGAAAATTGAATTTGTGTCGGTTATAGTCTCTAAGAAAAGGAAAACATGCACAGCCGAAGACTTTAATAGAGGAATACAAAGGAGTTAAACATAATAACTTTTGGTAAGGAGAAACAAAATTTAAAACAATTGTAGGCATTCTATTTATTAACTATACAACTATGTCAAAGGCATTCCACCAATATTGTAAAGGCATTGAAGCATGAGCAAGTAATGTTAAGCTAGTCTCTACTACATGTCTATGTTTTCTCTCACTTCTCCCATTTTGCTGATGCACATATGCACATGAATGTCTATATTGAATTCCAGTTTTGTTAAGATAAGGAATTAACCCTTTGTATTCACACCCTTGGTCAGATTGAGGACATTTGAGCTTAAGACTAAATTGCCATTCTACTAAATGATGAAATTTAATGAAAACTGACTAAACTTCAGCTTTTGTATGCAAAGGAAACAACCAAGTAAAATGACTTAAATCATCAATGAACTGAAGATAGTACTTAAAACCCTCAACTGAAGCAATGGGTGCAGGACCCCAGACATCACTATGGACAAGTTCAAGAGGTTGTGTAGCTTTAGAAGAGGAGACAGGAAAATGATTTCTTTGTAGTTTTCCAATTTTGCCTGCATCACAATAGGGAAGAGTTGAAACAGACTTTGATTTATGAATTTGTGACATAATTTTAGAAAAGACCTTAAGATGTGGATGTCCTAGATGTTTGTGCCATGTTAAATTGGAATTATCAATATTATAATTGATCTGATGAGCTAAGTGAGGACAGTTTGACATAATAGGTGATGTACCAATGAAATTGTTTTTATGACTGAGATGTTCAAATTCATGTGAAATAGTTAACAAACCATGCTTGAGAAGCACTGAATCAAAAACACTGTGATCATTAGGTGAACTAGTTGACAAATTATGCTTATTAACTATAGAATCAGAGACATATAAGCTAGTTGATGCATTATGTTTATCAAGCACAGAATTAGAAACATATAAATTAGTGGATGCATCATGTTTATCAAATGCAGAATCAGGAACATGAGTAACATTAACATTATCACAACTGGAAATATTGGCAAAATTATTGGTGATTTTATTCTCAGAGAAGTGGTTACAAGTATTTAACTCAGGTTGCTTGAGTTTACACAATTTACAATTTGAATCACAAGAAAGTGATGTAACCTGACTTGACGAAGACATAGATAGTGATGATGACTCAAAGTTATCAGAAATGGACCTAGACTCTGCTGTAGAGACACTGAATGTGTGATTAGAAGAACCAGGAACATATTATTTAGACTGGACAGATTGGAAGGAAGGAATGGAGGGAAGGTTTAGTTGATACAAGCTAGCTTTAAGTTCTCCCTACAATAAGATTGTCTTTGTAACCATATCCTTAACAATACAACAATCAGAAGTGAATTCAACAGCCTTATTATTATCCTTAGTAAACTTAGAAATGCTAAGGAGATTTTTTGTTATCCTAGGAACACAGAGTACATTTTTTAGGTGTAAGCATTTTGATTGAAGTGAACTAGGTAATAAGGTAAAACCAATATGAGAGATATTTAGGAACTCACCACTTCCAACTTGGAGTTGCTCAGTACCATCATAGTTCTTACTGATCTTTAGGTGGTTCAAGTCTGAGGTAACGTGATCAGTTGCACTCGAATCGATATACTAAGCTGGATCCTGAGGATTGACTGAGAAGCAGTCACAGAAGTGTAGGATTGTTGTGAGCTGAAGAAGTTTAATAAGATGCCAAATGAGCTTGGTTTGTAGGACACATTTGCTAACTTGGAACAGTATTAGTAAAAGTAAGTGAAGTAGGTTGCTGGAGGTTCTGCTAAGGACCAGCAAACGTCTAATGCTGCTATTGAACTCCAGTAAAAGTGTTATGTTGCTGTTGTATCCCATAGTTAGGATGACCAGAGAATGGAGTAAAATTGGGAAAATGACTTCCAAAATTAGCAGAAGCACCCGAGTATTGGTAATTTGCAGAGGGATTAGCTGGATGACCACCATAAGAACCAGCATATGAAGGCAGATGTTGTGGTGCTGAGTTATTAAGAACTTAGCTCCAGAAGGGTGACCAGAAACTCCATATTGAGGAGGAGCTCCATTATTGGTAGAATTATACCTATGATAACATTGTACTGCTGTGTGACTAGCTTTGCTTCAGACTTGACAAATTGGTTTTCCTTTACCATAACCACGACCTCTACCTCTTCCAAAATTGTTGAAACCAATAGTCTGAAATTGATTCATAGGAAAGACAGTGTTGTACTGATTGACTTGGCCAGTAAGAGGTGTTGCATCTGCCAAAAAGGGTTGCTGTGGTGTTGAATTGACAACAGTGTGGAGATTAGGAGGAAAGCTATTGACTGAAGCAGGAGCTCTCAACGAATTGGCTAGACCAGTGGTTGAATTGGCTGGATGAGGAACTTGAAGACCAAAATTACCAGTGGAGGCAACATGTACAGATTCCCCCTGAAAGTCAATTGTATTAAATTTATCCAGTCGCATTTCATACTTTTGTAACAGATACTGTGCTTTTTGCAGTGTGACTGAGTCAAATTTTGACTCTAATCTTGAAGTCAGATTTACTACCACTGCGTCAAACTCAGGTCCTAAACCATCTAGCACATGTTGAAGTAAATCCTCATCAGAAACAACCTGACCACTGGCAGAAAGACTTTCAGCTAATCCTTCCATTTTCTTGATGTATTCACTGACATCTAAGTTTCCTTTCTGAGTATTCTGGAAAAGATTCTTCAAATGTAAAGCTATTGCTTTGGAATCACTTAAGAATTCTCGCTCAAGTGTGAACCAAATATCCATCACAAACTAACATTTAGACACATAACTGAATATACATTCTGATATCGAATCTAGCAACCAAGTCACTAAGAACTTGTCAGTTCTTTTCCAAGCTATATAGGCTGGATTGAATTTTTCCTGGTTAGGGTTTCCTTTGAGCTAACTTCTTCAAGATCAGAGGGATTATCAGAATCTGAAGTAATTAAAGGTGAAGGATAGGGAATTAAACCTGTGAGATGATCTTCAAGCCCGTGAGCTCCAACCGCGAAGAGAACTTGCAACCTCTAGAATCGATAATTGTCGCAATAATTGTCTCTTGTAAGCTTCGGATAAACAACTTGAAGACTTGAAGGGAATGCTGAAGTGTATGAATTGAAGAAATTAGGTTTTCCATGTTGCATTGAGCTAGTAGAGTTACTTGATCCAGGAACTTTAGCCATTGACGCTAGTCAAGAGCTCTGATACCAAGTGAATCTTAAAGAGAAAGATGATTTTTGAGAGAAAATTCTGATATTAACTTTTTAGTAACTGGACTTATTACAATTAATAAGGCTCCGCTCACCTTTATACAAAGAATGATTTGGTGAGTGAGAGAAACAGAAATCAGTGAATAAGAATTGGTAAAGGCAGAGAAAGAAGATGGGTAGAGAGAGACGACACCGTTTCTGCTTAAGTGGAGAAGAAAAGTCGTTTCTGCCTTTTGCAATAACTGGTCAACACCTATATATAAGAAAAGCAAAAAGAATATTATTGCATGCTTTCTTTTATCTTTTGTTAATACCCTGATTTTGTTTTTCAAGAAAAGCAAAAAGAAGATTATTTTAATCTTTATTTTATCTTTTGTGAATTCCCTAATTTTTTTTTCAGGTTTTATTATATCGATTTCAGTATTTGATTCATTTTTGGACACTTATTAACATATTTTAGGCCCGTTTATCAAGGACTTACTTATTGAGCTTCGTCAACTTTGAGTTAGGCTAAAAATTATCCCTCAACAACTATAAAATGTAATTATAAAACTATAAATAAAGAAGGATATATTTAGAAAAATTTTACCATCTTTTATTAATCATTATATATCTAAAACAAAGTAGAACTATATTTTTATATCTACTTGTTGTCCAATAAATCTGGAGCAGATAATTCCTTTTTCGGCTTGGAGATATCTTGCGATATAGACTCCACGATTAAAGCCGAAGACCTCGCTAATTTCAATTTGAGTTTATTTCCAATTCAATTTTGTAGTGGGTACTACAATAGAACCTCTCTATAGTAATACTCCATATAGGAATAAGTTCTATGTAGTCATAAAAAATTCTAGTCCCAACTTGGGTTAGTTATAAATAAGAATAAATTTCACATTGTAATAAATTATAGTTTTTCTAGGTCCCGTCTTAAGGAACTTGCCTCTATATAATCATAATTGTATGTATATTATAAAAAAAAAAAAATATGCTATGTTACATTAAATGTTTAAGATGAAATAAAATATTTATCTAAAGTTGTTTGAGACAATGATTTATGCTTTACAGTTGTTACCATATCTTTTATCTTGCGGATACGTAATAAGTCGCCAACATAGACACCTTCTTATTAAAGCCAAAATATTTCTAACTGCATGTTTAGAGCTTCTTGACACGAAACTTTTGGTATTTTCGTACTATATTTCATCATCAGGATTGTCTCATTCCTATTCTTGTTCAATTCCAGTAATGATTTCTTTTTCAGTTAATGCATACACGATTTGTTGCTCATTTGGATGATTAAGAAAGATATTAATATCCATTTGATTAGTGTAGTGAAGTTGTCGTATTTGATCACTCAATTTTGTAATGACTCTTTGATATTCATTTCCATACTATCCTAATGCTACTAAAATAATGAATTGAAATCCTAATACTACTAAAACATGAATTATAAAATAAGAAATCAAAACAATAATTTTTTAACCAAAACAATAATTCTTGTAACTACACCTCTATTAAGTTATAACCTCCTCATAGTAATAAATTTAGTTGGTCCTAACATTATGACTATAGAGAGGTTCTACTGTATATATAATCACAATTATAATTTGTTTTAAGGGGGCTGAAGGAGATCTCAGATAGAAACTGAGAAGAGAGAAAACTCAAGAGGGAAAACTTGTTGAGACAGCTCTTTGTAACTCAGTTCGCCAATGCACTCAATAACATAATAGTAAACGTAGGTTTTGTATTATAAGTAGCCAAACCACTTAAAAAAGTCTTTTCTTTTCTTTGTTGTTTACGATTATTATTGCATATTCATCATCACATTACCCTCATCGTTGATCCATCAGGTTCACGCACACATCATATGTGGTTCTATCATTGTCAATCATATATCTCTGGTTGGTGCAATTTTTCGCATTAACATATTTAGCACTAGAAGGAGGGCTCCCACAGAGTTTTTCAAAGTTTCCAGCGGATCTTGTACAGTCTTCCAAATTTGTTCAATATCAATCATGGCTCACACAACTAGATCAAAGAGTAGGACTGAAATCAATCACGCTAGCAATGTCGGTACTGACAATCTAGGAGTCATCAATGAGGAGGTGCAAACTCCATCGTCGACAAATCAAGTAGTTCCTCTGAATCCAAATTTGGCGAGGACTTCAACTATTCCACTGACCAATCCACAGATGATGGATATGGTTGGAGCATTTGCCACAGCATTCCAAACTTTGTAACAACAGATGGCCACCTTGCAAGGGATAGTACCAGAGCAGCAAGCCCTAAATCAACAAAACATAACTCACAGGACAAGAGATGACCTGCTAGACTAGATAACATAGCCTTCATAGTGACTTGAGGAGCAACATTTGCATCAATAAAATTAATATTTCTTGCAAGTTTAGATTACTGACTTGACTACGCACTAGGAGAAGCCTCAACAAAACTATATTCCTCAAACAAAGCTAACAAAGTGTCATTCACTTTTGGTAATTTATTATAAGATGAGTACTTTTGTAATAAGTAGTTTAAAAGAGTTTTCTATATTGAAAAACCAAACAACTTTTGATAAAAAAATTATACTACTATAACCTCAATTGTCTATTTGTCACATCTCACATTGCTAGCGAAATGATTTTAGGATTTCATTTATAAGGTTTAGGTTTTCATAACGAGGTAGACATGGCAATTGGTATCAGAGTGGGTTTGCTACCCAATGGTGTAAGCATATTGTAAAACCATATGTGGCAAATATTCCTAGAGGAGAGGTGAATAGAAATCTATGAAAATACTTGTGGAATAAAAACTTTCATCAATCCAAACAAGTAATTAACATAAAACAACAACAAAGATAGGCAATGAATGAGAATGATGCTAAAAAATAAGGATAAGCAATGTTAAGCAATAAATGAGAAAGAGTTATGAATATGAACAATGAATGAGTGCAAATGATAATGATACTTCTAGTAAATATGCAATGAATAATAAATGAGTTGAGAGAGAAGAAGTACTCAGAGATTTATAGTGGTTTGGAGCTCTATCCACAAGCCTCCTACATCCACTTCTTCAAGGCAACCCCTTTGAAGTTCCACTAGAATCGGATTGCGCCAAATACACTAGTTTGATAGTATTTCACCTTTTTACAATAGTTTGACAGGATTTCACCTTTAGATTTATAGGATTTCGCCCACAAGATGTTTGAATAAAAATATATGAATGATTGCCTCTTAAACTAGGCTTAAACATACAACAAGAACAATACTCTCAAATGTTGTCAAATGAGTATAAGAGAGTGATGATTTGATTTGGATTTTTAGCTCAAGGGATTATGTGAGAATGCTTTTGATATGACTTTGTATATCTAATATTCTCTTTGTCTTTCTTTATAATAAAACGCCCGATTTATTGCTCATTTCTTCTCTTTGAAGCAAAGAGTCGTTGCTGCATTTAATACAACTCTAAAAAGCCTATAGACATAGAGGAACAGGCGTTTCACCATCACGAATGTTCGTTCTTGACACCAACGATCAATTTGAACAACTTTTAAGGTTTTTGGAATGATCATTCCACCATGACGAATAGTCATACCACTATCACAAATGGTCATTCCACCATAGGGAATGGTCAGTCCATTGGCTTCTTACAAATCCATAAAAATTCCAGAAGCATGCACGACTTCTTGGAACGATGACGTTCTGCCAAGAACGATCTTTGGGTGTGAACGATCATTCTACCACGGGGAACAGTTATTCCACTTTAGTTGCATGAACTTCAACTTGATCTTCGAGGCTTGACTTTGAAGATTTGTCAAAGGCGCGAATTTATTTGAATTATGAGTACTTTGCCTTTTGCCTTGAATGGAATGGGCATGCTGCTTGGTCATGTCGTTGAGAGCGACTTGACTTCATTTTGGACAAAATCATGCACAGACATGTGAAACACTGTCGTGTTGAGAGGAACGTGCATCTAGACAACTTTATGAAACAAGGAACAGTTGTTCTGTAACACCCACATTGAGGTACATAACTTATTTATGCTTGTATGCCCTTAGTTTTTTTTGCTTGTTTGCTCTTAGTTTTGCTTGTTTTAAGGTGGAAGATTGGAGAATTTGGGAAGTGCAGACTTCGTCGCAGCATAGGAATTTTGTCGCCGCAGCAACAAACTCTCTGCCCAAAATCGAGTTCTTAAATTGCAGGCTTGGCCACGGCAAAGAATAAAGTTCGCCGCGGTGACGTATGCTCTGGAGTGCTTCGATGAGGCAAAGAAAAAGTTTCGCCGAGGCAAAGAGCTGGTTGGGATTCTTGAGAAAATTTTAGAGAAATTTCCTTAAGGGCAAAGTGACCTTCTACCCCTAATTAGTTGTAAATGTGGGGAGTGAAAAGTAAGGAAATTTTATGGAGAATGCAATGAAGGTAAGGGCATTTTTGTAATTGACCAAAGGGCAAAGATGTAATTTCCTATAAAGTGTAAGGGCAAAATGGGAAAGAATGCATATTAATATGAGATATTAAAGGTTTAAAAATGCAAACCCTATCACTGTCTACAGCCTACCTGCCACTTTCACTCTCAAATTCTCTCAATCCCTTCATCAAATTTCCAAGGAAAATTAGAGGACTTTTGGTTGGACTTTGGTAGAGATTCAATCCTAAGCATCCAAAGGTAAGAAGTCTTGCAAATATATGTGAGATTAATTTTTTTAAAGTGTTGAATTCTTATAGTTTATATGCTTAGGGTTTTAGAGAAAGAACAAGTCTACCAAAGAGAGAGAGATTCTAGTGGAATTACTCAAGTACAAGGTAAGTAAATCCAACCCTAACCCTTGGTTGAACAATAAAAGTGTAGAGAATTTCTTATTTGAATATATATGCTTGAGATTTGTTGATGATATTGTCGATGAGATTGATGTTTATTGATGAGTAGAATTGAGCCATGAGAAGTGGAATTGGTTTTATGGTGACTGATAGAAGTTTGATTGAATTTAGAAAGAGTTTGAGTAGAATTTTTGGAGTGTATTTTCCTGGCTAGGTTTAGTAGTATCTTTAAGGGAGTTTTACTCCAAATATTGGTGGCTTGAGAAAGAAATAGAAGTGTAACCAAATTAGAGTTTAAGTGTGCATGCATTATGTTTGATGAAATGTCCAAGAGAAGTGTATGCATGAGTTTATTCACTTGTGATTTTGCTATGAGTTTGTAGACGGTAGAGAAAGACTTATTTTTATGCTACATGGCATCCTTGCATTTAAACATTTGCATTTAGAAAGAATAACAAGCATGAGCCATCTACATGCATACATATACATATGTATGAGAACGTAAAGAATAAAGAGAAAGAAAGAAAAGCTATTAAAGAATGCTCTAAAAGAAGAAAAGAACAGGTTGTTGCGATGCGAAACCCGTAAGTGATAAGAAGAATTTCCCCGCATGCACGCTGCCTTCAGTGAGCGGCTTAAGAATAAGAAAGAAGAATTGGTACAGTCCGTAAGAGTGCATGTGGATGAGGGCTGTACCCAAGAAAGAAGAATACACTCACACGCCCAGGGTTCCGATTCCATACCTCAACCGAGTCCGATCTGCAAAAGAATAAGAAAGAAAAGAAAAGAATAAGAAAAGAAAAGAAAGAAAGAATAGACAAGCAAAGAATAAGAAAGAATAAGAGAAGAAAAGAAAAGAAAAGAAAGAAAAGAAAAAGAAAGAAAAGAAAGAATAGAGAGAAAGAAAGAAAGAAAATGCACATTCTATGCAATTATGCATTTGCATCATACTATGCATGGAACTATGCCTACTACCATAGGTAGTGAGAAATTAGAAAGAACAGAGAGATTAGAAAGAAAGAAAGAACAGAGAGATTAGAATAGAGACAGAACAGAGAAGAATAGAAAATTGTAGTGTAAGGAAAGAAACTTAGAGATTGAGCAACGGAGAGAGATGGGTAGCATAGTGGGTTTACTTACTGAGCAATTAGTGCTCACTCCGTTGATTTCCTTGTTTTTGCGGGGAATAGGTGAGAAGCGGTCGGATGGACGTCGAGACGCGGGGCGAGATGGCACCACTGTCCATTGTTTTTGAGTTTATGTATATGATATTTTAGTTATTGTAAAGAATTTAATATATAAAGTAAAGAAAATTTTCGGGCCCATTATCTTTCACTTATATGCTTATGTAATTTATCATATTATATTTTCCAAGTATATTAGCTAGAAAGAGTTACTACATGTTCCTTCGTCCTGCACTGGTGTACCAATTAGGAAATGTGTATTTTGTTTTGGGTTATGACTTCTTATCATACATTAGCATGTTTGTTAGAGAATCTAGCTATCAACTTTTTGTTTAGTTTTGGCACATCAAAACACATGAGAGCTCAACACAAATAATATGTTGGTTGAACCCGAGGTGCGACAATTAGTATCAAAGTGGGCTTGCTACCTAATGGTGTAGTGAGGGGAGCTCGTGTCGTAGTGTGGTGAGACAACCTCATGAGGATTCACGGTTCATATAGTGGAGAGTTTGTCAAATTCTGGGAGCCTAAGATTCAATTTATAAGACTTGGGACATGAGGTCCACAAGGTGGAGAGTTCACATCCCACATTGCTTGCAAAACTAAGAATAAGAATAAGAGAAGAATAGAAAGAAAAGAAAAGAGAGAAAATGCATTGTTATGCTTTAGCGTCTCATCCATGCATGGTTATGATATCTTCCATGGGTGATGAGAATAGAAAGAAAGAAAAGAATAGTGAGAGTTAGAAGTAGAGAAAGGACAAGAGAGATTGAATTAGAGAAAGTGACAAGAGTACGAAAAGAACTGAAGAGTAATACACAGGGATTATAGAGTAGAAGATTTACTTACTGAGCATCTTTGTGCTCACCCCTTTGTTTTCTATGCTTTATAGGACATAGGTGAGGACGTGGTCGGATGGACGTTGGCAAGTGGGAAGACTTGGCTGCACTGTCCACTGTTTTTGAGAGTCTTTTTGTACAGATGATGTTGTACTATGTAAAGAATGTATTTATTAAGTAAAGAAAATTTTTGGGCCCAACCATTTTGATAAATATACTTGTCTTTTTATTAATATATTTTATGAATATAAGAGTAGAAAGAAGTTGTTACAAATATTCTCTTTGTCTTTCTTTACAATAAAATGCCCTATTTATTGCTCATTTCTTCCCTTTGAAGCAAAGAGTCGTTGTTGCATTTAATACAACTCTGAAAAGCCTATAGACATAGAGGAACAGGCATTACACCATCACGAATGTTTGTTCCTGACACCAACGATCAATTTGAACAACTTTTAAGGTTTTTGGAATGATGTTTCCACCATGACGAACAGTCATACCACTATCACGAATGGTCATTCCACCATAAGGAATGGTCGGTCCATTGGCTTCTTACAAACCCATAAAAATTCCAGAAGCATGCACGACTTCTTATAACGATGACGTTCTGCCAAGAACGATCTTTGGGTGTGAACGATCATTCTACCACAGGGAACAATCATTCCACTTTAGTTGCATGAACTTCAACTTGATCTTCGAGGCTTGACTTTGAAGATTTGGCAATGGCACGAATTTATTTGAATTATGAGTACTTTGACTTTTACCTTGAATGGAATAGGCATGCTGTTTGGTCATGTCGTTGAGAGCGACTTGACTTCATTTTGGACAAAATCATGCACGAACATGTGAAACACTGTCGTGTTGAGAGGAACGTGCATCTAGACAACTTTATGAAACAAGGAACGGTTGTTCTGTAACGCCCACATTGAGGTACATAACTTAGTTATGCTTGTATGCCCTTAGTTTTTTTGCTTGTTTGCTCTTATTTTTGCTTGCTTTAAGGTGGAAGATTAGAGAATTTGGGAAGTGCAGACTTCGTCGCGGCAAAGGAATTTTGTCACCGCGACAACAAACTCTCTGCCCAAAATCGAGTTCTTAAATTGTAGGCTTGGCCGCAAGAAAGAATAAAGTTCGCCGCGGTGACGTATGCTCTGGAGTGCTTTGCTGAGGCGAAGAAAAAGTTTCGCAGAGGCAAAGAGTTGGCTGGGATTCTTGAGAAAATTCTAGAGAAATTTCCTTAAGGGCAAAGTGACCTTCTACCCCTAATTAGTTGTAAATGTGGGGAGTGAAAGGTAAGAAAATTTTATGGAGAATACAATGAAGGTAAGGGCATTTTTGTAATTGATTAAAGGGCAAAGATGTAATTTCCTATAAAGTGTAAGGGTAAAATGGGACAGTATGCATATTAATATGAGATATTAAGGGTTTAAGAATACAAACCCTATCACTCTCTATAGCCCACACGCCACTTTCACTCTCAAATTCTCTCAGTCCCTTCATCAAATTTCCAAGGAAAATTAGAGGACTTTTGGTTGGACTTTGGTAGATATTCAATCCTAAGCATCCAAAGGTAAGAATTCTTGCAAATATATGTGAGATTAATTTTTTTAAAGTGTTGAATTCTTATAGTTTATATGCTTAGGGTTTTAGAGAAAGAACAAGTCTACCAAAGAGAAAGAGATTCTAATTAATTACTCAAGTACAAGGTAAGTAAATCCAACCCTAACCCTTGGTTGAACAATAAAAGTGTAGAGACTTTCTTATGTGAGTATATATGCTTGAGATTTGTTGATGAAATTGTTGATGAGATTGATGTTTATTGATGAGTAGAATTGAGCCATGAGAAGTGGAATTGGTTTTATGGTGATTGATAGAAGTTTGATAGAATTTAGAAAGAGTTTGAGTAGAATTTTTGGAGTGTATTTTCTTGGCCAGGTTTAGTAGTTGCTTTAAGGGAGTTTTACTCCACATATTGGTGGCTTGAGAAAGAAATAGAAGTGTAGCCAAATTAGAGTTTAAGTGTGCATGCATTATGTTTGATGAAATGTCCAAGAGAGGTGTATGCATGAGTTTATTCACTTGTGATTTTGCTATGAGTTTGTAGATGGTAGAGAAAGACTTATTTTTATGCTACATGGCATCCTTGCATTTAAACATTTGCATTTAGAAAGAATAACAAGCATGAGCCATCTACATGCATACATATACATATGTATGAGAACGTAAAGAATAAAGAGAAAGAAAGAAAAGCTATTAAAGAATGCTCTAAAAGAAGAAAAGAATAGGTTGTTGTGATGGGGAACCTGTGAGTGACAAGAAGAATTTCCCCGCATGCACACCGCCTTCAGTGAGCGGCTTAAGAATAAGAAAGAAGAATTGGTACAGTTCGTAAGAGTGCATGTGGATGAGGGCTGTACCCAAGAAAGAAGAATACACTCACACGCCCAGGGTTCCGATTCCATGCCTCAACCGAGTCCGATCGGCAAAAGAATAAGAAAGAAAAAAAAAAGAATAAGAAAAGAGAAGAAAGAAAGAATAGAAAAGCAAAGAATAAGAAAGAATAAGAGAAGAAAAGAAAAGAAAAGAAAGAAAAGAAAAAGAAAGAATAGAGAGAAAGAAAGAAAGAAAATGCACATTCTATGCAATATATTATGCATTTGCATCATACTATGCATGGCACTATGCCTACTACCATAGGTAGTGAGAAATTAGAAAGAACAGAGAGATTAGAAAGAAAGAAAGAACAGAGAGATTAGAATAGAGAAAGAATAGAGAAGAACAGAAAAGTGTCGTGTAAGGAAAGAAACTCAAAGATTGAGCAACGGAGAGAGATGGGTAGCATAGTGGGTCTATTTACTGAGCAATTAGTGCTCACTCTGTTGATTTCCATGTTTTTGCAGGGAATAGGTGAGAAGCGGTCGGATGGACGTCGAGACGTGGGGAGAGATGGCACCACTGTCCATTGTTTTTGAGTTTATGTATATGATATTTTAGTTATTGTAAAGAATTTAATATATAAAGTAAAGAAAATTTTCGGGCCCATTATCTTTCACTTATATGCTTATGTGATTTATCATATTATATTTTCTAAGTATATTAGCTAGAAAGAGTTACTACATGTTCCCTCGTCCGCACTGGGTACCAATTAGGAAATGTGTATTTTGTTTTGGGTTATGACTTCTTATCATACATTAGCATGTTGTTAGAGAATCTAGCTATCAACTTTTTGTTTAGTTTTGGCACATCAAAACACATGAGGCTCAACACAAATAATATGCACTTGGTTGAACCTGAGGTGCGACAATAGTATCAAAGTTGGCTTGCTACCTAATGGTGTGGTTAGGGGAGCTCGTGTCGTAGTGTGGTGAGACAACCTCAAGAGGATTCACGGTTATAGTGGAGAGTTTGCAAATTCTGGGAGCCTAAGATTCAATTTATAAGACTTGGGACATGAGGTCCACAAGGTGGAGAGTTCACATCCCACATTGCTTGCAAAAGGAGTCGTCCATAAGATGGAGGAGTTCACATCCACATGCTTAAAAAGCTATCTAGACTCATAGACTCATAGAAGAGGATTGAAATACTTGAGACTAAAACTATCATCTCAAATTATCTATATTGAAACCAGTAAAATTAATTTTTTCCAAATTTGGTCTCGATTAGTTATATATATATATCCTCTTTTATGAGTCATCCATCATTATATATATTATTATATATATATATATATATAATGCAAGACATGAATTCAAAAGCTTAAAAAGCTAGAATTTTTAAAATTTTTACAAAAACTATTATGCAAAAATATATATAAAAAAATAAAAGTTTGGTTCCTATCAATTAGCCTCCGTTTTACAAATTTTGGGTCGCTGAAGAAAAGTGATAAGAAGTCTAAATTCCCCGATTTTGTATTTTGAGAATTAATTTAAGAAATTAACATAATTATAAAATTAAATTAAAAAAAATATTGTAAAATTAAAAGTTAAAGATAAAAAAAGACCTCAACTTGCATTCTGTTGGGTCTGCGAAGGCTTGGGTCTGCGAAGGCTTGGGTCTGTGGCTAGGGCAAGGCTACTATATGCGGGGTTGGGGCTGGAGCGGGGCTGCTGCGCAAGGGTGGTGTTAGGTGGAGAAGAGGAGTAGTTGTGTTCAGGGCCGGCCCAAGAGCCTAGGGCCCCCCCAAAAAAAAAGCCCTAAAAAGGGGCCCAAAATTATTTTAAAATTTTTAAATAGATTTACAGAAATACCATTTGGCCTAAAAAAGTTTATAATTTTTTATCCAAACTGGTCCAAAGGGCCTTGAAAAAGCCAAAAATGCCCCAATTCATTATAATTTTTTTACATAAATTTGCAAAAAACCATGTTTCATATTTTCCATTCACACTCCTAAATTAACTAAACTAGTTATTTAAATGTCTAAAATTTCAAAACACCTATTCAATTCCTAAAATGATGAAAACATTGCATCTCCACCCCTGTACACTGCCATAGTGTCGCTATTGGCGTTAAAGTAATGATTTCAGTCAATTTTCTCACCAAAATCAATTGGATTCATCACTTAATCATTTTCGAAAGGTTTTCCCAACCTTGACAACCCCCAATTTGGCTGATTTTTGCTGATTTTCGCAACCTATTTTCATTCTTCAATGGTTGTGACAGCTATTTTCGACATGTATCCGCTGTCGTTGACCTTTTCCGACACCACCATCTTCGTCCCCTTAGCCCCCTCCCCAAAACCCCTCACTTATCTGACCCTGATAGCCCGCTGTCCACCTTTCGCTCTCACAAGAAAGATTAGGTAATTTGGTTATATTATCAATTGAAAAAAAAAATTGTTTCTAGACTTGAATATAAAAATTAATTAGTGATTTTGCATCTGAAATGGGAAGAAAAATAAATTTAAAATAATTTTTTAATATATGTTTATATTATTAAAAAGGTCCCAAAATAGCTCTTGTCTAGGGTCATAAATGTTTTTGAGAAGATCCTGGTTGTGTTAGGGCTTACGAGGGAGGCTTTGGGTGTATGTTTTTCTTTTTTTAATTTTTTATTACTTATTTTAAATTATAAAAGATAATGGAAATACTAAGGTACCCGTACGCAGTTTATCTTAGTGTGACAGGCATTTAATAGACATGGACCCAGGTGTTATTCTGAATTTACTGGACCTGAGATTGCTAGGCAAACTGTTAGGGACCAAAGGATATGCCTCATCTATGATTCTATATATCGTGCGTTCTGGACCTCTTTTGTTCACAACTTGATTAAGGCTGAATTACCTCCCAGCTCTGCATCAAGAAATGCAGCAAAGTCGTCGCTGCTGGATGAATTTACTGGAGAATCAGCCACAAAACTCATCTGATAATCATTGAAATGAAACACCTTCAACAGAAATGTCCAGATATAAGTTGAAGATGAATTGAAGTAAGAAGTACAAAACATGAAAGAGCAGCTTGATTGACCAAAAAGAGAGAGAGAGAGAGAGAGAGAGAGAGAGAGAGAGAGACCTTTGATCAAATTAATTCAAAAAATAAACAAATGATAAGCACTACGGTTGACATCAAGGAAGCTTGATAGAGAAACCATCACAATTACATAGCACATGGTAGCAATTTCAAAATGTCATTCAGTAATTTCGCAATTAAAAGCACAAGTAATAGGGTCCAAAGCAAGAAATGTGGCATCAAATACCATGAAACATAAAAGTAAAAAAGCACTTTCGAGATGAAGTAAAACCTTTTGCCCTAATCGCAACGAGAAGAAGATTGAGTAGAACAAAGCAATTACACGAATCCCAACGAGAAGAAGATTGAGAAGAAAAGAGCAATTAGAAGATTGATTGAGAAGATTTGAGAAGAAGATTGATTGTCGCAAAATGGGGAGAAAATTTAGCTGCCCGGCAATCGGAAGTTTCGATTTAAGAAAATTGCCTTGAAAATATTTTTCATTTTTTTTTTATTTAGGAAGATGACGTGCCATAGTTAGGATTAATTAAACACGTAAAATGGGTTAAAATAAAAAGATTAAAACATATGTAGGTCGAATCATAAATAATAAAAGTTTTCAAAATTTGAAATTTCTCAAAACAAGCCCCACCTATTCACCTCGCTTAATCGAAATTCATCAAGGCAAAAAGCGTTTTTTTTTAACCAAAGGGAGACTGCGATTTTTTTCGATCGAACCTACAAATTTGCACCCTAAAATCAATTTCTTGAATCCTAAACCTAATATAATCACGATTTTCGGCGATATAGTCGTAATTTTCGATCGATTTCCTGAACCCTAAAATCGATTTCTTGAACCCTAAACGGAATCTGTACGATTTTTGACGATACAGTCCACATTTCCGATCGAAACTGCAAACTTTGACACCAAATTCAATCCAAAACCATGGATGACACTCACAATGAGGACGAAAACCCAACGTCACTTCGAATCCTAAATTCCAGTGGCGCAAGCAGTTCAATGGCTGCTCTGGTGGATCATCCGATCAGTGAAGGTGGTCCACAGGCAGAGGAGACGCTGGCGGCACAAGAACAGAGGGAAGAATCGGCAAACGATTCTGAAGATGAGGAGTCAGGCGAGAATTCAGGCCAGGAGGAAGAGTCCGACGAGAATTCAGGCTAGGAGGAGGAGTCCAAGGATTCAGGCGACGAGGAGAAGGCCGGCGAAGAAAGGGTACATTGTTTTGGGAATATTGCTTGTACTGTCGCTTAAGCGATCATTTGTATCACTTAAGCGATTGATTCAATTTACTCTTGGTCGCTTAAGCGATTTCAGATCGCTTAAGCAATCTTGTCGAGGCAGAATCATAGATATAATAAGCGATCTTTTGTATCGCTTAAGAGATTCTTTCAGTTTACTCTTGGTCACTTAAGCGATTTCAAATCGCTTAAGCGATCTTGCACAAGGCAGAGTCAAGATCTCTTAAGCGATCCGAAATCGCTTAAGCGACTACAGTGGTAATTTTTTGTTGCTGATATTTTGTTTATTAGTTGTTTTGGTTTATTTTTGTTGCTGACATTTTGTTTATATCGATTGTGCAGATTGTGCGGACCGTAAACTGTAGAGACTACAAGTTGGAGCCTATAAGTGAGAAGGTACCCCACTTCCCTGCAAGGGTGACGGTGAGGTCGAGTTGGGATGTTTTTGACAGAATACGGGACATTTAGCTGGAATGAGGCATGGTGAAAGAGATTTCCGTCGCACTTGTTTCGGTCAGTTTTTAAAAATCAGAACAAATTGGAAAAAGGCATTTTGGGGGCAGAGAGTGCATTCCATGTTGCTGCACTCAGTAAAATGCAAAAAAAAACAAAAAAAAAAAAAAAGGTGGTTCGTGGTGGACAGAAAGCCACTACAGTTTGCGATGATGGAGTATGCCTTGGTGACGGGCTTAGGATGTAGGGAAGTGCCAAATAAGGCAGAGGCAGACACAATAAGGACGAGTCCGGGATCCATAAGGTTTCGTAAGAAGGTTTTGTAGGGGGCAAAGTCTATTACAAGACACGTTTTAGAGGAGAGGCTAGAAACAGTTTGGTTTAATGATGGAGAGAAGATAAAAGTGTGCTTTCTATTGTTTTTACATTCTATATTATTGGCTGGTGACTCAACAAAAGCTGTTGAGAAAGATTGGTTGTTGTTTGCAAACGACTTGGAGTTCTTTAATTCTTATCCGTGGGGACGGATATCATTTGAGCGAACCACCAACGGCCTAAAAAAACCAGGCATGGCGTTAAAGCATGCCCAATGGGTTGGGAAGGATAAACCATGCAAGCACGTATAATTTGTTTGGCTTTCCATGGGCAATGTAGGTAAATATTAATAGCTTTCTGTTATATTTTTTATAATATATGTGTTTGAATTATGATATGGACTGTTTTTTTACAATGTATGCTTGGATGTACGAGGCCATCCCTGTCTTCGCCAAGGCGGGGGGGAGGAGCAACAGTTTAGATGTGTAACAGCAATTTCCTAGGATGTTGCGGTGGCATGTCGAGAGCTGTAACCATTGGGATTATGGCCAATTAGAGATTGAGATTCAAGCAGCTGGGGTAAGATTGAAGGATTAAGCTTTTGAATATGCAGTTGCTTTAAAATGTCGCTTTAATCTGATTGATTTTGTTTCTTGTTGTAGGGAGTCGTTCATCCCTTTCTCACCGCTACTAGGGATGAAGCAGAAAAGGACTATGTCACATCTTTCAAAGCACTAGAGGGATAGACCGCCTGATACGGGACCTAAGAGGGGTCACGCATGTGACGGCAGTTGCAGGGTCATTGCTTGACAACGTGGTTGATGCCGAGGATTATGAAGCTCCAATGGGCGGAAGGCCCGAGGATGAGAAGGAGAAGAGGGAGGAAGAGGTTCGTATGCCTCAGCAAACCAGTACAAGTACCGCTTTGCCGAGTCATCGACGTCGGGAGAATGAGGTTGTTGACCTCATAAACAGCCTGTTTGAGAGTTTTACAACAGCCGTTTATGCAAGGTTTGACAAGATAGAAGAGTGCATGAAAAGGGTGGAGGAGAAAGTGGATAAGCTGGCAGAGAAAGTTGGTACAGTGGAGGAGGAAGTTGGTACAATGGAGAAGGAAGTTAGTGAGAATTAAAGGCGGTTAAAGTGCAAACTGGCTTGAAAAGAGAGAGCCGAAAAAGCAAGTTTGTGAAATTGCCTTACATGGTAGTGACACATGTAAAGAAGAAGAAGACTAAGAAACAAATGGAGGAAGAACCAGAAATGGAGGAGGTTGAGGAGGTTGGTGGAGGAAGTGGGGCGGTGATAATGGAGGAGGGCGAGGTGGGAGGCGAAGGAAGCAGGGATGTAAAAATGGAGGAAGGGGGAGGAAATGGGCAAGCGAAATTGGACTCAAATGTCGATTTGTATAGGCCAATAGAGGAAAAGAAAAAACTCTTCTATGCATATTACAATGGATTAGGAAGTAATGCCCATATAAAGTGTAAGACATGGGATTATCCCTGGGAATGGTTTGAGAAGTTGTTAACGATGGGCACGTGGCTTGAGGACTCGGTGAGTTATTTTCGCTTAATTTTCCTTATTTGCCTATGTTTTCCATACTTATCTTGTTGTTTTTATTTGATGCAGCACATCGATGAGATATTGGCACTGATGAGGCTATGACAGACTACTGATGCTGATCTATTGTATCCCAAATGTGTCATCACCGATGTGGCGTTTGGCCAAGCGCTTGTTTCAGCATATCGCACTTTAATTAAAAATGTCGTTGCTAGTGGTGCAACAAAAGGACCGAAGTGAAAAAGATTGGCCCCAGTACAGTTGGACTGCATCCTTGATGATTTTCATTTTGATGACAGAATTATATAGTATATACGGGGGGATCAGCCCAAATATGGTCACGGTTGGGCCTTTGTTAAAAGAGTGTACTGCATCATGCTCGTCAAACAGATGCACTAGGTAGTAGTCGTTGCGCATCTAGAGGAGGGATTGTTGAAGATCCTTGACTGCAACCCAACTATTTGTCGAGACAAGTAGTTGGAGGTCGAGTTGGAACCATTGTCCAGGTTGTTCTCGCGGCTGTTGCGTGACAGCAGGATGTTTGGGCACTTGGGTGATCAAGTACTAACCGAAAAGTGGCCAATTAAGAACTCTACCGGCCCAATAAATGAGTCAAGGTAAATTTTGTATAAAACTAACTTACATAATATAATTGTTCTATAAGTTTATTCTAACGCTAATATTTTCTTCCTATTGTAGTGCTGAATGTGGGGCATATGCCCTGAAATTTATTGAGTTCGACATGACTAACACCCCGATGGATGGGTTGAATGACGAAACAATGAGAGACTGTCGGGAGGTCGGATGAGTTGGCTACTTATTTTGAGGTTCCATCTTGCACTTGTGGGGCTGGAAAGGGGATTTTAGCAGAAAAGGAAAAAGAGAAGACTCATTAATTCCTTGTGGGTCTAAATGATCAATATGGACTCATTCGTTCCCAAATAATAAACATGGAGCCTTTCCTTACACTCAACAAAGCCTATGCACTTGTGAAAAAAGAGGAGAAGCAGCAAAGTGTTGTTGTAACTCGAACACAAATAGTGGAGGCAACCGCCTTTGCCGCTAAACACACAAGTCATCCCAAGGCTGATATCTGGAAAGAGCAATCACGAGGGGCTATCAAGAATAGGTGTGTGCACTGTAGTTTCATAGGTCATACAAAGGAGACATGTTTTAAAATTGTTGGATACCCACCAGGATGGTAAAGCAAAAAGAAATTCACCAAAGGGGGAACAGATCCAGCCTCTGTCAACAACATCATTTCGGGTCCTCAACAGTCTTCGAATGCGGGCTTTACTCTTATGTAAGAACAGTATGGTCAACTTATGTCCTTATAGTCTTCTGATAGAAATCCTAACATAGCAAATTATGTTGGTAACATATCTGAACCCCTTACAAAACTTTTTGATTGGATTCTAGATTCTGGTGCTTTGGAACATTTCACTTCCAATAAATCCTTTCTTTTTTATATAACATCTTCGGACTATTCCTTACTTGTTAGATTACCCAATGGGTCAACCTTGCCTATACATTCTCATAGTAAAACGATGTTATCCAACATCAATTTAAACAATGTTCTCTATGTACCATCTTTCAAATGTAATTTATTTCCATAAGTAAACTGACAAGAGATCTTAATTGCTCCATGACTTTGTTTCCTACATTTTGCATATTGCAAGACCTCACCTCGAAGAAGCTGATTGGAATGGGTGAATTGTGTGATGGCTTATACTACTTCAGTGGGCTTCGCATACCTTTTGTTGCCGCTACTTCCTGTTCTCCCCCACCATTGACCGAGGAGCAATCTCCTCCTTCTATTCCTCTGCGGCCACAACAAGTAAGATGTCCACCTACTCGTTTTAAGGATTATGTATGTCAGCTCCCTGAAGCAGAAAAGTTACCACCACCTACGTCCAATGCAGTTTCTTCAGGTAAACCTTATCCTATTTCTTGTCATTTATCCTATTCTCATTTTGCTTTGTCGCATCAAGCCTTCTTTGCTAACATTTCTATTCATAGTGAGCCTAAATCTTATTCGCAGATTGTTAAGGATCCGAGATGGTGTGAGGCCATGGCACAAGAAATCTCTGCTTTAGAGAAAAATAATACTTGGAGCTTAGAACATCTCCCTCAAGGAAAGAACCCAATTGGCTCTCGGTGGGTGTTTAAAATTAAACACAACTCTGATGGTTCTGTGGAACGGTACAAAGCCAGGCTGGTGGCAAAAGGGTATACATAGATTGAAGGTCTAGACTACACATAGACTTTTGCGCCGATAGCAAAATTGACCACTTTTAGATGCTTGTTGGTTGTCACTGCTGCTAAGAATTGGGAACTTCACCCATTAGATGTCAACAATGCATTTCTTTATGGTGATTTACATGAAGAGGTTTACATGTCTCCACCTCTTGGTTTTACAACACCAGGGGATACTTGTGTGTATCGGCTCCATAAGTCTCTATATGGTTTGATAAATTTTCTTCCTCATCGCAAAAATTTGGTTTCATACAGTCTAAGAATGATTCCTCATTGTTTACCTTGACTAAGGGAAAATCCTTCCTTGCCCTCTTAGTTTACGTGGATGATATGATTATCGTTGGGAATGATGCTTTACATATTCAAGAATTCAAGCATTATCTTAGTGATTTTCTTTTATTAAGATCTCAGTCATCATAAATACTTCCTTGGCTTAGAGGTTGCATGTTGATTCTTCTTTGCCAAAGAAAATATACCCTTGCTATCTTGACAGAAACGGGCATGATCGGTTGTAAACCTGCATCTTTTCCTCTTCCACAAAAAAAATCATTTATCTTCCGATTGTGGGGAACTTTTGAAGGATCCAGGACAATACTGTCGCTTGGTTGGTCATCTAATTTATCTTACGATTACTCATCCCGACATCCCTTATGCTGTTCATATTCTTGCTCAATTCATGCAAAAACCTTGTCAACCTCATCATGATGCAGTGACATATGTTCTTCGATATCTCAAAGCCTCCCCTAATCAAGGAATTTTCTTTAGCTCCAGTTTTGGTTTTTGTCTTAAAGGCTACTGTGATGCTGATTGGGCCAGTTGCCCGATGTTTAGAAGATCAATTATTAGTTATTTTTATCTTCTTTGGTTCCTCCCTTATCACTTGGAAATAAAAAAAGCAACAAATTGTTTCTAGATCCTCTGCTGAAGCTGAATATCGCTCCATGGCATCTACCACTAGTGAACTTGTCTAGTTATGACGGTTACTTGCTGATCTCACTATCTCTCCTCTACAACCTATGGACTTACATTGTGAAAATCAAGATGCCCTTCATATCGCAGCTAACCCCGTTTTTCATGAGCGGATGAAACGCATTGAAATTGATTGTCATTTTGTTCGTAAACGCTTGCAATCTCATGACATTCGCACCCGATATGTTCCTACACAACTTCAACTCGCAAACATTTTCACCAAGGCCCTCGAATGTGATCAATTTATATTCCTACTACACAAGTTGCGCATTCGTAATCTTCATGCTCCAACTTGAGGGGGGATATTGGAGATAAACATTATATTGGAGATATACATTAGCTGTATTGGAGATAAACATTAGCTGTTGAATCTTTTATTTAATAAATATTAGTTGTATTTCCTTCTTAGCTAGATTAGCTTATTTTTTTGCTGATTTCTCTCCTAAATTTCATCAATGTATCGTGCATATGAAGACATATGGTGAAATAGAAAAACTTACACTTTGCCATTATTTTACATGTATTATGGAGAATTAACAGAAATTTTTGGTGAATTAGATCATTGTGATAAGATGATCATGGAGAATGGAAAAAATGTTGAATCTTATCAAAAATCAGTTCAGCGACAAAAGGGTGCATANTCAAGACTCACCACAACCTCCCTAAAAGGTCCATTTCCAGCATAACCAGTCAGATTATTTTCGGCAATGTAATCATTCGGAAGATTTCCATACCAAAATTCATCATTCTCATGAAAAGAAACATACACCTCCAACACAGCTCTATATACATTTTGAGGAATCTTGAATTCCTTCACCTGAGCATCAGTTGAATTCTCAATCTCAAACCACAACCCATCATTTCCCGGCGAATTTCGTGAAATGGGCAAAATCAAATCAGCCTTGGGACTATACCCAGATTTCAAATTATGCTTCAAAACATGCTCATTCCTATCAAAACCCCCTTCAGCAGGATAAAAATACATAGTTATATCGACATGATACACACCAGTATAAGTTTTATCAACAAGATTACCCATATAAACAGCAAAAGTTTGAGTTTCATTCTTAAGAAGCAACGAATAGTACCTCGTTATATCCTTCTCAACACTCCAAATTATCCCAGTAGCCCTCGGTTCAGCTGTACAACTTCTTAAAAGCTCAACCCCACCTAACCAAACCCCAAAAATGCGGTCAAATTGTCTTCCTTTACAAGTGGCATTCCATTCGAGGACGATCGTGGAGAACTTCTGGGAAGAACAATGAGTAGGCGGCGTGTAGTTAGCAGTAACCGGGGGTTTCCCGTATGTGTAGCCAAAGTCATGGCGGAGAATTTGATGCGAACAAGGTTCGGTGTTGGGATGCTTAATGGGTTTGGTTACTTCAAAGAAACGAGTTGGTGGGGTATCATTGAGAGGGAGAGTGAGGAGTTGTGAATCGTAAAGATTTGAGGAATTGTGAAGAAGGGCTTTCGTGTTGTGGAGATTGGCTGAAGCAGAGAGAAAGAGAGAGAGGAAGAGGACGAGGAGGAGAGTGAAGTGAAAGGAAGCCATGAATGTGAGAAAATTTAGCTACCCGGCCATCCTCAGTTTCGATTTTAGAAAATGGCCTTAAACTGTTTTTCAATTTTTTTTAATTTAGAGAAGATGACGTGGCATAATTAGAATTAATTAAACACCTAAAAGGGGTTAAAATAAAAATACTAAAACATATGTGAGCCAAATAAGATCTAATGAAAGTTTTTAAAATTTGAAATTTCTCAAAACAAGCCCCACTATTCACCTTGCTTAATCGAAAATCATTACGGCAAAAAGCGATATCTTGAACCAAAGAGAGACGTGATTTTTTCCGATCGAACACCTACAAATTTGTACCCTAAATCAATTTCTTGAACCCTAAACCGAATACAGTCGCGATTTCTGGCACTATAGTTACGATTTCCGATCGATTTGTTGAACCCTAAAATCGATTTCCTTAACCGTAAACGGAATCTGTGCCATTTCCAGCGATACAGTCCACATTTCCGATCAAAACTGCAAACTTTGACACCAAATTCAATCCAAAATCATGGCTGACACTGACAATGAGGAGGAAAGCCCAACGCCACTTCGAATCCTAGATTCCGGTGGCGCAAGCAGTTCAATGGCTGCTCCGGTGGATCATCCGACCAGTGAAGGTAGTCCACACGCAGAGGAGACGCCGGTGGCACAAGAATAGAGGGAAGAACCTGCAAACAGTTCTGAAGACAAGGAGTCAGGCGAGAATTCAGGCCAGGAGAAGTCATCCGAGGATTCAAGCGACGAGGAGGAGGCTGGCGAAGATAGGGTACGTTGTTTGGGAATATTGCTTGTACTTTCGCTTAAGCGATCATTTGTATCGCTTAAGCGATTATTCTGTTTTACTCGTGATCGCACTCATGATCGCTAAAGCTATAAAAAGGATCGCTTAAGCGATCTGAGATCTGGGCAGATGATTCTGCCAGACCTAAGATCGCTTAAGCGATCATGAGTGTTTGCTCTTGGTCGCTTAAGCGATCTTAGGTCTGGGCAGAATCACAGATATAATAAGCGATCTGTTATATCGCTTAAGAGATTCTCAGTTAACTCTTGGTCGCTTAAGCAATTTCAAATCGCTTAAGCGATCTTGCACGAGGCAGAGTCAAGATTTCTTAAGTGATCCGAGATCGCTTAAGCGACTACAGTGGTTTTGATTTATTTTTGTTGCTGACATTTTATTTATATCGATTGTGCAGATTGTGCGGACCGTAAACTGTAGAGAGTACGAGTTGGAGCCTATAAGTGAGAAGGTACCCTACTTCCTTGCAAGAGGAGGTTGAGTTGGGAGGTTTTTGACAGAATAAGGGCCATTTTAGCTGGAATGAGGCATGGTGAAAGAGATTTCGGTTAGTTTTTAAGAATCGGAACAAATTGGAAAAAGTCATTTTGGGGGCAAGGAGTGCATTACATGTTGATGCACTCAGTAAAATGCAACAAAAGAAATGAAATGTGGTTCGTGGTGGACGGAAAGCCACTACGGTTTGCTATGATGGAGTATGCCTTGGTGACGGGCTTAGGATGCGGGAAAGTGCCAACTAAGGCGGAGGCAGACGCAATAAGGACGAGTCTGGAGCCATAAGGTTTCGTAATAAGGTTTTGCAAGGGGCAAAGTCTAGTACAGGACACGTTTTAGAGGAGAGGCTAGATACAGTTCGGTTTAGTGATGCAGAGAAGATAAAAGTGTGTTTGATATTGTTTTGACATTCTATCTTATTGGCTGGTGACTCAACAAAAGCTGTTGAGAAAGACTGGTTGTTGTTTGCAAGCGACTTGGAGTTCTTTAATTCTTATCCGTGGGGACGAATATCATTTGAGCGAACCATAAAGAGCCTGAAAAAACCAGACATGGCGTTAAAGCATGTCGAATGGGGCGGGAAGGCTAAACCAAGCACGTATAATTTGTTTGGCTTCCCATGGGCAATGCAAGTAAATATTAATAGCTCTCTGTTATATTTTTTATAATATATGTGTTTGAATAATGACATGGACTGTTTTTTTACAATGTAGGCTTGGATGTACGAGGCTATCCTTGTCTTCGCTAAGGGGGGGGGGAGGAGCAACAGTTTGGATGTGCAACAACAATTTCCTAAGATGTTGCGGTGGCATGTCGGGAGGTGTAACCATTGGGATTATGGCCAATTAGAGATTGAGATTCAAGCGACTGGGGTAAGATTGAAGGATTATGCTTTTGAATATGCAGTTGCTTTTTGATTTTGCTTCAATCTGATTGATTTTTATTTCTTATTGCAGGGAGTCGTGCGTCCATTTCTCACCGCTATTGGGGATGAAGCGGAAGAGGACTATGTCACATCTTTCAGAGCAATGGAGGATGAAAGGGATGAACGGATAGACCGCCTGATGCGGGACCTAAAAGGGGTCACACATGTGACGGCAGTTGCAGGGCCATTGCTTGACAATGTCGTTGATGCTGAGGATTATGAAGCTCCAATGGGCGGGAGGCCCGAGGATGAGGAGGAGAAGAGGGAGGAAGAGGTTCGTATGCCTCAGCAAATCGGTACAACAAGTATCGCTTTGCTGAGACATCGGCGTGGGGAGAATGAGGTTGTTGACCTCATAAACGGCCTGTTTGAGAGTTTTACAACAGCCGTTTATGCAAGGTTTGACAAGATGGAAGAAATAATGAAAAGGGTGGAGGAGAAAGTGGATAAGTTGGGAGAGAAAGTAGGTACAATGGAGGGCGAAGTTAGTACAATGGAGGAGGAAGTTGGTGGAGAATTAAAGGCGGTTGAAGTGCAAACTGGCTTGAAAAGAGAAAGCCGAAAGAGCAAGTTTGTGAAATTGGCTTACATGGTAGTGACACAGGTAAAGAAGAAGAAAATGAAGAAACAAATGGAGGAACAACCAGAAATGGAGGAGGTTGAGGAGGTTGGTGGTGGAAATGGGGCGGTGATAATGGAGGAGGGGGAGGTGGGAGGCGAAGGAAGCGGGGATGTAAAAATGGAGGAAGGGGGAGGAAGTGGGGAAGGGAAATTGGACTCAAATGTCGATTTGTATAGGCCAATAGAGGAAAAGAAAAAACTCTTTTATGCCTATTACAATGGATCGGGAATTGATGGCCATATAAAGTGTAAGACAGGGGATTATCCCCGGGAATGGTTTAAGAAGTTGTTGACGATGGGGACGTGGCTTGAGGACTCGGTGAGTTATGTTCACTTAATTTTCCTTATTTTTTCCTGTGTTTCCTAACTATCTTGTGTTTTTATTGATGCAGCACATCGATGAGATATTGTCATTGATGAGGCTACGACAGACTGTGATTGTGATCTGTTGTATCCCGACTGTGCTTATCACCGATGTGGCGTTGGGCAAACGCTTGTTTCAGCATATCGCACTTTAATTAAAAATGCAGTTGCTAGTGGTGTAGCAAAAGGATCGAAGCGAAAAACGATTGGCCACACAACAGTTGGACTCATCCCTGATGATCTCCAGTTTGATGAAGGATTAGTAGTACGTAGGGGGGATCGCCCAAATATGGCCAAGGTTGGGCCTGGTTAAAGAGGTGTACTACATCATCCTCGTCAAACAGAGCACTGGATAGCAGTTATTGCGCTCTAGAGGAGGGGTTGCGAAGATCCTTGACTGCAACCCAACCTATTTGGCGAGACAAGCAGTGGGAGGTAGAGTTGGAGCCACTGTCCGGTTGTTCCCGTGGTGTGTGCATGACAGCGGGGGTTTGGGCATGGGTGGATCAGTACTAACCGGAAGTGGCCAATTCAGCGCTCACTACTGCCCAATAATGAGTCAAGGTAAATTTTGTATAAAACTAAACCTTACATAATACAATTGTTCTATAGTTTATTATATGCTAATGTTTTTCTATTGTAGATTGAATGTGGGCATAGCCCTGAAAATTATTCAGTTTGACAGACCAACAGCTGATAGACAACTTGAATGATGAAACAGATGAGACTGTCAGGAGCGCTGGGTGGCGATGCTTCCATGGGAGATGGATCCGTTTTGAGTGACCAGAACCCAATCAAAGGTATGAAGTTGGAGGCTGAATTTTGTAGTTTATGTGATGTTGATGTTCATATTTGGGTTGTGGTGCTGTGCTGCAGGTGTCATGCTTATGTGGAGTTTACGAAAGAGACGGACTAGAGTGAACTTCTAATACACACTCTGTAAACTTTTTTATGTGTTTTTTTTTTAATTTACAAAAGCTGACGTGTTGCAGGGTGGCCCGGATATTTGTTGCAGGTTCAGGCAGGGTTGTTGGCAAAAAATTCGAAAACTTCTCAAAGGCTGGTGGCAAGAGGAGGCATACAATAAAGGGATTGTGCAAAGGTGTTAGTGACATTAAATCTTTGGCATCAAAAAGTAAATTAAGGCAGAGTGTATAGGAAATTGTAAATAATTTACTATGTATGGTGGGTCATGTAAAGAATTGGATCTGACATTTGGGAGATATTTTGTTGTCACAGATAGATAATTCATCAGCAGTTTATTTAATATGTATGTGGGATCATTTGCTGCACAAGCGGTATGGTTTTTTAGCGTTTTGTTTCATTTGTGTATCGTACAACGTGTGATGTATGGTGTGAATTGATCACCACAGTTGGGGGTAATGGTTAGCTTGTCAAAATATTTCGATTTTTGCTGCATCCATGCCTATTTTTTATTTTGTGTTTCGATAAACAGTTACATTGATGTCTCTATATTTTGATTTGTGATGAATTAGATTGATATAAATTACTAATTTTGCGATACAAATTCTTTCGGATTGGGAGGAAATGAGTGATGTACAAATGTTTCTCAATCACAGTCATTTCAACTTAATTAACTTAAAGACAGCCATGGTACCAAACAATTACGTATGACTGATCACAATCTCTCTTAAACGACCAAGACTTTTCAGAAACGATCACTTAAGTGATCCTAAATCGCTTAAGCGACAGACAGGTCTTAAGAAGATCGCTTAAGCGAATAATAAGGTCGCTTAAGCGATCATAGTCTGGGAAGATGTCATTTTGCCTGAAAAGATCGCAAGTGACCAAGAGTCTTTTAGGAAGAATCGCTTAAGCGATACTTAAGGTCGTTTAAGCAATCATAGTCTGGGCAGATGCATTCGCTCGAAAGATCGCTTAAGCGATCATAAATCGCTTAAGTGACCAAGGTCTTTTACGACACAGCTTAAGCGATATAAATGGATCGCTTAAGCGATCATAGATCTGGGCAGATCATTTGCCTCGGAAAAGATCGCTTAAACGACCAAGAACCTTTGACGAAAATCGCTTAAGCGATACAAATGGATCGCTTAAGCGACCAGCAGTAAAAGCAAAGAATCGCTTAAGCGATACAGATGAATCGATTAAGCGACCAGAGTAAAAGCACGAACGCTTAACCAATCCTATGTATTCGGATATTATTTATTGTATTTTAGAGCATCGGTTAAGCGATCCCGCTATACTAAATTTATAGGGTTTACGATTGTCGTGCAACTTGACCGTTATTATATTTATATTAAACATATAGTCTTTTACGTCAGTATGAAACATATAGGGTTTACGATTCGTTCAGTGCAGCTTGCCGTTATTATATTTATATAAACATATAGTTCTTTTACGTCAGTATGAAAAATATAGGGTTTAGATTCGTTCAGTGCAGCTTGACCGTTATTATATTTATATTAAACATATAGTTCTTTTACGTCAGTATGAAACATATAGGGTTTATGATTCGTTCAGTGCGCTGACTGTTTATATTATATAAACATATAGTTCTTTTACGTCAATGTGAAACATATAGGTTTACGATCGTTCAGTGCAGCTGACCGTTATTATATTATATTAAACATATAGTTCTTTTACGTCAGTATGAAACATATAGGGTTACGATTCGTTCAGTGCAGCTGACCATGTATTATATTTATATTAAACAGATAGTTCTTTTACGTCAATGTGAAACATATAGGGTTTACGATTCGTTCAGTGCAGCTTGACCGTTATTATATTATATTAAAAATGTTCTTTTACGTCAAGTGGAAACATATAGGGTTTACGATTCGTTCAGTGCAGCTTGATCGTTATTATTTATATTAAACATATAGTTCTTTTACGTCAATGTGAAACATATAGGGTTTACGATTCGTTCAGTGCACTTGACCGTTTTATATTATATTAAACATATAGTTCTTACGTCAGTATGAAAAATATAGGGTTTACGATTCGTTCATGCAGCTTGACCGTTATTATTTATTATTAACATATAGTTCTTTTACGTCAGTATGAAACATAAGGGTTTACGATTCGTTCAGTGCAGCCTGACCATTATTATATTTATATTAAACAGATAGTTCTTTTACGTCAATGTGAAACATATAGGGTTTACGATTCGTTCAGTGCAGCTTGACCGTTATTATATTATATTAAACAATAGTTCTTTACGTCAGTATGAAACATATAGGGTTTACGATTCGTTCAGTGCACCATGGCGTTATTATATTTATATTAAACATATAGTTCTCTTACGTCAGTATGAAACATCATAGGGTTACGATTCGTTCAGTGGAACCTGTTTACGGTTATGCGAAACATATGGAGTTTACGATTCGTTCAGTTAATTTTATATTTGTTGTTTAATGTATTAGGAAATATTAGTATATTTTTAATTAATTTTAGACCCATTAAGTGAATTAATTTCATTAATACCGAAGAAAAAAGTTTAAAAATAACAAAAACACCCCCACCCACCCAACTTCCCAGATTCTGGCTACTGCGACAGCAACAAATGACCAGAAATGGCCGGTAATGGCCAGTTGTGACCTTTTTCGGCCAAATCCACCGTGGATCTGGCCGAAAAAGCCACATCTGGCCGTCATGGACTTTCAAAGAAATGGCCGACGTTGACAGTCAACGATGCCAAATGTTGGCCATCGTTGACTGACAAGACGGCCATATATTTGGCTATTGCAGACGGCAAGATCTGGACTTTTTTCGTTCGCTACGGGCAGATTGGCAGTATCGTTTGGCCTTTCCAGGCCACATCCGTGGTCGTCTGGTTGAAAAAGGCCATATAGAGGCCCTATCGGCTAGATCCAACCACTGTGCATTGTAATGCCCTTTCCCGGTAAGATTCCTGGTGGTGGCCAGAATTGACACTGTGGGTAGGTGGGGGTGTATCTGTTAAATTTTAAAACCATTTGCACAAAATGCTTAGCGATCATGTGTAGCAGTAGCAAATCTGCCCAAGTGCATGATCGCTTAAGTGATCCGTGATATCGGTAAGCGAATCTGTTTTTTCCATGGTCGATTAAGCGATCGTGGATCACTTAAGCGATCATTTGATGGGCATCACATTAGTCCAGGTGCAATCGCTTAAAGATCCGCTGATATCGCTTAAGCGATCTGGTTATGAAAACACTTTGTCGCTTCAGCGATACATTTAGTCGCTTAGCGATCATGGGCATATAACTTTGCAACCTTTCTCTGAATTTTGACAAACTAAAATTACCAACACGTATTAATTCCCTACTTTTTCCTCAATTTGACAACCTAATTCAAACTAAAATCACCAACAAATATTTAGACCATGTAATAAGGAAAACAATATAAAGAATGATTTATTAAAGGTAACAATAAAATTTAAAGCATCAATATTGAAAACAATAACTCATCAACGGTTGCCCTTCGCAACTCCGAATTTCATCATTCTTCGCACCTAATTACTTCTGGCAACTGCTTCTCTTGTGGCCAGGTTGCTTGCAAATTGAGCACTTATCATTTCGGGGAACCTCAAAGGCTGATGGAATACGCTTAACTTTTTTTTCCCCTTTGGCGTCTTCTGAATGGCGGCTGGTGATAATGTCAGCACCTCTGGCGGCACTACCCATTGCTCTTCTGGAGGCACCATTATACATTTCTGAATAAGCTAGCATGTAGTGATCTGTCATATAGAGAGGGGAGCAAGTTCCATGTAAATCTTGAACCAAAATCGGCTTCCGTTGGTGTTTCAGTGTTGCTAGCATGAGGACAAGGTAAACATTGAAGCAAGCACTTTACAGCTGCGTTTTGTACAAGGTTAAATAGGGCATCCGGACCATAGCCGCGCACAGTGAACTCTTGAGCATAAGTGGATAGACAAATAGTGCATTTGACAGTTCCACATGTTCTCGCAATATTTTTCAGCTGACGGAACAAGGGTTATAGTAAAATTATCTGACCGTAGCCGCTCATGGAACCACCGCGACAATGTCCTCTGGATTGCATCAAAAAGTGCAACTATTGGAAACTCTCTTTCTATTAACAACTTCGAATTATGGACTCAGCGTATGTTGTGGTCATGACATAAACCTTCTTCCAAGAAAGTAAGCTACATCATCTCCGAAACCAACATCATGCTCAAGATACTTAGCAACTCTCACCTGATTCGGATGGAAGTGCTCCTCGAACTCATCAAACCAATAAGCTTTTGCTGCCATGTAGTATGTCTGAAGGAGGCCAGCACACTTAAACTTTTGTTTTATGTTCTCACCAAGGTGCCTCATACAGAATCCGTGATGTGCTTGACGGTAAATAGTGGCAATCCCCTTCTTTATAGAGTTGTGCCTATCGGATATTATGCACAACTCGTCATTGTCAGGCACTATCGTACGTAACTGCTGAAAAAACCAAGTCCACGACTCGTCATTCTCAGAGTCAACCACACACCATGCAACAGGATATGTGTGATTCTCACTGTCTTGTGTAGTGGCCACCAATAATGTACTTCCATACTTTCCTGTTAGAAAGCAACCATCAACAGCCAACACCTTTCTCATGTTTACAAAACCCCTTATAGCAGAACCATAAGCAACAAAAAAATATTTAAGCAACCATCAACAGCCAACACCTTTCTCATGTTTACAAAACCCCTTATAGCAGAACCATAAGCAACAAAAAAATATTTAAACATCATATTCCTGTTCCACTTCAAAGCCGTCTTGCTACCTTGGTTTGTCAACTCAAGCATATAACAGTACGCTTCTAATACTACGTACCCGTGCTCCGGCGTGCCCCTCACAAAATCTTGTGCATGTTGTCTCCTTTTTCAGCATTTCCAGTAACTAACAGCATATCCCAACTCTGTGCGCACAAGCCTCTGAATGTCTTTAGGAGATGGACCTTTCCCTTCAACGAACCGACTTTTGACAAATTGTCCAATAACATCAGCGGAAGCTTGTCGATGATCACCTGAAATATGTCCCAAACCACATGTGTGCTCACGGGTATATGTGCTAAGAATAAATTTTTTCGACTCCGCCAACCTTCTACAATAAACCCGCCACTTGCATTTTCGGTCACGACATGCAACCGTCACAACCAATGAATTTGACTTTTTGGTGATGAACTCAAAATTACCTTTCACGGCAACAAGTTTTAGCTTCCTCACCACTTCCTCTTTGTTGTCAAATAAATATCCTATGCACAACTCCGATCCATCCGTAAAAACATGAGCTGTTTCACTACTATCTCCAATTGCCCTCTCTGAACTTGCATAAACAACCATAGTGTTCTCTTCCTCACAATCTACGCCTTCTGCATAATCTGTATTTAAAGGAATCTCTACATCTGTGGGAACATGTACAGGGTCCTCCTCCTCAACATTTTCATTCTGCCCCCCATCACCAACCTCTTCTACAGTGTCCTCCTCACCACCCCATTCACCGTCTACTCCTGATTTTTCAACTAACAAATCAATGGCCTCGTAGTTCAAATTAAAACCAAGCAAATCTCCGCCTACTTCCACGTTATCCCTTTCCTTTGAACCAACTTCCAACTGTTTTTCTACAAAAGAAACCCTTAAAATCGGTCTCGAACCATTATCGGCCACATCAATCATATATAACTTCACACTTTCGTCCGACTTTAATATAGCAGGAGGTACCTTATAATGTTCAGGAACTCTGCTTAAAAGATACTTCACAATTATATCACTACGCGAGCAACTCAAATTGCCTCTTCTAATTATTTCATTAATCAACCCATCAAAACTAATCTTTGTGCTCACAGCAATTGGTATAACTTCTTTGTGTTCCCAATCCACTTCCAGCAACTTTCTTCCTCCACCCACTTACCAAAATATTCAACACCCAAAACAACTTGTCCCATGTGTGATAATAGCCAACTACCTGTAATGCAAGAAAAAAAATATTCTTAAATGCTGTACCAAGGGTTCAAATATTTTAAAAAGAATCTGCACAATCGCTTATATGGTCTGCTTTATCGCATAAGCGATCATGGTTATTTATACTGGATCGCTTAAGCGATACACTTGATCGCTTAAGCGATCGAGTATAAATAACCATGATCGCTTAAGCAATCTGCTCCCATACACTTTTACCAGATCGCTTAAGCGATCTTTTGCCACACACCTGATCGCTTAAGCGACTTATCTGCAACATTACCAGACCTACCAGATCGCTTAAGCGATATACCAGATCGCTTAAGCGATCCATCGTACCCAGAACACATTTTCAGTCATCTCCACCTACAATCGATCCATCATACCCAGAACACAAATTTCAATCCTTTCAACTTGCATTACGTCAAACAAAACCCAACAACCTAACCAACTAAATCAAAATCATAACCCAAATGCCATCCATTATTAAATCTTTGTAAATCTAAATGTAAAATGTAAATAGGAGATACACATACTTATACGAAATGTCAGGAGGAGGACGAGGGGGATCTTTGGCCGAGAAGATGTTAATGGTGGAGGAAGAAGAAAATGTTAATGGCGGAGGAACAAGAAGATATAGAGGAATGAGGAAGAAGAAGATGTAGACGAAGAAGAAGATGCAGACGAAGAAGAAGAAGATGTAGACGAAGCTAAGAAGAAACAGCAACCAAGGTGGAGAGGCGTTAATGGCGGGAGGAAGAAGAAGGTGTTTGGGTTTGTTTGCAAGAATTTCAGGTTTTTGGGAATATAGTATAATTTTTAAAAGATTACATAATACTTCTTTAATTCTAATTAAGCACTAATTAAGTTTAATTACCCTTAATCAATAATATGGCTATTTAGTTAAAACTTTAAAACTTGATAGGCTTTTAATTAAATTCAAACTGCAGAGGTTGTTTTAATAAACTCCCCCCATGAATGTTAGGTGTTGGATTTTAGATTTTGGTTTTGTTTATTTTATGTTGATTTTAAGTTGTTTGAGTTGAAGACGATGACATTGAGTTTAGTTAAAAGCAATGCTGGTAAATGAGCAGTAATGATCAACTCTTTCCTACATAATCCATGCGGAATAAAAGGGCATTTCCATTGAGAAAATTGAGTAATACTATACATATATCATTTTCATACAACATTTCTCATACAATATTATGTGACAAGATATGATTGGTCAATTTAAAGTTAAAATTAAACTTTTACCCAATCATATCTTGCCACGTAACATTATATGAGAAATATTGTATGAGAATGATGTATGTGTAGTATTATTCGAGAAAATTTAGTGCCCGACCATCCCAAGTTTCCATTTAAGAAAATGGCCTTGAACATGTTTTTCATTTTTTTTTTAATTTAGAGAAGCTGACGCGGCATAGTTAGGATTCATTAAACACATAAAATGGGTTAAAATGAAAAGATTAAAACATATGTTGGACAAATCATAAATAATGAAAGTTTTTAAAATTTCAAATTTTAAAATGAGCCCCACCTATTCACCTCGCTTGATTGAAACTCATTAGGGCAAAAAGCAATTTCTTGAACCTAATGAAGACTGTGCGATTTCTGATCGAACCTGCAAATTTCCACACCATATTCAATCCTAAAATCAATTTCTTGAACCCTAAACGGAATACAGTCGCGATTTTCGACGATACAGTCGCGATTTTCGATCGATTTCTTGAACCCTAAAATCGATTTTTTGAACCCTAAACAGAATCTGTGCGATTTCGAAGATACAGTCCACATTTCCGATCAAAACCACAAATTTTGACACCAAATTCAATCCTAAACCATGGATGACATTCACAATGAGGAGGAAAACCCAACGCCACTTTGAAGCCTAGAGTCTGGTGGCACAAGCAGTTTAATGGCTACTCCAGTGGATCATCCGATCAGTGAAGGTGGTCCACATGCAGAGGAGACGATGGCAGCATAACAACAAAGAGAAGAATCGCAAAACAGTTCTGAAGAAGAGGAGGCAGGAAAGAATTCAGGCGAGGAGGAGGAGTTCGGTGAGAATCCAGGCCAAGAGGCCTGCGAGGATTGAGGCGACGAGGAGGAGGCCAGTGAGAATGCAGGTGACGAGGAGGCCGGCAAAGAAAGGGTATGTATTTGTTTTGGGAGTATTGCTCTATACTGTCGCTTAAGCGATCATTTGTATCACTTAAGCGATTAATCTCTTTTACGCATGGTTGCTTAAGCGATTCATTCAGTTTACTCTTAGTCGCTTAAGCGATTTTAGATCGCTTAAGCGATCTTGTCCGAGGCAGAATCATCTGCCTAGATCTAAGATCATTTGTATCACTTAAGTGATTAATCTCTTTTACTCATGGTCGCTTAAGCGATTCATTCAATTTACTCTTGGTTGCTTAAGCGATTTTTAAGCGATCTTTTTCGAGGCAGAGTCATCTGTCTAGATCTAAGATCGCTTAAGCGATATTCTTTCAGTTTACTCTTGGTCGCTTAAGTGATCCGAAATCGCTTAAGCGACCACAGAGGTAATTTTTTTGTTGCTGATATTTTATTTATTAGTTGTTTTGGTTTATTTTTGTTGTTGACATTTTGTTTATATCGATTGTGCAGATTGTGTGGACCGTAAACTTTAGAGACTATGGGTTGGAGCTTGTAAGCGATGATGTACCATACTTCCCTGTAAGGGTGACAGTCAGGTCGAGTTGGGATGTTTTTGACAGAATAAAGGAGATTATAGGTGGAATGAGGAATGGTGAAAAACGATTCTTAGAGACTTGTTTCAGTCAGCTTTTAAGAATTGGAGCGAATTGGAAAAAGGCGTTCTGGGTACAGGGAGTGCATTATATGTTGCTGCACTCAGTAAAATGCAAAAAAAAATAAAGAAATGTGGTTCATTGTGGACGGAAAGCCACTACGTTTTGGGATGATGGAATATGCCTTGGTGACAGGCTTAGGATGTGGGAAATTGTCAAATGAGAAAGAGGCAGACGCAATAAGGAAGAGTTTGGCAACCATAAGGTTTGCTGACAAGGTTTTGCAGGGGACAGCATCTATTACAGGACGCGTTTTAGAGCAGAGGCTAGGAACAGTTTGGTTTAATGATCGAGAGAAGTTAAAAGTGTGCTTGATATTGTTCTTACATTCGATCCTATTGGCTGGTGACTCAACAAAAGCTGTTGAGATGGATTGGTTGTTGTTTGCAAGTGACTTGAACTTCTTTAATTCTTATCCATGGGGACGAGTATCATTTGAGTTAACCATCCACTCCCTTCAAGCGAAAGACATGGCATTAAAGCAGTCCCAATGGGTCGGGAAGGACAAACCAAGCACGTACAATTTGATTGGCTTCCCATGGGCAATGCAGGTAAATATTAATAGCTTTTTGTTATATTTTTTGTAATATATGTGTTTGAATTATGATATGGACTGTTTTTTTACAATATAGGCTTGGATGTATGAGGCCATCCTTGTCTTTGCTAAGGCGGGAGGGAGGAGCAACAGTTTGGATGTGCAACAGCAATTTCCTAGGATGTTGCGGTGGCATGTCGAGAGGTGTAACCATTAGGATTACGACCAAATAGACATTGAGATTGAAGCGGCTGGGGTAAGATTAAAGGATTAAGCTTTTGAATATGTAGTTGCTTTAAAATGTTACTTCAATTTGATTGATTTTGTTTCTTATTGCAGGGAGTTGTCCGTCCTTTTCTCACCGCTACTGGGGATGAAGCGGAAATGGACTATGTCACATCTTTCGAAGCATTGGAGGATGAAAGGGATGAATAGATAGACCGCCTGATGCGGGACCTAGAAGGGGTCACGCATGTGACGGTAGTTGCAAGGCCACTGCTTGACAACGTGGTTGATGCCAAGGATGATGAAGCTCCAATCAGCGGGAGAGAGGAGGAAGAGGAGGAGAAGAGGGAGGAAGATGTTCGTTTACCTCAACAAATCGGTATAACAAGTACTGCTTTATCGAGACATCGACGTTAGGAGAATGAGGTGGTCGACCTCATAAACGGCCTGTTTGAGAGTTTTACAACAGCTGTTTATGACAGGTTTGACAAGATGGAAGAGCAAATGAAAAGGGTGGAGGAGAAGGTGGATAAGGTGGCAGAGAAAGTTGGTACAGTGGAGGAGGAAGTTGGTGGGGTATTAAAGGCGGTTGAAGTGCAACTTGGGCTGAAAAGAGAGAGCCGAAAGAGCAAGTTTGTCAAATCACCTTACACGGTAGTGACACAGGTAAAGAAGAGGAAAATTAAGAAACAAATGGAGGAAGAAGCAAAAATTGAGGAGGTTAAGGAGGTTGGTGGAGGAAGTGGAACAGTGATAATAGAGGAGGGTGAGGTGGGAGGCGAAGGAAGCGGGGATGTACAAATGGAGGAAGGGGGAGGAAGTTGGCAGGCGAAAATGGACTCAAAGGTCGATTTGTATAGGCCAATAAAGGAGGAAAAGAAAAAACTGTTCTATGCCTATTACAATGAATCAGGAAGTGATGCCCATATAAAGTGTAAGACAGGGGATTATGATCGGGAATGGTTTGAAAAGTTGTTGACGATGGGCAGTTGGCTTGAGGACTTGGTGAGTTATTTTTGCTTAATTTCCTTATTTTTGCTTATGTTTTCCATACTTATCTTGTTGTTTTCATTTGATACAGCACATCGATGAGATATTAGCACTGATAAGGGTACGACAGACCAGTAATTGTGATCTATTGTATCCTGATTGTGCCATCACTGATGTGGCGTTTGGCCAAACGCTTGTTTCGACATATCGCACTTTAATTAAAAATGCCATTGGTAGAGGTGCAGCAAAAGGAGCGAAGCGAAAAAGATCGGCCCCAGAATAGTTGGACTGCATCCCTGATGATTTTAAGTTTGATGACAGGATTATGCAGTATATATGGGGGGAAAGGTCCAAATATGGCCACGGTTGGGCAATGGTTAAAAAAGTCCACTACATCATCCTCGTCAGAGGGATGCACTAGTTAGTAGTCGTCGCGCACCTAGAGGAGGGGTTGTTGAAGATCCTTGACTGTAATCCAACTATTTGTCGAGACAAGTAGTTGGAGATCCAGTTGGAGCCACTGTCTAGGTTGTTCCCGCGGCTGTTGTGTGACAACGGGATGTTTGGGCACTTCGGTGATCAAGTACTAACCAAAAAGTGGCCACTTAAGCACTCTACCGTCCCAATAAATGAGTCAAGGTAAATTTTGTATAAACCTAACTTACATAATACAATTGTTCTATAAGTTTATTCTAATGCTAATGTCTTCTTCCTATTGTAGTGCTGAATGTGGGGCATATGCCTTAAAATTTATTCAGTTCGACATGACCAACACCCCAATGGACTGCTTGAATGACGAAACAATGAGTAACTGTCAAGAGCGCTGGGCTGTTGAGTGCTTCCAGTGGCATATGGATCTGTTTTGAGTGACCAGAACCCAATCAAAGGTATGAAAGTTGGACTTTGAATTTTGTAGTTTATGTGATGTTGATGTTGATATTTGGGTTATGGTGCTGATGCTGCAGGTGTCATGCTTATATGAAGCTTTACCGAAAGAGATGGACTGAGTGAACTTCTCAATCTTGCACTCTGTAACTTTTTTATGTGTTTTTTTAATTTACAAAAGCTGACGTGTCTGCAGGTGTGTGCCAGATAATTTTGCAGGTTCTTGGCAAACAATGAGAGGAAACTTCTCAAAGGCTGGTTGGCAAGAGGAGGCATCTACAATATAGGCTGCTGGGAAGGCAGGGTACCAAACAATGATCTCAGACAGGTTCCTGGCAAACAAAATTCGAAAACTTCTAAAAGGCTGGTTGGCAGGATGAGGCATCTGCAAGAAAAGCTGCTGGGAAGGCATGGTACCAAACAATGATCTCAGACAGGTTCTTGGCAAATAGAATTCGAAAACTTCTCAAAGACTAGTTGGCAGGAGGAGGCATCTGCAATAAAGGTTGCTGGGAAGGCATGGTACCAAACAATGATCCCAGACAGGTTCCTGGCAAACAGAATTTGGAAACTTCTCAAAAGCTGGTTGGCAAGTCACATGAGGGAAATGAGAATGTATGGAAGGGAAATGAGACAAAAAATGATACTTGGAATTGGGTTCTTCTTTGCAATTGTTTGGGTGGAGGACATTTTATTGCAATCACAACTAGAGTTAAATGTCCTAGGAATTACTATGTTTCGGCACTGTTATAGATGATTTTAAGTTTAAAATTTCAATTACATTGATATAAATTACTTAATTTTGCGATACAAATTCTTTTCGGATTTGGGAGGGAAATGAGTGATGTACAAATGTTTCCCAATCACAGTCATTTTGAAATTAATTAACTTAAAGACAGGCATGGTACCAAACAATTACGTATATGACCGACCACATATATCTCTTAAACAACCAAGACTTTTCTAGAAATGATCGCTTAAGCGACCAAGAGTCTATTATGAAGAATCGCTTAAGCGATACATAAGATCTCTTAAGCGATTATCGATTTGGGCAGATGTTCATTCTGCCTCGGACAAGATCGCTTAAGCAACCAAGAGTCTTTTAAGAAAATCGCTTAAGTGATACATAAGATCGCTTAAGCGATCAAAGATTTGGGCAGATGTTCATTCTGCCTCAGACAAGATCGCTTAAGCGATCTCAAATCACTTAAGCAACCAAGAGTCTTTTAAGAAAATCGCTTAAGCGATACAAATGGATCGCTTAAGCTATCATAGATCTGGGTAGATGATTCTACCGCGGACTAGATCGCCTAAGCGATTACCGATCGCTTAAGCGACCAGGAGTAAAAGCAAAGAATCGCTTAAGCGATACAAACGGATTGCTTAAGCGATTATAGGTCTGGGCAGATATTCTACCTCAGTAATGATCGCTTAAGCGATTTAAGATTGCTTAAGCGATCATTTCCGCAGACATCACTTAAGCGATCTCTTAAGCGATCGTCCGTGTGGGCACTTATTCTTTGCTCATGATCGCTTAAGCGATCTTAAATCGCTTAAGCGACCAAGTGTAAAAGGTTAGGATCAGTTAAGTGATATCATAAATCTCTTAAGCGACTAAGTGTAAATACAGAGGATCGCTTAAGCGATATAGTAAATTGCTTAAGCAATCGTATGTATTCAGATATTATTTATTGTATTTCAGAACATCGGTTAAGCGATTAACGCTATCTTAAACATATAGGGTTTACGATTCGTTTAGTGGACCAAGACTGTTATTATATTTATATTAAACATATAGTTCTTTTACATCAGTATGAAACATATAAGTTGTATAATATTTACGTGTATGCTAAACATATAGGGTTTACGATTCGTTCAGTGGACCATGACCGTTATTATATTTATATTAAACATATAGTTCTTTTACGTCAGTATGAAACATATAAGGTGTTGAATGTTTACGTCTATGCTAAACATATAGGGTTTACCATTCGTTCAGTGGACCATGACCGTTATTATATTTATATTAAATATATAATTCTTTTACGTCAGTATGAAACATATAAGGTGTTGAATGTTTACGTCTATGCTAAACATATAGGGTTTACGATTCGTTTAGTGGACCATGACTGTTATTATATTTATATTAAACATTTTGTTCTTTTATGTCAGTGTGAAACATATAGGTAACCATGGAAGCTTAGTGAACATATCTTCTTTTTCTTTGTTCAGAACATAAAGAGTGTGTTTGGTTAAATATTCCTATACATATTACAAATCCTATTCCCAAAATATTTCTTTGTTTAATTATTTAGGAAATATTTGTATTTTTTAAACTAATTTTAGACCCCTTAAGTGAATTAATTTCATTAATACGGCCTAAAAAAGTTTAAAAATTAACAAAAACACCCCCACCCACCTAATTTCCCAGATTCTGGCTACCACCGATGGCTACAAACGACCTGAAATGGCAGTAGATCTGGCCGAAAAAGGCCACATCTAGCCGTCATTGACTGTCAAAGAAATGGCCGTCGTTGACCAAATCTTGGGCATCATTTACCGACAACGACGACCATATATTTGACCATCGCTGACAGTCAGATATGGACATTTTCAACCGTTGATGGCCAGATCTGGCCGTCACTAGCCTTTTCCGGCCAGATCCGTGGTCGATCTGGCCGGAAAAGGCCATATCGATGCCTTACCCGCCAGATCTGACCGCTTTGCGTCATAACGCCCTTTCCCAGCCAGATTCCGACGGTGGTGACCGGAATCTGGCACCGTGGGTAGGTGGGGGTGTATTTGTTAAATTTTAAAATTTTAAAATTTTTCTTGTCGGTATAATATTAATAAACTTAAGGGGTCTTAAAGTAATTAAAAATATAAACTCATATTTACTAAATAATTAAACAAACAAATATTTTGGGAATATGGATAGGTTGGGATATTGAAATGAAAAAAATAATTAATAATCCTAAGTATTAAATAAATGGATCATGGAAAAATGAAAGGACCTAACAAAAATAATAGATTAATTGAATAAACGTAGCCTACTTAGTTTTATGTATGGTCACTAACTGACAAAGACCAAGTGTTATTTTCACATTCTATTGGACCTATCGAAATTTTAACACCAAAAGAAAACTGTAATTAAATCACTTTTTCACTGTACCAAATAGGAAAATAAAAAATATGCAAAACTATCTGCACAAGCAATCATTCAAATTTTAAACTTAGTTTAATCATTTCTTTTACAATCAGACCAAGAAGAATTTTAAAAGAGTATAATATTTATTTTTTTCTTGTTGTCAATTTTCTCAGCGATCATGTGTATTTAGACTTAGTCGCTTATGAGATCCGGTGGTATTTATGATATCGCTTAATCAATTCTAACTTTTTACACTTGGTCGCTTAACAGATTTATGATCGCTTAAGCGATTCTGCCTCAGACATGATTGCTTACGCGATCTGAAATAGCCTAATGTTCTACTGAACGAATCATAAACCCTATATGTTTCACATAGACGTAAACATTCTACACCTTATATGTTTCATACTGACGTAAAAGAACTATATGTTTAATACAAATATAATAACAGTCATAGCCCACAAACAATAATCGTAAACCCTATATGTTTAGCATAGACGTAAACATTCTACACCTTATATGTTTCATACTGACGTAAAAGAACTATATGTTTAATACAAATATAATAACAGTCATGGTCCACTGAACGAATCGTAAACCCTATATGTTAAGAGTTCGAGCAATAAAATGGCTTCACGGTTGAGATATGTACAGAGTTGTAACTGTGCAAAACCATTTGCACAAAAAAATCTGTTTAATAGTCAAAGAAACTTCATTTACACAAGGTCGCGATCGTACCGTGTGATGGGCAGAATCAATATCTGCCCAGGTGCATGATTGCTTAAGTGATCCGTGATATCACTTAAGCGATTCTTTTCTTTTTTCACTTGGTCAATTAAGCGATCATGTGATGGGCAGAATCAATATGTGCCCAACTGCATGATCGCTTAAGAGATCCATGATATCGCTTAAGCAATTCTTTTCTTTTTCACTTGGTCGATTAAGCGATCATGTGATGGCTAGAATCAATACCTGCCCAGGTGCATGATCGCTTAAGCGATCCGTGATATCGCTTAAGCAATTCTTTTCTTTTTCACTTGGTCGATTAAGCGATCGTAGATCGCTTAAGCAATCATGTGATTGGCAGAATCAAATCTTCCCATCGCTTAAGCGATCTGTTATATCACTTAAGTGATTCTTGTCTTTTTCATTTGGTCGATTAAGCGAAGCGATCATGTGATGGGCAGAATCAATCTGCCTAGGTGCACGATCGCTTAAGTGATCCGTGATATCGCTTAAGCGATCATGTTTGAAAAACCCTTTGTCGCTTAAGCGATCATGGGCAATATATAGTTTTTCAGCCTTTCTCCTGAATTTTGACAAACTAAAATTACCAACACGTATTAATTCCATACTTTCTCCTCAATTTGACAACCTAATTCCAAACTAAAAACACCAACAAATATTTAGGTCATGTAACAAGAATACTAAATATAAAGAATGATTTATTCAAGGTAACAATAAAATTTAAAACATCAATAAATGAAAACAATAACTCATCAACAGTTGGCCTTGGCAACTCCTTGAATTTCATCCTTCTTCGAACCTAATTTTTTGGATCTGCATGTGATTACCTCTAGCAACTGCTTCTCTTGTGGCCAGGTGTCTTGCAAAATGAGCACTTATTCATCTTCTTGGGAACCTCAGAGGCTGATGGAATACGCTTAACTCTTTTTCTCCCCTTTGCTATCTTCTTCAATGGCGGATGGATGATAATGCCAGCCAACTCTGGCGCCACTACCCACTGCTCTTCTAGAGGCACTAGATATATTGTTTCTGAATAAGCTAGCATGTAGTGATTTGACATATAGAAAGGGGAGCAAAGTTCCATAATTCTTGAACCAAAATCCGACTTCTGTTGGTGTTTCAGTGCTGCTAGTGCATGAGGACAAGGTAAACGTTGAATGTCAAGCACTTTATAGCTACAAGTTCTATTAACACGATTAACTAGGGCATCCGGACCATAGCTGCGCACAGTGAACTCTTGAGCATTAAGAGGATAGGCAAACAGTGCATTTGACAATTCCATATATTCTCGCAATAATTTTTCAGCTGATGGAACAAGGGTTGTAGTAAAATTATCTGACTCCGTACAACGCTCATAGAACCACCTTGACAATGTCCTCTGGATTACATCAAAAAGTGCAACTATTGGAGACTCTCTTTCTATTAACAACTTCAAATTTATGGACTCCGCTGTATTCGTGGTCATGACATCAAACCTTCTTACAGGAAAGTAAGCTCTACTCCATCGCTCGAAACCAACATCATGCTCAAGATACTTAGCAACTATATCATCCTTGATTCGGATTTGCTGGAAGTGCTCCTCAAACTCATCAACCCGATAAGCTTTTGCTACCATGTAGTATGTCTGAAGGAGGCCAACACACTTAAACTGTTGTTTTATGTTCTTACCAAGGTGCATCATACAGAATCTGTGATGTACTTAACGGTAAATAGTGGCAATCCCCTTATTTATAGATTTGTGCCTATCGGATATTATGCACATCTCGTCATTGTTAGGCACTATCGTACGTAATTGCTGAAAAAACCAAGTCCATGACTCGTCATTCTCAAAGTCAACCACACACCATGCAACAGGATATGTGTGATTCTCGCTGTCCTGTGCAGTGGCCACCAACAATGTACCTCCATACTTTCCTGTTAGAAAGCAACCATCAACAGCCAACACCTTTCTCATGTTTACAAAACCCCTTATAGCAGAATCGTAAGCAACAAAAAAAATATTTAAACATCATATTCCTGTTCCACTTCAAAGCCGTCTTGCTACCTTGGTTTGTCAACTCAAGCATATAACGGTACGCTTCTAATACTGCGTACCAGTGCTCCGACGTGCCCCTCACAAAATCTTATGCATGTTGTCTTCCTTTCCAGCATTTCCAATAACTAACAACACATCCCAACTCTGTGCGAACAAGTGTCTGAATGTCTTTAGAAGATGGACCTTTCCCTTCAATGAACCGACTTTTGACAAATTGTCCAATAACATCAGCGGACGCTTGTCGATGCTCACCTGAAATATGTCCCAAACCACATGTGTGCTCACGGGCATATGTGCTAATAATAAATTTTTTCGACTCTGCCAACCTTCTACAATAAACCTGCCACTTGCACTTTCGGTCACGACATGCAACCATCACAACCAATGAATTTGACTTTTTGGTGATGAACTCAAAATTACCTCTCACGACAACAAGTTTTAGCTTCCTCACCACTTCCTCTTTGTTGTCAAAAAAATACCCTATGCACAACTCCGATCCATCCATAAAAACATGAACTGATTCACTACTACCTCCAATTGCCCCCTCTGAACCTGTATAAACGACCATAGTGTTCTCTTCCTCACAATATACACCTTTTGCATAATCTGTATTTAAAGGAATCTTACATCTGTGGGAACATGTACGGGGTCCTCCTTCTCAACATTTTCATTCTGCCCCCCATCACCAACCTCTTCTACAGTGTCCTCCTCACCACCCAATTCACTTTCTACTCGTGATTTTTCAACTAACAAATCAATGGCCTCGTAGTTCAAATTAAAACCAGCCAAATCTCTGCCTACTTCCTCGTTATCCCCTTCCTTTGAACCAACTTCCAACGGTTTTTTTTACAAAAGAAACCCTTAAAATCAACCTTGAACCATTACCGGCCATATCAATCATATATAACTTCACACTTTCGTCCGACTTTAATATAGCAGGAGGTACCTTATAATGTTCAGGATACTTCACAACTATATCACTACGCGAGCAACTCAAATCACCTCTTCTAATTATTTCATCAATCAACTCATCAAAACTAACCTTTGTGCTCACAACAATTGGTATGACTTCTTTGCTCTTCCCAATCCACTTCCAGCTACTTTCTTCCTCCACCCATTCACTAAAATATTCAACACCCAAAACAACATGTCCCATGTGTAATAATAGCCAACTACCTATAATGCAAGAACAAAAATATTCTTAAATGATGTACTAAGGGTTCAAATATTTTAAAAGAATCTGTATAGTCGCTTATATGGTCTAGTGTATCGCTTAAGCGATCTTATGCCATTTACTGATCGCTTAAGTGATCTGCTTCTATACACCAGACTTTTAGCAGATCACTTAAGTGATCTTATGCCACATACCTGATCGCTTAAGCAATCTATCTGCTGCATTACCAGACGTACCAGATTGCTTAAGCGATACACTAGATCGTTTAAGCGATCCATCATACCCAGAACACATTTTCACTCATCTCCACCTACAATCGGTGCTACCACCCCCAGCTACCCACAATGCAAGAAAATTTTCAACAAATTTCACTCCTTTCAACTTCCATTACATCAAACACCGCCCAACAACCTAAACAACTAAATCAAAATCATAACCCAAACCCAATCCATGCTAAATCAAAATCATAACCTAGATCTTTGTAAATCGAAATATGAAATCGAAAGGGGAGATACACATACCTGGACGAAATGTTAGGAGGACGAGGAGGATCTGTGTTGGAGAAGATGTTAATGGCAGAGGAATGCGTTAATGTGGCGGGAGGAAGAAGAAGAAGGTGTTTGTGTTTGTTTACAAGAATTTCGACTCTTTGGGACATATTTAATTTTTAAAAGATTACACAATTATTCATTAATCCTAATTAACCCATAATCATATTTGATTAAGCTTAATAAAAAATAAGGCTATTTAGTTAACATTTATAAACTATATAGCCTTTTAATTAAATTTTAACTTGAAATGGCCTTTTAATAAACTCCCCCTTTCCATTTACATCGTCTAAAATATTAATTAATTAAATAAAGATTAGCATAAGCTTTGTCATTAACTACTAATTAGATGTTATCAATGGTATCTAAATTTATCTCAAATTTTCAATTACATTATTAAATACTATAATATAATATAAGATAGAGTTAACACTTTTTCCCACCCAAATAATGACTTAATGACACTTTCCCACCCACAGATTTTTAAATATCACTTTACTATCCACATTTATATTCCGTTAATGAACAAAGAGCAAACTCGGTTTAGGCTGTTGGATCTTTTGAAGATGGAAGGTCGATGAGTCCTTTGGTAGTAGAAGGTTGGATTTTAGTGATTGAGATTAATCGGAATTTGACTTGAGAGGGGTGATTGCACAAACCCTAATTGCTCAATTTCTGGCAATTGGAGGGGTCGGCGAGAGTAGGGTTTGAGGGGTTTTGGTGAGTGATAATCGGGGAAGAGAATAATGATGATGTGGGGTCATAACGATATCGGAATCTGAAACAAAATATAAATTTGGATAGTAAAATAGTATTTTAAAAGTTCATGGGTGAAAAAGTGTTATTAAGCCATTATTTGGGTGAAAAAAAAGTCGCTTACTCTATAAGATAAGGGTAAAACTTTTTAATATGATCAACATTTGTCCTATATATATATATAATATATTATATATATATTATATATATATATAATAATTATATATATATATATATATATATTGAAATAAAGAATAAGGGACATGTTCCCACCCAAGGTTTATTGACACTACAAGTTCCACCCATGGTTTATAAATTCCAAATTCTCACCTTTAAATTAACATGTTATAATTTAGGGATGCAAGGGCGCTATTATCAATACCCACAATCTTATTCTTCTTCACCTAATCAGCCAAATTCCCTCTCATCTTCTTCTTCTTCACCGAATCAACCAAACTCCAAGAAGAGATTATAAGATCTCTCACCCTTTTCAACACTATAATCATCACCAAACACTTAAAAATATCTCGAACTACTTGAGACTTTTGTTGTTGCTTGATGCATTTTTGTTGAGGTTTAGAAACGACAGGCTCAAAGACATCAATATCTACCCCATTAACATTATTGGAGATATTATCAGTTCTGGTAGCTCAGCAGCACAACACACACTTTAGTTGCACACTTCAGTCAGCTCAATACACTTCAGCAGAGTAGTTTTAAGTTGGTTACTGATATAACAGAATTGTAACTATAGTTAGTTAAGTGTTAGTTGAGTTTACTAGAGTTAGAGCTTGAGTTAAGCTTTTAAAGCATATTGTATTTTCCAGAATGTTAGGCTCTGTTTGGTTCAAGTTTGGGAATACTACTTTTAGTATTCCCAATAAAGTTAAACAGTAAAATTGCAAAAACTCACAATATTATTTAACTTTTTTTAAACCCCCTAAATTTGTTAATTTAATTAAATACCCCTAAATATTTTTTTAAAAAATTGCAAAAACACCCCAGCAATCCACATTTACCAGATTCCGGCCACCACTACCGGAAGATGGCCGGAATCTGGTAGGATGGTGCATTACCGGCTGAATCTGGCCGGTAGTGCACCGATCTAGCCTTTTTCGGCCAGATCCTCGGTGGATCTGGCCGAAAAAGGCCAGATCTAAGGCCAAAGATCTGGCCGTTGATGGCCAGATCTTTGGCCGTAACTAGTCGGTAACGACGGCCAACAAACGGTCGTCGTTGACCATCAACAATGACCGTTTGTTGGCCGTTGTTGACCATCAACGACGATCGTTTTTTGGCCGTCGTTGACGAGCAAATACAGCCAGATCTGGCCATCAATGGCTAGATCTAGCCGTAGATCTGGCCTTTGTCAACCAGATCCACCGTGGATCTGGCCGAAAAAGGCCATATCGACGCACGACTGACAAGATCCAGCCGGTCATGCGCCGATACGGTGACTCCGGCCACCCTCAAGCAGTGGTGGCCGGTTGTCCGTAATTTAGGGTGGGTTGAGGGTGTTTTTGTTAACTTTTAATGTTTTATTATAGGGGTGTTTTGTAAATAAACAAACATAGGGGGTATTTTATTAATTTATAAATTCTACATCGTAATACCCACCCAATTCAACTTTTTTTTAACTTTTTTCAAAATATTTTCCCAAAAACGCAAAAATGTGAACCAAACGGAGCCTTAGTTTTTTTATCCAATTAATAAAAACTCTCATTTTACTCTCTGCTCAAAATCTAAAATGGTATTAGAGCTTTAGGGTTTTTTATTCTTCAAATCGGTAAGAAGAAGAAAAGCTTAGTCCCTTCAATTCACTCCTTCATTTGTTTGATTCAGCCATCGATTTGTTCAGTTCTGTTCAAAAGCTCAAATCAGTGCAGTTCAACGTCAGTTTTGCTTGAAGGCGCCAATCTGTTTGATGGCAAATCAATTCAATCCGACGATGAGAATTTGCTTCTTTAGTTTTGTGAATAACAGAACAATTACAGAGAATGGCGAATACAAGTCTTGAAATGCAAATGAGTCTTACAGATTCAAACTCACCACTCTATATCCACTCATCAGACACACCGGGATCAGTACTAGTGACAGAACAACTCATAGGCACCAAAAATTATGGTATTTGGAATAGAGCTATGACAGTCTCACTTCAAGCCAAGAATAAGTTGGGATTTGTGGATGGTGCATGCAAGAAGCCATCTGATTCAACTTTAGGTGCACAATGGGAAAGATGTAATTCACTAGTTTTGGCTTGGATTTTTAACACCGTCTCAAAGGAAATCTTTAATGGAATTGTTTACTCCACTAGTGCACATCAAGTACGGTAGGATTTACAAGAGCAATATCATAAGGTGAGTGGAACAAGAATCTATGGAATCCATCGGGAAATTGTGAATCTCACACAAGGTACCATGTCTGTAGCAATTTATTCCAACAAGTTGAAAGTGTTATAGGATGAGTTGAGCTCCATGATCAGCTTACCACCACTTGATAGTGAGTCGGCTAAAGCATATCTTGATCACCTAAATCAACAAAGATTGTTGCAGTTCCTAATTGGCCTTAATGATGCTTATTCCATAGTAAGAAGCCAAATACTCTTGATGTCGCCGTTGCCTTCAGTCAAGCAAGCTTATTCCATTGTTAATCAAGATGAAAGTCAAAGGATTTTGTCAGGAATAATGCTGGTTCAGATGTCACTACTGCACTAAATGCGCAAAATACACAGAAATGGCAAAATCAAAATCCTAAATACAAGGGGAAGAAGCCTTACATAGAATGTGATTTCTGCCATCTACCAGGCCACAAGAGAGGCACTTATTATAAAATTCATGGATATCCAACAGATTATAAAGGGAGGATGACTGGATCCAAGAATAAATCATTGGTAAATCAAGCACAGAGCAATGCTCAAGCACCTTCTACAGTTGACTCTACAAGAGATTCATCAAAAGGTTCACTTGGAACAATTCTCTCAGCTGAACAATACAAGCAGCTCTTCCAGTTGCTTGGTAAGGAAAATATTTCAGCTTCGGCCAACGTGGCAGGTATTGCAACATCACTCTTCTCTTGCTATAATGAAACTGAAGATTGGATTATCGATTCAGGAGCAATAGATCACATGACCAGTAGATTGTCTAGCTTAAATTCTCCTATTGACATGGACTCTAGCCTAAACACTTATGTTGGTCTGCCCAATGGTACAAAAACTAGGATTAGACACACTGGTTCTTTTAAACTTGATGAAAATCTTAGTCTTGATCATGTGTTACATTTACCAGATTTTAAATATAATCTGTTTTCAGTCTCAAAATTCACTTCATCCAATAATTGTGCCATCCTGATTTTTGCTTAATCTAGGACCTCTGGAGTGGCAAGTTGACGGGGATTGGTAGAAACTTCCAAGGCTTATACTTCTATGTGCCTATTACACAATCAGCCTCACCCAATCCTGACATTTATACACTGGCTAAAACACTTTCCACCACTGATGTTTGCAATATTGTAGTAAATAAGTCGAGTCTTAACTCCAAGTTCATTTCTTCTAGTTCATGTTCTAATTTTCCTGTTTGGCATCAAAGGTTAGGACATGTACCAAATTCTGTCTTTAAACAAATGATAAAGACTTTGCCAATTGACAATTTTTCCCATTGTTCTGTGTGTCCATTGGCAAAGCAAACTAGAATACCTTTTCCATTAAGTCAATCTAGTACAAGTCATGCTTTTGATCTTTTGCATTTGGATGTATGGGGACCTTATAAGGTACCTACTTATGGAAATGCTAGATTCTTTTTAACAATTGTGGATGATTATACAAGAGTTACATGGTTGTTTTTGATGCAATTTAAATCTGATGTTTTTCAAATACTAAAGCATTTCTTGACTATGGTAAATAATCAACATTGTGTGACACCTAAATGCATTAGATCAGACAATGGTTTGGAATTTTTCAATAAAAATTGTCAAGAATTATTCCAAAAGTATGGCATTCAACATCAAAGTTCATGTGCTTACTCTCCACAACAAAATGGTGTTATGGAAAGGAAGCATAGACATATTTTACAAGTGGCCAGGGCTTTAAAGTTTCAATCAAATTTACCACATTATCTTTGGGGTCATTGTGTTCATGCGACTGTTTACTTGATCAATAGATGTCCCACACTTGTGTTAAATGGTCTTTCCCCATTTGAGAAGTTTTATGGCAAGCCCCCTTCACTTGCACACTTGAGAGTTATTGGATGTTTAGCCTATTCTACCATTCTTACTCCTAAGGATAAATTTTCTCCCCGCTCTACTCCATGTGTGTTTGTAGGCTATTCTTTGAATAAAAAAGGTTACTTATTACATAATTTACAAACTCATACTATCCAAACTACTAGGGATGTTGTATTCTATGAGCACTTATTTCCTTTCAAATTGCATACATCAACTTTGCCTCTTTTTCCATCAGATTCCTTCTTAGACATTGACACATCTGATTTACATTCACATTCAAGTCTGTCCCCTCTGCATCATGATTACCTTACTAATTCCACAACAGAACCAGCTGTGATCTCTAATTCCTCACCTATATCAAGTCCTACCAGTCCACCAATTGTTCCTAATCTTACTTTTGAACCTGAATCCTTAAGAGATCCTCATCCTGAACCTTCTAGGAAATCCACCAGAATTACCAAACAACGCATTTGGACCACAGATTTTCATTGCCCCACACTCTCTTCTTCGTCACAAACTCCAATGCTAGTGAAGTATCCAATTCATATTGTATTCTTTATACACAAATTTCACCCAAATACCAAGTTTGTCTTAGCAAAATTTCTTCTTACTGAACCTGTCAGTTTCTCCCAAGCTTCCAAAGATCCTAAATGGGTTGAGGCTATGTCAAAAGAGATAAAAGCTTTAGAAGATAATCATACTTGGTCATTGGTCCCCTTGCCTCCTGGTAAACATCCAATTGGATGTAAATGGGTGTACAAGCTGAAATTTAATGCCGATGGAACCTTGGAGAGGTATAAGGTTAGGATAGTGGCAAAGGGTTAACACACAACAGCAGATGATTAGAGGAAACATTTTCCCCTGTTGTTAAAATGGTAACTGTTAGGACTATCTTGTCTTTGGCTTCCATAAACAATTGGCCTTTATATCATCTTGATGTTGATAATGCTTTCTCAAGGAGACTTACTTAAGAAATTTACATGACCTTACCTCAAGGTTTTCCTAAGCCCTTGGACAACATATTGTGTCAAGCCTACCAAGTCTTTATAGGTTTAAAACAGGCCTCTAGGGCTGGAATTTCAAGCTTACTTCTGCCTTGGTTCAAGGTGTTTCTCTCAATCCAAATTAGATTTTCATTATTTGTAAAGAAGGATGGTAATCAAATGGTGGCTGTTCTAGTTTATGTTGATTATAGTCCTCACGGGTAGTAGTTCACCTTGATAGCTAAAACTAAGCATTACTTCACTCACATTTCAAACTTAAAGACTTGGGGCTGCTAAGATACTTTCTTGGTTTAGAGGTGGCAAGATCTGATAAGGGCATTTCTATTTGTCAACGCAATATGCCTTGGAGTTGATATCCACTACTGGTTTAGCTGGCACTCGACCTTCTCTTATCCCTCTTGATCACATGTAAAGTTTACATCATCAGATTATGATAACCAATTTGACATTTCGGGAGATCCCTTGTTACCTAATGCTGCTCCTTATCAACAGCTCATAGGTAAACTTCTCTACTTATGTGACATGTCCGATTTGAGCTATTAGTCAATATGTTAAGTCAGTTTTGCATGCTCCTAAAGTGTCTCATATGCAAGCAGCCTTGAAGATTGTCAAATACATAAAAAGCTCCTGGTTTAGGCTATTTTCCTTTTGAAAATTCTGCCCACTTAATGCTTATTGTGATTCAGATTGGGCTTCTTGTTTACTAACAAGGAGGTCATTACTGGTTTTTGTGTGTTCTTGGGGAAGTCACTTCTATCTTGGAAGTCTAAGAAGCAGTCATAGTGTCTCGATCTCTTCAGAGGCTGAATACAGGGCCTGGCCTCTGCTGTCTGTGAAATTGTTTGGTTGTGCAATTGCTTTCAGAACTGGCTATCCTCTTTCTTCTCCTGTCCCACTTTTTTGTGATAACCAATCAGCCTTGCATATTGCTTCTAATCCGATGTTCATGAACGCACCAAGCATATTGACATTGATTGTCATATTGTTTGAAGAAGATTCAAGCTGGTGTACTTCAAACCAAATATGTTCCTAGTGGAGAGCAAAGGCTGATATCTTGACTAAGTCACCCGGGAGTCAGTTGCATTATCATTTTTTGTCCAAGTTGGGAGTCATTAATCTTTATGCTCACCAACTTGAGGGGGGGTATTGGAGATATTACAGTTCTGGTACTCAGCAGCTCAACACACACTTTAGTTGCACATCAGTCAGTCTCAATACACTTCAGCAGAGTGGTTTAAGTTGGTTACTGATATAACAGAATTGTAACTATAGTTAGTTAAGTGTTAGTTGAGTTTACTAGAGTTAGAGCTTGAGTTAAGCTTTTAAAGCATATTGTATTTTCCAGGATGTTAGTTTTTTACCCAATTAATAAAAACTCTCATTTTACTCTCTGCTCAAATCTAAAAACATAGTAGCTGTAGTTTCATGTTGAAGAAGAACTCTGCAATTTCTCATCATCTTCTTCCACAAACCCCTATCCACCCCCACTCGATTTCATCCACCGTTTGCTAGCCACAATACGTCACCGTCATCGCACGCTTCTTGCAATTTTTTGGTCGCCGCCAGTGTCAGAAATCAGCCGTTATACAGCCAATTGACTCATCGAAACCCCAACAAAAACCCCCAACAGACCTGACCCTCTCTGCCTGCCGTTCGCTGGCCGACTCTCCTAGTGTTTTGCTTTTTCGGCAAAATTGGGGTTCATTGGAGTTTTGTTGTTAGTGTTAATAAAGACATACAAGGTATCAATCATTGCTTGTATAGAATCAGACACAAGCTTTTGCTGTTCATCTTGTAATGTTTGTTGAAACACTTATACTGGGGTGTATCATGTGAATATAACCATCAATTTTTATCCTGCTGAAGAGAAGTTGAATTCTACTGAGAACAATTCGGATAATCCGCATCTAGATTTGGTGCTAATGCTGATTTTATCTTACCCATTTCGCAAAATTTACCATTGACTGACGGTTGTGGTTGAAATAAAAATTCAATGGATACTCAAGTGAAGGAGCTCAGAATTCCCAGAATGCTTCAGAGCTGTGTTGGAAGTTTACTTATCTTTCCATCAGAGAGATGAATTTTGGTATTCAAATCTTCCCAATGAGTACGTTTCAACAAATCATCTAGGCAACACGCCAGGGATGACCTTTAGGAGGTTGTGGTTACTCTTGATGATGAAATAGTTGGCCAATTGGCCATTTACTGTAATCTATACAGGAGGAATTACTTCCTTTCTGGAGTCCCATCACCGGCATTGGTTCATTCGATCTTCCTTCTTATGATATCGAAATAACTCCTTTCTTGGGCAACATATTAGATGGAAAAACCATAAGTTCGGCTTCAGCATCACGAGTGGTATGAATGTGTGGTTTGTAGATGCTAATTTGCATCTTTGGTTGGACAGCAAGAGCAGAAAAACTCAAGGGAAGCTTTTGGAACACAACGTCTCAGCTCTTAATGTTCATTCGCAGTCAGATTTTACGGGTCTCGATGGAACACTCTTGACAAATGTAAGCAGGTCAATATCCTCAACTGGGTGGGTCAAGTCCTCCTATGGAGAGATGACAACTGAATGTTCAAGATTTTCGCTATAGTAACTCCATGTCGATGAGTAAAGATTCGAATAACAGATCATTAATCAGATGATCCATTTCAATGACAGTGTTTACACCAGAATGCCTTCCTATTCGTTTTCTCAATGAATTCATATAAAAGGTTTCCCCTTGGCATGTCCACTGATTACTGATAAAGGAGATGAAAGTTATTCGTTGGTAACAAACATCACGCTAGGATTCAATGAGGAGAAATCTAAGGTTGCTGGTTCTGATTTCTTATTCAACTCTCTAAAGAATCTGCAGAATGGGCACGTTATCATAGCTATTGGGCAACCATGTTCTTGATGCTTTGTGATACAGAACAAGCATATGAATATCGTGGCAGTGACTTGTGCTACTTCAGGAACATAAGCAGCTTAAACGACAACTTCTCTATGATGTTGTGTCAAATACATGCATGCAGTAAAAGGAAGGAGTCTTATTTAAGTTGATTCTGTAATTGCTTCATAAAAATCCTCTCGTTAAACATTCCAGAGGATCCGTTATGTGGGTACAATAAATAAAGATCTAAAATGTTGGTATTCTAACATTGTTATGTACTCTTTCCATTATCATAACAAGACATTTGCCCTTTTCTTCGAATACACTACTAGTTTGAACATACACATGCCATGTATTATCAAAGGCTAACACTGAAGTTCTATTGTACGATGCATCCAACAAGGTTACAGCCTTGCTGGTAATATAGCTTATGATAGTGATTCATTATGTCGTAAGACAGCCATCTTAACAGACTCATCTACTTCAGCTGATTATATATCATAAGCAGGAATACTCCATGTTCCATAGAAATTGTGTTTAGAACATATCTGCAGCTCGTGCTTCGACTATTATATGACACGACAAAAAAGATACTCTTCAAAACCGTGGTTCGTCGAACTCAAACACAACACTGGATCCAAATGCCATTATGAACAATCAAAATATGGTAATATAGTTTGAAAAGGCTAATATAAAATTATCCACAAAGCTGATATGTTCATAATAAATGAAGAACACCGGCAATTACAATTTTATTTCTTGCAGCCACTCCAGAACCCCTCCGAAAACCCAAGTAAAGGAGCACCTTTATGAAGAACTGACAAATGAACTGTTTCCAAACGTTAAATTAGTTGCTCACAAGACACCATCAAACTATCAGAACTACAGGAGCCATTCTAGCTGGCACAAGCTGGTAGTTTTGCCAACCCCAAACCGAACTGAGACACTGTTCTTTTAGGACAATTATTTCGAAATTCATCATAAGAATGGTGTAGTTTGAGCTCTTACGTTCCTAAAATAACAGAACTCTCTACCACGAAAGTTGTACAATTGTTGTGTACTGCCTATTCCACTCCTTACCAGTTGTCCTTCACAACCATCACACCCTGTCCATTCTGCCAGTTATCGAGAATGCGCCTGAGAATCCAAAGCCAGCCTTCTTAGATTTCTTCGCATTAATCCCAAACTGACATTTGCAACAGCTAAATAACTTCCATTTCCTTGATCCAAGAATCTGAGTACATATAGAATGAGAAATTTAAATGATTCGCCGAGTGGACCTTAGAGGACTCATGTGGCAGAAACGCTGTCATTAAAATGATTGTCTGATTCCACAATCTGCAAATGCGCATTATTGCCCATGACCATTGAGTTACTGAAACTAAAGTCTTGAATAAAATTAGTTGTAATCATTCCCGGGATGACTTAACCCATCCTGTTGAGGATATGGACCTGTTTACATCTGTGAAAAACGTTCCATTTAAACCTGATAATTTGATACTAATTAACATGGAGAGTGTGGTTTCATGTTTCAAAAGCTTCCCCTCAGTTTTCGTGTACTCACTGTCCACAAAATATGCAAATTAGCATCTATGTACCACACATTCAAAGCATTAGTACCAACAACCCAATCCTATGAGTCTTTCCATCCAATATATCCCCAAGGGAGTGATTTCAATATCATAAGTAGGAAGATGAATGAACCGATGCCGGTAATAGGTCTCCATAAGAGAGGATTAATCCCTCCGGTATATACTACAGTAAAAGGCCAAACTGCACCAACAACCTCACTGTCAAGACTCACCACAACCTCCCTAAAAGGTCCATTTCCAGCATAACCAGTCAGATTATTTTCGGCAATGTAATCATTCGGAAGATTTCCATACCAAAATTCATCATTCTCATGAAAAGAAACATACACCTCCAACACAGCTCTATACACATTTTGAGGAATCTTGAAGTCCTTCACCTGAGCATCAGTTGAATTCTCAATCTCAAACCACAACCCATCGTTTCCCGGCGAATTTCGTGAAATGGGCAAAATCAAATCAGCCTTGGGACTATACCCAGATTTCAAATTATGCTTCAAAACATGCCCATTCCTATCAAAACCCTCTTCAGCAGGATAAAAATACATAGTTATATCGACATGATACACACCAGTATAAGTTTTATCAACAAGATTACCCATATAAACAGCAAAAGTTTGAGTTTCATTCTTAAGAAGCAATGAATAGTACCTCGTTATATCCTTCTCAACACTCCAAATTATCCCAGTAGCCCTCGGTTCAGCTGTACAACTTCTTAAAAGCTCAACCCCACCTAACCAAACCCCAAAAATGCGGTCAAATTGTCTTCCTTTACAAGTGGCATTCCATTCGAGGACGATCGTGGAGAACTTCTGGGAAGAACAATGAGTAGGCGGCGTGTAGTTAGCAGTAACCGGGGGTTTCCCGTATGTGTAGCCAAAGTCATGGCGGAGAATTTGATGCGAACAAGGTTCGGTGTTGGGATGCTTAATGGACTTGGTTACTTCAAAGAAAAGAGTTGGTGGGGTGTCATTGAGAGGGAGAGTGAGGAGTTGTGAATCGTAAAGATTTGAGGACTTGTGAAGAAGGGCTTTCGTGTTGTGGAGATTGGCTGAAGTGGAGAGACAGAGAGAGAGGAAGAGGACGAGGAGGAGGAGGAGAGTGAAGTGAAAGGAAGCCATGAATGTTAGGTGTTGGATTTTAGATTTTGGTTTTGTTGAAGTTGTTTGAGTTGAAGACAATGACATTTAGTTTTGTTAAAAGCAATGCTGGTAAATGAGCAGTAATGATCAACTTTTTCCAATAATCCACGCGGAATAAAAGGGGATTTCCATTTACATCGTCTAAAATATTAATTAATTAAATAAAGATTACCATAAGCTTTGTGATTAACTACTAATTAGATGTTATCAATGGTATCTAAATTTATCTCAAATTTTCGATTATATCATTAAATACTATAATATAATATAAGATAGAGTTAACGACTTTTTCCCACCCAAATAATGACTCAATAACACTTTCCCACCCATAGATTTTTAAATATCACTTTACTACTCACATTTATATTCCGTTAATGAATAAAGAGCAAACTCGATCTAGACTATTAGATATTTTGAAGATGGAAGGTCGATGAGTTTTTTGGTGGTAGAAGGTTGGATTTTAGTAATTGAGATTAATTGGAATTTGACTTGAGAGGGGTGGTTGTGTAAACCCTAATTGCTCAATTTCTGGCGATTGGAGGGGTCGACGAGAGAACGGTTTGAGGGATTTTAGTGAGTGATGATCAGGAAAGAGAATAGTGGTGGTGTGGGGTCATAACGATATCGAAATCCGAAATAGAATATAAATTTAGATAATAAAGTGGTATTTTAAAAGTTTATGGGTGGAAAAGTGCTATTTAGCCATTATTCGGGTGGAAAAAAAAGTCTTTTACTCTATAAGATAAGGGTAAAACTCTTTAATATGATCAACATTTGTCCTGTATGTATATATATATATATATATATATTAAAATAAAGAATAAAGGACATGTTCCCACCCAAGGTTTATTGAAACAAGAAGTTTCCACCTGGTTTAATAAATTCCAAATTCCCACTTTTAAATTAATATTGTTAATAATTTTAGGGATGCAGAGGATGCTATTATCAAATAGCCCTCAAATCTTCTTCTTCTTCACCTGATCAGCCAAATTCCCTCTCATCTTCTTCTTCTTCACCTAATCAACCAAACTCCAAGAAGAGATTATAAGATTTCTCACCCTTTTCAACACTATAATCATCACCAAACACTTCACAATATCTCGAACTGCTTGAGACTTTTGTTGTTGCTTGATGCATTTTTGCTGAGGTTTAGAAACGACAGGCTCAAAGACATCAATATCTACCCCATTAAAACAGTAGTCAGTAGCTGTAGTTTCATGTTGAAGAAGAACTCTACAATTTCTCATCATCTTCTTCCACAAACCCCGATCCACCCCCACTCGATTTCATCCATCGTTTGCTAGCCACAACATCGTCACCGTTATCGCACGCTTCTTGCAATTTTTCGGTCGCCTCCAGCGTCAAAAATCAGCCGTTATACAGCCAATTGACTCATCGAAACCTCCCAACAAAAACCCCCAACAGACCTGACCCTCTCTGCCTGCTGTTCTTTGGCCGATTCTCCAAGTGTTTTGCTTTTTCGGCAAAATTGGGGTTCATTGGAGTTTTGTTTATTGAGATTCTGAAAGGAGATTGCTTGTGTGTTGTTTGGAGGTTGTTTAGGATCAATTACGAAGTGTTTTCTGGTCTAAATTATAACTTTATATGTGTTATTTTCCTGTCGGTGGTTTTGGTGGTGGCCCATTTTTAGTTTGGATCTAAAATTTGAAATGACCTTTTTACCCTTTGACCGTTCAATTAAACAATTTTCTGTTATTTAAGGTGGAAAATGAAAATTTGGAATTTATGAAACTAGGTGAGAACTTCCCATTTAGCTTTACCTTGGGTGGGAACATGTCATTTGCTCTAATTTAAATTGTAACCCTAGATTTTGTATCTCCTTTGCTGAATGAAACATTTAGGCTATGTTTGTTTTATTATTTTGAGTAGTATTTTTAAAAAAGTTGAGTTAGGTTGTTATTACGAGAATATGATTTAAAAATTAACAAAAACACCTATACCCATCCATTAAATGCCGTTAGCCAGCCACCACCACTAGAGGGTGGCCAGAAGTCACTGTAATGGTACATGACCAGTTGGATCTGGTCGGTCATGCATCAATCTGGCTTTTTTTCAACCAGATCCACCATGGATCTAGTAAAAAAAGGTCAGATCTAAGGCCAAAGATCTGGCTGTTAATGACCAAATCTTTGGCCACATCTAGTTGTCAATGACGGCCAAGATATGGCTATCGTTGATGACCAAACATGGCTAGGTCTAGTCGTCAGCGGCCATATCTAGCCGTAGATTTGGCCTTTTCCGGCCAGACCTTTTGATGCATATAGTACCAATTATCATATATTTAAATGTTTACATATTTAAAGTAATTTTAAATATCAATAATCAAATTGTTAAAATTAGATTAATAATACAAGCATTATTGTGCTATATTGTGTGTGATTTTTCCATTAAGCTCGGAGAAGTCAGAAGCCCGCAAGGGGCTAGTTCGACCTAGAATCAGTTCGACTTAGCATTGGTCCGACCCAACATAAGCTTGTCGACAGTGATAGCTCGACTCAACACAAGTTAGTCATGACCAACCCTAGCAGTTGTTTGACAAACCATAGATAAGCTCAAATCTCAGATATTTTATAAGGGATAAGGTTGACACCGGTGGCAACTCAATCTTAGCACCTAATCACGAAAATATCGGAGTTGCAATTTGAATTTGATTGCAATCCTGATATTCTCTCTCTTTCCTTAATCTCAAACTTGTATAAATACCCTTCCAATTATGAGAATGGGGTTAGCAATTTGTTTTGAGGATTACATTATTTTTCTCTTGTAAGCTCTCTAACGCAATAAGAGAACAGTGGATGTAGGCTTAAGTTCTAACTTGCCGAACCACTTTAAAATTATTTGTGTTCTTTACATTACTGCACTTTTATACTGTCATTGCTGGTTTTAATAATCATACACACATCGGTTTCGATTCTGTCATGGTCAATCGGATAACTCTGGTTGATGTGAATTTTGTATCAACATTTTGGTGCTAGAAAGAGGGCCTCTGCCTACTTTTCCTAGTTCTGACAAGAAGCAAGCAATTTCAATGAACAATCAAGCACCTGAAATTCCCAATGGCCCATACAAGATGCAAAGCAAATACTGGAAACCATGACAATGTGGAAATCACCCACCAAGAGGTGAATCAGGTCGTTGCTACAGGTCGACCGCCAGTACCATCGGTGCAACAGGTTGCAAATCAACTGGGGGTTGGGACCTCTAATATCGAGAATGGCAAACTGATGGAGATGATAAGGATGCTGGTCGTATAGATGGCGCAACAAAATGTGGCTGAGCTGAGAAAGGAGCAACAGGCCAACCATAATCTCAATCAACCGTATTTCACAGAAGTTACACCTACTAGGTGTAATGATTCTGTTGGTGATCAATCTGGTTTGTTGGCAGCAAAGAGCGACCATCACCCCTGACATTGTAGGGCACACTCCGCTCATGAGTGAGAGTCTTGGGGGAAAGTTAACCCTGGGAGGCGACCTGGCAAGCAGCCCATGGGGGAAAATAAAGATAATGGTTGCCAAAGGGATTTTTGTCCTAGTCGACGAAACGCCCAATGCCAACGTGTCGATTTTAACCCATACCAAAGGCAAGCTCAAACCTTGCAAGCTTGCAAGGTCAACCACGCATACCAGTCTAGCAACAATTGACGTTTCGGTTTTAACCAACGTCGTGATCAACGTACTGAGGAGCATGATAACACCTACTATCCCATCCATCATGACTCCACCTCGCGCACTAGTGTGCACGACAGAGCAAGCTCACAAGCAATTGATCTTTGAACTTATCTACTTGAAGTAAGGCTAAACAAAACTCATAGTCAAACACTCCTCACAATGAGGATTTATATCGGGTGCAGAAAATGCTCAATGATTTAAAAGCCCGTTAGAACAATGTGGTAGAAGAGATAGTGAGTTCCCTGTTTGCGGAGGAAGTATGACAAGCGCCACTCCCATAGGGTTTTAAGGCTCCCGAGAATAATTCGATGGTAAGGGGGACCCACGAGACAACCCAGACAATTTCAACGACCTAATGGAGCTGCACCAGGTCTCAGATTAGGCAAAGTGTCGCTATTTTGCGGTGACTTTGGTATGAGACATCAAAAGGTGGTATAAGAGGCTTAAGGTGAACTCAATATAGTCATGGTAGCAATTCTCCTCGCTATATTTGCAGCAATTTCAAGCAAGGAGATAGTTCGCAATACTGCTTAATTACTTGAGCAACATTCGTTTGGAAAGAGACAAAACTCTGAGCTCGTATTTAATGAGGTTCTAGAACGAGTAGGCAAAGGTCACAGATGCACCTAAGGAGTCAATACACACTTTGCTTATAGCAAGTATAAGGCTACAAATAGAATTGTGGAAAGAGATCTAGAGTGAGGATCATACGAGTTGAAAGCTCGCTGGCGGCCTTAACAAGCAACTCACTAAGGAGGGCCCCTAAGAGGCAACAAGACCGCCTAACAGACAAAAGAAAGGGCCAGGATCGAGGTGATAGAAACCGAAACAAGTTCCCAAAAAGGCAAAGAATAATTTTGCGAGGAAAGACAACTTTTTTTGCAATATGCAAAATACACCCCTTTGACAGAGGATGTGGCACACCTCTACAAAGTCTCTTGCGATGCTAAAAGGTTACTCGTACCAGAGAGAATGAGAGGGGCACCGAGCAAAAAGGATTACCAAAAGTACTGCAGATTCCACCGAGATATCAGGCACAACACTAATGAGTGTTGGACTTTGAAAGATGCTATCGAAGATTTGATTAGAAAAGGGTCACTTGAAAGAATTTGTGAAAAAGAACTAAGCTCACAACAAATAGAGCGAGCAAAGTAACCAGACCCAGTTTAACCAGACTAGACCGGCCTAGCCCAGCTCGATGATGACGTACTAGTGGGTATGATCTATGGGGGACCCAACATTACAGAAAGTTCCAGACATTCTTGTGAGAAATAAGGATGAGAAGCCAAGACAAACTCGGTCCCCCAGATAATGAATTGTGAAGTAAAGCTACCAAAACAGCCCAAAATGGAAAGTGAGGTCATAGGCTACACTAAGGAAGAGTGTGACCAATTCCTTTACCACAACCATGATGCGATTGTAATCGCAGCGAGGATTGGCAATACTCGAGTCTTTCGGGCAATGGTTGACAATGGTAGTGTAGCGAACATTATTTTCTTGGGAGCTTTCCTAGAAATGAGGTTCACCGAGTGGGATTTAAGAGCATGTCCATCATCGCTATACAAATTCAAGTCCCCAAGGGAATAGCTTAGTCCCAAGGGAACAATCGAGCTACCCGTGACTCTTGTGAAGAAGCCACAGATAGGAACAATGATGACAGAGTTCTTAGTGGTCGATTGCCCGACTACCTATAACGTCATCTTGGGTTGGCCGCTCCTCGATGACTTAAGTGCAGTCACTTCAGTGTGATGTCAGGCAGTTAAGTTCCCAACCTCGGATTGGAGTCATAAGGAGTTGCAGGAAAGATTCAAGGGAGTGCTACAATCAAGCTATACTTGTAGCATAAAAATGGGCATTGTCGAAGACCATGATCATTATCGAGTCTGAGCCAAAGCTTGAACCATTGAAAGACACCATAGTCCCTCGCATTCACAAAGAAGAGCCCACAGCAAGGTTGACAGAAGAGTTGCAAGAAGTGCTTGTCAGCGAGAAAAACCTAACTCGTGTTCTAAAAATTGGGACCAATCTGAGTGACGAGTTAGCAGACAGTCTAGTGGGGTTCCTGAAGAAGAACCTCGACGTGTTCGCCTGGGTTCATGCAGATATGGTGGGGATCAACCCTGAAGTAATGTGTCATAGATTGAACGTCAACCCAGAAGCTGGCCCTATAAGGCAAAAGAGAAGGTTTATGGATTCTAAGTGATCTCGAGCGCTTAAGGATGAAGTTAATAAGCTCTTTAACATCAACTTCATTAGAGAAGTAAAATACCTGGATTGGCTTGCCAATCCCGTATTAGTGAAGAAATCAAATAACAAGTGGCAGACTTGCATTGATTTCACAGATCTCAACAAATCTTGTCCTAATGATAGCTTTTTGTTACCTCGAATCGACCAATTAGTAGATGCGACAGTAAGGAATGCACTACTAAGCTTCATGGATGCATACTTAGGATACAATCAAATCTTGATGTATCAGCCTGATGAAGAGCATACCTCTTTTATTACTAACAGGGGTATTTACTGTTACAAGGTTATGCCATTTGGCCTGAAGAATGCTGGGGTGACCTACCAGCTTTCAGTGAATCAGATGTTCGCCAAACAAATTGGCAAGACCATGGAGGTGTATATTGACGACATGCTCGTCAAGTCAAAGGTCGCTGAAAGCCACATTGAACATATAGGAGAAATGTTTGATTTCCTCAATAAGTACTAAATACGGATGAATCCCTTGAAGTGTACTTTCGAAGTAAGCCAGGGGAAGTTCTTGGGTTTTCTAGTGAATCAACAATGTGTTGAGGCCAACCCAGACAAAATTTAAGCTCTTCTGAACATGCAAAGTCCAACCAAAATAAAGCAAGTTCAGAGTTTGATAGGGCGAGTAGCCGTACTGAGCAAATTTGTCTCCTGAGCAACTAACAGGTGCCCGTTATTTTTTGAAACCTTGAAGGGCAACAAGGGTTTTAAATGGACAGAAGAGTGTGAGAAAGCATCCTAGGTGAATGTGCCATTCTCCCTGGCTTGGTAAAAGAAATACCGAGAGTCCCAATTACCCAACTTTTTCAGGACTCCAACCAGACCATTCAAACACGTCTTCCTCGCCTTGGAAAGGTATTACGTCTGGTCTTTACTCTTTTTAAGTCTATACAAGTGGACAAGCTCGTCCACCAATAGCTTACCTATGTTAACTATTTGGTAAGCTATATACTGTCCTACTATAATTTTGTATGAATTCCCTGTGAGGTGAAGGGGAGCAATGCCAAATCTTCTCAACACATCGACAATGAAGAAATAAGTTAGGGCAGACATACCACACCTCAAAAGGATTTCAGAGATCACCACCCCACCCGTGGGGGGATCTTTTCTGGAAGAATTTCTCGGAGCCATCAATGGGAGTTGGGTCGAATAGATGTCCTGTATGCGATCAATGTCCTTTGAATTAATCAAGGAATTTGTCTTTTCTAAACCTAGGGACTGGTGAGCCCCTAGGTAGGGCTATTTTGGTAGAAGCCGCATTTGAAGAGCCTGCAGCATACTATCTGAGCTCCTCACAATGACCTCCTCGAAAACCTCTTCCGGGATTCCTTCCCCGCGAACAAATGAGGTTGTCGGGGAACCTACTTCAAACAGGCGCTCAATACTGCGACCATTGGATGAAGATGTCATGAAAGCTTGCCTTCGGATACCTGAAACATAAGGGACCAAGTGTTAGAGCTCAGACTATAAACGACCTATCCACACTTGCCTTCAGTTCAGGCATCCAGGATAGCTTGCATCAACCTAGGGATGCAAGTGAGCTACCAAGATTGCAACAACCACCCATCTAAACATTTCTAAAACCCAAGCTATTGGGTCTACAAAAAACCTAAATAAGTTAATGCCGCCACAACAATGACCCCCTTAACAGCAAGAAAGCTTAAAAGAAAGAAAAGAATAAAGACAAGAACCTTACCAAAATACGAGATGTGATAAGAACTCGTCGGAAAGTCGTCTGTGAATCTAGAAAGCAACGACTGAGAAGAGAAGGCAAATGATTTTGGGTGTAGAAGAATTCTTGCAACTGTATAATTCTGGCAAAAAAGCCTATTTATATAGTGATGAGCGGGGAGACGAAAAAGCGGGATTCGACCCAAGCAGTCAATCTGCGACGAATCTCAGCCCTTCATTTGCCAAGCGATCTTGACCGCTCAATGGATTCACGTGTCAGTCATCAACAAAGGGTGATCAACCATCAGAATATAGCAATCATAACTGTTACTGCATGTCGCCTTGAATTCATGCGTGGATAACTGCAGTCGTCCACTGTCGAACCGATCATCACGGTCACAAAATTAAACCTAAATACCGTAGTTAGCGGTAAGCAGGGTCGAATCCACAGAGAGCAAGACTAACGACCTAATGTATATTTGAGTTAATGAAAGAGAAATTGACAAAATGATTGATTAAAACTGAGGAAGCTAATTAATTGCAAAAAAATAAAAAACATCAAATAAATTGCTAACTAAAACACAATATTAAAAGCGTTGTCGTTACGGGTTCGGTTTGACTCAAGACTAACTCTCACACTTCCTCTCCTCGCTCGTCAATTTCCTAAACCTACAAGGCTAGGCAAATCAATAAAATGGCTTCCAGCAATCTAGGTATAATCTATCATGTCTCCATGTCGTCTTAGTTACAGATCGATTGGTTAAAGACTATCATTGACTAACCAAAAAAGGCTAAACCCTTAAACACCACTAGTTGGTACAACGTTAACAAGTACAACCTATTAACCTGTATCATCCAATCAACTAATTACATAACAAATGCATTCCTAATAGAAATGATATTAAACGCTACTATAACTTGATTGCAATCAGTACCGAAGCAATTTAAAGTCATAATCAACATTCAATAATCTCAAACCGACATTCAATTATGCGAAAAGTTATATATCAATAAACGTTCTCAATGGACATTATCAATTCAACACGTCAAGCATTAGAATAATATTAAAGCATCACAAACAAACTGAAATGAAAACAAATATAATCTGAATACAAGAAACTTAACCAAATGTCCAACATTCGAGCTCATCCAACTAGTCAAGAGCTGATGAGGAGATCAATGGAGTCAATTTCGATCTCGCCTACACCGTAACAGACAGCCGGGAACTCAACCGCTCATGGTGGTGATGACGGAGGCTGAAACGGTGGAAACGAAGCTGATCATGGTGGAAAGGAGGTAACCGAAAGCGATATGATGTGAAGAAGTGGCGAAAACGACCAATGGACAGCTCGGAATACGAACAGTCGCACTCGCCGAAAAACATTAATTTTTCGGCCAGTCTTCCGAAAAATGGTGGCGGAAATGGGAACCGAAGGTACCGATGGAAAGCTCTGATGATGGGGAGTTCAGATCAAGTCCTGGGGAGGTGAAAGGTCGCTAGAAATGAGCAAGATCTCGGCTGAAAGATGAAGAAGCGAGGCGGCGATTTGGCGGATTCCGACGGTTTTCGCGACGGCTGAAGCTTGCAAAGGATAGATCCGGCCGTGGGGAAGAGTGGCCGCCACCAGGAGAAGCTGGATCAACGCCAGAGAAGCCGAAAGGTCACCAGAAAATGAAGAGTGGTGACGGTGAGAGCGTACTTCGTCGGCGTTGGTTGAATGGCAGTGAAGGGTGGAGATCGGCGGTGGAAGGTGAAGGGTCACCGGCCTAGAAAATGAAATGTCGTTGGTTAGAGACCAAACTTCGGTGCGAGGTTAGGGTTTTTGGGTTTTCTTGGCGCGTCCCCCTTTTCACGACCTTCACTTGTAAATTTATACACATTGCAGAAAATATCCATTTGGTCCCTGCATATTGAAAAATGACAAAATCAACCCCAAGTTTTATGACAATTTGACCCCTTAACAACATAAATGAGACAACATCAACCCTAGAAAATAAATCACATCCTAATATCAACTTACACAATCTCCAATTTCAATCCAAACATGACAAATTAGTAAGAAAAACTCAAAATATGATTTTTATACATAAATTCATAATTTCTCTTAATTATCTCAATATGATTTCATTTTAATCACACATAGGGTCTTTTTATCACCAAAATAGAGTCACTTTCATGACTTTAACACTTACGCGCGACGAAAAGTAACTGCAAAAGTCGACCACATTTAATGCGACACGATCGCGTGGAAATTACCTGTGTGTGCCCTTCATTTCAAATTTCAAATTCATCAAGAATACCACAATAAAAGCTAAGTCTTGCTCACGTCGATTGAAACCAAGGCCTATTCACGAAGCTCGACCAAGTCTGCAGTCGACATGCGACTTAAGAAATTCGAGCTAAAATGGCAAAGCAGGAAATTAGTCTTTGAAGCTCGAAACGAACTCCGAACACTAGAGGGGGGATGTTGTGTGTGATTTTTTCCATAAAGCTCAAAGAAGTCAGAAGCCCACGAGGAGCTAATTTGACCCAGAATCAGTTCGACTCAGCATTGGTCCGACCCAACATAAGCTTGTCCATAGTGATAGCTCGACTCGACACAAGCTAGTTGCGACCAACCCTGGCAGTTGTTCGAAAAACCATAGATAAGCTCAAATCTCGGATATTTCGGAAGGGATAAGGTTGACACTAGTGGCAGCGCGATCTTAGCTCCCAGTCACAGAAATATCGGAGTTGCAATTTGAATTTGATTGCAATCCTGATATCCTCTCTCTTTCCTTAATCTCAAACTTATATAAATACCCCCTCCAATTATGAGAAGGGGATTAGCAATTTGTTCTGAGGATTACATTATTTTTTTCTTGTAAGCTCTCCAGCGCAATAAGAGAATAATGAACGTAGGCTTAAGTTCGAACTTGCCGAACCACTTTAAAGTTGTTTGCGTTCTTTACATTACTGCACTTTTATATTGTCATTGCTGGTTTTAATTAATCACGCACACATTGGTTCCAATTCCATCACGGTCAATCAGATCACTCTGGTTGGTGCGAATTTTGTAACAATATGTTATTTCAATAAACTATTAAAAAATTTTATAATTAAAATAATTGAAATACTTGATTTACAATTCTAATCTAATAATTGTTAAAAACATGAGTCCATGTTAGATATGGCAGCAACAATTACAATTCATCTTATCATGTTGTATTTATGAATTATGATAATGGATAACTATAATCAAAAAATTTTTAAATTTGTTATTATCACTTGTGTTGATAATTACATCTTAGGATTCCAATTCATCTCAATACTAAGTAAAAACAATTCAATTAAATAATAGAGCACTTACCCAGTTTTTTCAATTATTGGCTGAATTTATGTTTCTAGAATTTTTTTTAAAGAGATTTACTGGGAAACCCAATCAGGAGAACTCCATCTGCAGTTGAACGAATTATATTTTCTCCATCTTTTCTGTTTCTTGAAGAATCATAATTTAACTATTTTCAGTTTCAACACACACAACCACATTGCAAGTGATTTTTCCAGTTTTAAAAAAATTGCATATTAATAGACTGAATAAATGGTTTACATCGTACAAAGAATGTCTAGTTTCAGTTCATCAATTCGAGCTTTCTGTCATATTTTGAGAACAAATCCTACGAATTAAGTCTAGTAAATATTGTGTGATGATTCACATATTTCTTCACCTAACTTAAGCATAGATCCTGAACTGTGTAATGTGTTGGCATGGTAGCGGGGAAGAGCATCTCTTTTACACCTTCCGCCTTCATAATCGGGAAAATTATACTTGATGCGTCCTGAAAAGAACATAATTGACATATTAGTAAGAAAAGTTTAATCCATTAGAAGATAAAATATTTAGGATATTTAAAGTTAGAAGCAGAAGAGATACATACCAAAATCAGTCTAGCACCAATCAACATGCGTTTAGGTGAAGGAAATGGAAGGAATAAACGTCCGACACCATAGATTGCGACAGCAAAGAAATGGCTAACCAAACTGAGTGGACGAGGATTTAGACCAGAGAGTATAGCTATTGGTCCATTCGTGAAACCATCTCCAAGGCTCAAATAGTCAAAACATGCTTGGCGCAATTCATTTCTTGATGGATCAGGTGATGCACAAAAAACTTTGTAGAGGGCACCCGCTAATGTATTTATCGTAGATGCTACCGGCTGCAACCGAGAATCATGTAAATAAAAATTGTTTGTAAATCCAAGAAGGATGTTATAAATATCATAGCCAAAGCATGAATACTGTCAGATGTTAAATCGATGAAGACTCCTTACCTTACGGAGGGTATAGAAAGATTTAAGATACTTGCAAAGGGCAGGTGCATCATTTAGATCGCCTAGAGGTCTAAGCAAATCCCTTATGATGACAATATCAGATAAAGCCACAGTCATTCCTCCTCCAGTTAAAGGATGCCGCATATTGAATGAGTCCCCAAGTAAAAGAGCACCAGGAGTAGGAGATGGGGCAGCAGGCATACTTCTATTAGTCATTGTTCTGATGTTTCCTTTATCAATTGCAGACATGAAAGCAGAGAAAAGTTCACGGGGAATCTGAAACGTGCAAGTTCCGATAAGTATTAAGGAATCAGTCACAAGCTAAATTCAAGTGTTGTTGAGAAAATTCAAACCTTTGGTTGCACAAGCATTAAAAATTTAGATCATAATCACAAATTCACAATCACTTATACTTTGATGAATAAGCTACTAGAACATTCTCAGTTCACTTGATTTCAAAAGAATACTAAACATAATCACGTATCAGTAGTAAAACTAAACAACAACCTGCATAGAGATCAATTCCAACAAATCACATATACCTGAGGAGCCACAATAGTTTTTAAATAATCTGTCATTTCACCATTTTTAACGGATGGTACTTTCTGTCCCGGTACATCTATTAAGCAGCGAATTTCAGTGCTACTAATAGGATAAAACAAGATTGGCGAAGGATCTGCCAATATGACATGACCATGATTTTTGTATGGAAGCTCACAATTCTCCAGGATCAAACCAACAAAACAAGAGGGGATTTCAACCTGCAAAAATGATAAGTACGCTTTAGAAAACTCTAGTGCAAAACAATTATAGCAATAATGATTGTACTTTCAAACTTCCGAGAAATTCAAGTCAGTAATCAGATTGTTTAAAAGCACACCAAAAAAGACCAGGATACTAACATTAGGTTTGCTGAGAGAGAGCCTAAAATTTGAACAACATCCATCACATACTACAGTGAGGGGAGCATATGTTGTCAGCTCTTGACCTGTCTTGGTTTTGTATGTCACCCCTTTAATAATCCCCTTTTCTTCAATCAGAGATGTTACAGTTCCTTGTTCCAATCTTACACTGGAGAAAACAAGAAAACTGATTTAAACAAGATATTTGTAAATGAAATTATCTCAAACTTAGAATTTCTATAACTTGATCAGCGCCAGAAGAATTTTCAAACTATTGAGATTGGCAATAGTGCTGAGAAAACCAATTTGAAATGAATGTTAGGGGAGAAAAACTATACTTGGATTGGGATGCAGCTTTTTCCCTCATTCTTTGAATGAACCGGCCGTTGTGAAAACTTCTTCCAGCCACATCTGAATTGAAATTCTCCAATGGATAAGATACTTTGTTACTTTTTCCGTCTTTGTAGAGAGCATATCCAAACACTTGTTGTGCATCAATCGTATTCACACAATCTGTAGCCACACACACATATTTCACAGATTAGAATAGAGGTGTTGTAGCCATAAGAGATGACAAAGATAGAGTGATAGAGCTAAATATGTGCTTACCCTCAAGACCCAACTCTATCAACTTGAGGTAGCCTCCTGGTTGCAGGAGTTCACCAACAATTCTGTCAGGTTCAATTAAGTCTCTTTCAATGACATGCACTCGACGACCATCCTGCAACAGACAGCCGAAAACAAGGTTCTGTTATCATACCTAATACCAGAATGCATATGCATATATTTTTCATTCATCCAATCAAAAATGATGCCTTGGCAAATTCTGTTACCATTCCCCAATTTAAGTATTCCTGAAACTCAACAGCTTTTTCTTATAGAGCAAACAGACTGAAGTGAACTTACTGACAGAAAAGAAAGGCTTGGAAATGAAAGATATACAGGTTTCTATTTATTTCTTCTTATGCTTTCTACGCAATCAAACACAGTTTTAAGGAAGTCCAACAAAAATTGCTGTTAGAATAAATACAGCAATTTCAGTTTGCAGAGTGTATTACCTTTGCAAGAGTGTAAGCCAGAGCTGAACCTGCAACTCCAGCACCAACAATGATTATATCAATAGTGCTTCCAGCAACCTCTGCAGGGAGTGTTACATTTTCTGATCTCTTGGAACACTCATTCCTCTGAATCTTCATTGAAACATCTCCACTTTTCTTCTTTCCTCCAGAACATTGCAGGAAAAGCACTCCCAAGGTAGATGCTATAAGTGCAACAAACATCGGCATCAACAGATAAACCATCTTCAGATTTCAAGAATTGATATTGAAAACTTGATTCTTGTAAGCTGTAAGTGCAAGTTTACTTTTTCTCTCCGGCTTGTGTTAATTACAACTCCGAGTCTTCTTATAGACTTGCGAACAAAGCTATAACTGAATACCTTTTACCTTTCATTCAAAGGGCTCTGATAGTGTTCAAAACACAAGAGCAGAAAAATATTTCAACTAAAAGGTCCTGCTAATGTTCAAAATGAAAATTAATGATTATTTAGAAAGGTTGAGGGAGAAGTCCGTCTATGGTAAACAAAATTTGTGAAAATAAGTCAATGGAAAAGATAAACAGGAGGTACCGCAATTTTGGTGTTATCTTAAAATCGGCTTGGAATTTGATAATTCCTCAAATGTTTGCCAAGTAAGGTTAAATATATTGTCTAGTATTTCCAAATCAATGGAACCAAACAGTGGTTGAAAAATTAAAATAATGGACTATCCAAATCTCACTATTAGCCAAAATAAATGATCTGTCTATACCTCAAAATCTGACAAATGCTTATTTTGAATTGGTGATGTTCTCAATGCTGAATCTTTCTAGGCTTAATACCAGATAATTTGTTAGGAGAGTGGAGGAAGATACGGATGAAAATGATGAAATTGAAAGAAGAGTTTCAAGAAGGGTTCGGCAGCCTCCAATATGGTCCAAGGATTATGCGGCAATGGAAGTAGTTTACTTGATTTTGGGTTCTGATAAGTTATTAGTTAATTAGGATCTATTTTGTATTTGTTAATGGAATAGTATTTTACATTAATTATGTTTCTTAGGGTCATTAGGAATGCTTGGTTTGTTAGGTATTTAAGAGTAGTAGTCTGGAAAATAGGGTATTGATTGAATTAATAAAAGTCTTTCTTTCTCTTTATTCTTGGGAGATACTGTTCCCTCATATAGAGCAGATTTATCTTAACAATTGGTGTTGTCGTTCAATGGCCAACGATGCTTGTTTGAAAACTCTTGATGTGCAGGTTAGTCAACTGGTGACAAGTCAGGCCACCATGGTTGAACAACTGGAGTCCTTAGGGCAATTTTTAAAAGAATTGGGTGTGAAGGTTTCCGTTTTGGATGCAGAACACGTGGAGAGGCAGTGTTGATGCAGTGATATTTTGCTGGAAATTCAACTGAAATTCAATTAGAAGTTTCAAAGTTTTTTGGCGCCAAGAAGTCCCCTGTTTTTGCCTTGCATTCTGCCATGTAAGAGCTATTGAAGTTGATATGTTTTGGTGATGAGTTTAGGTGTACTTAACTGCGATTAAGGCGTATTAGTTATAAGCTTTGTTTTAAATTTCAACTTTGTAAATATCTCTGAAAAGTTGGTGTAACAGTGGGCTGTTTTGTTGTATAAATTTGTAATGTTAATGAAATGAATTTCAACCTTTCTCTCAACTCATTTTCTTACTTTCTTTTCCTTAGCATTCTTCGGCTCAAGACACCAACAAATGGTATTGGAGCCATACTAAAAACTTGAAATCTCTCCCTCCCACGTTCAATCCTTCATCTCAGGCTCTCAGCTCAAGAACTCCTCTATTTCAGACTTCATATTTCTCTTGCTTCAGACCTCTAACCTGAACAGACAGCTGCTCAATCAGCCTTGATGTCACCTCTAGTTTTTAATGGTGAACACTATCACATGTGGGTTGTAAAAATGAAAGCTTTCCTCCGGGGCCAAGGCTTGTGGCAGTATGTAGAGGAGAATAGGCAGCCAACACAATTAGGTCCAAATCCAACTCTAAATTAGATTAGAATCTTTGAAGAAGAAGCTGCTAAGGCTCTGAGGGCCTTGTCCCACATTCATGATGCTGTAACATAGCTTGTATTCATAAGGATAATGGCATGTGAAACTGCAAAAGGGGCTTGGGACAAGTTGAGAGATGAATTCATGGGAAGTGACATTACAAGGAATATGCAAGTGCTAAATCTAAGAAAGGAGTTTGATATGTTGAGGATGCAAGAATCTGAGAAGGTGAAGAAGTATGTTGACAGGCTGACGAGTGTAGTCAACAAAATCAGGTTGCTAGGGGTGGAGTTGACAGATATGAGAGTTGTAGAAAAAGTTTTGGTGAGCTTGCCCGAAAGGTTTGAGTCCAAAATTTCTTCTCTTGAGGACTCAAAAGACATGTCTCAGATTACACTTACTGAGTTAGTACATGCCTTGCAAGCTCAAGAGCAAAGAAGACTCTTGAGGCAAGAAGACAAAAATGAGGGTGCAATGATGGCAACTTACAAAGGCAAACTTGCACAAGGAAATAATAAGAGGTATGCTGGAGATAAGAAGGGGAAAGAAATAAGTAATGGTCAGTGGGGAAAACCAGGTGGGATGAAGGATTATCCACCTTGCTCTCACTGCAAAAAGAAAGGCCATTCCGAGAAGAGGTGCAAGTTTAGGCCTGGAATTCAATATAGGGCTTGCAAACAATTTGGCCACATTGAGAAGGTGTGTAAGAACAAAGGAACTCAGCTATAACAACAAGGCCAGGAGTCTAAACAGCTTTTTGTGGCTTCATGTTATACAACTCAGGTCAACAATGAGGTTTGGCTGATAGATAGCAGTTGCACCAACCACACGGTAGCAAATTTGTAGAATTTCATCAAGCTGGATGAGTCATACAGCTCTAGAGTCAAAATAGGCAATGGTGATTATGTGAAGGCCAAGGGAATTGGTGTTGTTGTTGTCCTAACACAATTAGGTATAAAAATTATTTCAAATGTTTTGTATGTACCTGAGATTAGTCAGAATTTATTGAGTGTTGGACAAATGTTAGAAAAGGATTACTCCTTGCTTTTTCAAAATCAATCCCGTGTTATATTAGATAGAGAGGGAAATGAATTGATGAGTGTGAAGATGTTGGGAAAGAGCTTCCCGATTGAGTGGAAAAAAAATCAGAAACTCTTGCACTAGCCAGTAGGCTAGAAGAGTCTAAGCTTTGGCACAAAAGGCTTGGCCATTTCCACTATGTTGGTCTTAAAGAGCTTAAAATTAAGTAGAAACATGGTCTTGGACTTACCTGAAATTGAAGGGAAGAGGAGCCTTTGCACAGCCTACCAGCTTGGTAAACTCAGTAGGTCACCTTTTCCATCAAATCAGACCTGGAAAGCAACTGATAAACTCCAATTGATCCACACTAATGTGTGTGGCCCCATGAAAACTAAACCACTGAGTGGAAGTAAGTACTTTTTTCTATTCATTGGTGACTTCTCCTGGAAGGTCTGGGTGTATTTCCTAAAGCAGAAGAATGAGGTGGCTGTTGTGTTCAAAAAAATCAAGCTTCTAGTGGAGAATCAAGCAGGGCTGAAGATCAAAGTGGTAAGGAGTGACAATGGGACAGAATATACATCAAGTGAGTTTGGTTCAATTTGCAAAGAAGCTGGGATTATGCACCAATTCACCACTCCATACACCCCACAGCAAAATGGGGTCAGTGAAAGAAGAAATAGAAGATGGCAAGATGCATGATTGCCGAGAAGAAACTTCCCAAGATGTTTTGGGCTGAAGTTGTTAATACAAGGGTCTATATTCTCAATAGACTTCCAACCAAAGCTATTAAGGATCAAACTCCATTTGAAGCTTGGAGTGGAGTAAAACCAGCAATGAATCATCTCAAGATATTTGGGAGTATTTGTTATGTCTTGGTTCCAGCAAACAAGAGGACAAAGTTAGATGGCAAAGCTGAAGTTGGAATCTTTATAGGATACAACAGTCAATCCAAGGGCTATAGGGTCTACATTCCTAAATCCAAGAGAGTTGTGATCACAAGAGATATAAGGGTTGATGAGAGATCAATCTGGAACTGGGAAGAGAAGAACATTGATGAAGAATTCAGACCACTCCAACCGACATAATACTTGATTGATGAAGCAGAAGTTAAAGAGGATGAAGAGTTCTTGGTTAGAGGAAACAGAACTTTGGCTGATGTGTATGCAAGATGCAACATGGTTGTGCTTGAACCTAGGAATTACAATGAAGCTGTAAAGTCGGAAGTATAGAGGGTTGCAATGCAGAAGGAGCTGTCAATGATAAAAAAGAACAGTACTTGGGAACTTGTTGACAGACCTACAAATAGAAAAGTAATCCAGGTGAAATGGATCTTTAAGAAGAAACTCAATCCTGATGGATCAGTCCACAAACACAAGGCAAGACTTGTGGTTAAAGGGTTTGTATAGCAACAAGGAGTAGATTTTTCTGATACTTTTGCCCTGGTAGCCAGACATGACACCATTAGGTTATTGCTGCTCTAATAGCTTAGTTTGACTGGAAAATATTCTAGTTAGATGTTAAATCAACATTCTTAAATGGTTGGCTTTGTGAGGAGATCTTTATGGAGCAACCCGAAGGCTATCAAGTCAAGGGTAAAGAGGACAAGGTGTATCTCTTAAAGAATGCCTTGTATGGCCTAAAGTAGACTCTTAGATCCTGGTACAACCGAATAAATGACTATTTATGCGGCTTAGGATACACCAAGAGCCCTAATGAGCGCACACTCTATGTTAGGAAGGCTGAAAGTGACTTGATTATAGTCTCTTTGTATGTAGATGATCTGCTAATTACAGGAAGCAATGTTGAGCAATTGAATCAGTTTAAGAGGTCCATGCAAAGTGAATTTGAAGTGACTGATTTAGGGGAAATGACATACTTTCTTGGTATGGAGATAGATCAGTCCAGTGAAGGGATTTTTGTGTGCCAAGAAAGGTATGCAAATGAAGTCCTTAAGAAGTTTGGCATTGAGAATTGCAAACCAGTAGACTCTCCATTGGTTCCCAATCTGAAGTTAAGCAAAGATGATGGTGCAATGAGAATGGATGAGGGGCTGTTTAGAAGCTTAATTGGATGCTTATTGTACTTGACAGCAACCAGGCCAGACATAATGTATGCCATGAATCTGCTGTCTAGATTTATGAGTCAACCAACAGAGACTCATTTCAAGGCTACAAAAAGGGTGTTAAGATATGTGAAGGGCAACACTAACTTTGGGGTGTGGTTTAAGAGATCAAAAGACTTCAAATTGGTTGGTTTTTTTTTTACAATGATTGGGCTGGTTCAACAAATGACATGAGAAGCACTTCAGGGTATGCATTTTTCTTGAATTCTAGTGCAATATGTTTGTTATCTAAGAATCAAGAAAATGTGGCTCAATCCACAGCACAAGCATAATATATCTCGGCTGCCGCTATTATGAATCAAGCTAGTTGGCTGAGAAAAATATTAGAAGATTTGAAGTTGAAACAAGTAAAGCCTACTACAATCATGTGTGATAACCAATCAGCTATTGCAATGGCTAAAAATCCAGTAAACCATGGATGTACAAAGCACATAAAAATTAAGTTTCTTGCATTTAGAGAGGCTGAGCAAAATGGTGAAGTGGAATTGATTCACTGTAGGGGTGAATTTCAAGTGGCTGACATTATGACTAAAGCTATTTCCAAAACCAAGTTTGAAGATTTCAGACTCAAACTTGGTGTTTCCAGCAAAATTATCAAGGAGGAGTGTTGATGCAGTGATATTTTGTTAGAAATTCAACTAAATTTCAGTTAAGTTTGAAAGTTTTTTTGGCGCCAAGAAGTCCCTTGTTTTTGCCTTGCATTCTGTCGTGTAAGACCTACTGAAGCTGATATGTTTTAGTGATGAGTTTTGGTGTACTCAGTTGTAATTAAGGCTGTAATAGTTGTAAGCTTTGTTTTAAATTTCAAATTTGTAAATATCTCAAAAAAGTTGGTGTAATAGTAGGCTGTTTTGTTGTATAAATTTGTAATGTTAATTCAATGAATTTCAACCTCTCTCAACTCATTTTCTTACTTTCTTTTCCTTAGCATTCTCTAGCTTAAGACACCAACACGCAATAGTCACAGATTAGTGAGCCATCGTTGATGGGAGGTGGTGCGATCGCCCCAACAAGAGGCGTTACTTCAGGGTCCCAACACACTAATTCTAGGGGCATTCCTTTCAAGCCTTTTTAGTTGGAAGTTCCTTGATTTAACAGTACAGACTTTAAAGCTTGGCAATTTCAGGATGAACAATTTTTTGATTATTAGGATACTCTGCATGCGTAGCGCTTGACCATCACTTCCTTCCATATGGAGGGCCTTGCATTGTCTTGGTATTGTTGGATGCATGCCAATGGACAGCTACGCTCATGGCTATCCTTCCTACAAGATTTACAAATTTGTTTTGGTCCATCGGCTTTTGTGGATTATCAAGGGCAATTGGCCAAGATTTCATAGAAAGGGTCAATTATTGAATATCATAATCAATTTCAGGAGTTGTCCAATAAAGTCATAGGCGTTTCTTATTCCTTTCTCCTTAGTTGTTTTATTTCGGGCCTGAAATCTAATATTCAGCATGAGGTTCGCTCGTTTCAGCTGACTTCTTTAATGCAAGCAATGGGACTGGATCTTCTTCAGGAAGATAAAATAGGTTTATTAAGATAGCAGTTAAGTGTGTCAGGTTCGCGTAATTGGGATTCTCAAAGACCAAGATATAGACCATCATTCAAGCTACCACCCCTTTTACCCACACCAGAGCCACTTCATCATTTAGATGTCTTATCGAATAGGCGTGCCACTTTGCTTCCCATTAAGCATTTAACTCCGACTCAAATTCAGGCATGCCGTGAAAAAGGATCGTATTTTAACTGTGATGAACGTTTTCATTTTGGACATTGCTGTAAGGCCAAGTCTTACTTACTCACTGTTGAGGAGGGTGAGGATCTATTAACTGAGATTAAGACCACGAACAGTGACGATCCAGGGGATCAGGAGGTGGCAGCAATTAGTCAACATGCCTTATTGGGACAGCGCAATCCAAGTACCATCCGAATGAGTGGGCGTCTTCTGAGACAGCAAGTGGAAGTGTAAATTGGTGGTGGCTCTACCCATAATTTCATACAAAAGTGAGTGGTTGTTCATCTTGGTCTCTCTATAGTTGCCTCTACCAATTTTACCATAATGATTGGCAATGGGGATCACATGTGTTGTTTTGGTTTGTGTGCAAATGTTCTTCTTCAACTAGATGGCCATGAATTTCTAATGGATTTATTTGTCCTACCAATTCATGGCATTGATCTTGTTTTGGGAGCACAATGGCTAGCGAGTTTAGGTCCTATCGTTATGGATCACAAGGCTTTAACCATCTCCTTCAATTGGAAGGGAAACTCTTTGACTTTGCAAGGCCAACAACCTCAACACATTCCACCGATTCAGTTACATCGATTAGAATGTTTGTTCAATATGAATTCCATTAATGAATCTTTCCAATGTTTTCATATTTCAGGTTCCATTTCGCCTGATACACAACTACAAAATTCAGCTCCTACACCAGCCATCAATAGCATTTTGACACATTATGGGTCAGTCTTTAACATCCCTATAGAGCTGCCTCCTCAACGCCGTAGTGATCATCAAATTTCTTTCCCAACCGCTGCCCCACTTGTTCAAGTTAGACCGTATTGGTATCCCAATTTTCAAAAGGGTGAGTTAGAGTGCATGGTGCGCGAAACGCTAGAGAGCGGGTTTATTCATCCAAGTTGCAATCCTTTTTCCTCACTGGTTTTATTGGTTTAAAAAACGTGATGGTTCATGGCATTTATGCATGGATTATAGAGCCTCGAATAAAATTACCATTCTTGACAAATTTCCCATTCCTACGGTGGATGAGCTTCTGGATGAATTGTTTGGTGCGACTATATTCTCTAAAATTGATCTTCGTTCTGGTTACCATCAAATCCAAATGGCAGAGGAGGACATTTTCAAAACAGCATTTCGCACCCACAAGGGTCACTATGAATTTGTGATGATGTCATTTGGTCTCACTACTAACACTCTGACAACCTTTCAGAGTACAATGAATGACGTATTTCGTTCGTTCCTGTGTAAGTTTGTTATTATTTTCTTTGACGACATCTTAGTGTATAGTCGTGGGCTGGAGGATCATGTGCACCATCTTTCGACTGTACTATAGTGTTTGAGGGAAAATCAGTTGTTTTCTAAAAAGGGAAAAGTGTGTATTTGGTGTTAATCGTCAGGAGTACCCAAGCCATATTATTTCGGTTGAAGGGTAGAAGCTAACCTAGCAAAGATTCAAGCCATGTCTGATTGGCCTATTCCAAGCACAATACGACAATTCTTTGGCTTCCTGGGGTTAACTAGGTATTATTAGTGTTTCATAAAGTCTCATGCTATGTTAGGCACCCCTTACCTCCCTACTGTAGAAGAACAAGTTTGTGTGGTTTATAGAAGCTTAGAATGCTTTTGATAATCTAAAACTGGGAATGACTAAAGTGCATGTTTTGGCTTTACCGAATTTCCAAGACATGTTCGTGGTTGAAATCGATGCCTCGGGCACAGGCGTAGAGGTTGTTCTCATGCAACAAGGTCATTCGATTGCTTTCTTTAGTAAGAAACTATCGTCAAGACTACAACGAACTTTTGCATATGTGAGAGAGTTATTCGTAGTCATGAAAGCTGTGATGCGTTGGCATCAGTATCTCTTGGGATGTAAATTTCTTATCTACACTTATCAGCAGAGTTTACGATCGCAAGTGATTCATACACTCAAACAACACAAGTACCTCATCAAGTTGCTCGGCTTTGACTTTACCGTCACTTACAAGCTAGGAAAAGACAATGATATTGCCGATGATTTGTCATACCAACATGAGGAAACCAAGGAGCCAACAATATTTGCTTTAACAGTCCTGATTTTTGACATTTTACAGCAAAATTGAGAGGCTCTTCTTCAAGATGCCACATGTGCCAAGTTGATCACGAAGGTACAAAGGGACCCAAGTTTGCAACTGAGTTATTTTATTCATGATAATTTGTTGTTTTACCAAGGGCGTATTATGGTGCCACCTCGGGATGACTTGAGGCAACAATTATTGGAAGAGTTTCACTCTTCTCCCATAGGATGACCAGTGGCATTCGCAAGACGAAAAGTAGGATCGCCTTGAATTTTTATTAGAAGGGATTAGGCCATGATGTCAAATCCTTCATTCGTGCTTGCCATGTTTGTCAACAAGCAAAACACCGGGCTCTCTCTGTAACCCACCTTCTTCAACCCCTGTCAATTCCAGCTCAAGTTGGGGATGATGTTGCAATGGATTTTATTATTGGGTTACCTGTGTCAGCGAGTTATACAGTGATTATGATAGTGATTGATAGATTGTCAAAGTATGCACATTTTGGTCCATTACGCAAGGGTTTATAGTGGCCAAAGCTGCATAATTATTCTTGAATGTGGTCTATAAATTACATGGTTTACCCAAGTCCATATTAAGTGATCATGATCTAACTTTTCTGAGTACTTTTTGGCAGGATTTATTTCAGCTTAGCGGTACTGCACTTAGCCATGGTTTGGCTTATCATCCACAAATGCACAGCATAATAGAAGTTACCAACCGCATGTTAGAGCAGTCTTCCGTTGTTTCACTATGGACCAGATGCAGAGGTGGTTTGACTTCTTACGCAGAACTTTTCTACAACACCTCATTCCATTTAGCTGCGGGCATTACATCATTCAAGTTAGTGTATGGTCGAGATCCTGCTTTGATCTGTCTGTATGCTACAAGGGAATCTAAGTTGGATGCAATGGACAACATGCTTGCCACTTGTGATAGCATTCTGTGAGAATTGAAGTTCAATTTGCTTTGCACACAACAACGGATGGTACGGTCTGCTAACAAGCACAGACGTTTCTTGGAGTTTCAAGAAGGGGACTTGGTCTATTTGAAGTTGCAACCGTACCGGAAACTCTCTATTTGTTGTGGTATGTATTCCAAGCTAGGGAGATGATTCTATGGCCCATTTAAGATTCTCAAGCATGTGGGGAAGGTCGCCTATAAGCTGGAGTTACCACCAAACTCTCAGATTCATCCCGTGTTCCATGTATCCTTATTGAAACCAAGTCACACTGTGCCATTGTAGGATACAGTACGGCTACCGCCTTCGACGTATCAAGGTTAGCCTTTGGTTTTGCCTCTAGCAGTGGTTGGTTGCAGTACGGTGCGTCGAAAAGGTGGGTTGGTGGAGCAACTGTTGGTGTAGTGGGAAGGACTACCTTTGGAGGATGCGTCCTGGGGAGATGCTGCAAATTTGGTGGAGAAATCTAGGGGGTTGCCTTCCAACCTGAGGACAAGGTTGTGTCGGATGGGATGGGCAACGTTAGGGGATTGGAGGAAGATGCGGATGAAAATGATGAAAATGAAAGAAGAGTTTCAAGAATGGTTTGGCAGCCTCTAATATGGTCCAAGGATTATGCGGCAATGGAGGTAGTTTAGTTGGTTTTGGGTTCTGATAAGTTATTAGTTAAGTAGGATCTATTTCGTATTGGTTAATGGAAATAGTATTTTACATTAAGTAGGTTTCCTAGGGTCATTAGGAATGCTTGGTTTGTTAGGTATTTAAGAGTAGTAGTCTGGAAAATAGGGTATCGATTGAATTAATAAAAGTCTATTCTTTCTCTTTATTCATATGGAGCAAATTTATCTTAACATAATTGGACTAAAATTTTGAATATGTAACCTATTAAAGTAAGTACATAGTTTTGTCTCTTTCATCTAATTGTCTTGTGATCACATTGTCGCTTCCAACATAAACCCAAATGAATGCCTTTAAATATTTCATCTAATTCTTTCTTTCTTTTTTGTTCATATTTAGAATCACTTATTCCAGTAAGAATTTTTCTAGATTTGGTTCTGGGAGGAGGAAGATTGGGAGATGTAAAATTTGTCCTGAGATCTTAGTTGTTTTCACGGTGAGATTGGTGGAATGGAATGAGGCATTTGGCTTATGCAAAGGATTTTAACTATTTCAAAATAATCATCAAGCATTTATGAAACTCTTTTGATGCCAAATTGAACTAGGATTTTTTTTTTTCCTCTTTTCTCTTATAGAATTGTGGCCATTTTGGTACATAAGCAATTCAATTTGAAGAAATTGGTGAGAAAAAAAATTATTCCACGAGTTTAAAGATGGCCGAACGACATCCTCCCACCCAAACTTTGCCTTAAACAAATTTAGCATCCAAAAAGTTTTGAAATGACAAACAACCACTTTCCGTCAGAATCGGTTAGTAAAATCCATTAATTAACATGATATTAATGATATTCTTCCATTCTTAAAAGAGTAATTTTCACTTCTTAAGTTTTATAAAAACCCCAGTTTTTCTCTCACTTTCTTTCCATCTCATCCTTTCATCTTCTTCGCCTCCTCTTTCTCATATCTTTTTTCTTCTTCTCTTCGTTTCTTAGCTAAAATTATGAATCTAAAGATGATCCTAGAACGACAGAACTAATAACCCATTTCAAGGACTTAATACACAATACAAGGTGCAAAAAATTAAAAACAACAAAACACGGCATGGTTACAGAGTCGTTGAGTTCAAAAGGGTAGCAGCATTGGCTCTATCATCAAAGCTCCAAAGATCACCTGTTGAAGGTTGATGCTGTGTTGGAAGTACGGTTTGCTGAAACTGAAAGTCTAAAACCATTTTTGCTGCTGTACATGGACGTGCATGGAGTTGTTCCATATTTCAGTAGTTTAAGTTTTACTGTAAACCTTAGTGTTAATTTTGAATTTGATGACTCAGCTTATTTTGTAATGAAGTTGTTAGACTTGAGTGGTTTAGCTGAGATTAATTAAAAGCTTACTGACAGTAGTTGAAACAGTAAGCCAAAGTATGTTATATGCAGATTTGTTGTCTAATGAAAATCAGTTCAAATTTTCCTTTCCATTCTCTTTTCTTTGCACATCCGGCATTAACAAAAACACTAACATGGTATCAGAGCTGGATCAACCACCCATCATCTAACAAATGCACTCAAAAAAAACTCATCCTAAATCACCATCAAACTTTAATCTTCCGCAAGAACAAAACTTTCCAGAAAAACTGCAACCAGTTTTTGCATGGCTACTCAATCGGCTTCTCTCTCACCTCTAGTGTTCAATGGGGACCAGTATCACATTTGGGCTATTAGAATGAGAGCCTACCTAAGAGGGCAAGGGTTGTGGCAATATGTGGAAGAGGAGAAACAGCCACCACAGCTTGGTCCAAACCCAACTTTGAATCAAATGAGAATGCATGAGGAGGAAATGTCCAAAGCTCCAAGAGCTCTTTCTCACATATATTCTGCAGTAACAGACCTTGTATTTACAAGGATAATGGCGTGTGAAACTGCAAAGGAAGCTTGGGATAGATTGAGAGAGGAGTTCATGGGAAGTGATACAACCCGAAACATGCAAGTTATGAACCTGCGGAGAGAGTTCGAAATGCTGAGAATGCAGGAGGTAGAGAAAGTTAAAGAGTATGTAGATAGGCTTATGAGTGTGGTGAACAAAATTAGATTGTTAGGAGTTGAGATGAGTGACAAGATGATAGTTGAGAAGGTGTTAGTCAGCCTACCGGAAAGATTTGAGTCCAAGATATCTTCCTTAGAAGATTCAAAGGATCTCTCCAAAATCAGCCTCACTGAATTAGTTCATGCCCTGCAGGCCCAAGAACAAAGAAGGTTGATGAGGCAAGATGACTCAAATGAAGGCGCTATGTTGGCTACTCAAAAAGGAGTGAATGTGTAGGGAAGTAATAGAAAATATGCTGGAGATAAGAGAGGAAAAGAGAGAGTTTGTGGACAGTGGGGAAAGTAAAGTGGAGGAAGAAATTATCCACCATGTTCCCACTATAAAAAAAAGGGACATCCAGATAGTAAGTGCTAGTTCAGGCCTGGGATCCAATACAGGGGATGCAAGCAGTTCGGGCACATTGAAAAAGTGTGCAGGAACAAGGGTGCACAGCCACTACAGTAAGCACAAAGTGCAGAAGACCGGCAGCAGAGTAGTGAACCAGAACAGCTATTTGTAGCTTCATGCTACTCAATGCAGACCAGCAGAGATGTTTGGCTGATAGACAGTGGGTGTACTAACCACATGGCAGCAAATTTAGAGAATTTTATTAGGATGGACAGGACCTACAACTCCAAAGTCAAGGTTGGAAATGGTGACTATGTGGAAGCAAGAGGGATTGGAGATGTGGCAGTCCAAACTCAGGCAGGGACCAAGGTTATTTCCAATGTTCTATTTGTACCTGAAATTGCACAGAATTTGTTAAGTGTAGGTCAAATGTTAGAAAAAAATTACACCTTGCATTTTCAAAACAATGCTTGCATTATAAAGGATGGTGAGGGAAATAAATTGATGAGTGTTAGGATGCTAGGTAAAAGCTTTCCACTGGACTGGAAAAAACCAGAAAACTCAGCTTTAACCAGCAAGGTTGAAGAGTCTGAGTTATGGCATAAAAGGCTTGGGCACTTTCACTACCTAGGAATTAAAGAACTCAAGTCAAGGGACATGGTGTTAGACCTACCCGAGATAGAGGAGAAGAGGACCTTGTGCACAGCCTGCCAGCTTGACAAACTCAGCAGGCCATCATTACCTTCGGATCAAGCCTATCGAGCAAGTCACAAGCTGCAATTGATCCACTCGGATGTGTGTGGTCCAATGAAGACTGAATCCTTAAATGGCAGCAAGTACTTTGTACTCTTCATTGATGATTTCTCAAGGGTGACTTGGGTTTATTTCTTGAAGCAGAAAAATGAAGTGGCTACTGTGTTTAAGAAATTTAATTTGCTGGTGGAGAATGAAGCTGGAACCTTGATTAAGACAGTAAAGAGTGACAATAGGACAGAGTACACTTCAAATGAATTTAAAACAATCTGCAGTCTAGCTGGAATTCAGCAGCAGTTCACAGCACCATACACCCCTCAATAGAATGGTGTTTGTGAAAGAAGAAACTGAACCATTATGGAAATGGCCAGGTGTATGATGGCTGGAAAGAACCTTCCTAAAGTGTTCTAGGCAAAAGCTGTTAATACAGCAGTTTTCCTGCTGAATAGGCTACCCACCAGGGCAGTCAAACATCAAACACCAATTGAGGCATGGAGTGGAGTCAAGCCAGCTATAAGGAGCTTGAAAGTATTTGGAAGCATAGCCTATGTTATGATCCCAACTAGCAAAAGGTCCAAATTGGATGACAAGGCAGAAATTGGGATATTTATAGGCTACAGCAGCAACTCTAAAGCTTATAGATATATATTCCTAAGTCTAGGAAGATTGTAATCACAAGAGACATAAAGGTTGATAAAGGTGGAGTCTGGAACTGGGAAGAAAAAAGGGTTGATGTGCAAGCTAAATCAAGTCAGGATGAGATGAATGAAGGGCTGATTCAGATGAGGAAGAAGAACATGTTGTCAGAGGGACAAGATCACTGGATGATGTGTACGAAAGGTGCAATATGGCAGTGGTGGAACCAAGATGCTATCTTGAGGTTGCAAAGTCTGAACTGTGGAGGGCAGCATGATTGATAAAAATCAAACCTGGAAATTGGTACCAAGACCTGAAAAAAGGAAAGTCATTCAGGTGAAATGGATTTTCAAACTGAAAATCAATCCTGATGCCTCAATCTACAAGCACAAAGCAAGGCTGGTGGTGAAGGGCTTTGCACAACAACCAGGTATTGACTTTTCAGAAACTTTTGCCCTGGTTGCTAGGCAAGACACAATCAGGCTACTGTTAGCACTTGCAGCTCAGTTCAACTGGAAAATTTTCTAGCTAGATGTCAAGTCAGCATTCCTGAATGGGTGGATTTCAGAGGAGCTGTATGTAGAGCAACCCGATGGCTACAAGGTTGAAAGAAAGGAGGATTATGTGTACCTGCTGAAGAAAGCCTTGTATGGCTTGAAGTAGGCTCCTAGAGCCTGGTACAGTCGAATAAATGACCATTTGTGTAGCCTTGGCTACTCTAGAAGTCCTAATGAACACACTCTTTACATTAGGAAAACTGAAAAAGGATTGGCTATGGTTTCTCTCTATGTTGATGACTTATTGGTGACAGGGAGTAATCCTGAAGAATTGGATCAGTTTAAGTTAGATATGCAAGCTAAATTTGAAATGACAGATTTGGGATTGATGAAGTACTTCCTTGGCATAGAGATAAGTCAGGCTACTGGTGAGATTTTTGTGCGCCAATAGAGGTATGCAACCAAGCTTCTTTTGAGGTTTGGAATGGAGAATTGTAAACCAGTGAATACTCCACTGGTTCCCAACCTGAAATTGAGCAAAACTGATGGTGCAAAGAAGGTAGATAAAGGGAAATACAGAAGCTTAGTGGGAAGTTTGCTGTATTACACAGCCACTAGACCTGATCTAATGTTCACTAGTACTGCAAGCTACCTCTCAAGGTTTATGAGCAACCCAAGTGAATTGCACTTTAAAGCTACCAAACATGTGCTGAGGTATGTGAAAGGAACCAGCATGTTAGGCATCTGGTTTAGGAAATCTGAAAGTCTAAGGTTGTTGGGGTACACTGACAGTGATTGGGGTGGATCCCTGGATGATGCTAGAAGCACTTCTGGTTATGTGTTTTATCTGAATAAGGGTGCAATTAGTTGGCTGTCAAGGAAGCAGGAGACTGTGGCATAGTCTACTACTGAAGCTGAATATGTCTCTGCTGTAGCAGCTGTGAACCAGGCTGTGTGGCTTAGGAAGATGCTAAATGATTTGCATCAAATGCAAGGTGGTCCTACTTTGATTCTATGTGACAACCAGTCGGCTGTAGCAATGGCAAAGAATCCTGTACTCCACGACAGAACTAAGCATATTAAGATTAAGTATCATGCTGTTAGGGAAGCTGAACAGTGTGGAGAAGTGAACTTAGTGCACTGTAGAGGGGAAGACCAAGTTACAGACATCATGACAAAGGCATTATGCAAATCCAAGTTTGAAGCCTTAAGGCTAGAACTTGGTGTTTCCAGCCAAAGCACCAAGGTGGAGTGTTGAAGGTTGATGCTGTGCTGGAAGTATGGTTTGCTGAAACTGAAAGTCTGAAACCATTTTTGCTACTATACATGGACGTGCATGGAGTTGTTCCATAGTTCAGTAGTTTAAGTTTTACTGTAAACCTTAGTGTTAATTTTGAATTTGATGACTCAGCTTATTTTGTAATGAAGTTGTTAGACTTGAGTGGTTTAGCTGAGATTAAGTAAAAGCTTACTGACAGTAGTTGAAACAGTAAGCCAAAGTATGTTATATGCAGATTTGTTGTCTAATGAAAATCAGTTCAAATTTTCCTTTCCATTCTCTTTTCTTTGCACATCCGGCATTAACAAAAACACTAACATCACCAACAACACTTTCCTGGACAATATTATTGGGCATATGTGATTGGCCATCCAGATAGGGAATCTTATAGAACTTCGTGAAATTTTCATATGCACTTAGCTCTTGTGACAACTTCTGCACTTCATTCTCTTCTTCCTGAGCTTTTCGCATTTTCTCCTCTTTCACATTATAATTAATTGTGAAAATAGAATAATGAAAATTGAAAAGAGCATTTTTGGCTACATTAAAATTACCAACATGTCCTTCGTCAAACAGGTTTTACTAATTGATTCAGGCAGAAAGTGTTTGTTTGTCGTTTCAAAACTTTTTGGGTACTAAATTGTCTTTGAGGCAAAGTTTGGGTGGGAGGATGTTGTTCGGCCGTTTAAAGATTTCAAGATCTTCAAATAGATTTTTTAATTCAGATTCTTCATTTCCACATTAATTCACAATTTTGCTACCGAAGCCTTATTAGGGGAACTCCATTTTCTTTTCTTACTAGACACTAAAACCTTCTTGAACTGAATTTCCTGAAAAACTAGCATTCCATTTTGGAAGACAGGTGACAACAACTTTACTCCATTTTTACCATCTTTTCTGTTTCTTGAAGAATCATAATTCATAGTGGCAACTATTTTTCAGTTTCAACATACACAACCACATTGCAACTGATTTTTCCGGTGCAAAAAAATAAATAAATAAAAATTGAATATTAATAGACTGAAAAAATGGTTTACATCGTATAAAGAATGTCTGGTTTCAGTTCAATTGGAACTTTCTGTCACAATTTAATAATAAATCCTACAAAATCTCATAAAAATTATGAGATGATTCGCATATTTCTTCACCTAACTTAAGCATAGATCCTGAACTCCGTAATTTGTTGGCATGCTCGCGGGGAAGAGCATCTCTCTTACACCTTCAGCCTTTATAATGGGGAAAATTATACTTGTTGCATCCTGAAAAAAAAAAAAAAAATACATAAATGACATATTAGCGAAAAATTGAGTCCATTGAAAGATACACAGATCATTAAAAACCTATTGAGGCTGTCATTTCTAGTTACAAGTAGTAGAGATACGTACCAAAATCAATCTAGCACTAATTAACATGCGTTTAGGTGAAGGAAAGGGAAGTAATAAACGTCCCACACCATAGACTGCGACGGCAAAGAAATGTTTAACTAAGCTGAGTGGACGAGGATTTAGACCAGACAGTATAGCTATTGGTCCATTCGAGAAAGCACCTCCAAGGCTCAAATAGTCAAAACATGCTAGACGCAATTCATTTCTTGATGGGTCAGGTGATGCACAAAAAACCTTGTAGAGGGCACCTGCCAATGTATTTATCGTAGATGCCACTGGCTGCAAACAAGAATCATGTAAATTCAACTTGTTTGTATATCCTAGAATGATGATGCTATCAGATGTTAAATCGATGAATGCTACTTACCTTACGGAGGGTATAGAAAGATTGGAGATGCTTGCAAAGGGCAGGTGCATCATTTAGATTGCGCAGAGGTCTAAGCAAATCCCTTAGTACAACAATATCAGATAAAGCCACAGTCATTCCTCCTCCAGTTAAAGGATGTCGCATATTGAATGAGTCCCCTAGCAAAAGAGCACCAGGAGTTGGAGACGGAGCAGAAGGCATACTTCTATTAGTCATTGTTCTTATGTTTCCTTTCTCAATTGCAGACATGAAAGCAGAGCAAAGTTCACGGGGAATCTGAAACATAATTATGCTTTAGTAGTAAAATAAAACAACAAACTGCAGAGAGATCAATTCAAACAAATTACACATGCCTGAGGAGCCACCACAGTTTTTAAATAATTCGTCATTTCACCATTTGAAGTGGATGGTACTTTCTGGCCTGGTACATCTACTAAGCAGCGAACTTCAGTACTACTAATAGGATAAAACAAGATTGGCGAAGGATCTGCCAGTATGACATGCCCATGATTTTTGTAAGGAAGCTCACAATTCTCCAGGATCAAACCAACAAAACAAGAGGGGATTTCAACCTGCAAAAATTGATAAGTACCATTTAATAAACTTCACTGCAAAACAATTATAGCAATAAGTAGGTTTTCTTATGATAGCTGACACCCCAGTTTGGTAAGTAGTGGTTGTACTTTCAAACTTCCAAGAAATTCAAGCCAGTAATCAGATTGTTTAAATGCATACCAAAACAGACAAGGATACTAACCTTAGGTTTGCTGAGAGAGCGCCGCAAATTTGAACAGCAGCCGTCACATACTACTGTGAGGGGAGCATATGCTGTCAGCTCTTGACCTGTCTTGGTTTTATAAGTCACCCCTTTAATAATCCCCTCTTCTTCAATTAGAGATGTTACAGATCCTTGTCCCAATCGTACACTGCAAAAAAAAAAGAAAAATGATTTAAACAAGATGTTTGTAAATGAAATGAAATTATCTCAAGCTTAGATCATTTCTATAATTGAGCGTCAGGAGAATTTTCATTAGTGTTCAGAAAACCAATTTGAAATGAATGTTAAAGAGGAGAAAAACTTTACTTGGAGAGGGATGCAGCTTTTTCCCTTATTCTTTGAATGAACCGGCCATTGTGAAAACTTCTTCCAGCCACATCTGAATTGAAATTCTCCAAGGGATAAGATACTTTGGTACTTTTTCCGTCTTTGTAGAGAGCATATCCAAACACTTGCTGCGCATCGATCTGATTCACACAATCTGTACGCACACGCATATCACAGATTAGAATGCAAGCGTTCTAACTGTAACAGAATACAGATTATACTAATTTTTTTGCTTACCTTCAAGGCCTAACTCTATCAATTTTAGGTAGCCTCCTGGTTGTAGGAGTTCACCTACAATTCTATCAGGCTCAGTCAAGTCTCTTTCAATTACATGCACTCGGCGACCATCCTGCAACAAACAGCCAAAAACCAAGGTTTTAATCATACTCAAAACCTCAGTGGACAGGCATATCTTCTTTATTCATCCAATCAATATGGCTCCTTGGACAAATTCAATGATCATTCACAATTAGAGTATTCCTGAGACTCGTCAACTTCTTTTCTTGCATCAAACAGATTTAAGTGAATTAGTGACAGAAAAGAAAGGCTAGTAATGATTTCTATTTCTTCCTTCTTATGTTATGAAACAGAGTTTAGAAGAAATGTTGTGTGAAGTTAAAAAAGAAAAGCATATTCCTAGTTTTTGAAAACAAGATAACAAATTTCAGTTTCAAGAGTTTATTACCTTTGCAAGAGTGTAAGCCAGAGCTGAACCTGCAACTCCAGCACCAACAATGATTATATCAGTAGTGCTTCCAGTAACCTCTGCAGAGAGTGTTACATTTTCTGATCTCTTTGAAGACTCATTTTTCTGAATCCTCATTAAAACATCTCCACTCTTTTTCTTTCCTCTTGAACTTTGCAAGAACAACAGCCCCAAGAGAGTAGCTATAACTGTTCCCAACATAATCATTTGATAAACCATCTTAAGTTATCAAGAATTGATTTTGAAAAGATGTGATGAATCTTTTAAGCTATAACTGCAGGTTTACTTTTCTCTCTGGCTTGTGTTGGTAATTTGCATTTTTACGAGTCTTTTATAGACCTGCCAACAGAACTATAACTGAATACTTTCTACCTTTCATTCAAAGGTTTATGATAGTGTTCAAAATACAAGAGCAGAGAAAAATATTTGATCCAAAAGGTCCTCCTAATGTTCAAACTGAAAAGTAATGAATACTTAGAAAAGGTCGAGGAAGAAGTCGGTCTCTGATAAACAAAATTTGTGAAAACAATTGTCATTCAAAAGATTAACAGGGCATGCTGAAATTGGTCAAAGAGAATTCATCAAATGCCAAGTAAGGTTAACAAATATTTCCAAGGCTTTCCAAATCATTGGAGCCAAACAGTGGTAGAGGAATTAAAATAATGGACTATCCAGTTCTCACTATTAGACAAAATAAAATAATTTATATGTCTATAGCTCAAAACCTGACAAATGCTTATAGTTGAAATTGAAATGGCGATGTTCCCAATGCTGAATACCATGTGAACTAGCTATTTGTATCTGTTGGTTATTTTAAAATAACTATTTCATCTAATTGTCTCTTGTGATCACATTGTGATTGTGGCCCCCAAGGTTAACCCAAATGAATGTCTTTAAGTATATACAATACAATTTCAACAATCACTTATTCTACTAAGGGAGCAAGAAGAATTGAATTTTGCTGGATTTGTGCTCCTGAGCTCTCAGTTGTTCGGAGGTTAAGCTGCCGACACGTTTATTAAGACTGTTGTGCATCAGGGGCGGAGCCAGGATTTCGTTTCGGTGGAGGCAAAGAAAAAAATTTGATATATAAAAAAATTATTCATGAAAAAACGACTTTTTAATACATTAGAAGCAGCAAAATTAAAATATTGTATTTGAGATTTGAGAAAAATAAAATAAAATAAAAGCGGTGATAATGTGGGGATTTTAGTCTACTTTGATAAATAAAACAAACGGGTGATAATGTTACAACACATAATAGAAGGGTACAAATTGAAAATTTTCATAGGGTCAGTGCCTCAGTGAGGGCTAGAGCCCCTTCTCACCCCTTAGTGGCTCCTTTCCTGTTGTGCATCATCTTGAATCACGTGTATACTACCTTCCAATATCTTCAGCATTTACTTTGATATTTGACAATGTTGTTCTTTTAATTAGAAATATTTAGATTCCTGTAAGGGAAGATCATTGCCGTTCAGGAAAAGATGTATTTTTCTTTCTCTTGAAGTACCATAATTGAACTAACTAATAATAGGCTCTAGTATGACGTGGATTACCTCATTAAAGAAGGAGTAAACAACATTTTACCACCCACGTTTGGCGAATCTGCAGTTCCCACCCCTGGTTGCATAAATTGCAGATTCCCGCCCTTAAATTAACACAATTACTTTTCTCTCAAAACAACTCCTACATCTCAAATTTCTCTCAAATAACCCCTAGAGGAGATCCCGGCCAAGCCAAAAATCCAGCTTGATTCCGACATCATTGGACCTCCTCGGCACCACCATCAACATCCCCCAATCCTCTTCATCAAAACCTTTAACTTTTCCACTCAATTACACCTCGGCGAGGTGTCGAAATTTGGCTAGAGAGGCACGACAAAATGCGAAAACCTAAGGGAGAGGCGACGGCAATCGACGGGCTATTGCGATCGGCGATGTTGGGGGTTTTGGGTGGGGGGGAAGCCGGTGATGCTATTGGTGGTGTTGGGGGTGGTTTCCGATGCCGAGACCTATCGAAATTTGGATGAAACGTCGACTAAAACTAAGAGCCGCCGTTGGCGATTGGGGGGTTCAATCAACAGGGAGGTTAGCGGTTTTGATGTGGGGGGTTAGGGGATTGCAATGATGGTGTCAAGAGGGGTCAACTACGCCGGAAACAGGCCAAAATGGCCTAAAATTGTCGGTGAGGTGAATTTGATAAGTGAAGGGTTATTTTGAAATTTTTATCTTTGAAATAACTATTTTACCCTTTTAATAGATTAAACAGTTTTCTGTTAATTTAAGGGTGAGAATCTGCAATTTATGAAACTAGGGGTGTGAACTTGCAGATTCGCCAAACCTTGGGTGGGAAAATGTCATTGACTCTTAAAGAAGAAACAAATTAACCACAGAATAATATGGAATAGTTGAAGTAAAAATTCTGTAATTCGGTACCATGCATATTAAATAAATCTTTATTTGGATATTATGTTAATTGAAATAAAGGGAGGACAACTTTTTCACCCCCAAGGTTTGGCAAAACTACACTTTCCCACCCATCAAGTTTCAAAATGACATTTTCCCACCCTCCATCAGGTTCTGTTAGTGTTTTCTGTTAATATTTGACTGAAAAGACAAAAATACCCTTACATATTTGACTTCATAATTTTTTATTATTTTTTGTCATATCAACAGAGCAATTACAAAAATATCCACTCTTTAAATATGAAATTACTAGTATGCCCTCCACTTTATATGAAAATTAAATTACCAATTTGTCCTTGTTTTTTATTAAAAATAATGTTTCAAATGTATGAAGTTACCGTTGGATTTTTTAAAATTTAAAACCTATAGAATTACCATTTTGTCCTTATAGTTGTTGCAACCCTAAATTGGCATTTATAGTTAAATGTCAATCTAAACCCAAATAAAACAAAGTACTAGCGTTACTAATATTTGAAAATAAGAATCCAAATTGTAAAATTGCAGTGCATATATATATATACCAAATTGTAAAATTGCAGTGCATATATATATATATATATATATATATATAATTTTTTGTCAATTGAAACCCAATAAGAATAGGAAATTCAATAACAAGAAAGTAGATTTGCAACAACTTTGTGTAAAGATAAAAAATAGTACTGCAGAATTAATAGAGAAGCAAAAGTGTAAAACCAAGTAGCCACAAATTACAAAAATTTCATAGAGGAAGCTTTGCCTTATTGAATTACGGGATTTAATTTTATAATGATTTCTGGCGATCTTTATTTTTCTCTCACTCGTTGTCGTAGCCAATCGTCACTCGCCCTTTCAAACCTTTGTTTGTCAGTCGTCGTTAGCCGCCAACCTTAAGTCCCCAATCGCGTCAGTTTCGAAGGATAGGAAGAACACAAAATCTGCTTTTTGTTAGTCCACGGAATTGTTGTGCATTCAAACCACTACCATAACCACTCTATCTCAGCCCAAGAAGACACCAAAATAGAAGGCAACTGCGTTTGGAAAAGATTACGTACGTACGATAAGCAGAAGTAAGGGTTACGACAAAAAAGGGAGAAAACCCTTCAATTTCAGAGAGCAGCGAGAGTTACAATTGAACTCTAGGTTAGTTGTTTCAGTTTAAGAGAGCGGAGAGAGAGAGAGAAAGAGAGAGTTACAAACATGTGCAACGCTATAGAAGAATTGAAAATAATGCACAATAATATGACAAACCTGAGCATGTAAATCCAGGTCTGGTTGCTTATTGGAATCTAATTTCTTGATGACTACAGACTGCCCACTTCTCAGAACACCGAAATACACTCTTCCATATGAGCCCTCACCAACTAATGAGTCTTTATTAAAATTATCTATTTTTTCCTTGAGTTAATCAATTGAAATGTTGATTTGGAATATTTTTTTACGGTTAGGACCAAAAAAATAAGGCTAAAACAAACAATACCACTTATAAAAAAAATTGAGTTTTCTGTTATAAAAAAGGGTAACAAACATTCCAATGCAATCTCAATTCCTTAATACACGTTGTCAAGAAGCTTACAGATTATTATAGCAGTAATAACAAACGGAGATCCTCAATTTTACAACATGAGGAGGCACATAGTGCTGCTGTGACACATAATCTTGGCTTGGTTGAGCATATGTTGGCGATGGATAATTGTGATGACACCATGAACGTGAACTAGATCCAAAAGAAGACTGTCGAGAACTTGTTCGTTTTGAAAGTATCCCACCCATCAACTATTTGATTGATAGATATTCTGAAATATCAAGCAAACGTAAACATAATTAAGAGAGCTTATCTAAAAGGACCTTTTCATATAGATTCACCAATACCATGAAAATACAAGCTGAACAGAAATGAAAATCTCAAATGACACAATCTACCACATAATTTAATGACAACAAAAGTGATGAAAAGTACTCAATCATCTTATATCAATATACGTGTCGTTTTCTAATATTAGAATGTTTTTTTCCCTCATGGAAAATTCAAGTTTTGGAAAACCTTTTAATTTACAGTTAGTCAAAATGTGGGAACAGGGAAGAAAAAAATGACAATTGAATTTAGACATTGCAAGAAATTAAAGATAGGAAACGAGACCATAAAACAACAATGTATAATAACGATACAACATTCTAATGCTACAACTTAAGCAATATAAACTCCAAAAAGTTTCAAAATTCAATCAAAGCTTTGCAAAGTTTGGTCATGGAGCAGTTACTACAAATAACAATACATAAATTTTCGACTACTTAGTCCTTACATAATCTAACAATGCATTTCCTCTAAATTCGAAATTACCCATTATCTTAAACTCCAAATTCAACAAGAATATTGAATGCCCAACTAAGCTTCTGATGAGTTCAGATCTTCACCACCATTTCCAACCCAAAAACAAAAAGCAACAAAAGTTGAAGTAAACACACTTGTTAAAAGAGAGGAGACGGAAAGGGAAAATCTATATGTGTAGTGTAGATAAATATAAGTTGATATAGACATACCTTAGTGAAATTTTGTAAGGTTCTGCAACAAGGTTAGAGCGTTGAGAGTGAGTGTCAATGGGCGGAAATACCCATGTCAAAGTGGTGCTATAGTATATTAAAAAGTAGGTCGGACAAAAGATCAAAAAGAAGCCAATACGATATATCTACGATGAGTAGAAGAAAGGTGGAGATGTGTTGATCACACAACCAATAACCCGATCGCAATGGTTTTAGTTATAGAAAGCAGAGAGAGAAAAGGCAGCCAACCATTCAGGCGACACTCACCGAGATTTCAATTTTTTATTATTTTTTTTTTTGCGGCTAGATTAAAATTGACCTTATTACGCTTTTTTATAACAGAAAACCCTAACGAAATCTGACTGAGGGTAGAAAAGTGTTATTTTGAAACTCGACGAGTGGGAAAGGGTCATTTTAAAACCTGACAGATGGGAAAGTGTGGTCTCACCAAACCTTGGGTGGGAAGTCGCTCTCCCTAAAATAAGCTAAAAGACAGTCCCAACAGTACAGACGACAGTCTCGTTTAAATTTTGATATCCACATCATAGGAGCCATCAGCCATGCATTCGCAGGCAAAAAAATAAAAAATAAAAAATAAAAAGCCTTGAGCGTAAAGTTTTGGGATTCCCAGGAATCTAAAAACTTGCTTAATTAATTGAAGTCAAATCCTGGCAGCGGAATACATCCATTTTTATTAAAAATTTGGGTTATGGGTTAATTTATGTTTGAAGAAATCTTTAAAATTTTGAACCAGCTTCTCATCTTTGATGCCAACTTGAGCCTGCATTTATGGCTTCATTAGGCAGTACAATTGAATTGCCCAATTTGTCAAATTTTGGGTGAACTTGTGCTTTTTAGAAAAGTTTGTTCAGAGGTTGAGAAAGTTAACCAAATGTAAATTTATTAGGATTATTATGTACAGGCCCGGCGCAAGGCCCCCCACAAATAGGGCCCAAATTTTTTATAATTTTTTTAATATATTACAAAAATAGAAATGGTGTATGATTTTTTATCCAGGCCCAGGAAAAAAAAAAAAAAAAAAACCAAAAGGACCAAATTTATTATAAATTTTTTATATATATTCTCACCCAAAGTTTGATAAAATAGTAGTTTGTACCTCTAATTTCATATATTCCAATTTACACCCTTAAATTAACACATTATATTTCTTTTAACAATAAAAGGCTAAATAGTCATTTACATGTCTCAAATTACTCAACCTCAATTCCATCCCAAATTTGATAATTCACATAAATTATCTCCATCCCTCTTTCACCGCCAGCCATTTGGAGCTGATTCTCATCAAGTTTCTCACCAAAATTGACTGGAATCATCACTTTATCATTTTTCCAAGTGTTTTTCTAATCTTGATAGCCCTCGATTTGACCAATTTTTTACGAATCTCATAACCCAACTCTACCGTGCATGACAGTCATTTTCAACATTTTCAGCATGTACCTGGCGTTGTTGGCCTTCCCTGACACCACCATCTTCCTCCCCTCAACCCTCTCACCAAAATCTCTATCATAACTCATTCGTTTACTCCGTCAAATCGGCAGCCACCGATACCTTTTGTGCGACTTCTCAAGCCTTTTCTGGCCAATCCAGGCATTGGAAATTATCTATTTCATCACCCATCACTTTTCCAACATTTGCTCTCCAAAACCCCCCACCAACCTGACCTAATTAGTCTACCAATCGTCGTCCACCTCTCCTAGTGATTTTGCATCTCAAAAGACAAGAAAATAAATTTGATATATTTTTTTTAATATATGCTTATATTATTAGAAGGCCCCCCAAGTAATTTTTGCCTAGGATCACAAATGTTCTTGAGATGGCCTGATTATGTATCAACTTGAATGATATACTGCCATACTGGGTTCTGTTCAGCTTCATAATTCTTGTTTTTTCAATTCTTTAACTGCCTTTCTCTAGGTTCCTTCATCATTCAAACCAGCAAAGTTGTAAGTAAAAAACACCATATTTGGTTTTTGGGACGGAATAAAACCTTCAATAACTGAGTAATCTTGCAGAACAGGATATTGCCCCGATCCTCCTTATGGTTGCTTAATGAAAAAATGTATATCGCCATGTTTTCCATTTCATGAAGATCCATAATTTGAATTCCCCTACTCATAACATTAGGATTGACTGCTTGTTTTCTTTCTACAGAATGTGATACTGTCTGCATTAAACATTTCTTGTATAAAAATGTACACACATTCACAAGGATAAACTAGCCTATCATTGTTATTCCTTACGGATATGGTCACTGCAGTTCACAATAGCTACTTGTTTTCCCCTCAATTTAAGCATACACAATCACAATCTAAGTTCATTGCCAGTGAAAAAGCATGTTAGAGAATAAACAAATAGTTTATAATACACAGAGAATGTTAAGTTTCAACATACACAATCACATTGTAAGTCCTTTTTCCAGTGTAAAAGGCATGTTCATAAACTGAATAACTAATTTACATTGTACAAAGAATGTCTAGTTTCAGTTCAATTCGAACTTTCTGTCATATTTTGAGAACAAATCCTACAAATATAATAAAAATTGTTTGATGATTCACATATTTCTTCACCTAACTTAAGCATAGATCCTGAACTGTGTAATGTGTTGGCATGGTCGCAGGGAAGAGCATCTCTCTTACACCTTCAGCCTTCATAATCGGGAAAATTATACTTGATGCATCCTGAAAAAGAACAGAATTGACAAATTAGGGAAAAAAGTTGAATCCATTAGAAGATAGAAAAATCAGTGATAAATTATTTAGGCCATTTAAAGTTACAAAGCAGAAGATATGCGTACCAAAATCAGTCTAGCACCAATCAACATGCGTTTAGGTGAAGGAAATGGAAGCAATAAACGTCCCACACCATAGATTGCGACAGCAAAGAAATGGCTAACCAAACTGAGTGGACGAGGATTTAGACCAGAGAGTATAGCTATTGGTCCGTTCGTGAAACCACCTCCAAGGCTCAAATAGTCAAAACATGCTTTCCGCAATTCATTTCTTGATGGATCAGGTGATGCACAAAAGACTTTGTAGAGGGCACCAGCCAATGTATTTATTGTAGATGCCACTGGCTGCAGACAAGAATTATGTAAATTCAAATTGTTTGTAAATCCAACAGTGATCTATAAATACCATAACCAAAGCATAGACATTGTCAGATGTTGAATCGATGAATGCTACTTACCTTACGGAGGGTGTAGAAAGATTCCAGATACTTGCAAAGGTTATGTGCATCATTTAGATCGCCCAGAGGCCTAAGCAAATCCCTTAGGATAACAATATCAGATAAAGCCACAGTCATTCCTCCTCCCGTTAAAGGATGCCGCATATTGAACGAGTCCCCGAGTAAAAGAGCACCAGGAGTAGGAGACGGGGCAGCAGGCATGCTTCTATTAGTCATTGTTCTGATGTTTCCTTTATCAATTGCAGCAATGAAAGCAGAGTGGAGTTCATGGGGAATCTGAAACATGCAAGTTCCAATAAGTATTAAGGAATCAGTCACAAGCTAAATTCAAATGTTGTTAAGAAAATTTAAAACATTAAAAAATTGTTTTCATCGCCAGAATCACTCATATACTTTGAGGAATAAGCAAATGTGACATTCTCATTTCACTTGATTTGCAAAAGAACACTTAAAACATAATTATGCAATAGTAGTAAAATTAGACAACTGTGTAGAGATCTATTCAAACAAATTACACATACCTGAGGAGCCACCACAGTTTTTAAATAATTTGTCATTTCACCATTTGAAATTGATGGTACTTTCTGGCCAGGTACATCTACTAAGCAGCGAACTTCAGTACTACTAATAGGATAAAACAAGATTGGAGAAGGATCTGCCAGTATGACATGTCCATGATTTTTGTATGGAAGCTCACAATTCTCCAGGATCAAACCAACAAAACAAGAGGGGATTTCAACCTACAAAAAAGATAAGTACCCTATAATAAACTCTAGTGCAAAACAATTATAGCAATAAGTAGGTTTTCTGTGATAGCTGAAACCTCAGCTTGTTAAGTAATGATTGTACTTTCAAACTACCTAGAAATTCAAGTCATTAATCAGATTGTTGAAATGCATACCAAACCAGACAAGGATACTAACCTTAGGTTTGCTGAGAGAGCGCCGCAAATTTGAACAACAGCCATCACATACTACCGTGAGGGTAGCATATATTGTCAACTCTTGACCTGTCTTAGTTTTGTATGTCACCCCTTTAATAATCCCCTCTTCTTCAATTAGAGATGTTACAGTTCCTTGTTCCAATCTTACACTGCAGCGAAAAAGAAAAATTATGTAAACAAGATGCTAGTAATGATATTACTTTGAAAGATAAAAGTTTAAGATAACTTTGCAGAAATTTAAGCCCCAGGAAAGTATGCAAACTATTGAGATTTGTAATGGCTAGCCTGGAGGAACATATCTTGTAAACTTTATTAAGCTTCGTCTTATAAGAACAGAGAAGCAATTTGAAATGGGATGTTCGAGGAGAAAAACTTTACTTCGATAGAGAAGCAGCTTTTTCTCTCATTCTTTGAATGAAACGGCCATTGTGAAAGCTTCTTCCAGCCACATCTGAATTGAAATTCTCCAAGGGATAAGATACTTTGTTACTTTTTCCATCTTTGTAGAGAGCATATCCAAACACTTGCTGTGCATCAATCGTATTTACACAATCTGCAGCCACACAAACATATTTCACAGATTAGAATCGAGGTGTTGTAGCCATAACATATGAGAAGACAAAGGCACAGTGATGTAGCTGAATTTGTGCTTACCCTCAAGACCCAACTCTATCAACTTGAGGTAGCCTCCTGGTTGTAGGAGTTCACCAACAATTCTGTCAGGTTCAGTCAAGTCTCTTTCAATCACATGCACTCGGCGACCATCCTGCAACATACTCAAAACAAGTTGGATATGATAGTCTTCATTCATCCAATCAATATCCTCCTCTGCAATATTATGTGATCCATTTGCATCAACAGATTCAATTGAACTTAACTATAGAAAACAAAGGCTGGAAATGAAAGATGTTAGTTTTCTATTTCTTCCTTTTATGTTTCTTGGCAATCAACAGAGTTTTATAAAATCCAAAAAAAAAAAGCTCCTTAGAATTAAGGAAAAAGCCTAGTCTTTGAAAAAAAGAAAACCAATTTCACATTGCAGAGTGTACTACCTTGGCAAGATGTAAGCCAGAGCTGACCTGCAACTCCAGCACCAACAATAATTATATCTGTGCTTCCAGAACCTCGGAATGGTTGTGTTACATTTACTGATTTCTTCAACATTTATTTCTCTGAATCTTCATTAAATCATCTTTACTCTTTTTCTTTCTCTTGAACTTTGCAAGAAAGAGCCCCAAGATTGATGCTAAAGTGCTCCAAACATCATCATCAACTGATAATCCATCTTCAGATATAAAGGAATGCTACAGATAGTTCTTGGTGCAGTTTACTTTTCTCTCGTGCTTGTGTTTGCAATATGCATGTTACCGAGAGCCTTTATAGAGCCTAGCATGAAAACAACCATAACTCAATACTTGTTAGCTTTCATTCAAAGGGTTGTGCTAGTGTTCAAAGTACAAGAGCAGAAACAAATATTGGAACCAAAAGGGTCCTGCTAGTGTTCAAAATGAAATGATGAATTCTACAGTGGTTGAGGAAAGGTCGGTGTGGATGAACAAAATTTGTGAAATAATAGTCAAGGAGAGCAAAATTGGAAAAAAAACAGGACATAGTGCAACCGGTCAAAGAGATGTGTTTTTTTCTGGGAACTGGATCTGGAAACTTATAGCCATAAAATGCCTAGTAAGTTAACTATTTTCACAGATTTCGAAATCATAGGAACCAAACGGGAAAATGACAAGTTCATCCATGAAGTTTGGCTTAGATAATTGGTCTACTAAAAGTTTTTAGTAAAGTTTTAGTCCCTGTAACTTTTGGTCCCTCTGATTAGCTAATCCCCCGATTAGCAATTAACAAACCTTAGCAACCAACATGTCTTTGGTAGGAACCAAAGCATTACTAAATATTCTCTAAAACTAAAGTGTTCATAAGCCAAACCATAATTTGGAATGGTATGGCCGTATGGGGGTGTTATGTGGCGAAAAAATCTAAACTTGATAAGCACCTGTCACTTTTACAAAATTGAGGGATTGTAAGTGAAATTTACTCTTCCTTTTGTTTTTGCAACCTCAATAAGATATTTGTAATTTAATAAACCTTAGGGGGATTATAGATTAGAGAAATTAGAGCCATTGACCATATTCACATAACAAAATACAAATTAAGAGTAAACGACTTTTTCCCCCACCAAATAATGCTTAACACCTTTTCCATCAACAAACTTTTTAAAATACCCTTTACTATCTATTTATATCATACTTCCGATTCTTGTATCGTTATGACCCACACAACCATTCTCTTCCCCGATCATCACCACAAAAACCTCTCAAACCCTACTCTCGTCGACCCACCAATCGTAAGCAATCAAACGATTAGGTTTGCGCAGCTGCTCTTCTCAAGTTAAATTCGATCAATCACAACCACCAAATAAAACATTCCCCCACCAAAAGACTCATCGGTCTCCCCTCTTCAAAAGCTCCAACAATCTAGACCGAGTTGTTCTCTATTTACCATCGGAATATAAATTGGATAGTAATGTATATTTAAAGTTTACGGGTGAAAAAGTGTTATTAAGCCATTATTGGATGGAAAAAAATCGTTAACTACTCTACAAATTACCCATGTTTGAAATTCTCATAAATTAACAACCCAACAACCCATATATTAATATAAACTAAAACTTTATTTCTCATTTCTCTCCACTTTGTTCTCACTTCTCACTTCTCACTTTAATTTCTCTTCCTAGTTCCACCGATCTCTATTACTTTTTTAGAAGCTAAATTCCTTTAAGCTAGATTTTCGAATGTGTTGTAAAGTATTTATTGTTGATTTTTTATGTTGGTTGTTATTGGTTTAATAGAGTGAAGCATCCGGACAATATTAAGGATAATGTTACCTTTTTTTTATTTTTATTTTCATTGGTGACAGCGGCCTGTTGGAATTTTTACTAGACGTTCAAAGTTGAACGATTTTTATCTTATTCTGCTTTTGAAGATTAAGGAAGTTTCCTTAAATTTATCTCATGTCTAAAGTTTGGATAGATTTCACTGTGTCCTATTTTTTTTTTTTTTTTTTTTATATTATAATGAAAAGATGGGATATTGATTTGAAAATAGGCAACTAAGACTTTTTTTCATCTTTCTGTAATAATTAAGTTTAACAAACACAACTTTCTGTGGCAACTTGGATTCTCCACTGTTTCCTTATAATAAGCGGTCTCCGATGCTTTCCCACAGAAACACAAGTTACAACAAAGTAAGAAAAAGCCAAATAAATTTACTTGTTTGTTGGGTACCTTAATGTAGCCAAAATGTGTCGAGTTTGAGACTTTAGTTACATTCTTCAACTCATATGCAATCCAACGTCTTGATGTCTCCTGGTTGTAAAAATACCCCAAAAATATGCAATCTTTTGTACATTTTCACCACATTCATCTACTTTGATTGGTCCACTTGCTGAATTATAATTGCTCAAGAAATGATCCACTCCTTCAACCTTTTAACAATGAAAATCATTCACCCCACAAGAATTTAACTTCTTAGCTTCACAGTGTTGGCTCCACCCCGGCAGGCCTTTCTCCGATGGGCAAGCAACACATTGATATTCATCACACACCCCGAAATTGCCGCATCTCTCTGGCAATTGGCACTCATTTTCTCAAATTGAATCTCTGGAGAAGAGAGTGAAAGTTTCTTCCCATGCGCTCCAAGTAACCTTGTCGTAGAAAGTGAAGATCCTGAGATGACAATGTGCCGCCTTTCCAAAACAAGACTGCCGCCAGTTGATTTCTCTAGAGTTAGATCATAAGCTAAACCCTCACCGTACTCTGGCTCAGAATTGAATTTCACATACTCAAGAGAGCCCTGTTTACTCCACAGTTCTGACACCGAGTAGAGAACAGGGTGTGGGGAGTTTTTCATTAATTTGATAATACAACGCCAATCGTTTCGACTCCATTACCAAACTATTAAGCCCCATCTTTGTTTTCTTTAGCGGATGCTCGGCTCACGAGCTTAGTTACTCCTCCAAAGCCGAGAGATTGACCTACCACGAGAGTATCAGTTGGGTGGTCGGAACTTTGCCAAATGAATTTGCCCTTAAGAACTTATAAACATATAGATTAGGTTTAATTCTTTCATAATCTCACGAATTGTCATCTTACTTACACCAAGATATTCTGTTTCAGAATTTTCAACAATTAATGACAAGATTTAGAGCCATTTTCATTTTAATCATTCTCTCTAGACATAAAATTTGAACCACGTTTTTGACCTGCAAAACACTTGACGTTAACTTTCAAGTAGTAAATTTATTATAATTATAAATAGATTATTGATGTATCAAATCTGTGCATTCAGAAATTTCATTCATGTTCTTTTGGTCCAATCTTTCAACAAGGAGGCGGCTTTACTTTATTAATCAAACTGATTGTGGACACTTGAGTAAGGTGTACAATTACTGGATTATATATATAATAATATTAATGGATAACACATGCCACTAAACAAGAAGAGAAATTGTAAATAGTTTAAACCAATTTGCCAGAAAAGGATAAGAGGGTTTACCTGGTGTCACAAGCCAAGAGTTTTGACGCAGCGGAATGGCCCGTGTGGCACCCCAACGTCTCGCTAGAGACGGGGTAAGCCTACACGTGTGACATTCATTGGTTCGAAGTCTACTGGTTTTGTCATGCCATGGACTCATTAGCAAAGCAGCTCCAACTCCCAACCAGTTTGTGCAGAGATGGTCTAATCCCTTCTTCTATGAAGAAGAGCTCATGCACTCCCCTTTCACAAAACACCTCCCTCCTAAAGATTCTAATGAAGCATTGTCAATGTGCCAGGAGGAAACACACATGATGTCTCAACTATCACACCACATGTGAATGCTTCGTGAAACCACTCAACCATGTACACTCGCTCTCCACACTTGCTGCTTTTGTCACAACATTGCGGACTAAGGTCGTGACAAAAGCAGCAAGATGGTTCCCTTCGGATGTGTGTCAACTATAGGGCATTGAACAAAATTACCATCTGGAACAAGTATCATGTTCCCATTGGTCAAGATTTCATGGACAGGTTGAGTGGAGCTTCAATTTTCACTAAATTAGACTTGCAATCAGGGTATTGGCAAGTCAAAATTGCTGCGAGAGATGAGCCTAAGACCACTTGTGTGACCAGGTATGGTTCATATGAATTTTTAATCATGCCGTTTGGCTTGACAAATGCACCAGCTACATTCTATAATTTGATGAATGATGTGCTATATGAGTTCTTGGATGAATTTGCGGTTGTGTATTTAAAGGATATTGTTATCTATAGTCGGGATTTGGATGAATATTTGGTTCACTTGAGAAGGGTGTTGATGTGATTGAGAGAGCATCAATTGTATGTGAAGATGGAGAAATGTGAATTTACTATATAGGAAATCGTGTTCTTGGGGCACTTGGTGAGTAAAGGCCAAGTGAGGATGGATCCAAAGAAAGTGCAGGCAATAATGGAATGGCCAACTCCTACAGAGGTACCCGATTTGAAATCTTTCTTGGGTTTGGAAAATTATTACCGCAAGCTCATTGCAGGATACTTAAAGAAGGCAGAGTCGTTGACTAATTTGTTGAAGAAATGGCAAAGGTGGGAGTGGACAAAAACATGTACCACGACTTTCAATAAGTTGAAGAAAGTCATTGCCTCAAAATCGATGTTGAGGTTGCTTAATTTTGAGTTACAATTTGAAGTGCATACGGATGCTTCAGAGAAAGCTATTAGTAGGGTGTTGGTACAAGAAAGACATCCTGTTGCTTTTGAGAGTCGAAAGTTGAATGGGGCTAAGTAGCAGTATTCTGCTCATGAGAAAGAAATGGTGGATGTTGTGCATAGCTTGCAGGTATGGCAACTGTATTTGTTGGGCACAAAGTTTGTGGTGATAACAGATAACGTGCCAACACTTTCTTTAAAACAACCAAAAACAGGCCCGATGGTAGGATCTTTTGGCTAAATATGACTTTACATGACAACATAAGCTTGTGAGGCACAATCAGGTTGCCAATGCTTTGAGTAGGAAAGAAGTTATTACTACTCTATATGTAATAACCTGTGTGGAATTTGACATTTTGGATAGGTTACAAGTGGCTACCCAACAAGATGTCGAGTACAAGGACTTGTTGACACAAATTCATGATGGGATTGTACGACGACATTGGTTAGAGGATGGGTTATTGCATGCTAAAGGGAATAGATTGTATGTTGCAAACAAGGGTGGATTGAGGCGACTTTTACTAAAAGAAGTTCATGATGCACCATTGGCAAATCATCTCGGTAGAGAAAGAACTTTGGCTTTGTTGACAATGGATTATTATTGCCCTAAGATGGAAGTTGATATTGAGTCCTATGTCAAGACTTGTCTTGCTTTTCAATTAGACAAGACTGAAAGAGGGAAGGTAGCAGGGTTGTTGCAACCCCTGCCCATTCCCGAGAGGCCTTGGGTGTCAGCCTTTCTTGATTTTATCAGCAGGTTCCCAAAGGTGGAAGGTATGTTTTTTGTCCTTGCTGTGGTGGACAAATTTTCTAAGTATGTAGTTCTCATGGCAACCCCAGATGCATGTACAACGTAGACAGCTGCTGCATTGTTTTATAAAAATGTGGTGAAGTATTTTGGGGTGCTAGTGGATTTGGTTAGTGATCGAGATGAGAGGTTTACTAGACGATTTTGGACTGCTATTTTTAACATGATAGGAATTGAATTGAAGTTTTCTACAACTAATCATCCATAAATGGATGGTCAGACTAAAGGGGTGAATGCATTGTTGGAGGAATATCTTTGGCATTATGTGACTGTTAGCCAATGGAATTGACTAGATTTGTTAGACTCTGTGCAGTTTTGCTATAATCTTCATAAATTGTCTTCAACAGAGTTAAGTCCTTTTGAGTTGGTGCAGGGATAGCATCCTTTGACCCCTATAGAGATTGCAAAACAGCCAACAAGGGAAAAATTTCTTGCTGCTGATTGGGTGGGAAAAGATAGGCAAGAGCTTTTAGATCAAGCTCAAGACAATTTGCAAAAGGCAAACAAACAGATGAAGAAGTATGCGGGTGCTAAGAGGAGACCTTTAGAATTTGATATAGGTGATCCGGTGCTACTCAAACCCACTCCTCGGGTTTGGAAGAAAATCAATAGCAAGGGAGTGCATAGGGGGTTGGTATTGAAATATGATGGGCCATTTGAGATTGTAAGCAAAATGGGTGTTATTGCTTATAGGTTAAAGTTGCCTGAATGAATCAATGTATATATCACATTTCATGCGAGTTTCTTGAAACCATTCCATGAAAACAAAGGGGATTATTCACAGACCCAAGCTAAGAGAGCTCCTATTATGATTAGGAAATAATTCGATGATGAAATTGAGAAGATCTTAGATCACTGGAGGATGGGACATCATAAGAAGAATTGCCGAATTGAGTATTTGGTGAAACGGAAGAGGGGTAAAGATAGTGAAATTTCGTGGGAAAGAGATATTGACTTGTGGTAGTTTGAGGAGATTGTGCAAGAGCACATTTCCACCGTTCTGACGAGGACATCGGGTTCTTCTAATGAGGGAGGTTTGTTGACCCTTAAGAAGTGTCATGGGCATGGGCAAGCATGTAGCTTTCATCCTTGGCCACAGCCTTGCCAAGATAGTGCTTGGGAGCATGCCAGATGAGGATGGGTGGTGTTAGACATGTGGTGTTTGAGTGACGGGACGTCAAGCACGCACTGATGCAAGATGGTGAGAACACAGTCCCTTAGGCTTGCGAGTGTAGGCACTTGCAAGCACATACATGTGCGGGAAAACATGTGTTGGCATGGGCGCTGGGGCATCCATGAGCAAGACAAGCAATGCATGGGCTAGGACATGTACAAGTGGGTAATGTGAGCAGCAGGCAGCAATGTACGTGGTGTGCATGTGGGCATGTGCTAGACTGATGGGAATACTTAACATTGTATAGCCCAAAGTGTAAGTTGGCCCAGTTCGTAAGGTAGCCCTGGTCATTAAGAGGCGCAACTCGTAAAGTAGCCCAACTCATGGAGAGGGTTGACTCGTGGTGTGATCTAGCTCATAGAATGGGTCAGCCCATAGAATGAACTTTCTTACAAAATGGGTCCCATATGATGGTCAATCCACACGATGAATATAAGCATAGGCCCAACCGGAATTGGGCTAAGGCATTGGGCTTTATTTAGTATGTATTTCGTTATTGGGTCTTACAAGGTCCAATACAATTTTTTACCCATACAAGATGCGAATACACTTGCTTTTGACAAAGATAATTTGCATAAACGCATACAGACCTAAATTTCATTCACTAGTAATACAGGATATGACATTAACACTTCCCAGTAAATTCCAAGTGGAAAAGTACTTTTTCTTTCATTTATTTCAAAGGGCTAATTTGTAGAAACGCGTAAAGACCTAAACTCTTGATATGGTCGAAAGAGGAACATAAAGTCAATATAGAAACAGAACCTTGATATTTTGCATTATATATTGGGTGGTTCATATTCACATGGTAGCATTAATGCAAGAGGAATCTTGCACCAAATTAATAGCAAGAGGAACTTATAGTCAAGATGAAAAGATGTGATGTCCAATTATTGAGACCTAACTTATTGACAAATAATAGTAGGGATGGATGAGATTTCATGTTCAAATAAAACTTTCTTTTAACTCTTTGAACCAAATTAATAATTAATTGGGACAGTTGCTATGGTGGCCAAAAAATATCAATCAATAGCCTACAATGATCATATGTTAGTAAAGTGTAACAATACTTTAGTAACATTCTCATATATTATCAATCGGTCTCGAAATGTTAACTCTTTATAACATATGTTACCCAAAAATCGTTACATAGTCTTAAATCTTGTTGGAATGTTGCAAGCTGCATGGTTGCTTAGACAAATGCTAGGAGACAATTATGTTTGTCTAGATAAACTTGTGTAATTATCCAATTGCTTGGCAACTTTTATGTAGGTTGTAATTGCTCTTGTAATCATCATGTAATTGCCTTGCCAATGTGTATATAAGGCAAGCAAGCTGTGGGGGATATGTGTGTATGTGCCATTGTTGTAACTTGAGTGTTATATCTGTGTGTGTAGGATCAGATTGTAATAATGGGAAAACACTGCAGAAGCATTCTAGTTATACTTGTATTCTTTATACATAATATAAGGGATACGGACATTTGGGAAGGCTAATAAGCACTTGGCGTGCTTGTCCCGAGCAATGCCTAGAAGGGAGTTTAGGCCCTGTGACATTGGTATTAGAGCCCAGTTTATCCAGGTTTGTTTTTAAATTTTCCTTGTTGCTTGTTCATGTCAAGAAGGGTTGAGATGGAAGCACAAAGGGAAAAAGTCACTCAATTGGAAGAACTGATGGGGGAGAATCAAGATGGCTAGAATATGACCATCAATGAGAGACTTGATTAGTTTGAACAACTGATGGATGAAAATCAAGATGGTCAGACTATGACCATCAATGAGATACTTGATCAGTATAATCAAAGTTTCAAAATTTTCCAGAAGCAATTTATGGAATTGTTAGATTTAACCAACAAGAGACTTGATGCCCTAGAGGATGATAATGTCTTCTTGAAGCATACCCAAAATGAAATTTGTAACTCCAAGATCCTTCATATCAAATTGTGCAACCAACAAACCCTTGATATAATTTATTAACTCCTTGTTATTCCCTATCAGTAATATATCATCCACACATAAGGTTAAAATAACAAAAACATTATTTAACCTTTTCACATGCACACAGTGATCCACATTACTACGACTGAAGCCATGCTGAAGAATGTGAATCGAACTTTTGGTACTACACCCTTGGTGACTATTTAGGCCCATACAAAGACTTCCTCAACCTACACACCAAGTCTTCTTTCCAGGGGCAGACCCAGCCCCTTGGAGGGTTGGCCTTACATTTGGAAAAAAAAATGTTTATATAAACCATTAAAAAATTCTATTAATATATATATCAGGCCTATCTTTAGATTTAAAAAAAAAAATAAGAAATATTATACATATATCAAGATTCATAGAAAACTTATTATTAATATATATATTCCAGACCTACATCATATTAAAAGTTTAAAACTTTCACCACTTTTTCTATGTCGACCTGTTTTTTATGATTTTATCTCTAAAATTCTTTATTCTCTCATTCTCTTTATTCGTTCTTAAAACTTTTGCAGACTAAAATTGTTGAAGGTTTCACTAATCAAGTGCCACAATTAGCTTCGTTTTTTGTTTTATTTGTTTTAGGTATGTGTATTGCTCATTTCATTTTAGTTTATTTTAAGGTTGAATCATACTTATTTTTTGAAGGTTTTTTATTCTAATTTGATGGAAAAAGGCATGGATCTTGTGAGTTTGTTTTGTGTTTTGTGTTTAAGAATATTCATGCTTTCCCAAATTAAAACTTAACTATATTTTATTGAATGTTATTCTTCATCCTTCACCCATCACTTTCCTACATTTCAAACATCACCGTTTGACTGTTCAAAATCATTTAAGAAGTTTGAGTTATTATCTATGTTTATGCTAAGAAAATTTCTCTTTTTTTATTAATTCATATTAAAAGTCAAGATAATGTTGACTTAATTTAAGTTTTGATTGTAGCTTAGGCTAGGCCTGATCAAAGTAATGAAATTTTATATTATAATCTTTGAGAGCGAAAAAAAAAAAAAAGAGGAGAAATAAGAAATTTGTGTAGAATATTTTTTTGAATTGTGATTGTTGTGAACTCTTTTAATTATATTAGATTTAAGTGGATCATTAGATTTTCGTGGTCTTTTGCTCTCTTTAATTGAAAAGGTTTTTCTACGTAAAAATTTTCTTGTGTTTCCTCATGAATTGGATGTTATTTTCAACATAATTTGTTCAAGGTTTTGCTTCTCATAGATTTATTCAAGTAGTAAAGTATTGTGTTATTGCATTACTTTCTTTCAGATTATTGATATTGTATTATATCCTTTGCTTAAGGTTTGGTAATTTTTTTAAAGTTTTCATTAATTGCTTGATAAACAATTATGGAACTACGGAGGCCCCCCCTGGGTAAAAATCCTAGGTCCGCCACTGCTTCCTTCCCTTTGCATACAAACCCCTCAGGTTACCTCATGTAAATTTCCTTCTCCAGATCTCTATGTAGAAACGCAGTCTTTACATCCAATTGCTCAATTTCAAGATTATACGTGGCAATTATTGATAGACTATACTTTATTGATGTTAACTTGGCCACACATGAGAAAATCTTGATGTTAACTTGGCCACACATGAGAAAATCTTGATGTTAACTTGGCCACACATGAGAAAATCTCACCATAATCAACACCCTCAATCTACGAGAATCCCTTTGCAACGAGCCTCGCTTTATACTTTGCAATTGTTCCATCTGCCTGCAGTTTTCTATTAAACACCCATTATTAACCAATTTTCTTTCTATCCTTAGGAAATTTACATAGGACCCGTGTATTATTCTTGTCCAGTGGTTGCATCTCCTCATTCATCGCAAGCTCCCATAAATTTGCATCTTCAATGGCTCTTACTTCATTTACATTTCTAGGTTCATCACCAGTCACATTCAAACAAGCAATCCACTTAGGGCACTTAGAGAGTAACGAATTGGTGCCCTTCTAACTCTTGTAGATCTCCTCAAAGTTGGCGATACCACAACTTCTTCATTAGAACCATCATCTGAACCATCCAGAGAGCCCTCATCAGCCACACAATCAAATTGATGCTCATGATTAGATTCTATAGACTCTAACTTATCAATCTCTGCAACAACATTAGGAATTACCTCATCCTCTTACTCCACTGTAGTCACATCAAATTGAACTTTCTTTGACTATTTAAGATCTTCAGGAGCTGCCACTCGTTGTTTTACCTCTCTAAAAATTTGTATTTACAAGATTCCACAACTTGTGCCCCTTGATGCCATCCTTGCCCCCACAAACTGACATTTCTCGGATTTACTGCCAAGCTTGGTTCTCTTTTCTTTTGGCACATGCACATATGCATCACAACCAAAAACCCAAATAAAGGACATATTAGGCTTCTTACCATACAGAACTTCATAAGGCGTCATGTCTTTAACTGAAAAAGTGGGAGACTAATTCTTCAAATAATAAGCCATTGCAGTAGCTTCTGCTCAAAACCCAGACCCCAAATATGCCATATTCAGCATACGAATAGCCTTCTCTAACAATGACCAAATGAGACGTTCAGCCACTCCATTCTACTAAGGCGTGTAAGGTGTAGTTTTCTGCCTTGTAATTCCATGTGCCGCACAAAACTGCTCAAACTTACCAAAACAAAATTACCCACTATTATCAGTTCCCAAAGCCTTAATCTTCTTATTGAACTAGTTCTTAACTAGTGCTTTAAATTCTCGGAATTTCTCTAAAGCTTCAAACTTGCTGTGAATGAAATAAACCCAACAGTATCTAGAAAAAATCATCTATGAAAGATATATAATACTTGTATTTTCCAATATATTCAACTAGAGTAAGGTCAAAAACATCACTGTGAATTAACCCCTGAATTTTTGTTGCTCTTGTGCCTGTGGATTGAAAATTGACCTAATTCTACTTGCCTTGTAAACATTCCTCACAAAACCCAAAACTCATGGAATAGTTAGGAATCCCTTCCACCATTTTCTGAGTCACCAAAGTAGGCAAAGCCATCTCCCCAATGTGCCCCATTCATTGATGCCACAGCGTTGCAGAACCAATTTCTTTTTCAACTAATTCTTTTTCCGAAACATAACCACCCACAAAAGGATTTTTAACAATTGATGCCAGCAACTTGTATAGTGTGCCATGTCGAATTCCTCGTGCAATAATCATAGATTCTCGAGTCATCTTGAAAGATGTTCTGTCACAACTAAATACTATTCCTGCGTCAGCCATCGTTCCAAAAGAAAGCAGATTTCTACTCATACCAGGAATGTGCATCACTTCAGGGAACGTCCTCACAGAACCATCATGCAACTTTAGTTTGATTTTCCTACGGCCAATAATCTTCACAGTCGTATCATCTCCTAACAAAACGTTACCTCCATTATATGTCTCATACTCACAAAACCATTCATTGTGAGGTGTCATATGGAATGATGCACCAATATCAACATACTAGACCGCTTGGTCTGATCCAACCATACACGTTGTAGCCACATACATGTCTCTATCTAATTCTCATTTGTATGATGAGGTTTCAACTTCTTTCCCCTTCACAGGTTTGTTTCTGCAGTCTTTCTTTAGATGCCCGAATTCCTGACATCTCCAACATTTAATCTTACATTTATCCTTACTCTTTGACCTACCTCGTGAATTTCCCCTATCGCCAGACTTATTTGAATTTCTATCAAAGTTTCATCCTTTGGGAGTTAAAGCATCCCTAAACGAACCCTCTGAACCTCTTTGCCACGTATCCTCTATTAGCAATGTAGAACAAACAGTTTCCCACGACATCTATGTCGATCTTCCACCACCAATCACAACAATCAAGTTGTCCCACATATATGGCAGTGAGCATAATAACATGACCACTTTCTCACCTTCAATAAGTTGTACATCCATAGCCAGCAGTTGATTTACCAGAGTATTAAAGTCATCCAGATGTGCAGTAAAAGAATCCCCATCATGCATACAGAGATTGTAGAGTTTCTTGCGATGGAACAGCGCGTTCACCAAAGACTTACTCAAATACATATTTTCTAACCTATGCTATAACCCTTAGTCGTATCCTGATCCATCACATTCGTTAAAACGGAGTCCTCAAGGCAGATGCAGATCAAACCTTTGGCTTTCTGATCCATCTTGTTCTATTTTGCAAGTGCGACACGATCAACCATTGATAATTCTCCTCCAGATGTCGTTGTAGGTACAAACCCAGGCGTAATTGACACTGTAGTTCCAAACATTTCACTCGTAATAGCAGCAGCTGTCCCGACTATCAGCCTATCATTCGCAATTGCATCCCACAGATCCCTATCAATGAGTAGATCTTCCATCCGTAATTTCCAAAGCTCGAAGCATTTGTCGTCGAACTTCTAAATTTCAACCTTTGATCCCGTCATCTCTAAATCACAATCTAACTAACTTAAAGGCTCTAATACCAATTGAAAGAATTAAGAGCAATATGAAAACAAAAACAGTAAACACACACAAACCATAAACAGTAAAAAGAAAGAACAAATACGCACGATTTACCTTGGTTCACCCAATTAACAGGCTACGTCCAATAGAGTCAATATTATTGCAATACTGCCCACTTCCCTCGTTTACAATGAATGTAATTTACCCTATGATTTGCTATCACACTCATACATGAGAAAAGTATGTTTATATATTAGGACTCCTGATGCATTTGCGTGGCCCCTTATTCTTGAAGTGGTTGGCAACTCCAACAATGAGGTCGTGACACATGGATTCATCAGGGAAGCGACTCCAGCTCCCGACCAGTTTGTGCAGGGATGGCCTAATCCCTTCTTCTATGAAGAACAACTCCTACACTCCTTTTTCACGAAGCACCTCCCTTTTAAAGAGTCTTATGAAGCCTTGACAATGTGCTAGGAGGAAACACACCTGACATCTCAGTTGTCATACCCCATGTGAATGCTTTGCGAAATCACTCAACCTCGTACGCTCTCCACACTTGCTGCTCTTGTCACAACATTGCGGAATAAGGTCGCGACACTGGTACAATTTTATTAAAATGCTCGTATATAGATCTTGACAAGCTGAAGTGTGCACTGCAAATCTTGAGACGTTTTCCATGTCCGGTAATCTATGAGAAATCTAGTTAATACTTGATGGAAATTAGGAATTAAAAAAGAAAAGTCGTGCTACATATATAAACTAAGTATATTTTTTTTGTATATAAACTGATGTAATATAACTCTTTTATTATCACATCATTCATGTATTTAATTAAACATTTATTAAGTTAATTTTTTGTATAAATTCATCTATTCACTTTCTGTCACATTAGTTTATATGGAAGAATTTATACATTTAGTGTTACTCAAAAAAGAAATACTGGAATAGGTAAATCGTTGATACAATCTAAGTAATAAATTAATAAACTTTGTGTGTGGTTTTGTCTTGTATATCTAATGAAACAATGCGGGATAAAATAATGAAGAGATATTCGAAGGCTTAATTGTAGTCTGTAGAAAACACCCGCTTGGTTTTCGAAGTTCAACCTTATAGTTCTTGTTTTCTCAACTAGCAAAAACTATTCAAACAAGCAAAGTTGTAAGAAACACCATATTTGGTCGTTGCAACAGACTAAAATCTGCAATAACTGAGTACTCTTGCAGAATAGGATTTATTGATCTGTTCCTCCTTATGGTTGCTGAACGAAAAAATGTCTTTCGCAATGTTTTCCATTTCATGAAGATCCATAATTTAAATTCCCCTGCTCACTAACATTAGGATTGACTCCTTATTTTCTTTCCACACAACATGATACTGTCTGCACTGAACTTTTTCATGTATTAAAATGTATTTATCACTGTAATACACATTCACCGGGATAAACTTAGCCTATCATTGTAAGTCCCTACGGATATGGTAACTTCAGTTAGCATTAGCTACCCTTTTTTTTTTTTTTTTTCCCTCAATTTCAGCATACATAATCACAGTATAAGTTCATTGCCGGTAAAAAGGTATGTTGTAGAATAAACAATAGTTTACAGTATACGAAGAGTGTTAATAGACTGTTGTACAAAGAATGTCTAGTTTCAGTACAATTGGAACTTTCTGTAATATTTTAAGAACAAATCCTACAATTTAATAAAAATTGTTTGACGATTCTCATATTTCTTCACCTAACTTAAGCATAGATCCTGAACTGCGTAATGTGTAGGTATGCTTGCAGGGAAGAGCATCTCTTTTACACCTTCAGCCTTTATAATCGGGAAAATTATACTTGATGCATCCTGAAAAAGGAACAGATAAGACAAATTATTGATAAATTATTTAGGCCACTTAAAGTTTCAAGCAGTAGACATACGTACCAAAATCAGTCTAGCACCAATCAACATGCGTTTAGGTGAAGGAAAGGGAAGCAATAAACGTCCCACACCGTAGATTGCGACAGCAAAGAAATGGCTAACCAAACTGAGTGGACGAGGATCTAGACCAGAGAGTATAGCTATTGGTCCGTTCGTGAAATTCACCTGAAAAACAAAGAAAAATCCAATTTTGGATAATCTGTGTTTAAGATGTTAGATTTCAATTTTTTTTTAACTTTATTATTATTATTTTTTTGGTGATATGTATTCTGTTTCCAATTTTTCTCTGTTTGGTTGCTGTGAAGCTGCAAAAACAAGAAAATGAAAGAAATTTTGAATGTGTGTTTAGTGGTTTTCATAATAGCGGCTCATGACTAGCTTCTTCTTAACAAAACTAACAACAATGGAGATTGACAGGATTGTGCTTTGAATGTGTGTTGAGTGGTTTTTAATTTTATGTTTGGATACAGGAAATACTCTGGTCGGGTTCAAATGAGAATCGAGAATCATCGTCGCCGGAGAAGGAAGATAGATACCACACCACGAGAGGGTCAGTGGGCGGCGATGAGAATGGCGAGGTTCCTGTAGATACCAATAATGGAGAGGACAATAAATTGGTTGTTTGGCCGAAGCTGTATATTACTAATTTGTCGAACAAAGAGAAAAGAGGAGGATTTCTTGACATATAATAATATAAAAAATTAAAATCAAACAGTTAAGAGTATTTTTTGTCTTTACAGTGAATAGTATTTGTAACGAAAACTGTTAATGAAATGTAATGTTTGGGTATTCAAGCGTGTTGAGATAGTCTGTACTACTATCACTCAAAATCATCCACCAATTTCACATATAACACACAAACAAAGAATGTAAAGAAATCAAGAACAAAGGACACGAATTTTTACCGTGGTTCGCTTATCCTATATGGGATAAACTACATCCACGTTGAGCTCAAGAAACTCAGGAGCTCGCTGCACTAAAGATTAATACAACCTGATACAAACAGATTCTACACCCAAACCCACTCCAAAACAGTGTATCTCACTCTCACAACAACCTGAAATCTTTCCTATGAGAACTGTAAATCAAAGCCTCAAGACTCAAGGGAAACACAACCCTTACAAGTGATTCAACCAACCACACAAAGATTCCAGCCAAGAAAAGAGACGATACAGAGCAAATTTTTCTTTACACAGAATGCACAAAACTAAAAAATAAAACCCAGCAGCAGACTAAAACGCAGCAGCAAGGTAAAGTCGTTTTTTGCATTCTGTTTTGGGTAGAATAAGTCCTAGTTGTTAGATGCTTTTCTCTTCAATGGTCTGGATTCAGTCTCTTTTAAAACAAGGATAAAACGGCTGCGTTGCACTAAAGATACAACGGCAGCGTTTTTTGTGTGCTTCATTCTAACATTCTCCACCTTGAAGCTCCAAAGAACACAAACACACCAAACAGCTTAGTCTAATTCTCTCTAGTGCAGCTACCTCCCAAGAATCCTTCTCAGCTCTGATATTTGCTGCTTATTTTATAAACAGCAGGTTCAAACAGTGTTTGAACTTTGTGACAGTTACTACCTTTGTGCCCATGTCAGCTGGGTTGTCCTCAGTTGATATTTTCTTCAAGTCTATGATTCCTTTAGCCACTAAATCCCTCACGAAATGATATCTAACATCCATGTGCTTTGTCCTTTCATGGTAAACTGGATTTCTACTTAGGTGAAGTGCACTCTGACTGTCCGAAAACACTACTGTCTTCTCATCAATAAGCTCCACCTCAGATAGGATCCCCTTAAGCCATAATCCTTCTTTGAATACATCTGCTACAGCAATGTATTCTGCCTCAGTAGAGGAGAGGGCAACAATGGGTTGAAGCTGGGACTTCCAGCTTATGCAATGTCCTCCCAATGTGAAGTAGTATGAGATAGTAGACTTCCTTGTGTCCCTATCTCCTGCAAAATCAGAGTCTACATATCCCATAAGATCAAGTGAGTTTCCTCTTTTCTTATATTCCAGCCCAACATATATTGTACTATTAATATATTTCAGTAACCATTTCAATGCTAACCAGTGTTCTATACCTGGATTGGACATAAAACGACTAAGAAGTGAAATGGAATAAGATAGGTCAGGTCTGGTGCTAATCATGGCGTACATGATTGATCCTATCACATTGGCATAAGGAATTTTTTCCATNAAACTAAAGAATATATATGTATAGAATATACTTTATTTATTAAAAAATTGTGTACAATGCGGCTGTCTAATCATCTTGCTGCTAGATTTTGAGTTCAAGTTCTTTAACAGCAATCAAGAACTCACGTCAAGTTAAGTAAGAGATAATACCCATGGTCGAATTCATTATTTCTAACAGTCCATGGATAATATCTTTTAAATTTGCGCTAGCACCATTGAGATTGTCCATGCTAGTGCTAACGTTCTTCAGAATTTCTGTTATCTCTGCCTGTGTGTGTGACAGTCCTGCTCGATCTGTAAACAACTGACAAATATGAGAATATATATATAACAATGAATATAGCAGACATTGTTCAATGTTTATTACCATATGTTGTGGTTGCTTGTGAAGATTCTGCCATTTAAAATAAATTTTGAAACAAAAACAATGTTTGTAATTCTATGATGATTGAAATTGTATTTTCTTATCTTTATATAGAAATAATAGAATGTGAAACGACAAAATATTAATAGACAACTTATCATAAATAGACACACTTATTGATGATACGTGTTAACGACGTTTCGGGTGATCGGTTGTGGGAACCGAAAGGTTCAAGAAAATTTTGTGTTAACTTAATAATGTGCAATAATAATTAACATTGTAATGTGCAGGATAAATGCAAATAGTCAGAATACCAATAGACAATTTTTCACAAATAGGCACACTTTTGAAGATATTTAAAACTGACAATTAGGATAATGAGCGGTGGACAGTGAAAGTGTTGAGTTAATCTGTACTACTAATACTCCAAATCATCTACCAATTTCACACACAACACACAAACAAAGAATGAAAAAAGAAATCAAGAACAAAGACACACGAATTTTTACCGTGGTTCGCTTATCCTCTATAGGATAAACTACATCCACGTTGAGCTCAAGAAACTCAAGAGCTCGCTGCACTAAAGATTAATACAACCTGATACAAACAGATTCTACACCCAAATCCACTCTAAAACAGCGTATATCTCTCACACAACAAACTGAAATCTTCCTATGAGAACTCTAAACTTAGATCCTCAAGACTCAAGGGAAATGCAACCCTTACAAGTGATTACAACCAACCACGCAAAGATTACAGCCAAGAAAAGAGACGATACAGTGCAGATCTATTTTTCACAGAATACACAAAAACTGAAAATAAAACCTAGCAGCAAAACTGAAAAAACGCAACCAGCAAGGATAAGTCATTTTTGCATTCTGTTTTGGGTAGAATGATCCTGGCCTCAGATTTTAATGTCCTTCAATGGTCTGGATTTCTTTGTGATGACAAGAGTAAACGACAGTGTTCACTAATGCACAACGGGATTTTGTGTGCTTCACTCTAACATTCTCCACCTTGAAGCTCCAAAAACACAAACACAACCAAACACTTAGTCTAATTCCTCTAGTGCAGCTACCTCCCAAGAATCCTTCTCAGCTCTGTTATTGCTGCTTATTTTATAAACAGCAAGTTCAAACAGTGTTTGAACTTTGTGATAGTTACTACCTTTGTGCCCATGTCAGTTGGATTGTCCTGAGTTGATATCTTCTTCAAGTCTATGATTCCTTTAGCCACTAAATCCCTCACGAAATGATATCTAACATCCATGTGCTTCATCCTTTCGTGGTAAACTGGATTTCTACTCAGGTGAAGTGCACTCTGTCCGAAAACACTACTGTCTTCTCATCACCTCAGATAGGATCCCCTTAAGCCATAATCCTTCTTTGAATACATCTGCTACAGTAATGTATTCTGCCTCAGTGGAGGAGAAGGCAACAATGGGTTGAAGCTGGGACTTCCAGCTTATGCAATTTCCTCCCAAAGTGAAATAGTATGAGGTAGTAGACTTCCTTATGTCCCTGTCTCCTGTAAAATCAGAGTCTACATATCCCACAAGATCAAGTGAGTTTCCTGCTTTCTTATATTCCAGCCCAACATATATTGTACTATTAATATATTTCAGTAACCATTTCAATGCTAACCAGTGTTCTATACCTGGATTGGACATAAAACGACTAAGAAGTGAAATGGAATAAGATAGGTCAGGTCTAGTGTTAATCATGGCGTACATGATTGATCCTATCACATTGGCATAAGGAGTTTTTTCCATCTTAATGAATTCAGATTCAGTCTTGGGACTTTGTGTCTTACTAAGTGTAAAATGGCTAGCTAAAGGCATGGATACTGGCTTGGAATCTGACATTCCAAATCTGGATACCAGTTTCAGTAAGTAGGAGGACTGCTGAAGTTTTAGTTCACAGTCCTCTCTTTTTCTGTCAATAACTATCCCTAGGATCTTTTTAGCACTACCTAAGTTCTTCATGTCAAACTTAGAATTCAGCCTAGACTTCAAGTCATTTATTCTGGTTTTTGATTTACTAATTAGCAACATGTCATCTACATAAAGCAGTAAATATATAGGCATACCAGAATTTAAATCACAATAAAAACAACTGTCATACTCACTTCTTTTGAATCCTATACTGGTAATAAAGGTGTCAAACCTTTTATACCATTGTCTAGGGGCTTGTTTAAGCCCATACAAGGATTTGTGTAACAGGCAAACATGTTCAGGACAGTTTTTATCAATAAAACCCATAGGCTGTTTCATGAAGATTTTTTTCATCAAGATTACCATGCAAGAAAGCAGTTTTAACATCTAACTGTTCTAGTTCTAGGTCTAGATGTGCAACTATAGATAGCATGATCCTAATGGTTTTATATTTGACTACAGGGGAGAAGATTTCATTGAAATCAATCCCTTCCCTTTGGGTGTAGCCTTTTGCTACAAGCCTAGCTTTAAATCTAGGAGGATCAATAGAAGCCATACCTTCCTTTACCTTATACAGCCATCTGCAGTCAATAAGCTTCTGTTTTTTAGGACAGGGTACTAGGGACCAGGTCCCATTTACCTTCAAGGAGTGCATCTCCTCTTCCATGGCAGCTTGCCATTTCTCCCTGTCTTTGGACCTTATTGCTTCATCGTAGATGTCTGGTTCAGTTCTCTGAATTTCAGCACCTGCAACCAAAGCTGTAAACACTAAGTCAGCATATGAGTATCTTGCAGGAGGTCTGATTTCTCTCCTGGTTTTGTCTCTGGTGAGTTGGTATTGTTCCAGTGACTCCTGTTGGGGCTGTTCTGAAATTTCAGTTTGATCATCCTCTGATTCATGTTCCAGATCTGAAATTTCAGGTGTTTGCTCTTGGTTTTCCAGTTCAGTTTGAACTTTGACCTGCGCCACCTCAATTTGTGTTCCATTGTATTGATCTTGACTAATTTCCTCAGTGGTAGAGGTACCTGCAGGATTATTAGAGATTCTACAAGGAAAAAGATTTTCGTTAAAAATAACATCTTTACTAATAATAACTTTTACCCATGGTGCCTATCTTTCCCACAACCTATACCCTTTAGTCCCCTCTTGGTAACCTAAGAATATACATCTCAAGGACCTAGGTTCTAATTTTCCCTCACTGGTGTGTGCATAAGCAGCACATCCAAAAGCTCTAAGGTGACCTAGGTTGGGCTTCCTATTAGTCCATTTTTCTTCTGGGCATTTGAAATTAATGGCACTAGAGGGACTCCTATTAACCAAATAAGCTGCAGTATTAAGGGCCTCACCCCAGAAGGATTTTGGTAAACCTGATGTGAACAGTAGACATCTAATTTTTTCTAATAGAGTTTTGTTCATTCTCTCAGCAACTCCATTCTGTTGTGGAGTCTTCCTCACAGTCCTATGTCTAAGTATTCCTTGATCACTACAGAATTGGTCAAACTCACTATTACAGAATTCTAGGCCGTTGTCAGTTCTGAGAGCTTTAACTCTCCTATCAGTTTGGTTCTCTACTAATGTTTTCCAACTCTTAAACCTAGCTAGAGCCTCATCTTTGGTCTTAAACAGATAAACCCAAACTTTTCTGCTATAGTCATCAACTCTAACAGAAAGTAACTACTTCCCCCATGTGTTTTGGTTTTTTCAGGCCCCCATAAATCAGCATGAAGATATTCTAGGTTATTGGTGGCCAGGTGAGTTCCTATATAGAAACTCACCCTATGTTGATTACCTAATATGCATGTCTCACAAAAAATTAAAGTATCGATAGAATCCTTACCAAACATACCTTGCTGGCTCAGAATGTTGAGTCCTTTTTGACTCATGTGGCCCATTCTGAGGTGCCACTTTTCTGTAACAGTAAGATTAGTAGTGAACAAAGCAGAATTAACATAATTTGAACAGTAATTACCACACAGGATGTAGAGGCCATTCCGTTTGACACCGTTCAGAACTAAGTTCTTATTCTTATACACATTTAGGCAACCATCTTCAGCCTTATAACAGCAACCTAATTCATCTAATGTACCTAGGGAAATCAAGTTTCTTTTCAGTTCTGGTATATATCTCACCCTAGTTAATTTGACAGATTTATCATTATCAAGACTTAGAACTATACTCCCAATCCCTTGAACCTTGTAGGCATTTTTATTCCCCATGTAAACAGTCTCTAACTCACCAGCTTCAAACTTTTGAAACCACTCCCTATTGAGGCTCATATGGAATGAGCACCCAGAATCTAATACCTATTCTTCTACATTTTCAGACCTAGATACAGTCAACACTTCAGATTCTTGGATATTAGTTTTACTAGAGGCTATATTGCTCTCTATACTATTCTGTTTTTGCTTCCTGATCCACTCATAACAGTTTTTCTTTAGGTGACCAGTCTTGTTACAGAAGAAACATTTCCTTGTTTCTCCTTTTCCCTTATGAGTATTCTTGTTTTTCTTTTTATTTCCAGAACCAGTATTAAACTGAGAATTACCCCCAGACTGCCTAGAATCTCCCTTTCCTTTCACAAACAGACTACTGTTATTTTTCTTCTGGACCCTAAGCTCTAGTTCTCTAGCCTTTAAACCTGATGTAATTAGGTCTATACTAGGGACAGTTCCAGTGTACAATAGGGCATTCTTGACAACCATATATTCTTCAGTAATGGAATTTAAGAGAATCATGGCTAAACTAGACTCACTGAGTTCTTGATCAGTGCCCTTCAGTACAAGGGTCATTTTCAAGAACTCATCTAGGTTCTCTTCTATGGTCCTAGCACTATCCATCTTATAAGAAAACATTATACCTTTCAAATAAGCAAGATTAGGGGCAGATTGAACTGATAGAGTGATTCTAGCTTACCTTAGAGAGTTAACGGTGTCTAAGCACCATCTACCTTTCGCAGAACATTGTCGGCTAGATTCATGATGATGAGATTGTATGCCTCCTCGTCAATTTCGGCTTTCTTTTTAAGCTTTTCCTCGGGCCATTTGGTCTGGTCCTTCTCCAGTGCGACTGCCACTTTGTTATGTGACAGAAGTGCCTTCATTTTCTTCTTCCATGTGTTGAAATCAACTTTGCCATCATAGTGTGTGATTTCAACCTGTGTGGTACTCATTCTGTGTAACTGATGGTAATGGTGTTTGATAATTTTCAGACAGATTTGAAGAACAAGGGTTTCACTCGAATTTGTGGTTATCACAAGAAATTAAGGACTAATTTTCGAAGATTTCCTAACTCTAGACCTCACTGAATCTTGAAATCAAGAAACCCCAAAAATTTATCAAACCCTAATTTCAATAGTAAACCCTAAAATTGACGAACCCTAAATTGATGGCTCTGATACCACTGTTGAGATAATCTGTACTACTATCACTCAAAATCATCCACCAATTTCACACACCACACTCAAACAAAGAATGTAAAGAAATCAAGAACAAAGGACACACGAATTTTTACCGTGGTTCGCTTATCTTATATAGGATAAACTACATCCATGTTGAGCTCAAGAAACTCAGGAGCTCACTGCACTAAAGATTAATACAATCTGATACAAACAGATTCTACACCCAAATCCACTCTAAAACAGCGTATATCTCTCACACAACAAACTGAAATCTTCCTATGAGAACTCTAAACTTAGATCCTCAAGACTCAAAGAAAACGCAACCCTTACAAGTGATTACAACCAACCACACAAAGATTACAGCCAAGAAAAGAGATGATATAGAGCAGATCTATTTTTCACAGAATACACAAAACTGAAAATAAAACCCAGCAGCAAAACTGAAAAACACAACAGCAAGGTAAAGTCGTTTTTTGCATTCTGTTTTGGGTAGAATGGATCCTGGCCGTCAGATTTTAATGTCCTTCAATGGTCTGAATTTCTTTGTGATGACAAGAGTAAAACGACAGTGTTCCACTAAATGCACAACGACAGTGTTTTGTGTGCTTCACTCTAACATTTTTTTTGTTTTCCCCCCTATTTGTTTAATTTTTCGGATAATTTTCTTAGTGGAAATCAACAATTTACATTCAAAAAGTGTATTTTCAAGTAACTTTTGAATATCCTATTGAAAATGTTAATGGAAATGAAATTGTGAAAAACGGGATCTTCTCCTTAAAGAATTTCATTTCATCTAAAATGAAGAAACTGATATTTGGTGTATTTTGTATGTGTGTGTGTGTGTGTGTTTTTTTTTCAATCTTAAAAAGTGTGTTTAAGACTTGTCAGTTATTCTATTAAATACTAATTTGGGGTGGCAAATGGGTTGATATGCCGTGATAGATTTGCGTCGTGTTATATAAACCCTACCCCAAATAGAGCCTCTTTAATTATTTATGCAGAGGTCTCAATAAGGATACTGCTGCTACAATCTATTTAATAAACGGGTCATATTCGTGTCATAACAAGACTCAATATGTTTATGAAACGTTTAATTATAACCATTTATAACGTTTATGACACACTTGACTCTTCTAACACGCATATTGCATTGACACGTTTAACTCATTTATGACATACTTAAAGTCCTCTTTAACATAAATACTTTTCATTTAATTTGCTTAAATTTTTACTAAAATTGTATTGACTATGCAAAGTTGTTGGGTTAAAATGTTAAGAATGAAAGCTAGAAGGAGTTGGCTGCTCTTCATATAAAACGACATAGTTTAAGGAGTTATATCCATGCAAATGACGTACGTAGTTTTCTATTTTATGTTTGTTAATGAATGTTAGCTCAGTTCAGCTCATTGACTGAACTTATATATAAGCATTTGTACTCCAGCTAAGAGACGGTTAAGCAAAATTCAATTAAGAGGTCATTTTTCCTCTGTTTTTCTTCTTGAATTCTCACTGTCTCTAGATTTTTCTCACATGGTATTAGACACCCTGACTTACGTCAATGGCTAAAGAATTTTCCTCATTTCCATTGCCTAACAACGTAGAGGGAATGCTTCGTGACTCCTCAACTCGAACTATCTCTATTGTGGCATCAAGCTTGCAGATTATAAGCCCAAAACTAACAAGGAATAATTACAGGTTTTGGAGCTCTCAAGTCCTTTTCACGATCGAGTCACATGAATTGGAAGATCATCTACTAGGTAGATCTCCTTGTCCTCCACCTCTTATACCATGTGGTCTTGTAATTGATAATGAACAAAATTCAATTGGTACTGAACCTAGGGCAAGTAGTGATTTTATTAATGAAAAAATCAATCCAGCATATATTCAATGGAAGAAAACAGACAAATGCTTAGTAAGTTGGCTCTTGGCTTCTATATCAAAGGACATGTTAAGCTATGTATCCAAATGTCGTTTTTCCACTGAAATCTTGTTTGCCCTAGAGAGTGGGTTTATTACTGATTCGAAAGCTAGGGCTTTACATCTCAAGAATTTGCTTCAAACAACACAAAAAGGGAGTCTTACTATAGGAGATTATGTTAAAAAATGAAGGAGATAGCTGAAAGTTTAGCTGCGAGTGGCTTAGTTATTTCTGATGAAGACTTAATATAGTTTGTGTTAGATGGTTTGGGGTCTGAATATGATGCTGTGGTAGTTAATCTCACCTCAAGACTTGAGTCAAAGGTTGATTTGATTACTTTGCAAAAAGCTTAGTTCTTGCTTTAAAAGTATGAAATACGCTTGGAGAAATTTAACTCAGTAGATCTATACAATAGCTCTGCAAATATAGCCTTGAATAGCAATTTTGGTAGCTTTCTTGGTTCTGCAAATGCTACTCTGCATAGTAGTTCTGGTGGTTTTAATGGTCCACATTCAGTAGCTCAGATTAACCAAAATAATCCCAAGTCAGTACACGACAATTTCCCTAGCACTGAACTTTCACTAAACTCTCTTAGTAACCCTCATTGTCCTAAAAAATACCATATCCCAGCAACTCAACCATTTTTCAATTATGGAGCTACTACATTCAGTCCAAGATATGCTAGTCTGGTGCCTTATGGCAGAGGGAGAGGTCGAAGTAGTGGAAGAAATAGGCTGATCTGTCAGGTCTATAGTAAGGCTGGACATTTAGCAGTTCAGTGTTATCACATATTTAACATTACTTATAATGGTAACCTACAATCGCCTATGAATCCTTCTCAGAATCAAAATTACCAGGATTTCTCCAACTCTAGTCAACTGCCACAACAACTTGTCAACACCTTTCATTCTTCCACTAAGTAGCTTCCTCTCGTAAGTCAGAATATTCAGCCAAGGTCTGTGCATCAACAATACTAGGGTGGGTCGCAACATGCTTATAATCCTCTGGCTGATCATATATATAACAACTTTAATCCTTCTTCAAGCTTTAGTGTTCCCAGCCAACAACTATTAGTCAACAGTCAAGCATACTTTGCTTCGATTGGATCTAAACATGGTGCTCGGTATTCCTCTTCCACATTAGTTCCTGGAGTTTCTAGCAACTACAATAGTACTTCAGCACATCAGACTCAGAATACTCCTCCAACTGCCCTTGCTACTGTTTATTCTCCAGTTGATCCCATGTGGTATACGGATTCGGGTGCGACAAATCATGCTACTTTTGACCTGAAACAGTTGAATATTGGCAAGGTCTTTGATGGAACAGAAAAACTACAGGTTGGTAATGGTGAGTATCTTCCTATCTCACATACTAGTCACTCTCTTTTACCAAGTGCTTTACAATCTAAGTGTTTGCATCTTAAAAATATTCTTTGTGTTTCCAAAATTACAAAAAAAAAATTGCTAAGTATCTTTAAATTCACAGAGGATAACAATGTGACTGTGGAATTTGATTCTAATTGTTATGTTGTCAAGGACAAGTCCACAAGAGCAATTTTATTGCAAGGGGACTTTAAAGGAAGGTTGTATCAACTCAACATTCCATTTGCTTAAACTACATATAAACAACCCAGTTCTTCTACTTTTATTGCTACTGCAAACTCTGAGTAAGAAAATAATTTGTTTGATTCTAGTTGTATATCTAGAACTATTTTTCCATATCAATGTTCTTCAAACACTACTTCTTCTCAGTTCACAACTTGTTCACTAAATGATCAGTCTAATTAGTCTGTCATTAAAAAGTCTCTTGCACCTTCTTTTAATTTAGAAAATGTTGTAAATAAAGTAGAATTTGCATTAGCTTTGAAATGTAATGCATTATAGAGCAATAAAATCTGTCAGCCTGATTTTTCTGATGTTTAAACTGGTACAATTGCACCCAACGTGTGCTATAATTCTTCACAAAATAATGCTTCACCCAGCAATTCACATTTGTTTGAATCTGGTGTGTCCATATCACAACACAATCATTACATAATGCTTCACATTGTCCTGAATCTGATGCTTTTTTGTCTACTTCAACTTTGCGTGATGATTGCAACCATTTCACTCCTGATTTGCATTGTCTTGCTGTAAATAGACATTCCCATGATCATATGATTTGACATAAGTAGTTAGGTCACCCTCATGCATCTGTCTTGAACAAAATTCTGTCCCAATTAAAATCTGTTTCTAGTTCAAGTTGTCAAAGCACTGAAGTTCCTAATTCCTCCACTGTATCATTTTGTGATGCATGTCAGCTGGGAAAATCACACCAAACTAGTTTTTCTCCATCACAACCCCAAAGCCAATGTCCCACTTGAATTAGTCCATACTGATGTGTGGGGTCTTGCCCCTTTTCCTTCTACAGAAGAATTTTGATACTATGTTCAGTTTTTAGATGATTATAGTAGGTTTACATGGTTGTTCCCTTTAAAAACCAAAGCTGAGGTAAAATCATTATTTTGTCAAATTTCACCATCTTGACAAAAGACAATTTGGATAAAAGCCAGATTGCTTGCAATTTGATCAAGGAGGAGAGTATAAGGCTCTCATTCCTTATCTTAAAGAAATAGGCATCACATTTAGGTATTCTTATGCGTATATCCACCAACAAAATGGTAGAAGTGAACAAAAGCATAGACACATTGTTGAAATTGGTCTTACCTTGCTTGCGCACGCATCCATGTCCCTTAAATATTGGTGGTTAGTATTTGAAACTTCTATTTTTCTCATAAGTAGGATACCTTCTAGTGTTCTTAATCATAGTTCACCATATCAGAAATTGTTTCTTAAAGATCTAGTATATGATAGTTTAAAAGTCTTTGGATGTGTTTGCTTCCCTTATCTTAGAAATTTTAGTTCCCATAAGTTTGATTTTCATTCTTCTAAGTGTGTTTTTGTTGGTTATAGTCTATTGCATAAAAGGTATTGTTAGACCAGTCGTCACGGTCACAAAATTAAACCTAAGTACCGTAGTTAGCGGTAAGCAGGGTCGAATCCACAGAGAGCAAGACTAATGACCTAATGTATATTTGAGTTAACGAAAGAGAAAATGGCAAAAAGATTGATTAAAAATAAAGAAACTAATTACTTGCAGGAAATTAAAAGCATTAAATAAATTGTTAACTAAAACACAATATTAAAAGCGTTGTCGCTACGGGTTCGGTTTGACTCAAGACCAACTCTCACAATTCCTCTCCTCGCTCTTCAATTTCCTAATCCTACAAGGCTAGGCAAATCAATAGAAATATTTCCTGGCAATCTAGGCATAATCTATCCTGTTTCCCCGTCGTCTTAGTTACAGATCGATTGGTTAAAGACTATCATTGACTAACCGAAAAATGCTAAACCCTTAAACACCACTAGTTGGTACAACGTTAACAAGTACAACCTATCAACCTGTATCATCCAATCAACTAATTACACAACAAATGCATTCCTAGTAGAAATGATATTAAACGCTACTACAACTGGATTGCAATCAGTACCGAAGCAATTTAAAGTCATAATCAACATTCAATAATCTCAAACCGACATTCAATTATGCGAAAAGTTATATATCAATAAACGTTCTCAATGGACATTATCAATTCAACACGTCGAGCATCAGAATAATATTAAAGTATCGCAAACAAACTGAAACGAAAATAAATATAATCTGAATACAAGAAACTTAACCAAATATCCAATATTCGGGCTCATCCAACTAGTCGAGAGCTGATGAGGAGATCAGTGGAGTCAATCTCGATCTCGCCTACACCGTAACAGACAACCCGGAGCTTAGCCGCTCATGGTGGTGATGATGGAGGCTGAAACAGTGGAAACGGAGCTGATCATGGCGAAGAGGAGGTAACCGACAGCGATATGATGCGAAGAAGGGCCGAAAACAACCAACGGACAGCCCAGAATACGAACAGACACACTAGCAGGAAAACGTTAATTTTTCGACAGGTCTCCGGAAAACGGTGGCGGAAATGGGATCCAAAGGTACCGATGGAAAGCTCTGGTGATGGGGAGTTCAGATCAGGTCCTGGGGAGGTGAAAAGTCGTCGAAAATGAGCAAGATCTGGCCTGGAAGATGAAGAGTCGCGGTGGCTAAATCGCGGATTCCGACGGTTTTCGCGGCGGCTGAAGCAAGGGAAGTGTAGATCCGGCCGTGGGGAATGAAGATCTACCCTTGGGGAGTTGGAACGTCGCCGGAAAACGGCCAAAACTGGTCGGGAAGACGAAACGACGAGGTGGTGGGAAGTCGAATCGTCGCGGTGTTGTGTGGCGTTTCACGGTGGCAGCTTGCGGTGGCTGATGGTGGATCGGTGCTTGGGAAGATGGATCGTCGCCGGAGAAGACGAAGGGTCGCCGGAGGGAGACGAAGCGTTGCCAGAAAACTGGGTGAACAGCCCCCCTGGAAAACGCGATCTGCACTTTTCTTTTATAGAATAATATGTAAAATATCAGTTTAGTCCCTGCACAATTGAAAAGTGACAAAATTAGCCCCTTAAAACATGACATTTTACCCCCTAAACAGCATAAATGAGACAAAATCACCCTTAATCCATAAACCACAACCTAATATCAACTCATATACTTTCAAAAATCATTCCAAACACGTTAAATTCATAAGAAAAATATTAGGAAACGATTTTCGTGAATAAATTCATAAATTCTTTAATTGTCTCAATATACTTCAATTTAATCACAAATGGGGTATTTTTATCACCAAAATAGAGTCACTTTCATGACTCTAACAGGTATAAATGTCTTAGGTCTGATGGAAAAATATTCATTACTCCTAGTGCAAAATTCAATGAGTCTGAATTTCCCTTTTTATTTAACAATTTTTGTTCAAAGTCTACTTTACATGCACCTTCTAGTCTATCACCTAACGCCACATCTTTAGAACAGTCCTCTACATCTTTTCCCTATATTATTGTCTCTCACAGTCCCTCCTTAAGTGGTTCTGTCCCCTCTGCAATTTCTAATTCTTAGCTCAGGACTTCACCTAACATCACAACAGCTGGTAAGCATTTTACAGGTCCATTACTATCTCAAACAACATCTACTTCATCAGCGCCCATTTCACCATCAATATCACCCAATCATCACATCATTACCCAATCATCACATCATTAGCTCACCACAACAACCGGATTCATCATTTTCAAAACAACTTCAATTAGCTTCTTCCCAATTACCCGATAAACCTGATTTATCATATTCAGACCAACCTCAGTCAGCTTCTTCCCCATTATCTGATAAACCCCAACATGTGTCCTATCTTCCTATCTTACCTCCAAATTACATTCCACCAAATTATACCTCCAAAATTGATCACACACTTCCCTCATCCTCTGCTGCCCTGTTATCCTATCTATTACACTCCACTGTATCCTCTCATTCTATTAAGCCTTCAACAAGATCTTCACCGAGTTCCTATCTTACGGGTGCTCTTCACTCCTCTAGACCTCATGGTAGTTCACTTCTTCGGGTTCCTTCTATCACTAATGTCCACCCAATGGTTACAAGATCAAAATTTGATGCCTATATTCCTCCTGACACCACAGTGCTTGCAAAACCTACTAGTGATCCTACCTTGGCAGCTCCTTTAAATGCTCCTAATAAATCTACAGTCTCTCTTGATGCTGATAAGTCTGTAGCTCCTAAAGTTCTATTCATAGCTAGCCAGAATTTTGTAGTGCTTGAACCCACCACTGTCACTGAAGCACTTGCAAATCATGAATGGAAAAATGCTATGCAAGGTGAGTTTGAAGCCTCAATCAAGAATAGTACTTGGTCTCTTGTCCTTTCATCAGATGTGGGTATTAAGTGGGTATTCTGAACAAAGTTCAATACAGATGTGTCCCTACAAAAATATAAAGTTAGACTAGTTGCCAAGGGCTTTCAGCAAACCCCTGGATTGGATTATTTTGAGACTTTCAGTCCAGTTGTCAACCTTTCAACAATCAGAATCATTCTCACCTTAGCCATGACAAATGGATGAGACATTCAACAAATTGATGTGAATAATGCATTTTTAAATGGTGAGCTGAATGAGACAGTCTACATGCATCAACCAGTTGGTTTTGAGGATGCTAAACATCCCTCATTTGTTTGCAAATTAAATAAAGCTTTGTATAGCCTTAAAAAAGCTCCTAGGGCATGGTTTGACAAGCTAAAAATTGCTCTTATCGATAAAGGGTTTATCAACTCAATTTCATATTCAAGTTTGTTCATCCTAAAGCACAACTCTGGTCTCATTTATCTCCTAGTGTATGTGGATGACATACTCATTACGGGTTCTGATGGCACTTATGTTCTCCAACTAGTTTAGGATCTTAATACTCAGTTTGCACTAAAACCTTTGGGCTCCTTGAAGTATTTCTTGGGTTTAGAAGCAAGTAGATTAGCAAGTGGTATCCACCTTAAATAGTCTAACTATGCATGAGATCTTCTTCTCAAGACTAAGATGCTAGAAGCCAATGCTTGCTCCACTCCTATGGCTTTAGGCATCAGGTTATTTCCCAATGACAGCCCACCATTTGATCATCCTAGTTTATATAGAAACACAATTGGAGCCTTACAATTCCTCACTTTAACCCAACCAGATATTAGCTTTACAGTTAATAAACTTAGTCAATTTCTACAAACTCCAACTGAACTTTAATGGCAAGCCTGCAAGTAGGTACTTAGATATGTTAAAGGTACTTTAGATTATGGTCTTCAGTTTAAACTAGTTAGCTTCCTACATGTTGAATGTTATGCGGATGCCAATTGGGGAAATAGTTTAGAAGATCGACAATCAACAAGTGGTTATTATGTATACTTGGGACCTAATCTCATCCAATGGAGCTCTAGGAAACAAAAGGTGGTAGCCTTCTCTTCAACTGAAGTAGAATATAGAGCCCTAGCTCACACACCTACAAAAGTGGCTTGGTTACAAAATATGTTCTCTAAGTTAGGTACAATTCTTCACAATACTCCAGTTATATGGTGCAATAATGTGAGTGCAAGGGCCTTGGTTGCTAATCCCATTTTTCATGCTCGAACCAAACACATAGAGATTGATGCCCATTATATAAGAGAACAAGTGTTGGCTAAGAAAATGGTGATTCAATATGTTCCCTCTAAACTTCAAATTACCGATTGTCTTACAAAACCTCTTTCAGCAGCTCAATTTACTGAGTTAAGAAAGAAGCTTAATGCCATTCCTCTTGAACAACAGTGAATTGTATGGATGCATTACTGCTGAGATGGTACAATTAAATTCTAGTATAGGCAAGGACGTGTGTCTTTGTTGATGTTGATTGCATTTCAAGTCCTCCGGAAAATACATAGCTGCTGTGGTTTGTTTAATGATGCTCCATGGTGAAGTTGGTATACTAAATGATTGAAAGTTTGCTTACTAAGTAAATTGTGTGAAATTTACATGTAGACTAAAGGTAACATCAGATCTGCAGAATTAGTAGTGTTGGTGTACTGAATAGTTGAAATTGTGCTGTAAATACAATTTAAAGGTAGCATCAGATGTGCAAAGTTAAAGTACAGTTTGTTTTTTTTTGCAGAAACACTAGAAGATCCATAGTTTGATTTAAGGGGAAATATTGACTATGCAGCTAACAAATAAAGTGCTAGAAAGTGCACAGCGTGCTGGAAGATACGCAGTTTAGTTTGAGGGGGAATATTGACTATGCAAAGTTGTTGGGTTAAAATGTTAAGAATGAAAGCTAGAAGGAGTTGGATGCTCTCCCTATAAAATGACATAGTTTAAGGAGTTATATCTCATGTAAACGACGCAGTTTTCTATTCTATGTTTGTTAATGAATGTTAGCTCAGTTCAACTCATTGATTGAACTTGTATATAAGCATTTGTACTCCAACTAAGAGACGAATAAGCAAAATTTAGTTAAGAGGTCATTCTTCCTCTGTTTTTCTTCTCGAATTCTCATTGCCTTTAGATTTTTCTCACAAATTGTACTATCAAATAAAACACACACACACACACACAAAAGAGAAGATAATAAATTTAAGCTTAAGGTAGAAAATACAAAATCAATAAATAAATTTCAACTTTTCAATTATAGTTATTTGTTTTAATTATTAAAATTGTAGTTATTATTTCATTATAATTTGTGTTTTAATCCACTAATTGTGTCATAAATGTATTTGTGGGTTGAGCCAACATGTTTAGTTAATTGTGTTACTAAATAGGTTCACTGGTTGAGACTCTCAATTTAATACGACATGATTAATAAACATATTGAGTTTGCAAACACGAATACGATTAAAGTCAATCATACCCCACTAAAACAATGTTAGTTTGTGCCATGTCGAAAATTGTCACCATGTTGGAGTTATGAAATTGACTCTATTTTGGTGATAAAAAGACCCCATGTATAATTAAAATGAAATCATATTGAGGAAATAAAAGAATTTATGAATTTATTCAAGAAAAATCACATTCTAATTTTTCCCATAACTTGTGAATATCTAGAATGATTTTTGAGATTGTGTAAGTCGATATTAGGGTGTGGTTTATTGATGGGGGTTGATTTTGTCTCTTTTATGCTGTTCAGGGGTCAAATTGTCATATTAATCTAGGGTTGATTTTGTACTTTTCAATTGTGCAGGGAACAAATGGATATTTGCCATAATCTCTATAAAAGGAAAAGTGGAATGTCTCAAAAAAGGGAGCCAACTGTTGCACTACAAAACCCTAACCCCCCATTGGCCGTCGGCCAATGACCCTTCACCTTCCTCCAACATCGGCCGTCCTCATCACCTCCTTCCACACCGGCCGTTCCTTTTCCATTGCCATTTATCTTGCATCGCCACCACCATGTTCCTTCAATTTTCCAATGATGTTTCATCTTCCCAGGTGTTGGTCGTACCTTCTTCAACATCCTTTCGCATTCCCGTTGCCGATCAACGTCTATTTCGTAATGTTTAGCCAATGACCGTTCGTATTCCATCACTCCGATGACTGCTTAGCTTCCACATCAGATTTCATACCTTTTTCTATGACTTTTCACCTTTCTAGCTACCGATTGAACTTCCCATCACCTAATCTACCTCCTGGTACCCTTAGATTTCCATTTCACCATTGGTCATTGTGAGTAGCCATCAGATTCCAGCAAGTTGTGACCGTTCGACTTCCAGGTGTTTCATTGGTCTTTTTCACCCATGAAGCACATCATCATGTTATCAGTTACTTGTTCTCCACAATGGTCAGTACCCGTTCATTGTCACCATGAGCGGTTGAGCTCCCGATTGCCCGTTACGGTGTAGACGAGATTAGGATTGACACTTATGATTCCTCTCGGTAGTTCTCAGCTAGTTGGATTGAGCTCGACATTGGACATTTAGTTAAGTATTGTGTATTCTGATTATATTTATTTTCATTTCATATTGATTATGATACTTTAATATATTTTGATGCATGATTTGTGAGAATTGATTATGTCCATAGAGAACGTTTGTTGATATAAAACTTTTTGCGCAATTGAATGTTGGTTTAAGATTATTGAATGTTGATTATGGCTTTAAATTGCTTTGCGTGTGATTGCAATCAAGTTGTATTAGCGCTTAATATCATTTCTGCTTTGGATGCATTTGTTGTGTAATTGGTTGGTTGGATGATACAAGGTTGATGGATTGTATTTGTTACCATTGTACCAACTAGTGGTATTTAAGTTGTAGCGTTTTTCGATTAGTCAATGATAGTCTTTAACCAATCGATCTCTGATTGAATCAATAGGGAGATTGGATAGATAATACTTAGATATAGTCTTTAACCAATCAATTTGTGCTTAAATTAGTAGAGAAACAAGATAGATTATACCTAGATTCCTGGAAAGCAATTTTATGTGATTTGCCTAGCCTTGTAGGTTTAGGAAATTAGAGAGCGAGTAAAGGAAAATTGTGGGAGTTAATCTTGGGTTGAACTAAATCTGTGAGGGCATTGCCTTTAATATTAGTGTTTTATGTTATTCATTTATTTCCATCATTAATTTCTTAGGATATTAGTTAATTAATCGAATTGCCAATTTTACTTTCGTTAACTCAAATATACATTAGGTCATTAGTCTTTCCTCCCTGTGGATTTGACCCTTCTTACTACTAACTATGGTAATTAGGATTAATTTTTTTGGCAATGACGACCTGCTTGACAAAATTTTGGCACTGTTTCTGGGAAGCAACGTGCTTTTGATCATAAGCAAAACACAATAAACAACAATAATAGGAAAAACTAACAACTAATAAACTATCACTCCAAACATGCAACCAACCAAACTATAAAATAATGACTAAAAATAAAATGAGACTAAAATTAAAATGGTAATAAAATATCACAATTAGTTCACGTTGAAATTCTACTTCACATGGCAGGCTGCAACATTTCCCAAATTGTAACTTTCCCGCAAAACAAAGAAAAACACGAATGAATCTGTCCTAATGAAAATTAAAGAACGCAGAAAAATTAAAATTAAAGTATTTACAAACTCAAAACACTTATTATTATTTATTAGTTAATTATTTGAGTGGTAGTTTATTAGTTGATAGTTTGCTTAATATTTTTGCATATTTGTTTTGTTCATAAGATTTAGTTTTTGTTTTTTTTTTGTAATTGGTCTAATTTGATTGATAGTTTTAGCTATTTTCTTGTGTTATTTGTTATGTGAATTTGTTGGTTAGAGGTTTATGAAATTTTAATTTAGTTTTCATTTTCTTTATGTGTGCTTTTGACTTTGCTTTTTAGGATTTGCGTATAGTTTTTCTTTCTTTTCTTTGAAATTTTTGTTGTGGTTGCTTGTGGAACCTTCGATGTTCTTGATTGGTAAATGCATGATAGATAGTCATGTCACCCAGACATAACCCACTTAGACTTAGAAATTGAGCGTACTTGTAGAGGAACAAACAACGATGGGTGATAATCTTTATTCCATGCACCACCCCTTGGCATCTAAAATTCCTATCATAAGGCAGCCACCTAGGAATTATGGCATATATAAGGTATCTCACTTGGATGATATCAATTCCAAGTTGGAGTCTTTAGCCTATGAATTTGACACGGTCATATCCATACAAGGGCAAGCTTCTAGGCAACCACCACCTAGTAGGACAAGTCTGGATGTCTTTACTATGCCTTTGGACCTTTTAGTTATTAAGTACACATCTAAGGAACCAGCTCTCGACACTTTTGAGGAGCATGTGCAGACTGCATAAGGTTTCTAGAGACAAAATGATTCGTACTTGAACACATATAATTATGAGTGGCATAACCATCCTAATTTTGCATGGAAGCAACAACGACCTTAGAATGTCTCTTATAATATGCCATAATAGGATTAGTTTTTCCAATCAGCATGGCATTTATAGAGACATGCATTTGGTCCAACCACCTGCCTTACCTATGATTTGACCCCCCGTTTAGTAGCTCACTCTAGTGCCTGATTGACTGGAGTCAATGAGGCTTAAATGCTCCAAACTATGTAGGAACATAAAGTCTACATGCTCCAAACCATGCAAGAATATAAAGCTGACTTAGAGTAGCATTACTAGATAATACATTCTCATCTTCAATCTATTAGTAAGCTAGAGACCTAGATGGTCAAATAGCTGAAGCCGTTAATAAGAGAGAAGAAGGCCACTTGCCAAGTCAAGTTGTAGGTAATCTTTATGGTACACTTCACCAAATGGGGTATCATGAACAAGCTAAGGCCATGATGACTCTTTGGAGTGGCCGAGAGGTAGCTAGGCCTAAGAGGGAATTAGATGTTGAGGTTAGAGAGATAGAGAGCCTAAAGACGAACCAAGTCGAGATGAGTGGGAGAGAACCAATCATAGAGTCAACTGTGCCAAGACATGAAAATGAGGAAGTTGGGAGCAAGAACTATCCTTTGCATCTTGCATGCTGACAACACCTTTTTCTCAATGCCTAAAGTCACATAATGCATCCAACACTAAGAAAAACACTAGGATAGATGAAATGGTTGAGCTGTTTATACAGGGGTACACTTCCAGATGCCATTAAGCACATACCTGCCTATGCTAAGTTCTTACAAGATTTGTGTAGATGGAAGAGGTGTATTAACCTTAAATATGCCTTCTTGGGACCTCATGAGCCCCTACTTGTCGTTGAATTGCGAGGGTAATGTAAGGAACCGCCAACGTTTCAATCACCTAGAACTTTTATGTTCGCACCTAGAACTTCAAACTTAGTGCTTATAGGAGGCTACCCACCTTTGTAAATATGTCTTTATTGCTTTGATTTCTTTGTTGTTTTTGTCTTTGTAGGAATTTTCGTATGTGCTGTGGTTGGAAACTCATATTGTCTAGTTGAGGACTACCCCTAAACATGCTCTGCAACCCCCGTTGGTGACAAACCTGTCATTGTTCCTTAGGTTGTATCTTTCCACCCTTTTGTGCTTCTTTTGTTGGATAAGTTCTCAAATGTGTTGAAATATCTTAATTGTCGATTAATTTTGTTGTCATTTGAGATCACTTGATACTATTTTGGGAGGATGATGTGTTTTCTGAGTCATAGAGGACATGACATTTTAAGTTGGGGAGTGTTGATTGATTTTGTTTTTGTGAAGTATGTATGTTATTGTGGAGTGTTGTTGATTATATTTTTGTGGAGATAGTGTCGATGATGTTATTGTGGAGTGTTGTTGATTATGCTTTTGTCGAGATTGTGCTGAATGGATTGTGCTTAAATTTTTGTGGCATGATTATGTTTTTGTGGAAAATATGTTGAATTTCACTCTTGTAAGTAGAAAAGTGGAAAAAGTGAGCTATTTTTTTTTTTTAAAAAAAAATTATGAATTCATGCATAATCACCATTTTGGAAGCAATTGAGGTAATAGTTTGAAGGTTTTGTGAGGTTTGTGAAAATAATTTGTTGCAACATGGTTTTAAATATTGAATTATTATTTCTGCTATGTGCTAGGTTTGTCCATAATTGTGGTTAGACACTGTTTTGTATGAATGTCATGTGTTTTGGTGTTTATGCAAGTCTCCCACATACTTTACATGCTCATTGAGCAAATTTTCATTTATTGTCTTGTATGAGTTAAAAATGTTAATCTTTGTCTTTGAAAAAAAAAAAAAAAACAAAAGTTCTTAAATGTTGCTTGATGATTTTGACTTGAGTAAGTAAGCCTAAGAGGTGTTTTACACCTAATCCCCTAAAGTTATCTAGCTTGGGAGCGGTTGGCCCAATGCTCATTACATGGGTCCTCTAGAATGATTAATAAGTCCTTACATAGATCATGAGCTTTTAAAAAAAAAAAAAAATAGTCTTGACTTGTAGCCTAGTTGGTTCGAGTGAGTAAATCTGAGGGTTGTTCTTCACCTGATGCCCTATAGTTGTCTGGTTTGGGAGTCATTGACCTAAAGCCCGCTACCTGGACCTTTTAGGAAGCTTTAGAACTTAAGACAATAAAAAGAAAGAAAAAGAAGAGAAAATAAGTGGTGAATGAAAAAGAAAATTTATGTCAAAATCTTGTGTGGAAAATGAGCATTATGTTGAATGTACATAAGTTGGGGAGTCTTGCATGACATTTTGGCATTATGATATGAACATGGGATGTGTGTTTGACAAGCGTAAACGAAGATAGACAAATCTTAATAGAAACTTTAGTTCTTTATTTGAGATTGTATTGTTGACTTGATATGTTCAAATTCTTCACTTTAACCTTTTATGAATGCCTTGGGTTTTTCTTCTTTTATCAGTTGGTTGGAGTAGGATTTTTATGAGGTATTTTTGTTGTGCTTTTGATTGTTTGGCTAATGGTGTTGAAGCTTGCGTGTTTCTCCTACTACTATTTGAATTTTTGCTGATTGCTTCAAATCTTGGAGCTTCTACTGCTTGTGGATGGTCGTACTATGTTATGTGTCTTTGGATTTGGTGCTAGCCCTTCTATTGCTGGTTAAGTTAGCTAGTTACTTGGGTTGTTTTGTCCTTTTTGGTCTGTATAGGCAGCCTTGCCTTTTGTTTTTTTTATTGGGGTTCGGGCTATGATGATCAAGATTGTACATCCTAGTTTTTGTTTTCTTGTGTGCTTCTTCGTCTCATGTCTTTTTGTGTGCGAGTCATAATGCCAGTGGCTTTTTCCCCGATTAGGTGACATTCTTTGTTTTTTATACAAATTACCCAAAAACAAAATGTCTTGGTTGTTGATGAATGTGGTTGTGTATGGCTTATGAGAATAATGAAAGATTTGTTTGGACCTTACTTGAGGACAAGCAAAGAGTAAGTTTCATGACTTTATTTTGGTGATAAAAAGACCCCATGTGTAATGAAAATGAAATCATATTAAGGCAATTAAAGAATTTATTAATGAAAAATCACATTCTAATTTTTCTTTACAATTTGTGCATGTATGGAATGAATTTTGAGATTGTGTAAGTCAATATTAGGGTGTGGTTTATTGATTAGGGCTAATTCTATCTCTTTTATGTTGTTCAGGGGCCAAACTTTAATATTTATTTGGTGTTGATTTTTTCACTTTTCAATTGTGTAGGGACCAAATGAATATTTGCCACAATCTCTATAAAAGGAAAGTGGAATGTCGCAAAAAAGGGCGTCAGACAGAACCATTAGTCGATCCATTTTGTTTTTATCGAGTCGAATGAGGGAAGTTAAGTGCTCTTATGCATCAGGCTGAGCCGAGTGAGGGGTGGGCTACTAACCTTGATTAAGATTGTGGATTTTGGAAGAGTTGAGTGGAAAGGGTTATAAGTTTTTGATCTACGGAGGCAAGAGCGTGAATCGAGTCATATGAAGTTTGTTTGACGTTGTTGTGATCTGTTTTAGGTAGTATGAGTTGAACGATGTGAAGGTTGAAAGGATTCATGCTTAGGTGACTTAAGGCCTGGCCGAGTGAGTATTTCATTTTCAGTGGTTGTAAACTAAAGAGATAGTCGAGCCGTGCAAGGAGTGTATTAGTGTTCTGAAGTATTGAGTTGAGTACTTGAGTGAAGAGAAAGGCCGAGTCAAGTGACCATGTCTAGAAGCAACAAGTATAAGGAGTCAATGACCTATGTAATCATGCTTGAGGAAGAAGAGCTTCCGGTCGGAACTAGAAGGGTCGCTCTTGTTCCACTTGAGCTGAGTGATAATAGTTCGAGTGATGAAGGCTCAAGTGAGGAGTCTAAGCCTGAGACTGATTCTAATAGTAGAAGGGAAAGAGTGCCTTCCCCAGTGGTGGTCATGGTGATGAGTCAAGCCGGTCAGGAAGTGGTATGTTAACTAATAACCCATTGTCGTGTTTAAACTAGGGCGAGATGCCAAGGATTTGGTTCATGTTAAGATCCCCCATTCCATAGATATCCAAGCCTTGACCGAGTATGAGAGGGTGGATTGGTCCATTCCAGGGTGAATTAGTATGTATGAGCAGTCGTTGATAGATGGGTTACAGTCCCAACTCGACGTTGATCCGAGAAGTTTTAGATCACTATCTCATTGCCCCAACCTAACTCGTGCCAAATGTATAAAGAGTGATGCTATCCTTGGAGTGCTTATGTGTGAGACTCAACATGGAGTCAAAGAACTACTTTACTTTTACTACCTGAAGGAACATGATAAGGAGAGGGGTAGATACCTTTTGATGCTCAGACATGATAGAAAACACTTGGTGACCAGCCTAAGAACATTTGACAAGAAGCGAAAGAATGTTTATTTCTTTGTGGGAGGGCTAATGGTGTTTGGGTCGAATGGAGTCTGGGAGATCCCATCATTTTAGCAGGCAGTGGGTGAGTAACTATTGTGTTTATGGTGTTTACCTAGGTACTAAATCTCATTGATCCTTCTTTTGAAAATTTGTCTTACAACTAAGCGCTAATAGGGTTGCTTGCTGAGGAGAAGACCTAGAGGATCCTTGAGCTATCCGTAGAAGAGAGGGATTATCATCAAGTGTTGTCCGAGCCAAATCTGAGGCAAAGCCATAAGTAGTGACACGTTGTAGAGATCCAACAAGGTATCCCTATTCCACTTCTAAGGTTTTAGTTGTATACCTTATTGGTTCGATACACCAACTTCCTTACTTTTGGTGACTCTTCACTCCATCCTCTAACTCCCGAAGAATTCTCCCATACAAAATAGAGAATGAAGAGAGATTTCCAAATTCCGAGTGCCAAAGAAGTGATGGAGAACAACAGAGCTGGGAAGGGAAAAAAAAGGAAGAGGACGATAGAGCCTATTGTAGACCAATAGATTGTTAATGAGACACCATCTGGCTCCACTCCACCATTTACTCAAAGGACTAGGCCATCGCAAAGGGTGGAGATTGTTGACGATGAGGATGTAGTGAAGATCATGTTAACTTCTGATGCATCAGCCTACTCCAATCCATCCTTTGTGGGAGGGATGATTGACTCGTTGCTGCTACAAGAGGATGATCGTTGGTTGAGCAAGATTGGCATTGTCCAGGCAACTGAGTGGGGTGTTGCTCGGATGTACCAGATACTTATGACTTACAAAACTTGATATTTTTACCTTTATGTTTGTGTTTGACTTAGTTCGGTTCGTTGTTTGTAGGCCCTTTCCAATGAGTATTCCTGGAGAAGTTGGTATTCGCTCAAGAAAAGAAAAACTAAGACTTGGCCAACATCAATGCCCAATTAATGAAACAATTGGTGAAGGTAGGAGAGAAGGAGAGGGAGAAGGAGAAAGAGAAGAAGTTAAGGGAGAACTGAGCTGCTCTTCAAGGCCATCTTCAGTTTGCTAGAGCCGAATTGGAGTCTACCCAAGCCGAGTGGGAGGTGGACAAGGCAGATCTTATGGAACAATTCAAGGCGGGTAAGAGTACCGAGTCAGATTCAGATGATGAGATTGATATTTACAAGACCTATCTTGTGGACCAAGAGGATGATGAGCCGGATGATCATGGTGATGGCAATGCTGAGAGAGAGGACCCCGATGACATTGAGCAGACTCAACTGATTGATGAAAGGGCTGAGCTAAGTGATAGGCCTGATGGCCAAGACTAGACTTAGTCTATGTTTTCATACTTGTAATTTTTGTATTTTGTTTCTGTATGGAAGTGTCGAGTGCACTTATATTGTACCTAACTTAGCCCTTTATGTCTTTCTTTAGCGATGATCGGGGCATGACCCCTTTTTTTTCATGTGTTGATTTTTTTTTCCTTCTAAGTGTTATTCCCTCTATTTAGTTTATGTGACTTGGTCATTTGAGGCGTTAATCATGCATGAAGGAGATGACTCCCATAGCTTTTGAGGAGTTTCTCGTAAACAAATAGCTTAACACTCTTAAAATATTTAATATACCTCGATTTATTATTGAATAAAGAGAAACATAAGTCTGCCTTGAAGTAGAGTTTACTTGTAACAAATTAGGGTGAGTAGACAGGCCAACCATATCCCCAATTATACATTTTTAGGTGAAAAAAAAAAAAAATAAAAAAAAAGAAGAAAAAAAAAAAAAAAAAAAAAAAAAAAAAAGAGATTTAGGTGCATTGCATTCCAACTATTGTTGATGTCTCGACCTTCTTGTGATTGCAACTTATAGGCTTCTCTGCCAACAACTTTTGTGATCTTATAAGGCCCTTCCTAAGTGGGGCTAAGCTTGCCCGCTCCTATCTCTTTGGTATTCTGAAATACTTGGCATAAGACCTAGTCACCAACCTTAAAGACTGTGATTCAGACATTCTTGTTATAGTGTCAAATAATCTTTTGTTGATAAAAGGCATTACGAATGAAGGCCTAATCCTTGAGTTCATCGATGATGTCAAGGTTATGGCAATGTTGTTGCTCGTTGGAGTTCTTATCAAGCCACTAAAGCTGAGCTCAAGGAATTGATACATCTGCTAGGATGACTGCTTTAGAACTGTAGGTTAGGGAGAAAGGAGTTTCCCCCATTGATGATTGAGTCGTGGTGCGATCGGACCATAATACTCCAAGGAGTTCATTTGCCTAATCCCCCTTTGCCTTTTGGAGCCTCTTCTTCATTGTCTGGATGTTAGTTTTGTTGGATGACTTGGCTTTTCCATTTGCTTGGGGGTATCATGGAGTGGAGAAACTTAGCTTGATCCCCCAAGTTTATAAAAAACTTGGAAGCCCAAATTGATAAATTGGGAGGCATTGTCGATGACTATCTCTTTTGGTAGGCCGAATCAACCGATGGGGTTCTTCCAGACGAAGTTCTTAACCTCTCGGTCCTTGATTTGGGCAAATGTTTCGACCTCAATCCACTTAGTGAAGTAATTAGTGACCGCAAGCATATACATTTAACACTCGTTGCCAACAATGTTCATCCCTCACTTTATGAATGGCCAAAGGGTAAGGATGAAGATGAGTTGTCCGGGAAAAGGTTCAACACTTGAGCAAACCATTGGCAACTATCACAATGTCGAGTGTAGTTGGCTGAGTTGGATTGCATAGTGGGCTAGTAGTAGCTGATTATGAACACTCGATTGGCAAGGCTATGTCCCCTAGTACGGTTGCTACACTTGCCTTCATGTAATTCAGCGACCACATACTTAGCTTCTTCGAGGGTGATGCACTTGAGGTATGAGCTTGAAAATGATCTCTTGAGCAGAAGGCCATTAAGAATGGTGAACCAAGCTGCTTTGGCTTTCAGTCTACATGTTTCTTTTTTGTCAAGTGGTAGCTTATCATTTTCTAAGTACTAAAGGATAGGTGTCATCCATAAGTTGTACGAGCTGATTGGTGACACTTCAACCGAGCCTTTCCCACCAACTAGCCATTGGAGAGAGACCAATGGGATAGATGCTAATAATGATGTTTGAAGAGCCGAGCCAAGGTTGGCTAAAACATTAGCATAAGTGTTTTCAGTCTTTGGGACTCGGGTGATGGTGATCTTTTTAAATGCCGATTAAACTTCCTTAGCCAAGTTGAGGTATGTTGTCATCTTTGAGTCTCGAGCTTGATAGGAGCCTTAGAGTTGATTCACAACTAATTATGAATCAGACTTAACCTCAAGCTTTGTGATACTCATTTCCTTTACAAGTGAGAGACGGGCTATTAGTGCTTCATATTTGGCTTCGTTGTTGGTTGTGCTGAGGCTATAACTGAAGGACTGCTGAATGATATCCCCTTCTAGAGAAGTGAGGACAAGTTTTAGTTAGCTACCATTGATGTTACTTGAACCGACTACCAAGAGTGCCCACTTAGATGATGCACGGTTTGTAAGGCATAGTAACTCCCTCTCTACTTGAATGTAAGTGTTAGGTGTGAAGTTGGCGATAAAATCAGCTAACACTTGAGACTTGATGCTAGTGCATGGCTAGAAGAAGACATCAAACTCGCTCAGCTCAATATCTATTACGTGAGCTAACCTGAAAGCTTTGGTTGATAAAGAATCATTTTCAACATGAAGGTGGTTAGGACTACTATGGGGTGGCACTAAAAGTGGCCTAAGCTTCTTGGAGGCGGTGATCAAAGCGAGTGCAAGCTTTTCAAGTTGGCTATAGCAAGTCTCGACATCAAGCAAGAACTTGCTAGTGTAGCAGATAGGTAGTTGTTTTCCCTTTTCTTCGTGGATTAGCATGACCAAGGTGGCCATCTTGGATATGGTCAAGTAGGTGAAGAGTTGTTCCCCTGGTTTTGGCTCGAAGAGCAATAGCGGTGAGGTTCATTTTAAGTTGTGTCAGTGCCTTTTTGTAGGCTGAAGTCCATTTGAACTTCTTAGACTTTCTGAGAGAGGCAAAAAACAGGTTGTATTTCCCGGCCGACCTTGAGATGAACTAGCTTAGCGTAGCTACCCTTCTGGTGAGATGTTAAACGTCCTTGATGCAAGTGGGTGAGAGGATGTTTAGCACCTCATAGATCTGATTAGGGTTGGCCTTTATGTCGCACTGAGTGTCCATGTAGCCAAGGAACTTCTCGTAAGAGATGTTGAATGAGAACTCAGTTGGGTTCAGTTTCATGTTATAATTCTTTAGCACCTTGAATGCTTGCTTAAGGTGATCGAGGTGTTGGTTGACTATCAATGACTTCACCAACATGTCATCAATGTACACTTCCATGGAGTATCCTAATAGACCAGTGAACATCTTGTTTACAAGCCGCTGATATGTTGCCCTGACATTCTTTAAGTCGAACTATATCACCTTAAATACCCCTTTCGATGATGAAGGCAGTCTTCTCTGGGTTGTAGTGTGAGAAGGCATTTCTCGGACTTACCCATTGCTTAATAGTTTCTCTACTCTTGGAGTAGGTGCCCTAGAGCCAATTAATTATTGTGGAATTGACTCTTTGTAATAATGTTCATTAATCAATAAAAGACATTTTATTCTATATCGCGTAAATCATTATTATTGCAATATGTATTGATATATGTCCTTAGAATGGTAGAACCGTGACGAGGGTATCAAGTGTTTCAAATCTTGATAGTGAGAACCCTATAAGCACATATGGTGGCCATTCTAGAAACGTCCGTAGCCCAAGTATTATTCTGAAGTAAGGGCATAGATAATACGGTAAGGCTATCATAGTGTTGAACGACTCTGTCGAAAGGCAGTTACCGATCTCACTTGTCTAGGTTGTTTTGTGACAACCTAGTGCAACACATGGGTGCTTGCTGCAGGCGGATACACCACAGCAAGTTCACTGGACTAACTCACTAGAGGATTCCATATGGATGGTAACCCTAGTGTCTACGGAACAAATCCTCTAACGAATGGTGGTGCATGTGATCCTTAGACTTGAGATCACCGGAGCGCCTTGTGCACCAATTGGTGCAGTTTGACACTAGCCTAACGCAATTCTATTCAGAGCTGTCAATACGGTGGTGATTGGCTGGATCGAGGAGTGTATCAAGACTATAGTGGATTGACAAAGGATTCATCACTCCCGGGTACGGGAGAAGTTATCTCACAGAGCAATTTAGTATATGGCAATAACACTAAAACTGTGGCCACAGTGGGATTGAGTTGTTGCTCTATCCAGATTATAATACAGGTCATTGGTCCAGAAACTAAATACATAATATCGAGAGTAACTGAAGGTTGACACTATTTCTATGCCTTCGTCTTGTCGAGATAACGTTTGATGAAATGATCGAATTGTACGGTAACCATATCATTGACAGGTAGCTGATTTGCTGAATCCGAATCTATCGGGTGACCATGATGCCTTGCTAGGCGCCAATCTTGGTTTGTGTATTAGTGAGATGATTAATTGGTGTTAATCACGATACTAAACACTGCCAGTATGATGAGGAGCCTATGGGTCACACACATAGAAGATAATTTAAGACTCAGGAAGAAAGAAGGGCGTTTTCGTCTTTTTAGGCGAAAGGGTATTTTGGTAATTTCACAGTGTAATTAAATTTGCTGAGGTCGTAGCCTTTATTTAATTTATTAGAAAAAAATTAAATAAGTGAAATTACGTTTAAATATGTGTTCGCATATATTTAATTAAACCATCATTATCGTTAAATGTTAATATAGATTAAATATATATTAATTGATTTTAATTGAGATAATGATGAAATAAAAATAAAATATCTAATTGGGAGTGTTTGGTAACATGGGGTGTTTGGGTTGGAGCCCAAGGCTAGTCCATATGGGAATAGGGCATTAAAGTTTTACTATAAAAGAAAAAGATTATTTGTAAAAAGATAAGAGATTTTATTAGTTCATTTTCTTTTGAAAAAGAACAAACATAGCAGCCCCTTAAACACTCTCCCACGGCGGATTCATTTTTGCCTAAAATCAATTTCATTGATTTTTCTTCTCGATCTTAAAGCTAAGGAGGATCTAGCACATCCCCCCTTAGTTCTTTGTGATTGTCTTCGTATGGACTACGTGGGTTCGATCCTACACTTGGATCGGTAGCAAAAACGTTCATTGACAAATTTGGAGGAGCCTCCAAACATGCGTATGTTTTTCTAAACTCATGATTAATTTCTGCAGATTTCTGTTTTAACATAAATTGTAAAATTGTACCTTTGATCTTGGCTCAATGGGAAACGATCCTTGTTATTATGATTTTGTTTTCCACTACGTATATGGACTGTTTCCTAACATCTACCTCCTTCTCTTTTGCTTCATATGAGGGTGGTAGAGTCAATGTTTAGTTGGTGAACAATTGCCTCGGGGCTGATCCTCATCATGTCAACATGGGACCAAACAAAATAATCCCAATTCTACTTGAGAAAGTTAATGAGCATTTCTTGGACGTCAAGTCAGAGTTGGGCTCCCACTTGGGTCTTTTAGTCCCAGTGGTCTGGGTGTATCTAGACCTTATCCAACTCTTTTATGGTTGATTGGTTCAGCTCGGCTTAACTCTTCCAACCGAGTAGGACTATAGTTGCTAAAAGGTCCCACGCTTAGCCTTGAAAGCGTTTTAATAACAATCTCGCGAGGCTTTCTAATCACCCCATATCTCTCTTACTCCCCACTTAGTAGCAAACTAGATGGTTTGATGGAAGGTGGAGTGACGGCTCACATGCCATGAATCCATGGCCGACCAAGGATCACATTTTAAAAGGAAGGGCAATATAATACCATAAATGTGGTTTGGAGGTTGCTTCGTCTGCATAAACCAGAAGGGTCATCTCCCCAATAATGTATTTTTGCTTCGAGCTAAAGCCAATAAGGAAGGTGGACTGACGATAGATGTTTGTTTCATCAATGCCCATGACTTTGAGTGCATCAAGGAATAAAATGTTGGCCGAGGACCCGCCATTCACAAGGATCCTCTTAACAAGGATGTTGGCTATTTGGAGGGTGATGACAAGAGCATCGTGATGAGGGTTGACAAGGGCCATGGTTTCGTTATCTTCAAACTGGATGTTTGGTTGGTTGGTCGGTACTTGTGATAGTGGTTGGGATGAGCAAACTTCGAGGTTAACTGTGGCTTAAGCATGGCGCTTAGCAAAGGAATAAATCACCCCACTTATTTCCGAGCGGCCTGAGATCACGTGACACATTCCCTCTGGTGTAGGTTCCTTTGGAAGTGGTGTGACTCGATGGTCTTTGTTGAAAAGGGTACTCTTTCCTTTCTCAGTTAGGAGACCTCAGAGGTGCCCCATCTTTAGTAACTCCACGACTTCAAATCAAAGAGCAATGCAGTAGGCAATGGTATGGTTGTGGTCGCTATGGAACTCATACCACTTAGTACTGTCTCGCTTGACCCTAATGCTCTTTAGTTTGGCCAGCCATCTGACGGTAGTCCCCATTTCTTTTATGATGGCCACTACCTTGACCCACTCGATACTCAAGTTGTAGTTAGGGATCTTATTTCGATTTATAGGAATGAGTGTTCTCTCATAGGGTCAAGTCAATTGGCAATCAATTGGGTGCCTAGTGTCAAACGGGCATCTGTCATCACGGTTAGGGACTCTTCTTGGTAGGGGATATGGTTTGGCAGAGCAAATGTCGTGATGTCGTTCAACTTTCTTCGAGTGGCGATCATCATAAGATGAGTATCTGGCTCAGTTCACCTCATCTTCTTCCCACCTTCTCTCAAATAAAGCTCGAGCCAAAACGTCCTCCATTGTGGTACAATTGAACTTGATGAGCTCTTTGTAGAGCTCATTATCAGGGAGGAGTCCTTTTTCTGAAGGCGTCAATCACTGTCTCTTGATTACAATAGGGGATGGAGATCTTCTCCTTATTGAAGTAGCCCACATATTCTTGGAGTGATTCTCCATGATGCTGATAAACTCTGTAAAGGTCGTTAGAGAGTTTCTCAAGTCTCTTGCTAATGGCGAACTGTTCGATGAAGGTGTCCATAAGCTAAGCGAAGAAGGTTATGAAGTTGTTAGGAAGGTTGGTATACCATTGGAGGGTTGGTCCCACAAGGCTAGAGTCGATGCTCTTACACATGCATGTTTCTCAAAGATTGCAAGGGATAGGGCAGTGATCATCCTCTGCTTGTAGGAGGCTATGTGGTCATTCGGGTCAATGGTTCCATCATAGAGTTTCATATTGAGGAAGGTGAACTTTTGCAACATCTCTGTGAGAGCTACCTTGTTGACGTAGGGTGAGTCAACAAAGCTTTGGGGTTGACTCTTCTTAAAAGGTGTGGACATGCTAGAGATACATTGGATCATGGCTTCCATGCATCTCAGATAACCGTTTGGCTAAGGCTTGTCCAAAGAGAGTTTCCATGGGGTGAAGAGGTTTGTGTTTTGTAAGTGGGGGAACACATTTGGGTTGATGTGTATGGTCAAGCCGAGTAGGACCGATTGGTAGGATGGACCAACTATTGAGTGCAAGGGATGTGTTTGCAGGAATGGTGAAGGGCGTGTTTAGTTGGTATTTTTGGAGTGGGGTTGTTTGTATGATTGAGTCAATGGCTGGGAGGAGGTTGATGGGTTGAGTCGAATCAGTCTAGGTCGACTCAGCTAGGGAGGTCATGGTAGTAGTAGTTGGAGCTGAATGGAGATGAGATTGGGTTGCTAGGGTTCCATGACCAGGGTTGTGAACAATTGCCTTGGACGGATGGGGGTACGAGATAAGGAGGCCTATTGCTAACTCAATGTCCAATCAAGAGAGTAGAATTGGTTTACCTTGTCTTGGAGGGCTTGGTTTTCTACATGGATGGCATTGTTCTGAGCTTCCGAGGTTTGACACTTGTTATTGCTTTCAGTGCTTCCAATCATGATGGCTGAGTAGACGTAGCGAGAACGAACGGAGTAGGTATTCAAAAGACGAATGATTATCAAGGCCCTATGGTGGGCACCTAACTATAGACGGTAGAATCTATGGTTGATTCGAAATGGATAGATCTTGTGTGAAGCAAGCCACTGACAATCGGATGGACCTGTAAAGACAAAGGAAAGAACATGAAGGCCGGGGGACATTGGTGTGGTGTCTACCGTAAGCACTTTGACGCTCAAGTTAGCATGATTGAAGACATTTTAGTGAGGGCTGAGAGCAAGAAAGGGTTTACCGTAAGTGTGGCTAGGGCAAGACAAACACAAAGTGGTTGAAGCACAGCTTTGCAGCGGCTGAGGGTAGTAAAGTTAGTTGGAACTAAGCTTTACGGCGAGGAAAGACGACGATTCTTAAGAGCAAGAATTTAGGAGCTAGGGCTATGGGTTGTATGTGAGTCTACAATGAGAGACATGACCCCTATTTATATAGTGAGCCAATGAGGCTTTAGTCCTAGATAGAACTCTGAGTCTTACTTGGTATAAGAGTTCAAATTAGGAAGGAAGTCTTGTCACTTACTTTTATCAGATTAGAAATACCAATTCTTGTAAGATTCGGGATCTTGAATGAATTGGAAAATAAATAGGATTTTGATTCCTATTTTGGGATGAATGTGGGCTAATGGGCTAGCGCCTGATTTAGCTTACTTTTGTAGAAAGGCCCAACTCATGGTTCAACCCAAAACGTAAGTTGGCCTAATTCATAAGGTGGCCTGATTGTAGAGAAGCCCAATGCGTAAAGTAGCTCAACTCATGGAAGGGACTGACTCGTGGTATGGTCCAGCTTGTAGAATGGGCTGACCCGTAGAATGGACCTTCTTACAAAGTAGGTCATCCCATATGATGGTCAATCCACAAGATGGATTTAAGCATAAGCCCAATCGGAATTGGGCTAAGGCACTAGGTCGTATTTAGCGTGTATTTCGTTATTAGGCCTAATAAGGTCCAGTATGATTTTTTGCCTATACAATAACCACATCATCTAAATTAAAGTAGTTTAATTAATTTTACTTATTTTTACACTCTAATCATCGCCACTTTAATATTTTTTTTTAAATAAATTAAAATAGCTTTTTTTTTTTTTACCTTGTTTCCAAATCGACTTTGTTCTGTCAATAAACTCTCATTTACTTTTTTGCAATCTTTTTCCTTTTGCATCGATCATGTAGAAATCTTTTTCCTTCAGAACGGATGTTGCAAAAATCTCTTTTCCTCTGCACCAATATTGTAGAAATCCACTTCCTTTTGAATTGATCTTGTAGGAATATCTTTTCTTAAACCTAGCAAGTCAAGAAATTAGAAGAAAGGCAATAATTGTTTTCGAACGATGGGAGACTCAGATAGAAATTGTCGAATAGATTGTTAATGATTCATCGGTGTACTTATATAATATAGAAAAAAATATGATTTTACATTGATTGACAAATTTATTGCTGAAACAGTTAGCAAACATATTGTTTACGATTAAAACTATAGAAACAATTTCATATTAAAAAAAAGAGTAAACTACATGTTCCCACCCAAGGTTTAGCGAAATAGCAAGTTTCCACCCCTGGTTTCATTTATTCCAAATTCCCACCCTTAAATTAACATCGTTTCCCTAATTTTAACAGTCTATTGTAGTGAGGCTCACGTTAGCACGCTAATGTGTGCTGGTGCTCTTTTAAGCCAAAAATAGGCTCATGTTAGCAAGAAACAGCTCACGTTAACATCACCATAGCCGTCAGATTTTGGTTTTTTCCAACCGATCTCGAACTCTAAAATAACTTCTAAAACCACTGTTGGATTCCCTATGACCTCTTTTACAACACCCATACCCCTACTTCCTATCATCACTCCCTTTTTTCCGGCCACTCCCACACTTGCCACCTTGCGATTTTGGGCATCTTCTTGGTCGCATTCTGTTCGATTAGAGAGAAACCAGCATCATCGGACTACACCAAAAGACTCTCCTTGTGTTATAGTTTGTGTGGGTATGTTTTTGGCTGTTTCTGACTTTCTATTCGTCGGAAATCCAAGCCCGAAGTCGTATTCGCCACCTGCTCGATAAAAATCCCAAGTCACTTTTCCAGATTCCCACCCTTAGTTGAACAATCATTGACAATGTTTAATTAAGGGTGGGAATCTAGAATAAATGAAACTAAGTGCGGGAACATGTCGTTAACTCTGAAAAAAATACTTGTAACAGTAATTAAGAGATAAATTCATATTCTAATATGTGAAGAGCTTTACACAAGCAGAGATGGATGCAAATGTAAAAGAAATCATAGAAAGGGCATTTTTTTTCCTTGATATAGTGTTGCTGATATTTTTTTTTTTCATAGAGAAAACAAATTTGAAAAGGAGTAGAAACGTCTATAAGAATGGGAATAGAGTGATAATAGATAAAATTAATAATAGAACAAATTTAATTAATTTAATTTATATGACATGACAATGCCAACCCGGCTATAACGCAATTTTGTATGAGATTCTTTGTATAAAATTTTTTAAGTGTAGTGTTATAGATACTGATTAGTGATACTTCTGGTGTGGTACCTCACTGGTATTTGTGGTATATTCATATTTGTCAAACTTATGAATTGTGTGTGCACAACAGTTATGTGTGCACACTGGTTGCCAATCTTATGATTTGGCTTTTTCCTTTGTCGTGTGTGTGCACATCAGTTTTGCGTGCACACTAGTTGTGAGACTTATGTCCTGGCTTGTTTTGTTTCGAGTGTGTGTGTACAACAGTTTGTGCTTACACTCTCACTTCAGATATTTGCAACCCAGCATAAGTTGCATGTCTGATAAAGTGAAAAAGATATTGTTTATCTTTGTCTCTAACTTTTTAGGACTTTTTTACATGTGTCATAGTATCCTTAAGTGGTCTTAGGGAATAAAATTATCTTTCTCGATTTGTTTTGTGGTCCAAACCAAAAGAAGGAATACTATCCTTATCTAGACAAACATGGGTCAGCCCCTTGTTGGCTGACGTGGCACATATGTGTTGAGCAAGAAACCCTACACTATATATCATCTATCTTGCGTCTTTGAATCTAGCCTTTTGATCTTTTATTTCATTGTACTTTGAAATTTCTTAGAGTATTCTTTCTCTTAAGGTTCATAGGTTCATTTCCATTATGTGCCAAAACCTCACCATATCATTCATTTACTTGATGGCTCTTGGAATGTGGTTCCTTTGCTGATGCTAGTGCATGGCATCAGTGCTTAAAGCTTGGTGGTTCACAAGTTGTTCCCAGGTGTGTTCCTGGTGTGAAGAAGATCCAAGGAGTTGCTACACATTAAGGATTCAAAGTGTGGTGCTAAGTGTAAAGTTGAACAGGTAGTTCTTTTTACTGTATCTTAGATCAACTTTGATGTTTATCTTGTAATGTATTTGTAACTTAGTGGATTGCTCCGATTTGGACAAGGTCACATGGATGTAGGCTAAAAGTGGATTTTAGCCGAACCATGTATATGGCTGTGTTCTTTATTTTCCGCACTTGTGTTTGATGTGGTTAAATTGGAAATGTCTCAATCAACTTGGTAATACTTCTGCTACACTTAAAATGGGTAACCATACACTAAAGTTAGTTAACCAACAACTTACTCTCTTAACAAGTGGTATCAAAGCATGAACTGATAAGTTGCTTTAATTGATCCTTACCCATATTGATTGTTCTTGTGTGCATCTAAGTGGTCCTGTATTTGGACGAAATCTGATCTATGTTGTGTTTTTTTTTCTTTATATATGTTGTGTGTCTGTGTGTGCACTGCCGTTTGTTGTGTTAACATTTGTCTGATTGTTTTTTGTCATGAGTTTCTTTATTGAATGAGGGTTTGCTCATAGACCAACTCTGTTAAAAGGACCTAACTATTATACATGGAGACCTAGGATGCATGCTTTTCTTAAGTCTATAGATGAAAAAGTCTGGTCCACAATTGTGAATGGTTGGATAGCCCTGGTTGTTGTTGAAAATGACGTGTCTAGACCTAAACCGTTTGTTGTCTGGACTGTTGATGAGTTAACTCTTGCAAACTATAACTCTAAAGCCATTCATGCTCTTTTCAATGATGTTAATGTAAACCAAATGAAAGTCATAGTTAACTATGAACTTGCTAAAGATGCTTGGGATAAGCTTCAAGTCAAGAATGAGGGAACTAGTGTCGTTAAAAGAAATATGCTTAAAAGACTTGTCACTGATTTTGAAAATCTGAACATGGATGATGGTGAGGCTATAACTAATTTTTATGGTAGAGTTTGTGATATTTCAAATGAACGTTTTGCTTTGGGAAGAACATATACTAATACTGAACTTGTTAGGAAAGTGTTTTGCTCTTTACTTCGAAGGTTTATGTCAAAGGTCACCACCATTGAAGAATGTCGAGATGTGGATGTTATGGACATTGATAAACTCATTGGCTCTCTTCAAACCTATGAACTAAATCTAAAACGTTGGGACAAACATAAACGGAGCAAAGGTTTGGCTCTTAAACATGACGTTGATTTTGACCCTTTTAATGATTGTGATTTTAGTTCATTGGATGATGAAAATTGTGCTTTATTTACAAAGAATTTTGCTAATTTTCTTAAGAAAAACATGAAAAAGCCTCTTGACAGTTATGGCTGAAAACCCTTGAAAAAGTCATATGACCATCAAACCCCTGGTACCTTTACAAATAGATTTTCAGAAGATAAAAAAAAATAAAAAAATTCAAGGTATCAAGTGTTTTGAATATGAGGGGTTATATGAGTGTGCTAACACACTGAAAAAGAAGAAAGGTAAGGCCATGGCTACCACTCTGAGTGAAAGTCAGCATGATGAGAGTGATGAAGATGATTTGGGCGATGATGAGAATGTTCTAGCCTTCACTGTGAACCAAGAAGATGGTAAGAGTGAGGTTTCAGATGACACTGTTGATATTGATGCTGAGCAACAAGAGGCATATGATAAAATGTATGACTAATGGCTAAAGACTGTGAAAAAGTTGCAATCTCTTGGCATTGAAAATGCTACTTTGTTGAAGCAAAAGAAAGCCTTGTTCAAAAAGATTGTTGTTCTTATTGTTAAACTAGCTGAGGCTAAGGCCATCATTGATAAGTTGAATGCAGGTTCTCTTAAGCTTGATGAAGTGTTTGGTCAAGGAAAATCCTTTAGAGATCGGTAAGGTTTGGGCTTTAGTCCTTGTGCTAGCACATCAAAGGCTGGTGGAAGCACGTTTGTGAAGGCCACTAAAACTCCTACTGAAGGTACTGCTGTGAGACAGGCTATAAAGGTATCAAAATTCATTCCTATTTGCCATTTTTGTAACAGGAAAGGTCACATCAAACCCAAATGCTTCAGGTTTAGTGCTTATTTGCAAAAAGTTCTTAAAAACCATAGTTTTGTTGCTAATGTAAATCATAATGCTAACAATGGTTTTTCTTCCAAAAGAGTTTGGAGACCTAAGGCTGATGTGAATGGTTTTGTGTCTCATACCTTTTTGCTTGCATTTCAAAATGATCTTTGGTATCTAGATAATGGTTGTTCAAGGCATATGACAGGTAATAAATCTCTCTTGATTGAACTTGAATCAGTTAATAGTGGGCATGTCACTTATGGAGATGGAAAGAAAGGTAAAATACTTGGCAAAGGGTCAATTGTACTTCCTGATTTTCCTACTTTGAAAGATGTATTACTTGTTGATGGTTTAAAATCTAATTTGATTAGTATTAGTCAAATTTGTGACAAAAATTTTGTGGTTTAATTCTCAAAGGGCAAGTGTCAAATTTTGAATGATAAAGGTGTTTCTCTACTTGAGGAAAAAAAAGGTCAAATGTCAATTGTTACTTGCTTTCTAACTGTGTGTCATGTTTCAGCTCAAAAATAGATTCCACAAACTTGTGGCATGAGAAACTTGGTAAGGAAGGAAGTGGTTAAAGGACTACCAAAACTTAAACCTCCAAAAGGTATTGTGTGTGGTCCATGTCAACAAGGTAACCAAACTAGAATATCTCATAAAGCTCATAAAGCTTTATCTAATCTCAATACCTCATGTGTTTTGGAATTGCTCTATATGGATCTAATGGGTCCTATGCAAATCGAGAGTTTAGGAGGTAAGAGGTATGGGTTTGTATTGATGATTTTTCAAGGTATGCTTGGGTTGACTTCTTACGTGAGAAATCTGATTCCTTCAATGCATTTCAAAAATTCGCTAAAAGGTTGCTTGTTGAGAAGAGTTCTAAGGCTATAATGATAGTGAGAATAAAGAGTGACCATGGAAAGGAACTTGAGAATGCTGATTTTGCTAATTTCTGTGATTTGCAAGGCATATTCCATGAATTCTCAACACCAAAACCACCTCAACAAAATAGTGTTGTGGAAAGGAAAAATAGAGTACTCCAAGAGATGGCTAGGGTGATGCTTAATGCCAAAAAGCTTCTTACAAGACTTTGGGTAGAAGCTATCAACACAGCTTGTCACATTTCTAACAGTGTCTATCTCAGAAAAGGTACTTTTCAAACTCCCTATGATTGTGGAAAGGTAAGAAACCTGATCTCTTTTGTTTTCATGTGTTTGGATGCAAATGCTACATCTTGAATGATAAAGAGAATTTAGGTAAGTTTGACTCTAGGAGTGATGAAGGAGTTTTTATTGGATATTCTTCCAATAGCCGTGCTTTCAGGATCTATAACATGCATTCTGAAAAAGTTTTAGAATCCATTAAATTTGTGTTTAGCGATGCAGAAGATTTTTTAGAATATTCATGAGCATGTGAAATTCAAGACATGTCTGCTCCTCGTGTGTTCACACAAGATGGTGTGAACACAACTAAATCACTTGAACCTAAGCCTTCTTCAAATGTGTTGTCACCCACTTCTAGTGCTACAACAATTGGATCTGCTCCATGCAAAGATTCATCCTCTGATTCATCATTGCAACATGAAGGGATTGAGCTGGTTGTTGATTTTTCTAATGAGAGTATTCAAAGGAGAAACCAAAGAAGAAAAGATCCACCAACATGGGTTCAAAAAGTTCATCCACCTTCAACTGTGATTGGAGATCCAAATGAGGTAATGGTTACAAGAAGGTAATGACAAAATAAAATTAACCATTTTTGTTATGTGTCTCTTGTAGAACCAAAGAATGCCAAGCAAACTTTGGAAGATGAAAATTGGATTGAGGCCATGCATGAAGAATTTGAACAATTTGAAAGGAAAGATGTGTGGATGCTTGTGTCGAGACCTGGGTGAATCAACATAATAGGTACCAAATGGATTTTTAAAAATAAAACTGATGAATTTGGTAATGTTGTCAAGAACAAAGCAAGGCTAGTAGCCCAAAGATATACTCAAGTGGATGGAATCGACTTTGATAAAACTTTTGCCCCGCTTGCATGACTTAAGTCAACCCGCTTGTTCCTTGCTGTTGCCTGCTGCCTCAAGATAAAATTGTTCCTAATGGATGTTAAAAGCCTTTTCTTGAATGAGATGCTCACCGAAGAAGTGTATATTGAACAACCGATTGGCTTTCAAGACCCCTACAAACCTGATCATGTTTTTAGATTGAAGAAAACACTTTATAGGTTGAAACAAGCCCCACGGTCCTAGTATGAAAGGTTGACAACTTTCCTTCTTGAGCATACCTATGAATAAGGTAATGCCGACAAAACCCTTTTTATCAAACGTGCTAACAGTGAAATCTTGTGTGCACAGATTTATGTTGATGATATTGTGCTTGGTTTTACATCTCATTCACATGCACTAGAATTCATTAGTTTGATGAAAAATGAGTTTGAGATGAGTACGGTAGGATAGTTGAATATGTTTCTTGGACTTCAAATTAAACAAATGGAAAATGGCATGTTTGTTTCCCAATTAAAGTATGCTAGAAACATGTTGAAAAGATTTTGTCTAGATAATGCAAAGCATGCTAGAACCCTGATTTGTGCTACCCTTAAGCTGTCCAAAGATGAACATGGTAAAAAGGTTGACAATAAGATGTACCGAAGCATGATAGGAAGCCTTCTTTACTTAACTGCAAATCGGCTTGATATTAGTTTTAGTGTTGGTGTTTGTGCTAGATTTCAAGCTAATCCTTCTAAGTTGCACCTGAATACAGCGAAAAGAATCATGAAATATGTTTCAGGTACATATGATTTTGGTCTTTAGTACTCATTTGATTCTAACAATTGCTTGGTTGGACATAGTGATGCAGATTGGGTAGGAAGTTTGGATGATCGAAAGAGTACTTCGGGTGGATGTTTCTACCTTGGAAACAATCTTGTCGCCTGGTACAACAAAAAGCAAAATGCAATCTCCCTATCCACTGCCAAGGCTAAGTACATTGCTGCTGGGAGTTGTTGCACTCAAATTTTATGGTTAAAGCAAATGTTGTTTGATTATGGTGTTGATCAAAATTGTGTGACAATATTTTGTGATAACACGAGTGCCATTAACATCTCCAAGAATCTAGCCCAGCATTCTAGGACTAAGCACATTGACATAAGACATCATTTTATTAGAGAATTAGTTGAGGAGAACATCATTGCACTTGCTCTTGTGAACACAAATCCCAATTGGCTGATCTTTTTACAAAAGCACTTAACTATGATACTTTTGTTTTCTTAAGGAAGTCCATTGGACTACTTCAACTTGAGTAGTTTTTCATTTCAGTTAATGAATAAAGTATGAACATGCAACTTTTATTTTTGTTTGTCAAGTCCTTTGATCTGTGCTAACACTCTAATTTTCATTCATTTTCTCTTATCTATATGCTAACTCTGGTATCTTGTGTCCACTAAGACTCTCTATAACATGACCTTATCTCATCATGAGTTGTTTGCCCATTCTTGTCACCATTATGAATGAGCTACCTTACTTGAAGTGTGAAAGTTATTTTGAGTAATTTTCTAATTTGTGGAGACCTATATGTCTTGGAAAATTTACCATTAAGAGGACTACCTTCTTGCAAGTGTGAAAGCTACATTTTGGTTATGTTTTTTGAAAGTTATTTGCCCTTTGATCAAAATGAAAAGAAAAATCTTTATTTGCTATGTTGAAAAAGAAAAATGCAAAAGAAAAAAAAAATTAGTAGGGCATGAGGGAAGGGGGAGTTTCTCTTGCAAAATATTAATTGACCAATGTGTCATTTAACCCTCTTGAGGACACTATGACACACTTAGACAAGCTTATATGACTTTATTTCTCATGTGTGTTTGAGAAAGTGTTGTTTTGATTGCATTATGTTGACAACTTTCTTATGAGAAATTGTGCCTTTTAAGATTGAAAATCTGATCTATTACGATGTTTTGCACAAATTGACTGTCTTGTCCTTCAAAAATTCATACAAAGCATTTCATCATTTTAAATTCCTATGCTTTTAAATTTGTTCAATAAAGTCTAGTCTTTTGAAATTTTCTAATGTTTTTTTGGGATGTTGTGTGCTCACACGATTGCTTATGTACACTCACTTAGGATAGAATTCTATTTTTGGTATAACTCTCTTTAGGGCTTCAGAATCATCGCCTGCCATAAATGTTTGCCCTAATCTTTTTCGCGTCAGTCTTTATTTTTTTAAACCCTGTTACATTGCCTGTTTTCTCTGTTCTTCACAATTTTCTCTCAAATCTTCTCTGATTTTTTTGTTTTTCTCTCATGGATTCAAGAAAGAAAGCAATTGAAAACCTGAAGAGAAAGGCCACGAAGGAATCACTCAAAAAGGGTTTTCAAGACCTAAAGAAATCCAATAGCCTCAAGAAAAAGCCAACGAAAGAGCAAACCCCATCGGAGTCTGATTCTGCCACTCTAGAGGAATCCTACGAGGAAGAAACCAATTGCTCATCCTCACCTGTCTCTTCCCCTATTTCCAGTGATCACTAGGACTTTGTTTGCTCACCAGATGAGTATGCACCTGCCTCACTTGAAAAGTCACCAGAAAAATCCCCTTCGGCTTTTGACAACACCTCGACAACACTCCTATTACCACTGTCAAATCTCGCAAGGTGCTCCTACAAAAGCTGGTCCATCAAAGTCCCTAACTCTAGCAAATATGGCGAAGAAGAAAGGGAAGGCAATCATGGAAGAGGCTTCAACTGGTAAAATCTCTCCTTTTGTTTTGTTTGCTGCCGAGGATAGATTTAAGAGTCACACTGTCAAAAAGACAATTGTGTGCGAGGTAAATGTTAGGTTAGATGATTTTGATGAGTTTCATGCCATGATGAAGAAACAAAAATGGCTTAAATTTGTCTCGGGTCTGACTGCACCCATTCAAACTCTTGTTCAAGAGTTTAACACCAATTTTGGCCTTGATGATGTTGAACAAAACTCTGATGTGCACAATGACAGAGTTTATGTTAGGAAACGATCCATATACGCAGCGGAAAACAACAATCATAACACAAGGATCGTTCCAAAGAGCCAAGATCAAAGGTATAATTTTACAGTTTATATTAAAGTAGAAATCTGCAGAAAATTAATCGAGAGTTTAAGAAGTCATACGCACATTTGGAGGCTCCTCCAATTTTTCCTCTAAACATGTTTTGCTACCAACCCAAGTGTAGGGTCGAACCGATGTAGTCCACACGAAGACAATCACAAGGAACTAAGAAAAGATTTACTAGATCCTCTTTAGCCTTAAAAATCAAGAAGAAATAAAGAGAAATTGATTTCAAGCAAAAACCAAGTCTGGCGTGGGAGAGAGAGGAAAGGGGGCTGTGTGTGTTTTCTTTTTCAATCAAACGTGAATGAATGAAAAACCTTACTCAGTTTTAATTGACACTTTTCTTATATAGTGTTATTTAATTGCCCTATTCCCATATGGAATATGCTTGGGCTCCAACCCAAACACCCCATGTTTCCAAACACTCCCAATTAGATATTTATTTTAATTCATCATTATTTTCAATTAAAATCAATTAATATATATTTAATATATATATATATATATTAACATTTAACAATAATGATAATTTATTTAAATATATGCTAACACATATTTAAATGTAATTTCACTTATTTATTTTTTCTAACAAATTAAATAAAAGGCTACGACCTCAGCAAATTTAATTGCATTGTGAAATTACCAAAATACCCTTTCGCCCAAAAATACGAAAACGCCCTTCTTTCTTTCAGAGTCTTAAATTATCTTCTATGTGTGTGACCCATAGGCTCCTCATCATATTGGTAGTGTATAATATCGTGATTAACACCAATTAATCGTCTCACTAATACACAGACCAAGATTGGCCCCTAGCAAGGCATCATGACCATCCGATAGATTTGGATTCATCAAAGTAGCTATCTGTCAACGATATGGTTACCGTACAATTTGATCCTTTCATCATACATTATCTCGACGAGACGAAGGCATAGAAATAGTGTCAACCTTTGGTTACTCTCAATATTATGTATTCACTTTCTAGACCAATGACCTGTATTATAAACTAGATAGAGCAACAACTCAATCCCACTATGGCCATAGTTTTAGTGTCATTGCCATATACTAAATTGTGCCGTGAGATAACTTCTTCCGTACCCGGAAGTGATGAATCCTCTGTCTATCCACCATAGTCTTGATACACTCCTTGATGCAGCCAATCACCACCGTATTGACAGCTCTGAATAGAACTGTGTTAGGCTAGTGTCAAACTGCACCAATCGGGGCACAAGACGCTCTGGTGATCTCAAGTCTAAGGATCACATGCACCACCACTCGTTAGAGGATTTGTTCCATAGACACTAGGGTTACCATCCATATGGAATCCTCTGGTGGGTCAGTCCAGTGAACTTGCTGCTGTGTATTCACTTACAGCAAGCACCCATGTGTTGCACCAGGTTGTCACCAAACAACTGTGACAAGTGAGATCAGTCACTGCCTTTCGACAAGGTAGTTCAACACTATGATAGCCTTACCATATTATTTGTGCCCTTACTTCAGAATAATACTGGGGCTACGGACGTTTTTACAATGGCCACCATATGTGCTCATAGGGTTCTCACTATCAAGATTTGAAACACTTGATACCCTCGTCATGGTTCAACCATTCTAAGGACATATATCAATACATATTGTAATAATAATGATTTACGCGATATAGAATAAAATGCCTTTTATTGATTAATGAACATTATTACAAAGAGTCAATTCTACAATAATTGATTGGCTCTAGGGCATCTACTCTAACAGTTTATGTTAGAGGTCATTGGGTTCTTTTCAATGAAGAGGTAGTTAGGAATGCCTTAGATCTGAAAAAGGTTAAGAAAAATTTTGATTTGACCAGTTTGGAATTAGACCAAATTGTTAAGGTTATAACTAGTGGTTCAATTACTGTATGGCCAAGAAGTGGAGTTCTTCAGCCTAGTGCACTCACATCCTTTTTTCGCCTGTTGTTTAAGATCTCTCTTACTAATCGGTCTCCCTCAATGCACAATTCCACTGTTAGACTAGAAAGAGCACAACCTCTATATGGGATTGCACAAGGGAAGAAAATAAACTTAGCCGCATTGATTTTCACAAGTGTTAGGGTGGCTGCACAATCTGCACATTCTCTCTAGATTTTACCCTTTTCTTCCTTCATTTACAAGATCATCTCCACCTACAAACCAAAATTTTATGAAGTGGAGCCCTTGCTGAAAATAAAGACTGTCACCAAGAAATCTTTTCGTCAACCATCAGGGAACGTTCTTTCCACCTCCTCGAGTGAACACATAAGGACTAACACTTGACAGTCTAAGCTTTTTGTTGCTATACAGGACTTGGAGACTTCCATGGAGAATGTTCTCCAATATGTGAAGGAGATTCATCTTTCCTTCAATGCTCGGATGGACAAAATGGAGTCTGATATGAAGCTTCCCCTGTTTAGACTGAACTTGGACAGAAGATGAATCCTCTCATGAAACTGCTGAAACCACATCTAATGCTGCCCCAAATGTTAAAGTGGAGGATACTCATGTCACCATCACTACTCCTCCCAAGAGAAGAGTCAAGAGGAAAGCTAATAGTACATCGTTACCCTCTCGAAAGTCTTCAAGACTTATGAACAAAGAGGGGGAGTAAGCATTATAGGGGAGTGAATTTAAAAAAAAAAAAAAAAATTGTTTTGTTTATTGCTAAACTATGAACTGTTTTGCTGTTATCTCTCCATGGGGGAGTTAGTTATTTTTCTTTCTGCTATTTTTGTTATCTTTCTGTAGAACCTTTTAGTTATTTTACCTTGATGTTTCATTGGCTAACCTTGTGTTCATACTTGTGTTGCTTTTGGTTCTTTTTGTTTGTATGTTTGTTTCTTGCAAATCTGTAGGTTTGATTGGTTGATTGAAATGGGTTTGCCCTTGATCTCTTTTATTATGTTCTTTGTTCATAAGAATGTGGAATATTCATATTTGTCAAAGTTATGAGTTATGTGTGCACAACAGTTATGTGTCCACACTGGTTGCCAATCTTATGATTTGGCTTGCTTCTTTTGTCGTATGTGTACACATTAGTTCTGCGTGCATATTGGCTGCCAGACTTGTGTCTTGGCTTGTTTCGTTTCGAGTGTTTGTACACAATAGTTTGTGGTTACACTCTCGCTTCAGATATTTGTAACCCAACACGAGTTGTATGTTTGATAAAGTGAAAAAGACATTGTTTATCTTTGTCTCTAACTTTTTAGGACCTTTTTACATGTGTCATAGTATCTTTAAGTGGTCCTAGGGAATAAAGTTATCTTTCCTGATCCGTTTTGTGGTCCAAACCAAAAAAAGGAATACTTTCCTTATCTAGACAACACATGGGTCAACCCTTTGTTGGCTGACGTGGCACATATGTGTTAAGCAAGAAACCCTACACTATATATCATCTCATCTTGCGTCTTTGAATCTAACCTTTTGATCTTTTATTTCATTGTACTTTGAAATTTCTTAGAGTATTGTTTCTCTTAAGGTTCATAGGTTCATTTCCATTGTGTGCCAAAATCTCACCATATCATTCATTTACTTGATGGCTCTTGGAATGTGGTTTTTTTGCTGATGCTGGTGTGTGGCGTCGGTGCTTGAAGCTTGGTGGTTCACAAGCTATTCTCAGGTGTGTTTCCAGGGAGAAGAAGATCCAAGGAGTTGCTACACGTTAATGATTCAGAGTGTGGTGCTAAGTGTAAAGTTGAACAAAGAGTTCTTTTTATTGTATCTTAGATCAACTTTGAACTTTATCCTGTAATGTGTTTTTAACTTAGTGAATTGCTTCGATCTGGACAAGGTCCTATGGATGTAGGCTAAAAGTAGATTTTAGCCAAACCATGTATATGACCGTGTTCTTTATTTTCCGCATGTAATGACTTCTTTCTACTAGTATTCTTTATAACATATACAATAAAACAACTAGTATTCTTTATAACATATACAATAAAACATACATACTTAGTATATGAAAATAGTTGGGCCCAAATTTTTCTTTACTTACAAAACATAATTCTTTACATATATCAAAATATCTAGTACAAAAACTTAGCAACGGTGGACAGTAATGCCAATCCTCTCCGCTTGTCGACGTCCCTCCGATCGCTGCTCACCTATGTCCTGCAAAAACATGGAAAACCAACGGGGTGAGCATAAAAATGCTCAGTAAGTAAATCTCTTAACTCTTTTCCTTCTTTGGTTCTTTCCTTACTTAATTCCTTCTCTTTTCTTTCACTGTTTCTTCCTCTGTTTCTTACTCTCACTATTCTTTTCTTTCTTTCTATTTCTCTCTGTTCTTTCTTTCTTATTCTTTCTATTCTTCCTAACCATGATGAAATTCATGGCAATATGCATGAATAAAATGCATATGCAATAATGCTTTTTCTTTCTTATTTCTATTTTCTTGTTCTATTTCTTTTCTTTTCTTTTTCTTTCTATTCTTTTCTTTTCTTTCTTGTTTTTCTTTTCTTTTCTTCTCTTGGCTTGTTCAAGCATTCTCATTCTTTCTTATTCTCATTCTTTCTTATTCTTATTCTTTCTCATTCTTTCTTTTCTCATTCTTTCTTTTCTCATTCTTATTCTTTCTTATTCTCTCTTATTCTTTCTTATTCTCTCTTATTCTTTCTTTTTCTCTCTTATTCTTTGCCGACCGGACTCGGTTGATGCATGGATTTGGAACCTTGGCTGTGTGAGTGAGTACAGTCCTCATCTACATGCACTCTTGCGGACCGTACAACTTCTTCTTTCTTCTTAGGCTACTCAATTAAGGTGGCGCGCATGTATGAATTCTTCTTGGTACAACCCTTATCCACATACACTCTTACGGGTAGTACAATTCTTCTTCTTCCTATGCCACTCAATTAAGGTGGCGTGTATGTGGGAATTTCTTCTTAGCACTCACGGTTCCCCATCACAACAACCTATTCTTTTCTCTTCTTTACCACTCCTTAATTCTTTAATGCTTATTCTTCCTTTCTCTTTATTCTTAGAGTGTTTTATTCTTTCTTTCTTTATTCTTTATTCTTTATTCTCTATTCTTTCTTAAATTTCTACACCTACACAATTATTGTTAGTAAACGGTCCCGTATACGCAGCGGAAACGAAAAATAAAATAACAGGATCGTTTACATGAGCCAAGATCAAGGGTATGATTTTAACAATTTATATTAAATAAAATCTGCATAAATATTCAACATGAGTTAAGAGAAACAAACGTACATTGAAGGCTCCTCCAAATTTGTCGACGAACGTTTTGCTACCGATCCAAGTGTAGGATCGAACCTGCGTAGTCCACACGAAGACAATCTTAAAAGAACCAAAGAGGGATTTGCTAGATCCTCTNGTGAACACAGAGCATGCTTCCATAGAAAGATGTTAAATTTTGCTTTCTATGGAAATGGCATGCATGTATTTCCTGTTAAAGTACCAACTCTCAGTAGCTATAATCCTCTGCGTGTTTACACCAAATTAAATAATCCTCTGTTTACACTTTACACTATATTAAATAATTCATAGACATAATTACGTATGATCTCGCTGTGTGCAGTGACAATAAATTTCAAATTAAATAATTAGATTTGAGAATGATACAAGATGGCCCCTACACTTTCCAACTCTCTAAAGTCCTAAACAAAATCGCTCCAAACTCTTTTAAATTTAGCTGCAATATCTTTTCCAATGGACCACGAAATGATTTAAAATATACTGTATAGAAGCTGATATTTATCGACAGAAACTCAGCTTTAATTGGGGTCGACAAATTTTAATCATTAAATTTATTATGGGTTTATCCACAACGATGATTTACCTTTTTCTACTACCACAAAATTAAGAATAATATTTTGGGTACTAACAGATGGGTACTAATCTGTGTACTAATTAAAGTATAGTATAGATACTATACGTATAGTACAGATACTATACTTTAATTAGTATACAGATTAGTACCCATCTGTTAGTACCCATAGCATCACTTCAAAATTAAAGTGACTTTACAGAAACACTTTAAGCGAGAAAACGTTTTCTTGGTCTTAAGGCTATCCAACTGTAAAGCAAAGGATATATATATATGAAAACTACTGAAGTGTATTTATTATGGGTCTAAACCAATCAACTCCCACGTAGTTTTCAAAATTGACAAATTGGTCTCTTGGTTATGTGAATTGTCAAACGACCTCCTCTATCGTCAGTTTTTACGTTAACACTAACTGTTAAACAATTTTTATTTATGCAATGACCTAAAAATAAGTTTTTACAAAATTAAAAACAAAAAATAATAAATGTTAAGAAATTTTTTAAACTTGGTAGGCTTTCAATTATTTTTCCAAAACTTTTTATGATTTTTTATTCTTTTTGTTTTTTAAAAAATTAAATATAATTTTAAGATTTTTCGGTATTTTTAAGAATTTTTTGTTTTAGACCTTTTTTTAATTTTTTAAAATTTTTTGTAGAGGTAATATTGTCTGTTAGTAGTCAAAATCCGTATAGAGGAGGTGGTTGGATAATCTGTATAACCAAGGAGCTAATTTGTCAATTTTGAAAACCACAAGGGAAGTGTTAATTAAACCCCATTTATTCTAGTATATATCAAAATTATACCTCAAATTTTTTGAAGGGTAAATAAACTTTTTGAAGACAAAGTTGATAGGACTTCGTTGAAATTTCAATGGTGGACTGAGACGTGGCTCTATTATTAAAACCCTAGAAACTTTTGAGAAATAAAATTGAGTATTATTAAATTTTGTAAATATATAAAAATTTATAGTTTATTGTATAATATTCAAGATTATTTTAACTATTCAAATAAATTATATCTGAATTCTTATTCTCTCATTCTAAAAAGTGGTGCAATAATTGGTTTAATCGTAAAATTGTCAATTAGTTTAAGTGGTTTATTGTAATCATCTCCGTTGTAGTTTGTGAAATTGACAAGTTAATCTTTTAATTATGTAAATTATCCAATCACCTTACTTACCATTAGTTTTTGTCCATAGTTTTTACTTATTCATAGGGGTGAGAATTAGCTCGAACCCAAAAAGCCCAACCCAAAAAACCAGTCTTAGGACTAGTCCTTGAGAGGACCGAACCAAGCCCAAGGGAAAAAGGGCCCGGGCCCAGGGCCGGTCCCTCCTCCAATTTCCTTTTAACCACTGTAAAATATACAAACGCCTTATTTAATATGAAATTGATAATAAATATAGAGTTAAAATGAAACTTTACAAAAAAAAATTGTCTAGGCCCATAGGACAGGTGGNACAACATGGCAACAATGCAAATTGTTAAATACATTAATTTCAAAACATGAGAAACGTGGTTGATGTAAAATAAAAACAACAGTTTAAAGTTGTCATTAATTCTTGTATCTTCTAACTAATCTTAAATTTGTGTAAACAATTTAAGTTAAATTTTAATTTACTATAGCCTCATCAAGACATATGTAAGTATCTAAAACATTCTTCTATTACTTGTGTTTTACTCCTAAAGATACCATTTATGGTCTGTCTTTCTTGATCAATAAGACATATCTAACATATTTCTCATTTGAAATGTGATTTTTTTTTCTCTTAAAACATAAGAGATTCGAACTTGAGACATTTAGTTCTTATACTATTTTAAGATACCATTTTGATACAAAAACGTAAATTATTAAGTAGAGATTCACAGACACACACACACACATATATATATAAAGATGAATACCCATGCGGGTTGTTCGCCATGTGACACATTTTGGAAGCTCTAGAATTGCTCTATTTTGACACATTGGATTGACAAGCCAATCAAATTGCTCTATCTTGACACATTGGATTGGTATTTATTGCTCCATCTATAATTATTAATTAATTAAAAAGATGGGATCTGTATTAATAATGAATAATAATAATAATAATACAGGTGCATTGCATTGACATTCCAAAGATGTGCATTAATACCAAGTATATAGGTGTATTGAATTGCTATTACTAATTGTGGTTTAATGACATTTGTCTAGGATTGCTATCTATAATTATATAGGTCCATTGTATTGACATTGGAAAACTTTCTTTGTATTGAAATCGTATTTAATTGCATTACTATTCGGAAGGTCTAAATAAGGGGTTATAAAAGGGGCGCATGTTTAGTTGTGTATTATCGCAATTTGTTAGTTGGTGTCAACAATACATCTGGTCTTTTGTCAATTGTTTATAGGTTATTTTAGTTTGTGAAAATAATATTGTTGTTCTTTATGTGCATTTTGATCGATGGTTTTTTATCTATGTATGTTTTTGTTGTTGTTTACAGGTAAAAAATTCATGAATTGTCATTGAATAGAGTAGGATGTCCGATTGATTCTGTTAGATGAGTTGTTATTTTGATTTGTTCTTCTGAAATGTAAGTATATCTTCTAACTTTTTTAATGCGAAACTGTAAGTATGTCTCCCAACTATTTTAATGGTTATTGTTAGATTGAATGATTGTTTTTGTTCAGCCAATTTATTTGAATGATTGATTGTGTTATTCCTTCCGAACGGCAAGTGTGTTCCTTGATAATTTTAATATGAAGATTAATTAACTTTTGTTGTTTCCGTTTTTAGGTACCAGTTTTTATACGAATGGATAATTGTTCCTTAACAATGTTAACATGAAGATCGATTACATTTTGTTATGTTTGTTTTCAAGGAAATAAGGATTTTGTGTTTATTATTTTTTTGGTAGAGTCATTGATTCGGTGCATCTCTTCTACCGATCGATCGCCATAAAATGTGAATTCCTTGACTTTGTTGATTTCGTTTTCAGGTTACTGGGAAAAAAGTTGACGTGTTCATACAATGGCCAACGTGTTCCGTACCAAGTTGTGTTTATTAAGTCTTTGGTAAGGTCATTGATTTGGTATGTCTGTAGTTGCAATCGATTAGCGTGAATTATATGTTCACTGATGTTTGCTAATTTTATTTTTAGCTTACAGTTTCGGCCAAACAGTGAGTATTTGTTATCGGTATGTTCATATGAGGGGCAATTAGTTTTTCCATGTATTGTTGACGTTGAGTAACATTAAATGTTCATGGTTTGTATTTTGTCTAAAGATTAAGAATTGTCTTTTGGACCATGCTATATGTTTGTTCTAGCCAATATGTAAGCATTTGTTTTGGGACGGAGCTACATGAAACATTTATGGATTGTTTTATGTTAACAAGGCTCGTGTGAGTATTGTTTTTGCTAACTCTGTTTTCAGGTGACACGATCTGCCCTCAACTATCATCTAATTGTGCTGCTCAGTGCATTGTTGTCACAAGGTAGCAAAATCCGATAGTAGTTAAGATTCGATTTTGTGATTTATGAATGGAATGTTATTGTATCGAATTTGGTCATTGTGTGTGTCAACGATTCATGTTGTGGGAGTGTCATGGTTAGTATCCCGACATGATGGTGATGTTGATTAAGAGATTTGGTTATTTCGGGTTTGGTGTTGTTGGATTATGATAATTGTTATTGTGCAAGTTATTTTTTCTGCATGAACATTTGTGGTTTGACGTTTGATGATGTAAAGATTTGTTGGTTGTAGTCAATATACAGTGATTTTGATGTATTCAACTGTATGTGTCCCAATCATCTATGTATTTATTAATACTCAGGCAATATATCAAAGGTCTGCTTTCTGGATCATGATATCTTATGACAATGAATTACAACAAACAAATCATGCTGCCCATTATGGATGACGATTTTTTACTTCTTTTGTTAGTATGTGTGCATTGCATTGGCATCCGGAAGGTCTAACCATCTTGACGTTCTCATAATGTTTTCTAGGTTGTAGGTTTAACAAAATATTTACTATCCTCTCCTTTGGACTCGTGCCAATGAAATATTCCTAAAGTGACCAATATAGGAACAGATAGAATTGTATCAAGATATCCAAATTCCGATCAAATTCATGGTTCGATAGTGTTCCTAGAAAGGAATTGTATCAAGGTATCCAAATTCTGATCAAATTCATGGTTTGGCAGTGTTCCTAGAAAAGTTATAACAACTTATAAACACAACCAATCATATCCTAATAATGGTTTAACAATGGAATGTAGACCTCAATGATACCTTATGGATAAATTGTGGATTGGTATCTACTCTATTACCATTCTATAGCAAAATTGATGGTTTGACAGACAATGGTTAGGCAACATATTCCACACTATTTGTTAGACAATTTTTTAAAGATGCCGAACTACAATATCAATAAAAATTAAGTGGCTTAATGTCTCTCTAAGTTGGTAACAGTCAAGCTACCTAATACTTGGTCTGACTATAAAAAAATAACCTGGGATTGACTAATATAGGAACATATGTAATTGTTTATCTTTCTGATATATCAAGCTATCCAAATTTCGGCCATCCCTAGATCATGGATAAGTACTCTAATTTATGGTTTAGCAGTGTTCCTAGAAAAGTTATAACAAATTATAAATGCAATTAATTACATCCTGGTTATGGTTCGGTAATGGCTTGTAGACCTCGATGATACCTTGATCTGTCAAAATTCCAAGCATTCTTAAATCATGATATCACAATCGGTATTTGCCCTATTATCATTCTATAGCCAAATTGATGGTTTGACAGTGAAGTTATCGATCACAGTAGGCTTTGAACAATCATAATTATGGACAATGGTTAGGCAACGGATTCCATACAATATATATATATATATATATAAAGCTGAATACCCATGTGGTTTGTTTGCCATATGGTACATTTTGGAAGCTCTAGAATTGCTCCATTTTGACACATTGGAGTGACAACCCAATCAAATTGCTTTATCTTGACACGTTGAATTGGTATTTATTGCTCCATCTATCATTATTAATTAATTAAAAGATGGGATCTGTATTAATAATTAATAATTAATAATAATAATAATAATAATAATAATACAGATGCATTGCATTGGCATTCCAAAGATGTGCATTAATAACAAGTATACATGTGTATTGGATTACTATTACTAATTGTGGTTTAATGACATTTGTCTAGGATTGCTATCTATAATTACATAGGTGCATTGTATTAACATTGGAAAACTTTCTTCGTATTGAATTCGTATTTAACTGTGTTGGTATTCGGATGGTCTAAAGAAAGGGTTATAAAAGGGGTGCATGTTTAGTTATGTATCATCGCAATTTGTTAGTACAATTTTTTAAAGATGTCGAACTATAATATTAATAAAAAATGAAGTGGCTTAATTTCTCTTTGAGTTTATATCAGCAAAGCTGCCGAACTATAATATTAATAAAAAAATTGAAGCGGCTGAATGTCTCTCTTAGTTGAAAATTTCAGTATTAGTCTATAAACGATAAAGGTTATGATTTGAATTGTAATAAACCATTTGCTGTGCCGTAATTTATTCAGCATATCAAATGTGTGGTTTTTTGAATCATGGTATTTTATGTGGATAAATTTTAATAAACAAAGTGCTAAACTAATCATGCAGCCCAATGGGCTAATACACTTACTTTTTTATTGATGTGTTCGGTATTTTGATGATGTTTGGTGTTCTCATATTTAATGTTGTTCTTAATGGTGTTAGTTACTTGATATCATGTTTGCAGCTTTAGAATTTCTCCTTTTTGATGCGTTGGATTTGTATTATTAATAACTTTATAGCTACACTGTGTTGACGCTGCAAATATTTATAGATATATATTTATCCAAAACTGATTGGTGCATTGTACTGTTATGTGATACTTTCAATGTGATATTACTATTAATGGTCTAGATATCAGAATTTTGGTTTAATTATGGGTTAATGTACTTCCTTTTTGATTGATGTGTTCGGTATTATGATGATGTTTGGTATTCTAATGTTTAATGTCACTCTTAATGTAGTGTTTTTGTTAAAGTGTTGATGAAATAAATGGTACTATTTATGTCACATAATAGTATAAGTTTGTATCAAATGCAACTTAAATAAGAATTACATCTGTCGATATAAAAAAATAAAAAAATCCCAGTCGTTATTTAATTTTGTTATTATTGTTATGTTGTTTATTAAGTGTTATTGAAGTTGATGCAATTTTGTGGATAGATATTTATCTGAAAGAGATTGATACATTGTATTTGCTATGTATTATTGTTAATGTGAAATTAATGTGAAGTGTGAGGAGTATTTATCTGAATGTGACCAATATAGGGACAAATGGAATTGTATCAAGGTGTCCAAATTCCGATCAAATTCATAGTTTACCAGTGTTCCTAGAAAAGTTATATCAAATTATAAATGCAACGAATCATATCTTGATAATGGTTCGGCATTGGAATGTAGACCTCAATGATACCTTATGGATAAATTGTGGATCGTATATTGACTACAACCAGCAAATCACCGTATATTGACTACTACGAATTCCATCTGATATACCAACCGTTTGATGATGTAAAGATTTGGATAGGTTGAACAATCATAGTTATGGACAATGGTTAGGCAACAGATTCCATACTATTTGTTAGGCAATTTTTTTAAAGATGCCGAACTACAATATCAATAAAAAATCAAGTGGCTTAACGTCTCTCTAAGTTGGCATCAGGCAAGCTGCCTAATACTTGGTCTGACTATAAAAATAACCTAGGACTGACTAATAGAGGAACAAATGGAATTGTTTATCTTTCTGATATATCAAGCTATCCAAATTTTGGCCATCCTTAAATCATGGATAAGTATTCAAATTCATGGGTTAGCAGTGATCCTAGAAAAGTTGTAACAAATTATAAATGCAATTAATTACATCCTGGTTATGGTTCGGCAATAGAATGTAGACCTCGATGACACCTTTATCTATCGAAATTCCAAGCATTCTTAAAAAATGATATCACAATCGGTATTTTCCCTATCACCATTTTATAGCCAAATTGATGGTTTGACAGTGAAGTTATAGACCACAGCAGGCTTTGAACAATCATAATTATGGACAATGGTTAGGCAACAAATTCCATACAATTTGTTAGACAATTTTTTAAAGATGTCGAACTATGATATTAATAAAAAATAAATTGGCTTAATTTCTCTTTTAGTTTATATCAGCAAAGCTGCCGAACTATAATATTAATAAAAAAAATTGAAGTGACTCAATGTCTCTCTCAGTTGAAAATTTCAGTATCAGACTACAAACGATAAAGTTTATGATTTGCATTGTAATAAACCATTTGCTATGCTGTAATTTATTCAATAAATCAAAGGTGTGGTTTCTGAGTCATGGTATTGTATGCGGATAAATTGTAATAAAAAAACTGTGAAACTAATCATGCAGCCCGATGGGTTTGTACACTTACTTTTTCATTGATATGTTCGGTATTTTGATGATGTTTTGCGTTCTCATATTTATTGTTGTTCTTAATGGTGTTAGTCTCTTGATATTGTGTTTTGTAGCTTTACAATTACTCCTTTTTGATGCGTTGGATTTGTACTATTATTAATTTTATAGGTGCAATGTGTTGACGTTGCAAATATTTATATATATATATATATATATTTATTTATTTATCCAAAATCGATGGGTGCATTGTATTGTTATGTGATACTTTCAATGTGATATTACTATTAATGGTCAGGATATTAGAATTTTTGTTTAATTACGGGTTAATGTACTTCCTTTTTTATTGATGTGTTCGGTATTATAATGATGTTTGGTATTCTGATATTTAATGTCGTTCTTAATGTAGTGTTTTTGTTAAAGTGTTGATGAAATAAATGGTACCGTTTATGTCACATAATAGTATAAGTTTGTGTCAAATGCAACTTAAATAAGAATTATAGCTGTCTACAGAAAAAAATTACAAAAATAAAAAAATCTCACTGGTTATTTAATTTTGTTATTATTGTTACGCTGTTTATTAAGTGTTATTGAAGTTGATGCAGTTTTGTGGATAAATATTTATCTGAAAGAGATCAATACATTGTATTTGCTATGTATTATGTTTAATGCGAAATTAATGTGAAGTGTGAGGAGCATTAATCTGAATGTGAAAGGTTTTATACATAACTCTTGAAATTAATATGTAGTTGTTTATGTTGTCGCACACGATTAAGAGAAATAAGTAAAGGTACTTGAGAGTACATCATTAGATCATTGTTCCCAACAAAAAAAAAAAAAAAATAATAATAATAAATAAAACAAACAAATTGCTGGCATATTTGAGATATAGTTCCTATTACAGGTAATGTGATACCTTCAATTGTTTTTATCTTTCTATTGTAAAGTTGTATTTGTTGGATTATGAATTTGTCTATAAAAGCTATTAATTTGCATATAATAATATTATAGAATTGTAATAAAGAAATTGATAAACAATATTGTAGTGACAATTATAAATCAGTAAGTTCTTCTTGGAGTTTAAAATGTCAATACTGAACAAAAAATTCTGCATACTATTAAATTGTGATAAGAAATATTTATAGTACGAATTATATTATAAAACTGAAACATTATTTTATTTATTTATAATTGTGATACAACATTTGCTTTAGTTGTAAAATCTCAGTTGGGAATCTTTATTGCTTTTATTAAATTGTATTAAGGATGAATTTCTTTTTGCAGGCAAGTCATAACAATGTCTAATATTTTCTTAAAGATATTGATGAATCAAGAGATGATTGGATAGTCACTGTCAGAGTATCTAGATTGTGGGAATGTAGGAATTTCATAATGGGTTACGAACTTATGAGCCTTGACATGATTTTGATTGATCAACAGGTATAAAATATAGTCTGAAAATAATGTTAAGACTTTTATTTCCAATTTATATAGGTTTGCTTAAATTTGTGATTTTCGTTGGTTTTTTAGAATCAAGTAATTCATGCCTTGATACCAAAGAATAGGATTGCAAAGTTTAAAAATCAGCTTCATGAAGGGTCAATATATTTGATCAGACATATAAAAGTCATACCATTTGCTACCTCTTACAAACCCGTTGATGGTATATACCGTATACAATTTCTCATGATCACAATTGTACAAGAAATAAAAGAACCGAGAATTTTTATTCTGAGATATAAATTTGAATTTATTGGTCTTCATGATCTTCAGAATAGAACAAATGATACCAGGTTATTATCAAGTATAGTTAATTTGAATATTTGTATTTTAAATGCGTGAGAAATATTTTTGTACATCAAATATGATAAATTATATGTAGATATCATTGGAGTTTTGAATGCAGTAGGATAAAATGAAGAGATCAAGTTGACAAAGACTAAAAAAAAGAGGCATCAGATTGCAGATGGCAGAGTAAATTCTTTTGTTAATATTTTTACGTTCTTCTTCCACTTTAAATAGTTTACACTAATATTAATTTCAGAGAAGCAATTGACATTACGTTATGAGGAAAGTTTTCTGAAGAAATAGGTGAAGATTTGCAATTAGCAAGTATCAACCCAATTGTCATAATAGTCACTTCAACAAATGTTAAAGATTTCAAAGGTAATAAAAATATATTACATGAAATTAATATATTTTCGATTACTAACTTATGTTTTTTTCCATATAGGAAGATTATATCTCAACACAACTTCGGCATCTAGAATTTATATAAATTTGGATATTAAGGAGGTGCATTCTCTACAGAAAGAGTATGTGTTTGAGAAATAGTTTTTTAAAGTAATTTCACGAATACAATCATATTTAAAATTTTATCTACTCTTTGTTATTTTAGAATGAGAATTCTGTCAGTAATTCAATTACAGAAAAAGATTCTAAATCAAGTTTCGATTGAGAATGAAATGTTTGAGAATAGAACATCACTTAAACATGTTACCAATCTCATGTGGCATGATTTTGATGAGGTACAGTATTCACTAAAACGTTAAATAGATTATTATAACATAGTTTGTGAACAGAAATTACAATTGTATAGGTGATGGAGTATACAATTAAGGCCAAGAAAACCAAAGTTGATGATAGATATGGTTGGTGTTACAATTCCTGCAACTATTGCAAGAAGAAAATTCCTGGTATTAATACCTATTTATATCGTGACAAATGCAACAAGGAATCGAAATCTCCTTAGATGAGGTATATCATTGTTTATTTTTTACTATTTATACTTATGTATTGTCAATGCAATAAGAAGTATATTCAATTTCAGACATTTATTTGTAACAATGTTTAGTTGATGTTATAACATATACAAGGTAGAAATGAGAGTGTCAGCTGGAACTGTCAAAGCAACTTTTATATTGTTTGATACAATAACCCAGAGATTGGTTGGGTTATCATGTTCTCAACTGTTGAACAAACAAGGTAATGATCAGAAGAATATCCCAAAAGTTTTGAGTGAGTTGTTTGGACAGATGTTCGTTTTCAAAATCAAGTTGAGAATTATGGATTTGAAGGAAGGATACAAATCTTATATTGTCACAAAACTTTTTCCGATTGATGAGAATCTTGAGGATGAATATAAGTTGCGAGAATTGCAAAAGGTCAATATAATTGTTATTCTTAGATAGTTAATTTTCATAATATTGAAGTGATATCAATGTTTTGTAAAAAACAATAAGCAAATAATTGAGAATATGGATCACAATCCTTGATGTCAGGCGTGACTGAATACGAAATACTGACACAAAAAATCAAAGATGTGTCTGGAAAAATGGTGGCAAAAGTTGAAGTTGATGATGCTGAAAACATGATAGACAATTCTTGTACAAACTTGTTAGACACGTCAATAGAGAGGGAACAAGGAAATGAGCAGAAATAAAGTGACTATCATAATGTTAAAAGCAGCAGTAAGGGTTAAAAAAGCAATCTAAAAAAAAAAAAGTTGAGGTCTTGATAAAGTGATCATGTCACATTTGATAGATTAAGTATATAATGTAATTGGGACTTTGTTTGTGAAAATGCTTTATCTTGATTGATGGATGCCAACATAAATAAATATAACATTAAACCACAATTAGTATAAAACAGTGAACAAACTATTTCGTGTAAAAAAAAATATCGCACCCTTCACTCATGAATAACAAAATTGAACCTTTGACTCTATGAACAATCAAGTTGTATGGTTGGAATATGAAATATGATCAAATTATATAATGCATAACAACAAAAGAAATGAAAAAATGTCATTAATAATCAGGTATAATTGTAGATTCGACATATTGTTTACTACAATTAGTATAAAACGTTGTGGTTTAGTTTTGATATTTTGAGCCGAAATAGACAGTGAATTACTTCATAGATGTTACTATGAAAGAATTAAATGCATGCTGTCCCCTGAAATTCATGTGATTTTATGTCAATATTTATTTATGGGATAAGATTTGTTTGAATTATAGTTAATTGATAGTAATACATTATTGAGGAAATACAAATTTTTAAGATAAATTATCACAACATTAATAGTTTGAAATACTTTTATATCTGAAAATCTTTATTTTTAAAAAAATAATAATAATGAAACTATGAAATTTCTAATCAATTGTAGTTTTCAAATTATTAAATTTTTTGTTACTGTTTTAAATGAATAAAATAAGTATAACATATGTTTATGGTTGGTCCGGTAATAGGACCATTCTCCATTTAATTTTAGTAAATTTTTCATTAATGTTATAACAAGAAAAATATAGATATGAGTAAGTTTAATGGAATTGCCGAAATAACTTTTATTTTGTTTGATATAGTAATCCAGAAATTAATTGGATTATCATGTTCTCAATTATTAAACAAACAAAGTTTTTGAATGAACTGTGTGAATAGAAGTTTGTTTTGAGAACTGGACTGGAGGTTATTGATTTTAAAGAAATATATGAATCCTATATTGTGAGAAAAGTTTTAGTAGACAATGTCAAACTTGAAAATTATTATAAGTTACAGAAATTATGGAAGGTCAGTAGAAATTTTAAATTTAAATAGTTAGTCTCAATATTATTCAGGTAATATTAAATATCATGCACAATTCACTACGAAATACTGACATCGAATGTCAGAAACATGTCTGCAAATATAGTATCAATTGTACAAGCGGATGATGCTGAAAATATAATTAGACCATTTTTATACAACATATTAGGGACATCACAAAAGAGGAAAAGAACTATAAAAGTGATCCAAAAGAAACAATATAACATTGCAATATTCATGTAAAAAAGCTAACCAAACATTTTTTAAGTTCACATAAAAACTATAAAAGCAATCCAAAAGAAACAACATAGAAATTTTCATAAAGTACTTATTTCATATTGAATAGATTAAATACATAAACGAATTGGGTCTTCATTTGTGGATATTCTTTCTCTTGCTCGATGGGGATCTACCTCTGCGACGAGGTTGATGCTCATGCGCTGGTTGAGAGGATACATTGAATGTATATTAAACTTCTATTGAATTTGTTGGCAAGACCGTGTTCTTCTGTTTGTTCATCAATTCTAGACATAATCTAGTGTCCTTCTCTATCTACAAGCAAATAAAATAAACACAATTTTTCTGATCTTCTCAAGTGTTCAAATTCTTTTCACCAATTTCACATATAAAATATAGTTTGTGGAAAGACATTATTTTGCTACAAAAATATTGTGAGTTTATAAAACTGATACAACAGCGTATCTGATTAATAATCTGTAAAAGTCATACTACTTCTAGTTTTCCAAATGGATTTTGTAGCTTCAAAGCCAACTGATGATTTTCTTCTGTTAAGGTTTCAACCTGAATTTGAGTGAAAACAAAATCATTAACAAGTACTTAAATAGATATAACATTTGAAATCATCTAGAAAAGCGAATAATATTCTACCAGAATCTTTATACTTCTTTTGGGATTTGAAGTACAAATCTCTATATCTGGTTTGCTGATTTTTTATTAGATGTATTAAATGGTCAACCTTTCCTTTCAAATTTTCAATTGTATTACTTGGTTCAGCCTGTTTCATCTGTTGAGGTGATTGCAGCTCGACTTCGTGGTCACTGTCAGTGAAAATCACCGATTTTATCACACGCTGAACATTGTCATTGTGAGTATCCACAACTGTTCCTTGGAGTCTTGCAAAGCGCCTACCAGGACCTCTACCAACTTTCTTCTGTTTAGTTTTTGGAGATAAATTCTTTGCATTTTCTTTCCCCTCAGTTTGTGATTCTACCATCTTTGATGATTGATTCGTCTTTTCCATTCTACCAAAGATTACATAATAAAGTAGATCAAATATGAAACTGAAATATATTAACAAGAAAAACAAATGGCAAAAGAAAATAAAAACATCGTTATCTCAAACATGTAAATTCTGAAACAAGAAATTTCTCTATAAAAGTAGTTGTAACAAAAAAAATTGTGTTTCTTCCTTTTTGTGACCCTTCAAGTATTAATTTCTTATGAATGGTAAAACTAGGTTTTCATTTTTAATAAGGCTTGATCAAATTTTTTTTACAAGTGCTATAATTGCATAGAAATAACATCAATTCGTAGGAATGCCCATCAAATACAACTGTATACTATAACATTAAACAAATTTTAACGATAGATTACACAAACAAACAGATGAAACTACTACCAAAAACAAAGAATAGTATTGAAAAAGGGGTGAGATATACAATAATTGAATCGGCAATGTAGAAGATGTTGACACGAAAGCTTCAAACCCTTCGAAAGAAAATCGGCACCGACACAAGAGAAAGCTGAAACGATTACGCTGATAGCTTGTTGGACAGACAATGGGCGTGAACATAGCTTAAAAAAAATAGAAAATGCATTAAATAAAAAAACACCAGATAAATGAATATATTAATGAAACATAAATAACTGTTAATATGCAGACTGTAAAACACTGGTTGGACCGATGTTTTTGAAATAGCAGGTGTACTTTTTAAATATTGCAAAAACAAAAATCAAAGAAGGCATGCATTTGCTGGTCAAGGTCATGAATTCTATAGTTGCTATTGTTTCGGATTTGAAAGCAAAGGATACTTTGCTTTCTGCAAATGAGGAGCGACTTGGAATGGGAAAGAGTCAAGAGAGAAGGTAATACAAATTTTGTTTAATATAAAACTAATATATACAGTTATAATGCAATTTGTATTTCCAACATGTTTAAATATTTATTGAAATTCATTGTTTTTTTAAACCTGTTGGTGCGGCAATGGGTGACAGACAAAAGGAGTTCAAATAGATACTGCCCAATATTTGCAGCAACATAAAAAATCTAAATTGTACAAGAGAAAAATGCAACGATATGATTGATGCTTTATTTGAAATCGTGGACAATGTTAAGCTTATTGTTGTTGATCTTAAGACACAGGAATATTCAATTGATCTCAAATCAGAATGTTCTGATTAGATGACTACAGAAGCTGGACCTTCACCATTGCTGAACCTTGATAAATATGTAAAGCAATGCACACATGTATTTTGATATTAAAATATACTAAAAAAATCCCTGTTCTCATATAAGTTATTTTTTTTTTTTTTTTGTTTACTGTTTGAAATTATTTTGTATTGGTTAAACAATAGATTCGCAATATTGTAATACCAGTATTTCAATATTTGCTGATACAATCCAAATTAACGTTCTTAAGAGTGTACCAATCATTAACCAAGTATAGCAGTTACAATAGCTCCACACACAGTTCAATAATAATATATCAGGGAATATTTTTACAAATACAAACATAAACCACTATGAAACGTAACCCAGTGAACACCATCATTCAACACAATCCCTGTTGACATCAAAAGCTCACCAAATTGATTCACATCAATACCCTTCTCATTATTCTTCTTAAAGTCAATCCTGCATTGGCGCAACAACTCCACTGAATCACTTGCAAACCATAACTAGGTAAATTTTCATTCTCGTTTGAAAACGTTAGCCCCAATTGAATCAATTTCAACATATTGACATTATCTTTCAATGTCTGGTAGTTATAATTGTTTATAATCTTGAAAGTCCCAACTAGACGCAAAACAACGCCAGGAAACTTAGTATCCATGGCTACATAATTATACTTATCAACAATTTCACGAATTAAAGCAAATTCCTCTTCGAGATTATCATTCCACATCTCTCAAATGTAAATCGAATCGCCCTTGGGCAAAACTGACATTTCGAAAACCAAAAAATTCGACGGGAGTACTATAAGAACCAAATCCATAAATAAAGCATAAGTAATAGGAAACCTCAAGGTCTGAACTAAGTTACCACTGTTACCACAAACGTCGGCGTTTCAATCCTCTTTTACCATATCTCTCTCTTCGTCTTACAGAATCAAGCTCTCTAAGAAACTAAAATATTCATTAGGAAATCTAGACTTAAATGCATCACAACAGACTTCTCGAGTGTTCAAGAACATGCTTGAGACAATATCAAAAGCTCCATCTCTTTCATTTTCAACTACAACAAGGGTAGATTTCAGCTTGTTGTTGTAGTCCAACAATTCTTTCTCCTTTCTTTCAAGAACATCATTTTCTAACTTTGCATTTGAACATGATTGTTCAATAACTGATAATTTCTTCTTACGAAACCCCGATTCATTCATAGCTTCTGCCATCTGTTTCTCTAAATCCATTATTTCCTTTGTAATTTTGGCCCTGTGAACAACAACTCTTTTTTTGTTTGTTTCCAAATTTGCAATGACTTTATCGGAGGCCAGCCATCGTCTCCTGATTTCTAAATAAGCCATAACTCTCTGTTCCACAAACATGTCAACAACAACAACAATAATGTAAAAAAAAATTAATAAACTAAAAGTAAACCAAATTCATCAATTTTAAATCATAGATTTCACCTCTTCTGATGTAAGTTCTTCAAGATCTTTATTAGACATTGTCTTTAAACTGTTGGGAGGAATTGAAACTTGAGCTTTCTCATCACACACCTTTTTACGCTTGCTTTGCTTGATCAGTGGTAGCTCTTCTATATCTTCATCTTAATCTTCAATTTCAAATGTAGATCATGTTGTAGAAATAGGGCCCATCAATTTGGGCATAGAAGTTGATATTGAAGCTATTGAATTTGGGGAAGCTTTTTCGATATCCACCATAACGAGGGGAAAAAAAAAAAAAGCTACATGAGAAACAGTTAATAAATAAATGAAAACTAATCATATAAAAAATTGCAATACCTCTTTTGAATTGAAGAATCGAGTATTTCTCCAACATATCAAAAACATCAAATGTTTGTTGATTACGAATAAAATTATTCAATGTCTAGATGCCAGAGTCGTTCACATCTTTTTTACCGAGATTGTGGTGGGGTATTTTAGCTTTTGTCCATTCTATGAGTAATCCACCCCAACCTTTTTTGCAACCCAACAGAAAATATCTATCATTCCATCCACGCACTTTATTTGATAATCCAGTTAACAATTCTTGACCTTTTCTACCCTCGATAAAATAGAACAGACTATTCGGTCCCCTTTTCAATGCATAGAAGTAGTTAAAAATATAAAACATGGGTAGAATATCATGCATCAACCATAGAGATTCAAAACCCAAAACTATTTTCCAGGCATTGAGATGGAGCTGACCGGGTGTAAAGTTATAAGAAATCATGACTTCTTCGACAAATGAAGAGAAAGGAGGAACAAGACCACACTGGAGAAAAATTTCAAAAAATGTGAAAAACCCAGGCAGGGGATGCAAATCTACAGAAAAATTTAAAACCATCACATGGTAATAAATGAAAATCGTCGCCGATATTGTAATGTTTTCAGAATTGCAAAAGATTAGTACAAGTAATTGTGCTAGGAATTTCTATAAGCAACATTGCCAAACAGAAAAATTAGATGCAAATAAAACCCAGTAAGAAAAACTGAAATTACCCACAAATTGTTGGTTAATGCAAGTAAAAACAGAGCTGAACAGTGATGTGAGTCGACAAAAACAATAAATTTAGTCAGTAAAGTAATGTAATTCAGTTTGTTGATACATGCAAAAGCTTTTGAAGTGCAATTGTGATTACATAATCAACGAAAAAAATGCCCTTAATCCCTAATTTGCTTTTAAAGACGATGAACATGTTAAACGGCAACATTTTAACCAAGCGGAAGATATCCAACTCCGAATATAATTATACTTGATAAAAAACTTATTGTAGTCATTTAAAACAGTAACAAAATATTTAATAATTCAACAACTATAATTAATTATGAACTTCATGGTTTCATTATTGTTTAAAAATAAAAATAAAGATTTCACGATATAAAAATATATCGAACTATTAATCTCCTAATGATTTATTTTGTAAAATTTAATTTGCTCATTAATGTATTGCTCTTAATAAATTGCAAGTGAGATGTATATATATATAGTTATGTGAATTTCAACGGACTCATACATTGTATATGTTATAGAGAGAGAGAGAGAGAGAGAGAGAGAGAGAGAGAGAGAGAGAGAGAGAGAGAGAGAGAGAGAGAGAGAGAGAGATTTATCTGAACGTTAGACTATTGTTATCTTATGTATGGTGTGTTTGATCTACTTTAAGGTTTAGACTTTCTTTTTTCTTTATATCATACTACTTTCGTTTTTTAAATAATTTATGCATAATAATATTTATATATTTCTTACTGATGTATTTTTCTTACATCTTTATTTTATCGTTCGTTACTGTAGATATATACAGTTGGATGAAACGATTGCTCCTTATAGTTACAGTGTAGTTCCTATTAAAGGTAATGAATATATTCTTTCTATGAACTATTTTTTTACAATTGTTAAATTGAATATTGATTGTGATATCAAATTCAAATTACTCAAGTTTTTTAATACAGGTGAATTTGACGATTTTAATTTTTGAAAATATTTATATAAATTCTTGGAAAACCAATAAAGTACCAATTGAAAACTTCATGGTTCATCATAATTTTTCATTAGAATTGTAATCAATTAAGATTTCCATGAGATCAAAATTTAATTGATGAACCATTTATTTATATATAATGAGCCTATAGAATTGTGACGAGTTAATTAGAATATCATAATATAAGTATAATTGTAATAGATGCAAGTATCTTTTTGGTTATAATGTTAGAGTCAAAGTTATTCTTAGTTGTCAAATCAAAAAATGCATGATATACTTTTGGTAGACCATTGCCGAACCAATAATTTATTCATAATTGTAATAGTAAATGTCTCATTTGTTTGGAAATATCTTTGTTGTCAAACCATTTTAATGCGTGGTTGTAACGGATGAAGCTCTGTTTCAGTTCAAATCTTGTTGCAAAATTATAATATTCTATGCTATAAAGTTTTAATAAAACATTTTTCGATCCATAAATTTACATAAAAAACTGTAGTAAATCATTTGTTATCAATTTTTGCATACAATTATAATAATTTGGACTCAACAAAGCTAAAAAAAAGAATGAAATTAACAGAATATATTTTTTGTTTTGGTCAAGTACAAGATTGTAAGATGGTTCTTACGGATCAAGATGTAGCAGCTACATAGTCATATATTTAGGAATTATATTTGTTATTGATTGAAAACTACATATTGGAATATGATTCTGGAAAAATAAGCATCGTTAATTTGAGAACAAAAGTATGCAAGGAGAATAGAAAATTGAGAATGTTTATATGGAACAAAAAAAGGCCCAAATTTCCAAAGCCAATCAGAAAGTCAGTCTCCAAAAAGAAAAAAGGTATTTAATATTAGAACTTCATATAATTATTATCTAGAGAGTAAATGAGTTCAGTCCATATCTTTGTTTTTTTAGTTATTTATCAACTATAAATTGGTGTTTTGTCGTATGAACTTCATAGCAAAATGATCCATAACAAACTTCCCAACAAAAATAACTAGCTTATTTATTTTGGTATAGTCATACAATTATTTTGTATATTACATGGTTGTCAGTACTTTTTTGATAGATATGAAATAATTGTTGAGCGAATTAATTTCTGTTTTCTTTAATGATATAATTCGTTGTGTAATATAGTCTCAATCATATTATTATTATTTTGAATTCCAGATGACACATTCGAAAAGCAAAAACAATGTGTATCGAAGACAAAGAAAGATCCAATAATTTCTTTAAATACTTCTATAAATATAAATGAGATATTAAATTACTGTTTTTGCCTCTTAGTTAAGCTCCTCTATTATATAATTTGTTGCATGGTATAGTATTAATTCTAATATTATTATTTTGAAATCCAAATGAGAGATCTAAAGAACAAAAACAATGTGTATCAAACACAAAGAAGGGTTCATCAAGTTCTTCTAATGCTTCTGTAAATGTAAATGAGATACGCGAGGAAAATAGAATGGAGAGGATGTCTAAATAAAAAAGGAAGAGAGGTAAAAATAATCATATTAGTGGTTACCCATGTTTTTTAGATTATGATAAGTTAAATTGGTTGACTAAATCTATGTTTTTCAGGTGCTTCTCCATATGTAGATCCTAATTCTAATATTCCAATTACAAATGCATAACAACACAATCGTGAGTTTTGAACATTTAAACATTCAGTTTGTTATATTTTAAAAACATAATATTATTTCATTACATTGTAAAAATAAAGATGTGGAACTTTGCTAAACCATTTATAACATTGCAAGTGTTTTTGAATATTGTGATGAACTTTTATTATTATTTTCATTTCTAGATCAAACATTGAAAAAACAAAAGAAATCTTTATCAAAGGCAAATAGAGGTTCAAAATCTCGCTCAACAGAAAGAGGTAACAAATGTCATATTGTTAGTTAGACATTTTTAAATGTTAACTCAAATATTAAAGTTACTTGGAAAAAAAATGTCATTGTGAGTTTCCAAATTAATAGAACACATCTAAGTATTAACTTTATTACTTTCTAAGAATATCACGTGATTTCTTTGCACATTGAAAAAAGAGTCCTAGAACTTTGGTGAACCATCCTACAAGTGCATTCATTGTGGATCAGTCATGTGGTACGAAGAGCGAACTGTTAAGAACCAAGAGCCAACCATCCCTTTGTTTTCATTATGTTGTATGGATGCCAAAGTTTAGTTACTGTTATTGAAAGAATCTCCAGAACCATTAAAAGGTTTATTGGATGTGGGCAGTGGTAACAAGGGGATTAGTTTCAAAAGCAAAATAAGGACTTACAATTCATTGTTCTCATTTACATCGATGGGAGGGCATTTTGACCATGAGATTAACCAAAGGGTGGTCCATACGTTTTCAAACTTTGCGGACAGAATTACCATCGAATAGGATCGTTACTTCCACTTGAAGGAAGTAAACCTCAGTTTGCGTAGCTTTATATTTATGACACAGAGTGTGAAACCAGTCATAGATTAAATTCTATACGAGATAATACAGCCGATGATACTGTTGACAGAGAATTAGTGCAGGAATTGCAATTGATGTTTGATGCAAACAATGAATTGGTTAAAAGTTTTCGTTCTGTCAGGAACCATATGCATTTGTGGTTAAAAATGAAAAGGGAAAAAGATGGAAGACAATACAATTTGCCAACTGCATCTGAAATTGCAAGTTTAATTGTTGATGATATTGGAATTTCAGAAACTAGAAAAGCTGTCATTGTTCATCATTCAAAAAAAGGTCTTCAAAGAATTTCTGACTTGCATCCAAGCTTTATGGCATTAAGTTATCCAATATTATTCCGATATGGAGAAGATGGATACAAAATTGACATTAACCATAAAGAGTTTCCTGACAAAAAGTCTTCAAAGAGAATCAGGTTGAGCATGAGAGAATATTATGCATTTCAGTTGCAGCATAGATTACATGAAAGGCACTTTGATGAGATCAGGTAGATTATTGTAGCAATATATTGTGGATGAATATATGGCTGTTGAAGAGGAAAGATTTCATTGGATTAGAAACAATCAGAAAAAATTAAGGAGTGATTTGTACAGCGGGTTGATGGATGCCATTTCAAAAGATGATGTTAATGCATAGCATCTAGGGAAATCTATGTTGCTCCTTTCATGTCACACTGGTAGTCCCCGATATCGTGTTTAGAATTATCAAGATGCAATAGCGATTTGCAGATGTTTTGGATATCTAGATATTTTTCTAACATTCACCTATAATCCCAAGTGGCCAGAGATACAATATCTATAGAATTGTATTGGACAATGTGATCAAGAAAGTAGAGTAACTGCAGTTTGTAGAGTTTTTGAATCAAATTGATTGAGCTAATGTGAGAGATAAAAAAAAATGAATATTTTGGTGAAACAGTGGCAAGTAAGTAATCCAATGAATAATATTTCTACTTTCTTTAAAAAATCTAGTTCATTGATAATTTATCATATGAAATTATATTATACCAACTATTGTTGAACACGTTTTAATTGTTTTTGTCAGTTATCTACATTATTGAGTTCCAAAAGAGAGGCTTCCCACATGCTCATTTATTGGTTTTTCTACATTTCGAATATAAGAATCCTTCAGCATCTAAAATAGATGAAATATTTTATGCTAAAATACCAAATAAGGAAATTGATCGCGTTGCCTTTGCAGCTATCGAGAATCACATAATCCACAGTTCGTGCGGTGATGTTAAAAAGAATTCACCATGTATGGAGAGAGGAAAATGTAAAAAAAAATTTCCAAAGAAGAAAGAAGACAATGGATATCCAATGTACAGAAGACAAAATAAGGGAGCATTTGTTGAGAAAAAAGGAATCAAACTGGATAATCATTTTGTTGTTCCTTCTAATAGGAATCTTTTGGTTAAGTTTGATGCTCACATAAATATTGAAATATGTAATCAACATAGATCAATCAAATATCTATTCAAGTATGTCAACAAAGGGTCGGACAGAACGAGAGTTTCTGTGGAAATTGAAAAAAAATGGTCAACAGAAAATCAATACGAGATTTTATAGAACAAAGACGAAATAAGGCATATCTAGGCTGCAGGTATGTACAAAATACATCAAATATAATGTTTTTATATTGTTTGTTCATGTTTGTTATAAATATTGTTAGAGTAGATGCCCTAGAGCCAATCAATTATTGTAGAATTGACTCTTTGTAATAATGTTCATTGATCAATAAAATGCATTTTATTCTATATCGCGTAAATCATCATTGTATGTATTGATATATGTCCTTAGAATGGTAGAACCATGACGAGGGTATCAAGTGTTTCAAATCTTGATAGTGAGAACCCTATGAGCACATATGGTGGCCATTCTAGAAACTCCGTAGCCCTAGTATTATTCTGAAGTAAGGGCACAGTATATACGGTAAGGCTATCATAGTGTTGAACGATCCTGTCGAAAGGCAGTGACTGATCTCACTTGTCAAGGTTGTTTGGTGACAACCTGGTGCAACACATGGGTGCTTGCTGTAGGCAAGTTCACTGACTGACCCACCAGAGGATCCATATGGATGGTAACCCTAATGTCTATGGAATAAATCCTCTACGAATGGTGGTGCATGTGATCCTTAGACTTGAGATCCCGGAGGCCTTGTGCATCGGCTGTGTGTGTTTGACACTAGCCCAACGCAATTCTATTCAGAGCTGTCAATACAGTAGTTATTGGCTACATCAAGGAGTGTATCACGACTATGGTGGATCGATAAAGGATTCATCACTCCCAGGTACAAAGGAAGTTATCTCATGACGCAATTCAGTAAATGGAAATGGCATTAAAACTGTGGCCATAGTGGGATTGAGTTGTTACTCTATCCAGTTTGTTATTCTGGTCATTGGTCCAATAACTAAATACATACATATCGAGAGTAACTGAGGTTGACACTATTTCTTTGTCTCAGTCTCAATGAGATAACATATGATAAAAGGATTGGATTGTACGATAACCATATCGTTGACAGGTAGCTGCTTCGCTGAATCAGAATCTATTGGGTGGCCATGATGCCTTGCTAGGGGCCAATCTTGGTCTGTGCGTAGTGAGACGATTAATTGGTGTTAATCGCGATAATACACACTACCAGTATGATAAGAAGCCTACAGGTCACACACATAGAAGATAATTTAAGAACCAGTTTATAAGAAGGGTGTTTTCGTCTTTTTAGGTGAAAAGGTATTTTGGTAATCTCACAATGCAATTAAATTTGCTGAGGTTGTAGCCTTTATTTAATTTGACATTAAATAAATAAATAAGAGATATTATATTTAAATATGTGTTCGCATATATTTAAATGAATTATTGTTATAGTTAAATGTTAATATATTATATATATATATTAATTGAATTGAATTGAGATAATGATAATTAAAATTAAAATATCTAAATGGAGCTTTTCAGATACAAGGGGTGTTTGGGTTGGTGCCCAAGTCTATTCCATGATGGAATGGGGCAAAGTGTGCACTATATAAGTGCAACAGTTTGTGAATTAAACAAATGAATTCATTTCAATCATTTGATAAAAAAACCTAGCCCCTTTTTCTCTCCCACGCCAATTTTTCCTATTTGCTTGATTTTGATCTTGGTTTTTAAGGCTAAGGAGGATCTAGCAAATCCCTCTTTAGTTCCTTAGGATTATCTTCATGTGGACTAACGGTGGTTCGATCCTACCCTTGGATCGGTAGCAAAACCCATTCGGCGTTAAAGTTGGAGGAGCCTCCAAACGTGAGTATGGTTTCTTAACTTTAAATTGATTCCCTGCAGATTTGTATTTAATGTATAAACTGTTAAATTTGTACCCTGATCTTGGTTCTGAGGAATGATCCATGATGTTTATGATTTTTGTTTCCACTACCATAACTTGGTCGTTTCCTAACAAATATAATATTAATTGATTCAATAAAAAACATTACAAATATATCTCTTCTATGGAAGCTTGTTGGAGGATATTTCAGTTTGACATGTATTACAGAGAACCGACTGTTGAAAGATTGTCATTCCACTTAGAGAACGAACAAACAATTATTTTCGATCCAAGTAAGTGTTTGGTTAAACTTTTGGAAAGCAAGGTTGTTACGCAAACAAAATTGACTGAATGGATGAAGTGTAATCAATGATACCATTCCACAAGTTCATTGACTTATCCTGATTTTCAGAGCAAATGGGTTTGGAAGGATATAGAAAGACAATGGTCCCCATAACAAAAATCAAGGTGTATTGGCAGGGTGTATTTTGCATTTCCAGGTAGTGGTGAGAAATATTATTTGCAAATGCTTCTGAACTTAGTAAGAGGAGCAACATTATTTGAAGATATTCGAACTGTTAATAGAGAAATATTGAGTACATTCAAAGATGCATGTTATGCATTAGGATTGCTGGATGATGATAATGAGTGGAATGATTGCTTGGGTGAAGCATCAACTTGGGCTACCGGAAGACAGCTAAGACAACTCTTTGTAACTATTCTTGTATATAATGAAGTGGTGAGTCCAAGAGACTTATGGAGAGCAAATGCAGAACGCCTATCTAAAGGCATTCCCTACATTCTTAAATAGAAAATTTGGATGACATAATTGAGCTGCACTAAGGAACAGATTCAAAATCATACATCGTTCGAGGTTGAAGAGCTAATGAAAAAGGTAGGAAAAGCCTTGGCTGATTTCCCTGGAATGCCAATTCCAAATTGTTACATTTTTTAGAATTCCAAAATTAGATTAATTGCTGAGGAATTAGATTATGATATCGACAACATCAAAATACTACACAATGATTTATACAAAGGTCTCAACAATGGCCAAAGATGTATATATGATTCAATCCTTGACTCTGTCAACAATCAAAGTGGAACACCATTTTTTTGTTTATGGACATGGTGGAACAGGCAAAACCTTCCTATGGTCAACAACCATGGCCAAATTAAGATCTTAGGGTAAAATTGTACTGGTTGTAGCTACATTAGGAATTGTTGCATTGCTTCTATCCGGTGGAAGAACAACACATTCACGTTTTCGAATTCCTTTAGATATCACCGAGGAAAGTACATGTGATATCAAAAAGGGGACACAATTGGCACCCATGGCAAATAGGTATTGCTTTAAAGCTCTTGACAGAACTCTGAAAGATATTTTGTTTGAAAAAGATCAATCAAATGCAAATAGAATATTTGGAGGCCTTACTGTTGCCCTGGGTGGTGATTTCAGACAGATTCTACCAGTTATACCAAAAGGGAAAAAAACATGACATAATCTAGACCTGTTTATCATCATCTACCCTTTGGAAACATGTAATAGTGTTAAGACTTATAGAGAACATGAGATTAAAGACAAACTTGGTAAACCCAACAGAATTGGATAACTTGAAGACTTTTGACAAATGGTTACTCGATATTGGAGAAGGAAGGGACGTTGCAGAAGAAGAAAGTTACATCCAAATACCTAAAGACTTGAAAATCGATCAACATACCAGTCACGAAGAAACAATTATGAATGTTGTTTTTCCAGTTTAGATAAATAATATTGACTATATGAGAGAGAGAGAGAGAGAGAGAGAGAGAGAGAGAGAGAGAGAGAGAGAGAGAGAGAGAGAGAGAGAGCAATATTGACACCAAAAAATGAGACAGTACATAGATTAAACTACTATATCACCCAGAGTCTACCAATAAATGGAAAGACGTATTTCAGCTCAGACAACACTTGCAAAGCAGCAAGTATCTCAAACGATGATGACATTCTCTATCCGACCGTATTTCTTAATTCTCTGATATGCTTCAACATGCCCAAACATGAATTGCATCTGAAAATTGGCATTTCAATTATGTTGCTGCATAATTTGAATCAATTTGAACCAAATTGATTATAACCAGTTTAGGAAAATGGTCCATACAAGTAGTGATTATTACCGGGTCAAATATTGGGGATATTGTTACAATTCCTGAATAATAATGTCGAATGTAGATATGAAGTGGCCTTTCAGGTTAAAGAGGAAACAATGGAACCTATGATAGTTAGCTTCTGCATGAAAATAAACAAAAGCCAGGGTCAATCACTCAAAACAGTAGGATTGTATACACATGGTCAATTATACGTCGCACTATCAAAAGTAACCTCAAGACAAGGTATCAAGATTCTGTTAGCCCTGCAACAAGATGAATCGGCAGAGACATTGACAAATATTGTTTTCAAAGAAGTGTTTAACTGAAGGGATTCATATGTCGTATATAATATAAAGCATTGTTTATAACAGAAAGGATTGATACATTGTATATAATATAAGACATTGTTTATGAGAGATTAATGTGAAAAATTAAAGATATTTATATGAATAAGAAAAGGTCACATTAAATGTTTAAATATATATAGAAACATAAATTCCTTGATACAAAGATATTTATACGTTTTATATTATTATTGTTAGATACAATGGATGCTACATTATATGTATTATGTGTTATAAATACATATTTTTTACATACGCAACTCAACCACAAACTCTTGCACATCTTCAAGATATTTAAAATCAATATTACAATTAAACAATTTAAATATTTACATAAGTAACATTACATGGGCTGGAGACTTTTTTTCACATACACAAAAATTAGCATCAACTAAATACATCCACGTCCGTAATAATAACACAACTATAAACACTTGCATGGCAAACATTGTCAAAATATTGTCAAATACTATCAAAATATTTAACAAACGGTTTAAAAATTTACAGAAGTGGCATTAAGTGGACTAGAGAAAGGTATAAGAGCATTGCAGTCAATATAATCTCTATTAGGCAACATCTTCTCATTTTTCAACATAATTGTCTCTAAAAAACTAGAGTCTTCATTTGCGAATTTGTGCTTAAATTCTTTGACACAAGCTTTTTTGGTGGCCAAAAACATTTATGACACCGAATCATATGCCTCTTCTTTATCTTTCTTAGCTTGTGCAATTAAAGATTTGATGTTATCATTTTCTTCAAACAATTTATTACTTTTCTTTTTAAAGAATTCCTTTTGCTACCGCTCATTTGCAAAAGATTGTTCAGCATTACTAAACGATTCTTAATAGTGTTTCAATTCAGTTTTGACCTTTTTAAACACTTCCTTTGATATTTTCAACTATTCTTCCAATCTGTGAACCTCAGAAATCACATCTTCATTTTGTTTTTTCAAATCTGAGATCACATCTTGTGAAACAAGCCAACATTCTCTGATTCTAAGAAACCTTCATAAGCCTATTTCAAAAACAATGAAACCACGTTAACATCGTCGTGCCAAATAAAGTATATATTCACATGATAAAGTGAAAAAATGTTACCTCTTTCCCTAGAACGAATGTTTTGTTGTCTAGCTCTTCTTTAGAAAGATTTTTCCATTTTCGTTTAGAATTTGTATTTGAACCCTCTTGCTGATAGGTTTTCTACCGTTTCACCAATTTACGTAATTGAATTTCTTCTGACTGATTCTCTTCTTCTTCAATCAATTTAACATGGCAAAAACCAGAATCAGGTTTCATAGAATTGGAGACTGACACAGGTAAAACAAGAGTCTGTAAAGGCATTAACAATTCTAACTTGGAATTATTGTTTGATCCTCCTTTATACAGAACTTCAGAATCAAGTCTTCGAATAAATTTCATCAAGTTTTTGGGAACAATTACTACAATGAAAAAAAAAATATCATCAAATAAAAAAAATAGAGAAAACAGCAACTTAATAGAAATTGTAAGACTTTGTTAATACTTGGGAGATATTTATTCTTCGTGATACGTGATAGAGACACAATATTACAACTGGTGATTCTAATTCAAAAATAGAATAACATGCAAGCACTATATCAAACTGCTATTGATATACTTACCATATATGACTCCAACTGCTACAATTCTTATTAAAACAACAATATCTCAGACGTACTACAGAGAACACCAAAACCTTGGCAAGTGTTCCGAAAAATAAATAGATAATTAGATGATAATAATGATGGTAACTTCTGAAGCATTTATAATACTAGCCTTTCATAACATCAATTCATAAAACAATGACAATATTAAAATATACACTAAATACAACAAGATAATAAACAAAATCATAATGCGAAAAACACCAATTTCAACAGTAGATTTACTAAGAAAATAATGTTCAACGAGTCTACCAGAAACCTAAGCAAACAAAATTGTAATAAGAAAGACACCAATTTCAGGAGTAAATTTACCGAGAAAATAATCTGCAACACGACTACCAGAGTAACCAATAAACAACATGAGCACAACAAATTATTAGCACAACCATCTAACAACTTCTTATAACAACAATAACAAATCTCAGAACTCTGTAAGAATAACATGCACTTTAATCAAAGTTAAAATCGATGACAAATTAATTAGACCAGTGTAAAATAAAAAACAACATTGTCATTGTAACTAAAGAAAATTTACTTTGCTTATCTCAACTTCAGTCAACAAGAAAAGACGGATGTGGAAAACGTGACAAATGGAGTGGGACAAATTCCTTTAATGCTAAAACTGACAGAGAAAACCCTAAATCCCCAAATTTACTTCAAGTAAAATACAGAACATTAAATCCGCATATTTACTTTAAATATCAACAACATTTTAAACAACAACATTTTTCATCACTTACGAATTTTACAAAGCCAAAACAACAATGCATTGTAAAATTTAATATTACCATTTCAGCTGAACAATGTTACTATAACTTAACATAAAAGTATAAAAGAAGGGAAAATCAAAGATTCCTTCAAAATCTCACTATCAAATGCTAAACCTGACAATACAAATGAATTTGACACTAACAATTACAAAATCAATAGAATTTCAAATTCAATAATATAAGCAATAATGATTCCATACATAAAATAACATGAATTGGAAACAGTATATTGAAAATAGAGAAATTCTTATAATTTAATTGTAACAACGTAATTGATAGATAAAATACTCAATTGTTTATTACTTTGAAACCACTTCATTTCAAAATAACATTAATGGGCAACAAAAGATCAACTTGAAGCAACAGAAAGTGAAATTTTACCATATGTACATAATTATGCAAACAGATAATACTTTTCCCATGGGAGAAGATCATCATGCAAGTATTACAATGTTCACGACCTAAAATGAAAGCGGTAGGAGGATGACAACCTAAAACACAACGGATCGATTCTATATATGCTTATTCAATAACATATTATGTAGATATTACATACAAGCAAAACAAAATGTTAAAATTACAGTCTCTACAGTGTTCTAATCAAAGAGCAAGAGACCTTGCCTCATCCATTTTCCATAGGCCTTCCTCATACTTGTACCACCTCATAAAGCCTTCATCACTTCGAGTATGCTGGCACATGATGCACGAGGGCTCAGTACATGTTAAGAACTCACATAATCGAGCAGCCGTCTGCAAGATAATTTTATCTAGCTTCTTGATAATTTTTTCGGGGATCAATGGAGGAAGCAATGGACCTTCTATAAGAAGGCAATGTGATATGTTGAAGACTTCTAGGTTTTGTAGGTCATCCAATATAAGCATTAGGGCATCCTTAACTATCACTGAGCATCTCAAGCTCAAAATCCTCAAATTTGGAAGAAATTTGGCTATCGTAAAAGCAAAGAGAACGTCAAAAGGACCCATAACCTTGAGTCACTAAAGTTCTTGCAATTTAGGGCTATTTCCTCTATAAGATAAGGTGGATTTACTATACTAGGCATTGTCACGGATTGAAGACATCTCCATGTATGAATGGCCTTGCAAATTACAACCTTCTTTATTCTGTTCCAAGTTGGCATAACGAGATGCCTCGGCTGGGGGCACCTGCAGACAACAATATATGGTGGGTTACTTCCTAATTCATTGTACGAAAAAGAAAATTAAAGATGATGATCACTAGTACCAAAGGCAATGCCAAAGACTCAGTCAATAAACAGGGAGAATAAAAAAAATTACCTTTCAGCAAGGTTTTACACAAAAATATAAAAAAAAATTACCTTTCAGCAATATAAGTAAATTGTTCATCCCTTACATACAAATTGAAGTGAAAAATCAAGGTTCTTATGTATCCCCGGCTCAGACTCAACAAACAAGTCAATGTCTTATCAAAACACTCATCCACATAAACATATGGCTCTAATGGGATTTTGATGAAATTTGATCTCAACATTGACAAATCAAGAGTTTTCCAAAGCAAAAGATCACAGCAAGCTGAACGCCATGAATTACAAATGTGAGCAATCCCTGTAGTCAATTGGAAGAAATCAAAAAATAGGAAGATTTTCACCTGTTAGTGTCCAGATCCTCCCATCTTCTTATAGCAAAGGCACCCTCTTTCATTTGACTAGTTGCCCAATTATCTCATAGAACTTTCAGAGCATCAACACACTTGCATAACATATCCACATAATCCATGTACAATACACAAAATATCATTCAAGACATTAATTTATATGAATTTAAAAAGATTCGTACTAATCGAATGTATCAAATACTTAATATACCTACGTACAGATATAATGCAAACCGTTTACATTTAAAATAAATTAATACTTAACATTAAACGATTATGACCTAAAAAGTTTATATTCATTGACTAGAATAATCAATTTTTCTCGGCAACGGTATCTGATATATAACAAAATCAAATAATTAATGTTCAACAAAATAAAAATACCATCATTAATTTACAAAAATACTAAAAACGAGATTCAAATAACAACACTAACTCTCATTAATAATTAACACAATATTATCTACCAAATCCAAACACATAGAAAACTGTTCACTATCCAATATCTACACAAAAATTATATAAACCACTAAGATCGTAACAAAATTATAATTTCCATATACTTACACCAAAAAAAAGCCACTAAAACATCATGATTCCTTACAAAAGAACGAAAACACAACCCACAAATCTATTACAATTACCATCACAAATTGTGCAATGAATCATTGCAAAAGCAATTCAAAATAACACACCACTCTTTAAGCAATACGGTTGACATAAGTTTTACTAATATCATCATGTTTCGTTAATCTGTTCATTTCATTGTTTTGTTAGTCATACAGAAAACCGTATTTTGACTCCCAACAATTGAAACGGATTATGCCGAATCACTTGTGTCTTTAGTTCTTAACAGTTTTTTAATACATAAAAACCAATATACATGTTATAATCGATATTTAACTGAACCATATTTTTCACACTTTTTTATTGTTAACTTCTTGATCATATGGATAATGATATTATGATTACCAACTGTTGAAACTATTATTTACACTTTTTTGTTGTTGTGGATATTGTGTTTGGAAAACACTTTTTTTTTTTTTTATTGTGGATCTTGTGTCTGAAAACCATTATTTACCTTACAATTTACAGGTGCAAATCTCTAAATGAACAAACAAACGTAAATGTAGAAGAAACATATTCAAACAATGACACAAACTACTAGCAATAACAATGGCAAGGCTTTCGATTCTTAAGATCCTTGCAGAAGCAGAAAATAAGCATGCTTCACTACTGCTTGGAACACATTTGTTCTTCATGGAACATGATAGTAATAGAGGATTACAACTACTTATTGCATCTTGCAAACAAAATAACAAGCAAGCAATGTATCAAATCGTCGTTGCTCTAATCACTATGCACGACAGTAGAGGTGTAAAAATTCAAATGAAATTAGTGAAACTAACCAATTAATTCCACAAACTAAAAAATTGCAGGGAAGTGTTCAAGTCCATGACTCCAACTATGACAATTCTCATTAAAAGGAGAATATTTTGGATTTGCGACAAAGAAGATCAAAATCATATACATTGGGATAGATCAACGTCGTTAGAAAATATCACATGTCCAAGATGTAACGTAGGTTACCAAATAGTATGTATGAAATATAATTTTTAATGAGTTCCTTATATGATTTATTACACATGTAAAAATTTAATTGCTTTTTAATTTATTCTGAAAATAGAAATTAAAACTCATTGGATTGCCTACACATGTTTGACAAACATCAATCTAAATATATTATGATGTAAATTGTGGAATATTCATATTTTTCAAACTTATGAGTTATGTGTGCACAACAGTTATGTGTGCACACTAGTTGCCAGACTTGTGTCTTGGCTTGTTTCGTTTTGAGTGTGTGTACACGACAGGTTATGCTTACACTCTCGCATCAGACATTTGCAACCCAACACGAGCTTGACTGAAAAAGTGAAAAAGGTATTGTTTATCCTTTTCTCTCACTTTTTAGGACCTTTTTACATGTGTCATAACATCCTTGAGTGGTCCTAAGGAATAAAGTATTTTTCCCAATTTGCTTTGTGGTCCAAACCAAAAGGAAGGAAAACTTTCCTTATTTGGACAAACATGCGTCAGTCCCTTGTTGGCTGACTTGGCACTATATTGTTGAGTAAGAAATCAGTAACGCCCCACTTGAAGTACATGTTTATTGATTTACCCTCATTTGAGTTTGTATGTTGTTAATTTTTTGGTTTGGTTGAGTGGTTGCCCTGAAAATTGTAAAGACTTGGTGAAATCTTGATGTTACAGTCTTCGCCGGGGTGAAGAAGAAGCTTCTCCGCGGCGAAGAGGTGCTACAACCCACGGTGTAACTGCTGTAAGTTTTCGCCGGGGCAAAGAAATAGCTTCGCTGCGGCGAAGACTCGGCTGAAAATTTTCTTGAGTTCTTAGAGAATTCTTCCTTTGGGGCACAATGACCATTTTACCCCTAATTAGCAGAAAAAGTGGGGATTGAAATGCAAGGAAATTGCATGGAGAATAGTTTTTTTTGTTTTGTATTTGCAAAGAATTAAAGGACAAAGATGGAATTCCTAAGAAAGAGTAAGGGTAAGATGGGAAAGAGGGGAGAAAATATGAGATATTAAAGGTTTAGTTTTAGAAAACCTTCTCATTTCTTTCTTTCCACCTCCTCTTTCATCCTTCAATTCTCTCAAATTTTTATTCAATTTTTTAAGGATTTTTGGAGGGTTTTTGACTAGAAGTTGATACAAGTTGATCCTAAGCACTTAAAGGTAAGAATCCTTACTCTATATGTGAATTTTATTGGTGTAAGAGTAGGATACTTATTGAGTTTGTGTTTAAGGTTTAAGAGAAAGTATCAAGCCATCAAGAGTGGAGAGCTTAAGTGGATTCTACTTGAGTTTAAGGTAATTAAATCCACTTTAGTGTGATTTGCATGATTGAATGATGTGTAGAGATTTCTATATGATTTAATTGATTGAATTTTTATGTTTGTCATGTATTGATGGATTTATGAATGAGTTTATTGTTGTTTATGAAGAGAATTCCACCATGAAAATGGTGGATTGTGTTGATAAAAGTTGGTAGAAGTATGGATAGAATTGAAAGAATTTTGAGAGGAATATTTAAAGTGTATTTTCTTTGCAGGATGTATGATGAATTAAAGGAGTTGAACTCCAATTTTGGATGGTTAAAAAAGAAGTAGAATTATAGTAAGAGTAGAGTTTATGTATGCACACATATTGTTTGATGAAATGCCTAAAAGAAGCATGAGTAGAAGTAGAGAACCTTACTTTATGCAACATAGCATATTTGCATTTCATGAATGCATATAAGAAAGATTCTAGGCATGAACCATCCATATGCATATGTTTATTTGAATAATCACCTAAGAAAGAAATATGAGAAATGAGAAAGAAACACTCTAAGAATAGAGATAAAGAAAAGAACTAATTCTCTTAGAATAAGAGAAGGAAAGAGTTAACACTAGAGAAGTGCTAAAGAAGAGAAAAGAGAATAGGTTGTGTGATGGAGAGCCCGTGAGTGTAGAAATTAACCACATGTAACCGCCATGAGAGAGCGGTATCCGCCATGAGAGAGCGGAATGAGAATGAGAAAAATAATTCGTATAGCCGTGAAAATACATGTGGGTGAGGGCTATACACGAGAAAGAGTACACTCACATAACTAAGGGTTCCGAATCCATGCATCAAACAAGACCGATCGGCGAAGAATGAGAAAGAATAGAAAGAGAAGAAAAGAGAGAAATGCATTGTTATGATTAGTGCATATGCATCCTATCCATGCATGTTATTATGAGATTCTCCATGGGTGATGAGAATAGAAAGAAAGAAAAGAATAGTGAGAGCTAGAAGTAGAGTAAGAAAAGAATTGAAGAGTAATACACGGGGTGTAACGCCTCGCATGAGGTACGTATTTAAGATTTGCTGTATTACTTAAAAGTTCATTGATTCAGTTTCAATTGAGTTTGTATATTGTAGTGGTTAAGTATTTGCTTTGAAATTGGTTGAGATTTGGTGAATTTTGGAAATCCAATCTTCGCCGGGGCGAAGGAGAATCTTCGCTGCGGCGATGAGGTGCTCACGCCCCGCGTAGGTTCTGCCCTATTTCGCCGGGGCGAGGAAAGTTCTTCGTCGCGGCGACAGCCATGAAAATGTTTCTTGAGTTTTCTAGAAATTCTTCTTTGGGGCATAATGACATTCTACCCCTAATTAGTAGAAAAAGTGGGGAGTAAAATGTAAGGAAATTAAGTAGAGAATGTGTTGGTAATAAGGGTGTTTTTGCAAAGAATCAAAGGATATGATGGAATTTCCAAGGAAGAGCAAGGGCAAAATGGGAAATGATGTTTTATATATGAGTTAAAAAGAGTTAAAGTGTAGAGAAACCTTTTTTCATCCATTTCCCCCCGCCATAACCATTCTCTAACTTCTCTCAATTTCCATCCAATCTTCAGATTTCCAAGGACTTTTTGAGTATTTTGAGTAGATTTTAATCTAAAGCATCCTAGGTAAGGATTCTTGCTTTAGATGAGAGTTTTAGTAGTTTTGGTTAAAGCTTATTTTTTTTGTTTAAAGTTGTAGAGAGAAATCAAGCTACAAGGAAAGGAAAAGTGTTAGAGAAGCTTTTTCCTCACAAGGTAAGTAAATCACCAAGTTGTTTTGAATAAGTTTTGAGTAGAATTATTTTAACTATGTATGTATATGTTATACCTACTGAAATTGAGATAAGATGTGTGCTTAGTCTTTGTAGTTGGGTAATTAAATTTGAAAAAGTTTTTTTTGAGTGTGATGGAAATGGAGTTGAGATGAAGTTGAGGGATTTGTGTAAACTTTTGGAAGTGTTTTCTGTAGGCTATGAGTATTGAGGGAGTTTTCCCCCATTTTGGATGGTGGAGAAGAGTATAGTAGTAACGTTAGTAGAGTGTTTTTATGCACATGAGTTGTTGATGAAATGCCTAGGTGAATCTGCCCTGTCACGCCGTGACTTTCTAAGTATTTTTGGGCATTTACGGATTGAACTGGGCTGAGACCAAAATAAAAGTTGTAGCCCTGTGTTTAAGCTTTAAAACGAGACCAAAACCATAGCAATCAATATTATAACGCAAGTTATTCCCTTTTTAGTGCAACTGTGCAGAATGACGTTTTGAGAAATCTTGATTTGGCATTTCATAAGTGCTTAGTGTATGAGTTGCCTATACACATTTTTTCTATCACTAAAAGTAGCTTGAGACATATAGTAGAGAATGTAAGTATAGTATTTAAGATAAGAGTAGATAAGAGAGTATGAGATAGAGAAGAAGAAAGATAGAGTTTGCATGGGGAACCCTGAGTAATGGGTAGAGTTTCCCGCATGTACGCCGCATTGAGAGAGCGGCATGAGTAAGAGAAGAAAAAAAAGTGTGTAGCCCGTGAGAGTGCAGTGGATGAGGGCTATACCCGAGTACCCGAGAGAGAGATTATACACTCACATGGCCAAGGGTTCCAAATCCATGCATAACCGAGTCCGATGGTAATGAGTGAAGTCACTTAGAGTGGAGAGAGTCCCGGCCGTGCCTCCGGTAGATGAGGCCGTGACTACTAAAGAGAGTTAGTAAAAGAGTTATGAGAAAGAGAAAGTAGTGAGAAGTATAAGAAAGAATAATGAGAATGTAAGGAAAGAATAGAGAGAAATAGTTACGGGATAGATGTGTAGAGATTTACTTACTAAGCATTAGTTGTGCTCACCCCGTTGTTTTTCATGTTTTGGGATCAGGTGAGGACACGGTCGGATGGGCGTGGTAGCGAGGAAATGGCTACACTGTCCACCCTGTTTTGATGTTTTGTACATGACACAACTTTTTGTATTTATAGGATATATATATTTAATAAAAAAAATTTGGGCCCACCTTTTTATGTTATTTTATATGTATTTTATTATGTACATGTTTATGAGTATTTGAGTGAAAGGCTATTACATTTTGGTATCAGAGCCGAGATTTTGGGATTTGACAGTGGGCCATTCTCTAGCCACGACTCCAATAGCCGATGTGTAAGTTAATTCTTTCCTTACTTTAAGTGTGTTCTAAATTGATCAAGTTTGGTTGTTTTGTAGATAAGCGTAGTAAAGGAGAAAGGGTAAGATGTGGGAAGGAGAATCCTCTAACCCACCCAACCAACTCCCCTACCCTTGATGAGACAATGATTCGAACAATTGTTCAGCAGGTATTAGCAGAGAGTCAGGGGAGAGTTGGTGAGAGAACCGAGACCCCTGTAGAAGTACTGCCCACAAGACTAGAGCGAGAAGGCCAGTACCTCAGACAGTACAGACTCGGGGTATCAATTCAGGGGCTTGCAAACCACACCAGCCGCCAGATTTAGAGGTTAGAGACCCTTAGCAGAGGAGTGGTTTAAGTCCTTAGAGCAGACGGGCACTGTTTCCTATGAATGATAGAGAGAGGATCAGATATGCCAGTTTCTTATTTAAGGATGCCCGAATTTGGTGGGAAATGGAGGAGACTCTGATATGGCCTCGTGACCGAGAAGAATTAGAAGATTGTTTGAGGCGAGTACCGAACAGAAGATCGAGTACATGAGAAAGTCCAAGAGTTTATTCACTAAGGCAGGGGACTAGTACGGTGAAAATATTCAGTCAGATTCAACTCCTTTGCTCGTTTCACACCCGAATGTGTATCACCGGAGTTAAGGAGAATAAGTTTGTGCAAGGGTTAGATCAGATATTGCCGAGATGTTATGACAGAGCGAGCCCCCTCATACCTACAGTGAAGTTAGCAAGGGCTTTAAGGGCAAATTTATGTAAAAATATTTGGCAGAAGGGTTATCTCCACGGTACCTAGTGAACCTTCCATTATTTTACAGAGGGAGAGAGTAGATGTTACAAGGAACAGAGATGTAGGCCAAGAAGAAGTTCCAACCAAGAAAGAATAGAAGAGATTGGCAGAACAAGCGGCCCAGGACAGAAGGGTTTCCCCCTTGTGCTAAATGTGGGAGGAACCATTCAGGAGAGTGTTTGAGGGACAGAAATGTATGTTACAGGTGCCGACAGTCAGGGCATCTGATGAGAGATTGTAAAGCTCCTCTTCCACCACCAGCACAGAGTTCTAGAGGTACTACCAACGCCAGAGTTTTTACAGTGGCACAAGGTGAAGCCGAGGCCAGTCCATCAGCTGTAACTGGTCAGTTGTTATTCCATGCTGTTTCCTTATATGTTTTAACTGATTCTGGGGCCACCCATTCTTTTATTTCTCATGGAATGATCAAGAGATTAGGTTTGAAACCTATTAAAGTGAGTCAACCTATTAAGATAGAGTTACCTGATGGAGTGAGTGTGTTGACTCAAGAAATGTTATTGGGAGAATCCGTAGTGATCCATGGACGAGAGTTAGTAGTTGATTTAATAGTTTTTGATATGCTTGACTTTGATGTGATATTAGGCATGGATTTCCTAAGGAGGTATGGAGTAGAGATTGATTGTCGGAAGAAGAAAGCGAGATTTAATCTCGATAGTGGAGATAAATTTAGCTTTGGAGAGGGCCATCAGTTGAGTATGTTGATTAGTAGAGTAAAAGCTAGAAAGATGTTGAGGAAGGGGTGTTCTGGATATATTGCTCATGTAGTACAGAGTGGTGATTTTCCACAGCCAGATATTCAGAGGGTGCAGATAGTTCGAGAATTTTTAGATGTTTTTCCGGAAGACTTACCAGGTTTGCCACCGGAAAGAGAGGTTGAGTTTAGTATTGAACTAGCACCAGTAACAGCACCTATATCTAAAGCCCCTTACCGAATGGCCCCAACAGAGCTTCAAGAATTAAAGAAGCAACTCCAAGAGCTTTTAGATAAAGGTTTTATCCGACCAAGTTATTCTCCCTAGGGAGCTCCAATTCTATTTGTTAAGAAGAAGGATGGGACATTACGGATGTGTATTGATTACAGAGAGTTGAATAAGGTGACAGTAAAGAATAAGTACCTGCTACCTCGGATAAATGATTTGTTCGATCAATTGAAGGGAGCAGCAGTATTCTCCAAGATCGATTTGAGGTCAAGGTACCATCAGGTAAGAGTAGCTGAGCAGAATATAGCGAAGACTGCTTTCCGTACAAGGTATGGGCACTATGAATTTGTAGTGATGCCATTTGGCTTGACGAATGCCCCAGCCGTTTTTATGGACTTGATGAATAGAGTATTTCATGACTGTCTAGATCAATTCATTGTGGTGTTCATTGATGATATTCTAGTTTATTCCAAATCGAGAAAAGAGCATGAGGAACATTTGAGAATAGTGTTGCAACTATTGAGAGAAAGGCAGTTGTACGCTAAATTTTCTAAGTATGAGTTTTGGCTCGATCAAGTAATCTTTCTGGGCCATACTATGTCTAAGGAGGGGATTTCAGTGGATTCAAGCAAGATAAAGGCAATCCTTGAATGGCAGAGGCCGAAGACAGTAAAGAAGGTTAGAAGTTTCTTAGGCCTGGCAGGTTACTACAGACGATTTGTTGAGGGGTTCGCCTAGTTGGCTAAACCATTGATAGCTCTTACCAAACAGAAGACTCCTTTCATATGGTCAGAAGCTTGTGAAGAATGTTTTCAAGAGTTGAAAAAGAGGTTCACATCAGCTCCAGTGTTAGTGTTACCACAGGAAGGTGTAGACTATGATATTTATACGGATGCCTCTTTGCAAGGACTTGGTGCTGTGTTAAGGCAGTTAGGTAGGGTGATAACATATGCCTCTCGGCAGTTGAAAGAGTATGAGACAAGATACCCTACGCATGACTTAGAGTTGGTAGCCGTGGTCTTTGCATTAAAGATTTGGAGGCATTACCTTTATGGTGCCAAGAGTAATATCTACACCGATCATAAGAGTTTAAAGTATTTCTTTACTCAAAAGGAGTTGAACATGAGACAGAGAAGGTTGTTAGAGCTGGTTAAGGATTATGAGTGTGAGATTAAGTATCAACCAGGGAAAGCCAACGTAGTAGCCGATGCCTTGAGTAGAAAAGCTTATTTGTCCTGGCTCACTAGGCAGAAAGAGTTGATAGAAGAGTTGTGTAAAGAGCAAATTAAAGTGATTCCGGGAAGGATTGCCAGGTTAGAGATTCAGTCTACTTTATTGGAGGAAATTAGAGAAAAACAAATGGCTCATGAGTGGTGTCAGAAAGTAGTGCAGCTAGTGCTTGAGGGCAAGACAGTGGAGTTCCACGTAGTTGATGGTGTCCTCTATTTCAGAAATCGGTTGTGCATTCCTCCGAATAATGAGTTGAAAAAGAGAATTCTTTTAGAGGCTCATGACACACCGTACACTGCTCATCCTGGAGCAAGCAAGATGTACCAAGATGTAAAGAGAGGCTATTGGTGGCCAGGTATGAAGAAAGACATAGCAGAGTTTGTAACTAAATGTCTGACATGTCAACAGGTGAAAGCAGAACACCAAAGGCCGTCAGGGTTGCTTCAGCCACTTAGTATTCTGTAGTGAAAATGGGATAGTATTTCAATGGATTTCATCACAGGTCTCCTTAGGGTACAGAGAGGTTATAATGCTATATGGGTGATTGTGGATAGATTAACTAAGTCCGCCCATTTTCTTCCAGTAAAGGAGAGTACCACCTCGGATCAGTTGGCTCAAATTTATGTGAAAGAGATAGTCAGGTTGCATGGTGTACCCAAGATCATAGTGTCAGACAGGGATTCTAGATTTGTTTCAGGTTTCTGGGTGAGTTTACAGAGGAATATGGGTACCCGTTTGGCATTTAGTACTACCGATCATCCTCAGACGGATGGCCAAACAGAGAGAACAAATCAGGTGCTTGAGGATATGCTGAGAGCTTGCTGTATGGATTATAGAATGTCCTGGCATGAAATGTTACCATCGGTGGAGTTTGCTTACAACAACAGTTATCAGTCTACGATTAAGATGGTGCCTTATGAGGCTTTGTATGGTAGACGATGCAGGTCTCCACTACATTGGGATGAGATCGGTGAAAAAGATGAGTTACGTACCACTCTTGGGCCAGAGATGACTCAGAAGATGATAGAGGATGTAAGATTAATCAGGAACAGAATGAAACAAGCCCAAGATCGACAGAAAAGTTATGCCGATTTAAAGAGGAAAGAAGTGGAGTTTCAAGTGGGTGATAAAGTATTTCTGAGAGTTTCCCCCTATAAACGAGTAATGCGCTTTGGGAGCAAAGGAAAGTTAGCACCGAGATTCATAGGTCCATTTGAAATATTGCAACCAGTGGGTAAAGTTGCATACAAATTGGCACTTCCCCCTAGTATGGACAAGGTGCATAATGTGTTCCATGTCTCATTGCTACGAAACTATGTAAGTGATCCCTCCCATATTCTGAGTATAGAGGATGTTGAGTTATCAGAGAACCTTGTGTATGAGGAACGTCCAGTACAGATTCCAGATCGAAGGATTAAAGAACTCCGAAACAAGAGTATTCCGCTAGTGAAGATCCTTTGGAGGAATCACAAGGTAGAAGAAGCGACATGAGAGGTAGAACGAGACATGCAAATTCGCTTTCCAGAGTTATTTATGTGAATTTCGAGGACGAAATTCTTTTAAGGGGGGAAGAATTGTAACGCCCCGCTTGAGGTACGTATTTAAGATTTGCCGTAATACTTAAAAGTTCATTGATTCAGTTTCAATTGAGTTTGTATGTTGTGTTGGTTAAGAATTTGCTTTGAAATTGGTTGAGATTTGGTGAATTTTGGAAATCCAATCTTCACCGGGGCGAAGGAGAATCTTCGCCGCTGCGATGAGGTGCTGCACCTACGGGTAGGTTCCGCCCTGTTTCGCCGGGGCGACGGAAAGTTCTTCGTCGCGGCGACGAGCCTAATAAAATGTTTCTTGAGTTTTCTAGAGAATTCTTCCTTTGGGGCACAATGACCATTCTAACCCTAATTAGTAGAAAAAGTGGCGAGTAAAATGTAAGGAAATTTAGTAGAGAATGTGTTGGTAATAAGGGTGTTTTTGCAAAGAATCAAAGGATATGGATGGAATTTCCAAGGAAGAGCAAGGGCAAAATGGGAAATGATGGTTATAATATGAGTTAAAAAGAGTTAAAGTGTAGAGAAACCTTTTATTCATTCATTTCCACTGCCATAACCATTCTCTAACTTCTCTCAATTCTCCATCCAATCTTCCAAGATTTCCAAGGACTTTTTGAGTAGTTTTGAGTAGATTTTTAATCTAAAGCATCCTTAGGTAAGGATTCTTGCTTTAGATGAGAGTTTTAGTTGTTTTGGTTAAAGTCTTATGTTGTTGTTGTTGTTTAAAGTTGTAGAGAGGAATCAAGCTACTAAAGGAAAGGAAAAGTGTTAGAGAAGCTATTCCCTCACAAGGTAAGTAAATCCAACCAAGTTGAGTTTTGAATAAGCTTTGAGTAGAGATTTATTTTAACTATGTATGTATATGTTATACCTACTGAAAATTGAGATGAGATGTGTGCTTAGTCCTAGTTGTTGGGTATGATTAAATTATGAGAAGTATTTTTTTTAATGTGTGATGAGAGAGTGAAATTGAGTTGAAGTTGGAGGAGTTGTGCATGAATATTTTTGGGAGTGTTTTCTTTGGCAGGAACTATGACTGTATGAGGGAGTTTTCCTCCCATTTTGGATGATTAAAGAGAAGAGTATAGTTATAGATAAGTAGAGCTTGGGTATGCACATGAGTTGTTTGAGGAAATGCCTAGGTGAAATCTGCCCTGTCACAGCCGTGACTTTCTAAGTGAATTTTGGGCATTTTATGGATTGAACTGGGCTGAGACCAAACCATCAAAGTTGTAGCCCTGTGTTTAAGCTTTAAAACGAGACCAAAACTTTTGCAATCTTATATGTATAACGCAAGTTATGCCCTTTTTAGTGTGACCTGTGCAGAATGACGGTTTTGAGGAAATCTTGTATTTGGCATTTCGTAAGTGCATTAGTGAGTATGAGCTTTCTATACACATTTGTTTATACACTCAAGTAGTAGCTTGAGACATAGTAGAGAATTTGAGTATAAGTTATTTTAAGAGTTAAGAGAAAGAGAATAGAGTAGGTTGTGCGATAGGAAACCCGTGAGTAATGGGTAGAGTTTCCCGCATGTACGCCGCATTGAGAGAGCGGCATGAGTATGAGAGAGATAAAAGTGATGTAGCCCGTGAGAGTGCATGCGGATGAGGGCTATACCCGAGTACCCAAGAGAGAGATTATACACTCAAATGGCCAAGGGTTCCGAATCCATGCATAACCAAGTCCGATCGGTTAAAATGAGTAGAAGTCACGTAGAGTAGGAGCGAGTCCCGGTCGTGCCTCCGGTAAGATGAGGCCGTGACTACTAAAGAGAGTTAGTAAAAAGATTGTGAGAAAGAGAGAGTAGTGAGAAGTATAAAGAGAGAGTAAATGAGAATTGTAAGGAAAGAATTAGAGAGAGATAGTTACGGGGATAGATGTGTAGAGGATTTACTTACTGAGCATTAGTTGTGCTCACCCCGTTGTTTTTCATGTTTTGTAGGATCTAGGTGAGGACACGGTCAGATGGGCGTTAGGAAATGGCTCCACTGTCCACCCTGTTTTGATGTTTTGTACATGATACAACTTTTTGTATTTAAAGAATGTATATATTTAATAAAAGAAAAATTTGGGCCCACCCTTTTTATGTTATTTTATATGTATTTTATTATGTACATGTTTTATGAGTATTTGAGTGAAAAGCGGCTATTACAATGGGGCTTCTATAACTCAAGTTATAGCCCAATTACTGACTTGTGCCAAAGCTGAGACGGGATTGGATCTTCTGACTTCAATGTAAACTTTGAAAGCACAAATCTACTAGGATTAGAACGTTTGAGCCCAATTTAGAAAGCTCAGGACATCTACTTCAAACCTCAAGAAGACCTCTTTCTCATTCTTGAACTCTAAGATTGTCAAAGTCTCCACTGAACCTTTAGAAGTCGAATTTCCCAATGGCTGAAAACTGCACATTATGCTCCACTTTCATTCGCATGCCTCCATTCCTTTCCTAATTCACAAAATATATTAATTAGCTCAATTAATCACAAAATATATCACAAAGATTAGTATAAAGGGATTGAAAATATCAATCATTGAACACGTATCACAAAGAATGTTTAATGACCTAAGGACTCGTCAGGAAAACCAAGTTATGGGAGTAGTTAACTCCCCATTCTCGGAGAAGGTGTGCCAGAATCTTTTACCCCAAGGATTCAAAGCTTCGAACATCAAGTTTTGAGGAAGAGATGACCCTAGGGATCACTTTGACGCTTTTAAGGACCTGATGGAGTGGCACCAAGTCTGTTATCAACAACATACTAAGAAGTTTTTCAACTTGAAAGTGAGAAACCAAGATTTCAAGATAGGAAATCTTGTTCTAAGGAAAATCATGCCCAGTGAAAATGATGCAAAATTGGGGCCTTAAGGCCAAAATGGGAAAGGCCATTCCAGATATCTGAGAAGATCGCACCAGGAACTTTCCACCTAGAATGTCTGTATGGTACAACAGTCTTGCGAGCATGGAATGTCGAACATCTTCGGAGTTACTATCAACAGCTTATCGATGTACTTTGCAGTTTTTCAGTTTGATTTGTAATGCCAATCATGGCCCTCGTTCGGATAATGAATTTCATTACTACTCAAACTACATCTAAATCCTGCTTGTTATAAATTTTGTTTGCTGTAAATTGTGTATAAATCTATGTAAAGTCCTAGAGTACCCGTGATTCAAGGACGAAGATGATGTTGCAAAAATTGGAAGTTTCCCACTCAAGAAGCCAATCTACTTGTAACTTAAAGAATTCTTTAGGAGGAACAACGTCACCAAAACTTTTTTTTGGGGGGGGGGGGGGGTGGGTGGTGCTGCTCAAACAAAAATCGAAGTCAACACATTGAGGAGGGTTCAAAAATTCCTTGATGATAAAGACTTGAGGCTAACCCATAACTAAAACTAGATGGCATCCCCACACCAATTTGAAGTTCAAGAAACAAATTATCATTGTAACTCAAAGGCCGAGCTCCAAGTGCTCACAAAAACAACTTGTACACTACAAACGGGTTAGAGAAATAACTTTGGATAGCCAACATCGCAGGAAAAGAAAGCAAGCCAAACAAAACTTAGAACATTCTAAGTCAAGCGTTTCAAGCTCGTAGTGGCACACACAAGCAACAGCAAAACGTGAAACATGAAAGTAAGTCAACTCGATTCAGTAAAAATACTTCTTTTACTAATGTAGTTTAAGTACATCTTGACCAAAAAAAAAGAAAAAAAAGGCAAAAGTCTAAGCAAAGGGCCAAGGCGTGTGATCTAGGCTACTATTGGGATGGCCAAGACAGCCCCAACTCCGATAGTAGGAGCAATCTTATTGGTAGGGTCTGCAAGAGGGTCATCAGCGACTATTTCCTCGACTGCAGGAGCATCAAGCTGGGGTAGCCTTTTCACTAGTAATTCCACTAGAGGGATTGACCTTGTCAACATTAGAGGTGCCCTCGCCATCTTCATTGCCTTCGGGACAAGGAGAGTCTGTGTAAACAAAATGCTAGCCTGTAGCTTCAGCGTTGAACCTTTCTACCTCAAACTAATAATTTCAAGGTACAAAGGAGAAATCCATGTTGCGGTGGGTCTCCCACATGAGTGCATGTTAACAGAGAGTTCCCATGCCTTTTCTTTGCCTGCCATTTTCTCTCTCTCAAGCTCCTACCTAAATCAAGCCATCTCCTTACAAAAAAGGATTCCATGCTCCTGGGACATCTGCAACTCTTTCTTCCACTCTTTCAACTTGGTCTTTACATTCTTCAGTTTGAGCGTCGCAATATTGGCCACCTTCTCCACTTTAGCTTTCAAGGAACACATTAAGTTTTTGTCTATAAAGGCCTACTCCTTGGCGGCTCCATATTAGCAGAGCTTATCTTCAAACTCTTGCTCCTTGGTGTAAGTAAATGATCAGATTCGCACAGCAGAAAAACAAAAATAATTTAAAACGAATTGATCATTACTCTAAATCCAAAATCCGAGCAATGATTATAACGTTTACATGTTAAAATAAAATCTGTGTAAAAACAAATCCATACAAGGATTTAGAATACATTACCAACGTTTGGAGGCTCCTTCAATATCTCTTATTTGATCTTGATTCCGATTCAAAATAGAATCGCACTCACATCGTCCACACAAAGATAATCCATGGAACCTTTGTATTGTTTTGCTAGAACACTAAAAGGCTTCAAGAATCAAGAATCAAAGAAGAGAAAAAATGTATTCTCTTCAATCAATGAAAAACGTGAAAGGGAGAGGTAGGTGGCTAGGGTTTTCAATTAATGAATAATATTATTTGTTTTAATTTTAAGTTGCACTTATATATTGCAACAATTAAAACCCTATTCCACTTAGAAATAGCCATGGTTCCAACCTTAATCCACCCTTACAACCAAACACCCCTTTAATGATATTTTAAATTTAATTAATTATTATTAAAATCAATTAATATATTAATATTTAATTAATAATAATCCATTAATATATATATGCGCACATATATTTAAATATAATTTCACTAATTTTAATTTCCATATTAAAATTGAATACAGGCAACAACCTCAGCAAATTTAATTGCACTGTGAGATTACCAAAATACCATTTCATCTTAAAAGACGAAAATACACCTTTCACACATTGATTCTTAAATTATCTTCTAAGTATGTGACCCATAGGCTCCTTATCATATCGATAGTGAGTAGTATCACAATTAACACCAATCAATCGTCTCACTACACACAGATCAAGATTGACCCCTAGCAAGGCATCATGGCCACCTGATAGATTCGAATTCAGTGAAATAGCTACCTATCAACGATATGGTTATCATGTAATCAAATCCCTTCACTTTGATCATTCGTTATCTCATCAAGGCTGAGGCACAAAAATAGTGTCAACCTCAGATATCCTCAATATCTTTGTATTCAATTACTGGACCAATGACTGAAATAATAAATTGGATTGAGCAACAACTCAATCCCACTGTGGCCACATATTTAGTGTCATTGCCATTTACTGAATTACGCAGTGAGATAACTTCTCTCGCACCCGGGAGCGATGAATCATTTGTGATCTACCATAGTCTTGATACACTTCTCGATGCAACCAATCACTATCGTTCTGATAGCTCTAAATAGAACTACATTGGGCTAGTGTCAAACTACACCAATTGGTGCACAAGGCACTCTAGTGATCTCAAGTCTAAGGATCACATGCACAACCATCTGTTAGAGGATTCATTCCATAGACACTAGGGTTACCATCCATATGGAATCTTTTGGTGCGTTTGTCCAATGAACTTGCTACAGTAAACACCCATGTGTTGCACTAGGTTGTCGGCAAAAACCTTGACAAGTGAGATCAGTTACTGTCTTTTGACAAGGTCGTTCAATACTATGATAGTCTTACAATATTATATGTGTCCTTGGTCAGAAAAATATTGGGGCTACGAACATTTCTAGAATGGCCACCATATGTGATCATAAGGTTCTCACTATCAAGATTTGAAATACTTGATACCCTCGTCATGATTCTACAATCATAAGGACATATATCAATATATATAACTATGATTTACATCATATAGTAGATAATGTCTTTTATTGATAAATAAATATTATTACAAAAAATGAATATATTATAATAATTGATTGGCTCTAAGACACCTACTCTAACACTTGGTTGCAATTTGCTTCTCCGTAGACTCCTTGGCCCTCACAAGCTGCTCCCTCAGCCTTTTGATCCTCTCTTCGGAGGACCTATTTATCTCCTCGGCCACCTCAAGGGATTTACCAGCCTATTCGAAGACAAGGAAGGCCTCGTCGAACAGGAGGTAGAGCATGGTGAAGTCTGATTTCAAGATTAAAGTAACAAAGTTATAAAAAAGAAGAGTAAACGAAGAAGAAACGACAGGCGGATAGAAAGGTTGAAGGATACCTTGGATGTCATGCCAGTTACACGTCGCGGTTTCTTGGGCGACAAGACTTGTCGAGATCTCTCAAAGGCTCTAGCCTTTGAGGGTATACTTCAAAACCAATTACCTATAGTGATGTGAAGAGGGAGTTGAGCAGTTAGAACCTGGACTGGATTGCTAGGTTCCACAGCCTGCGAGGAGGAAGCTCCAACATGGGTTCCTTGATTGGAGGAAGGATCCTCCGCTCTCTCCCTTTGACTTGTGCACGAGCTCTAAGCCACATAACTTAGCTCGTCCTTTATTGCCACCAGGCTATCTCCGGCCTCAGTGGCGACCTTCTTTGTGCGCGAGCCTTTACCAAGCTCGTTGCCACTTCTTTTTTAGCCTGCCTAGGGGCCTGAAGTCGTGGAATACTTTTGACTAATTGGTTCAGAGGGTTGGCCCCTTGCGCCCGGGAAAGATGAGACTTTGCTCTTATACGACTTAGGCCTACCAGTGAATTTCATCCGAACAAAATCTACAAAGCAAGTAAAATCCAACCAATAAACACAATCGAAAAACGAGGTAGAATATACTTTATTTTTCTTTGATTTGGTGAAAAGAGTTTCAAAATTTGCAGTAGTGGAACAGAAGGCGAATTCTTTCAAGTTCTCAAGAGTAACGAGCTTATTCAGGTCATGTTATTTTTCAGAGAGTTGACTGAACCTCTGAAGTCGATGTTGCAACTCAACACAAAGAGAGTTTTGGGTACAGTTTCTTGGGAACAAGGAAAAAAAGGTTGTTAAAAGAGAAAATAAATAATTTACTGTAGACGTAAAAATCTACTAGTACGGAAAAAGGGATTGATCCTGTGAGATTGAGGCCACTAGCAATCTGTTGTACCTGCACACATAAAGAAACACGCATGAAGCGACGGAAAACACCGGGGGGTGTTTGCCGTAGGCACTCCGACGCTCAAGTCAGCAAGGCTGAAAGAGGGTAATATGGTGAGGGCTAGGGAGTAGAGGGGTTACCGGAAGTCTATTCGGAGACTGTGACTACAGCAGTGATATGAAGCTCTCAAGTAAGAACTTCGGGTGTGAAGGTGTAATGTCATGTCCTTTGTGAGAGGGTTGGCCTCTGTTTATATAGTGATTGCCTGGTCTCCCGATCTTGGTAGGAGTAGGAGTCCGAGTGTAACTCTGATGCAAACCCTAGAGAAGTTAGGGCGGTGGTGAGCTGTCTTACTTGCGTACAAATAGGAAGGTGATCTGAACAGGGAAGTCACTTCAAGTAGGAAAGTGACCAAGAATAGGAGAGTGACTTCAAATAGGAGATTGCACAGGAACAGGAAAATGATCAATGGGGGCCGTGGGCTCTGAACTCGCTTATAGGCCCATGAAGTCAGCTAGAACTGGGAGGCTCGTGCCTGGATGCTTTGGGCCGGCCTTATCTCGTATCAAATGGGATTAATCTGGCTTGGGCCCCTCTAGGACTGGGCCTGGCCTTTTCTTCGCCGGTGGTCCTGTTTTTCTATTTGTTCCAAGGAAGATTTTTGGCCCTAACAGTTTGTCCCCCACTCTCTGAGTTAAGTTTCTTAAGTCAGAGAGTAGGTAGCGCTCAAGGCGAGCTCGATCTTCCTTCATGGATGAACGATCGTCGGCATAGACGATCACTGTTGCAGGTGAATCTTGGTTGGACATCGTTCGGCATCCGTTCTTGACCCAGAGTATGTCATCATTGCATAGTATGCTTGATTGGTGTGAAGGGCCAAAGGGAAAGGGAACCGGGCCCAAGACTCATAAGTTCGTTCGGTACGTCCGACCGACTAGAGAGGTGAGTTGCAATATTAGTCGGAGTGTTCGCTCGTCATGCCAAGTGGACTGGATTAAAGAATGAGATGAGGGTTCGCTTGGTCGTAGTACACGGGCGATCGGATGAGATAGTGCACCTCGATTGGCTTTCCACTCGTCCGCCACGGAAGGGCGAACAGCTAAGGTTTCCTACCTCTTTCTTCCGAAAAGGGCTCGCATCGGGCCGTTCCAAGCTGATCGATCGGCCTACCCGACCTACCGATTCGGCGAAGAATGAGACATTTTGGCGGCCTTTGGAAGTCTAAGGTTGAGTCAGTCGGGAAGATCGGGCGATTGATTAGAAGAAATGTGGGAAGTTCATGTAACGCCCCACTTGAGGTACGTAGTTGTTGTTGTTTCTTTTGCTCTTATTTGAGTTGGTTTCTTGGTAATATTGTTTGGTTGACCTTTGATTGAGTGTTATGTTGAATACTTGCCCTGAAATTGGTTGAAAATAGAAGAAGTTCAGTGTTCCAAGCTTCGCCGGGGCGAAGAAGAATCTTCGCCGCGGCGAAGAGGTGTTGAAGCCACGGGAAGCTGCTGGATAGTTTCGCCGCGGCAACAGAAGCTTCCTCGCCGCGACGACAGGCCGACCAAAATGTTTGTTAAGTTTTAGATATTTTCTTCCCTAAGGGCAATTTGACCATTCTACCCCTAATTAGCAGGAAAAGTGGGGAGTAAAATGTAAGGAATTTTCATGGAGAATATGTTGCTATGGGGGTGTGTTTGTAATGAATCAAAGGATATAGATAGAATTCCCAAAGAAGAGTAAGGGCAAAATGGGAATGCTTGTGTATAAATTTCATTAAAAGGAATTAAGTCATTGCAAACCCTTCATTCTTCTTCTCCATCGCCACTCTCCTCTCTTGCTTCCTCTCAAATTCTCTTTCTTTTGATCAAGGAGTTTTAAAGGGCTTTTGGAGTGATTTGGGGTAGAAAATCAACCTAAGGCATCCTAAGGTAAGGATTCTTGCTTTGGTTGTGAAGCTTTGTGAGTTTTTGTATATATTGAATATTGAGGGTTTTTGTTCTTTTGTCTAAGAGTAGAGAAAAAGTCAAGCAACCAAGTGAAAGGAAGAGTTAGTGAAATCTCTGCATAACAAGGTAAGTAAACCCCAACCCAAGTTGAGATTTGGGAATTTTCTTGATTAGAGTTTTGATAGCACTTATGTATGTATGTTATATACTTGTTATATGCCATGTTATTGAGGCTTAAATAGAGATTTCTAGTGCTTTGTGGTTGTGTATACATTGCAAATATAAGAAGTGACATGTGGGTTGGAAAGGTAGTTTGAGATTGAATTAAAGGATATTGAGAAATCCTTTTTGGAAGTGTCTTTCCTTGGCAGAAATTGTGGCTATGTGAGGGGGTTTCTCCCCATTTTGGATGGTTAGAGAAAGATTTAGAATTGTTGTTATAGTAGAGTTTTATTATGCACTTGAGTTGTTTGATGAAATGTCTAATAGAGGTTTGAGTATGAGTAGTGAACCTTAATTCTTGCAACATTGCATAGCCATTAGAAATGGGTTGATGCTTGAGAATCATGAGAACCTTAATTCGAAGCATGAGAATCGGGTTGATGCTTTGTGATCACCACCCGAATAGCCATTAGAAATGGGTTGATGCTTTGTGACTATCACCCGATAGTTAGTAGAAACGGGTGGATGCTTTGTGATCATCACCCGGTTAGTTATGAAAACAGGGTGGATGCTTTGTGATCATCACCCGACAATTATTAGAAGTGGGTTGATGCTTTGTGATCATCACCCGACAGTGATTAGGAACGGGTTAATGCTTGGTGATCGTTACCCGAAAGTCATGAGAAGCGGGTAGGTGCTATGTGGTCTCCACCCGATAGTTAAAAAAACCGGGTAGGTGCTTCGTGATCCCCACTTGGTAGTCACTAAGAACGGATTGGTGCTGTGTGAATTCCACCCGATAGTCATGAAGAGTGAGATGGTACTGTGTGAACGCCATCCGGCTGTACCTCCGGTAAGATGAGGCCATGACGTTTAGTAGGAAACAGCAGAAAGTGTGATGAAAGAATTAAGAGTAATACATACGGGGATAGACAGATAGAGGGTTTTACTTATTGAGCATTATTTTGTGCTCACCCCGTTATTTTCCTTTGTGGATGCAGGATCTAGGTGATGATGCAGTTGGAGGGGTGTCGGCAAGCAAGGAGCAATAGCTACACTGTTTCCCCTGTTTTGTCTTTTAAAATGGCATTTTTGTAAATGACGTTCTTTGTGTATAAAAGAAGTATGACTTATAATAAAAGGAAAAGTTTTGGGCCCATTTTCTATTGTTATTATGCATGCATTGTACTAGTTTACAGCAGTTGTTACAGTTCATTTATTGTCCATTCGTCCGCTCTGGAAGGACGAATGAGCGAAGCCTCCTTTTTTACCTACGGAGGGCTCGGGCCGGACCGTTCCAAGCTGGTCAGCCGGTCGGGAAGGCAGGACGACAGGATGGCTTCTGCTGTAGTTTCCCAGGTTGCCTGAATCCCTGCCACGTGTACGGTGGTGGTCCGGAATTGAGAAGACAACTAAACAAAAGTTAGCACCAAACAAAAGTTAGCTGGATTTTTGGTGTTTTTTCGGGCATTTTGGACGAAATTGAGAAGACAAAATGGTTTAAGCGTGACCCTGACTTGGATCGGTCAATCGCCTTGATCGAATCGAGTGGTAGGTTAGATTGTAGTGGAATCGATAGGTCGGTCCTCCGGTCCATCCGACCGAGTGGTCAGGGGTGTTTGAAGTTGACTAAGAAAGGTTATTGGTCATCCAGACAGAGTGGGTGTTTTGGCAGTGTAGGTGTTTAAGCCGGTGAATTTGTGAGCAAGGGTGAGTAAACCCAATAGGGTCGAGCCTGAACACTACTCGGTCGCCCAGGGCGAGTGAGTGGAGACGGTTTGGAAAGTTCGGTCGGTTGTAGGGGTCGATCGGAGCTTGGGCTTGGAAGAATTGGTAGGTAGTGGATGGTGATCGATCGACCGGTGTTGGGGGGCGGGCAGACGCTTGACACTTAGCTATCTTGAAGTTTGTAAGTTTCGATAACGCTAGTCGGTCGATAGCACTGGTCGACTGAGGTGTAGTAGTTGACAGGTTGTCGGGTAGGTTGACCGGTGTTAGAGGGCGAGCGACAGCTAGGTGTTGTACCCTCATTCGGTCGGTTACTCAGGGAGAGTGGTTCTTTGACAGTTGGAATTCTGAAGCTAGGTCCGAATCGGTCGGTCAAGCTGGGCGATTGGACCACTATGTCAGATACTGAATCGGCTAGCTCGAGTGAAATTTTGGCAGACGCTGGGGATGAATATGAGCGTGCCCCCACCATAGTGATGATGCCCAAAGAGGGCGTTCCGACTGGTGTACCGACTAGAGTTAGTGTAGCTACCCCAAGTACGAGTAAAGTTGGTCCAAGTGGCTCTGGCAGGCATGGGAAGAGTGGGGAAGACTACGAAGGGGCCGGTAGTCCATCTTCTTCTGGTAGCAGCTTTGAGGAAGAGCCGAGCCAACAGGGCAGTGGGATTTTGACCCGGGATTATCCGCCTGTGCTGAAGGATAGTGATGTGTGGCGCATCCGAACCTTGTATCACATTCCAAATTCTGTTGATATCCGAATGCCGCGGTCGTTCGAGCGGGTCGACTAGGAGGCAAAGGGTTGGATCAGTGTTTACGAGAAGTGGTTTCATGATAGGTTGAGGCTACCTGTCCCTCACCTCGTGTGGGAGGTATTGAACCACTTCACGATTGTCCCATCTCAGCTAATGCCGAATGCTTGGAGATTGCTGATGGCCTTGGAAGACCTCTGTGTTCAGAACCAAGTGAGGTTCGGGCTACACGAGCTGCTGTATTCGTACTTCTTGAAGGAGAACGATAAGGAGAAGGGTCAGTATCTATTGAACTTGAGGCATGATCGGTCTCACTTGGTGACCGACCTACGGTCCAGTGATAAGAACTGGAAGGACCAATACTTCTATCTTAGGGGTCAGGCTGTTTTTGGAGATAAGGGTCAAGGCGAGATTCCGATCAGCTGGCGAGCTACCGATGAGAACTCAGTTGTTTCTTTTGTACTTTTGTTTACTAAATCTTGATTGTGTTTTTTGTTTGCAGAGCTTGAGTTCAATCGGGCTGGGCAGAGCGGAGAGGGCTTGGACGTAGTGACCCAGAAAGTGTTAGCCATCCCATTAGAGCAGAGGGACTGGCGAGTAGTGCTAGCAGAGTCAAACTTGAGGACCAGCATTCTTTGGGCCGGAGTAGAGGCGATACAGAGAGGTACTCCCTTCCACTCGCTGAAGCAGACTTGGGATGTGCTTCTGAGTCGATACTGCAACCATATCATTTTTGGTGAGCCCGGCCTGAACCCACTAACCGTTGGAGAGTTTGCACTTGCAGAGTCACTGATGAAGAAGTTGATCTGGCTTGGGCCCCTCTAGGACTGGGCCTGGCCTTATCTCGTATCAAATAGGATTAATCTGGCTTGGGCCCCTCTAGGACTGGGCCTGGCCTTTTCTTTGCCGGTGGTCCTGTTTTCCTATTTGTTCCGAAGATGATTTTTGGCTCTAACATTTACCTAAAGCAAAGTCAAGCGAACACCTATTGGCATCCCTAAATGGCCTGTTTTCCACACTCTAGTAGAAGAAGAAATTGGAATCCCAACCCGTAGATTTGTTTGGCATTCCCTCCAGCCCTTTGACATCGCCCCTTTTTGCCTTGGAGAGATAGTAAATGTCTCCTCCCTAGGATGTCTTCAAGCTATACAAGTAAACGAGCTCGTCCACCGATGACTCGCCCAAGCCACCCTTCATGTAGGCAATGTACATGTCAACCATGCACAAATATGAGTTCGCTGTGAGCTGAAAAAGAGCAATGTTGAAGCGTTCTAAGACTTTAACGTTGAAGGGAGGAGGTGGCACTGATGCTTCACATTAAAGGAGCACCTTGGAGGTCGCCACCCAACCAGAATGCGGGGTGTTAGATGATCAACCTCCTATGAGGCAAAGGGGGCAGACAATCGCATGTTCATCCCTAATGCGATCTAAGTCCTCCTGAGAGATCGTAGAAGTAGAGTTTCTCTTAGCCCTAACTGCGGAGGTATGCCCCACGATTTCAAGCTCCGTTTCCTCGCCAGACTTATCGTTAATCCTCAATGAGTCCACTTCAACAACACTGAGGCGATTCCTATCCATCACCTTGGCATCGAGAACAACATCTAGAGTTCTCTCATCGAGCTCAACACGACCCATTGAGGAAGTCTACTTTATAGCTTTCCCCTTGTTCCTGCTGTTGGAGTCCATGACATTGTACTCGTCTTCAAATACCTGAAACATGAAAGAACAAGTGTTACGAGCTATCAAAGCTAAGACCACTAGCCTAACTACACTTGCTCTCAGTCCTAAGCACCAGGGGTGCACAAAGTGATCACCCGATGAAGAGCCACTTTAACCAACCCAATATCTGACAACGAACTCCGGCTACACACCTTTCCTGGTCTAAAACTTGCCAGACAAGAACCCCATTCAACCCACTTCTTTGCAAACACAACAACAAAACAAGCTAGGAAGGAGTTGAGGAGAGTGGAAACTTACTTGAGTCAGGAAAGTCGTTGGATTAACATCGAGAAATCAAGGACATGCGCGATCGAGATCAAGAGAGAATTTTTCTGGTTAGAAAAGAAGAGTTTGCAAAAGCCTTTTAGGTTTTTTGGCCTATATTGCTCTTATAGCAAGTCATTTCAAGCAGGAATTGATCACGACTGTTCGTTTGTGTGGAAGATCACCACCCTTCATTATCTCCTACGATCTCATCCGTTCATCTCCATCACATGGTAGCAATTCGTGGAAGAAGTACAGCCATCGTTTCGGAAAGAGCAATGTCATGTCCCGTCATTTCAATCGACATGCACATGCATCTTCTACCGCTTTAAATGCATAGCCAAGGATGACTAGTTGCAGTAAATGCATGATGTGCTTTCTCAAAAATTAGATTTTTGGAAATGGTAGAGGAATGCTAATTATCAAATTTCCACAAGTGTATCTCATCAGTGTTTGAGGGTTAAAAAATAATTTACCTTTTAAACTTTCTATGCACTGAGGAGGAAGCATTGAGCCCTTGAGATGTTGAAATGGATGTTGCAATTGTAAGGGGAAGAGAAAGCAAAGATTTCTTGTCTATAATGAAAATGAAAATCAACCTTCTTGAAAATTTAATAGACTTTTATTGTGCATGATTGGAGGATGATAACAGAGAAGTCATCACTCATTAACTAAAGAACTAATATCTGATGCAATTGGAGAATCATCACAGCTTATACTAATACATGGCAGTGTGATAAAGCCTTGGCTTAAGATAAGAATTTTTGTTTGATTTATTATTGCCCAAAGAAAAAGGACAAAGATGCCTAGTTTGAGTAGGCATGGCTTTGCTAAAATTAGACAAAGAAAGAAAGATTGTAATATATCTTTTACAACTAGCTGAAGAGAAACCTTCGTTGATGACATGGGTAATATATGGTTGGCCTTAAACGGTTCAGAATTGCAGTTGAAATATGACTTACAGCAATGCTTAAAAAGAACAACTTTCAGTAAAAAAATTCTACATATCTAATTCATTATTTGTTTATTGAACTCAAGAACTTTGATGCTAAACCGAAGAACTCTTACTAAAGGTTAGATATGTGGCCTCTGAATTGGCAGGATAAAGATCGTTTTCTGCTATAAGGTTCCTTTTGCTTTCAGAATTGACTGGGTAGAGATCATGAGCAGACGTGGTGGAAGAACCAAGTCCTGTTTTATCGGAAAAAAAGTCTGAGGATGAAACCCCACTTGAATTCTGCTCTTGCATCATCCGTTGAAGATGGCCTTTGAGTGATTTCAATCGCAAGTCATCACCATAGATGCTAGGATCTGAGATCACTTCATGAAAAATGGTTTGTGCTTCAAGCATACTAACCACTTCTGACATTGTAGGCCTCAATTCTGGAGATGCATTGGAACATAAAAGAGCTACTTTTATCATCCTTTCAGCCTCTTCCTTGTTAAAATCATGCTCCAGCTTTGGATCCACTATCTCCAACAAGTTCTTCTTTTGTTGCAAATCAAAAGCCTGCAAAACCCGAGAAAAAAGAATATATTAGTTAAACTTTTGAATCCAATGCATAGGAGTAGACATATCCAATTGAAACTTACCCAATCAAGAAGGCAAACACGCTCATTTTTCGCTCTATAACTTGCATTGTTCATCCCACTGACAATTTCCAAAGCAACAACTCCAAAACTATAAACATCAGCTTTTTCGGTCAGGTGACCCCAGAGTGCATATTCTGGAGCCATGTAACCTCTGGAATCAAATAAAATGTCAGAATAGTATACCTTGCTTGAAGCAACAAAATATTACACGTGTGATCAGAAATTATGTTGCAAAATCATTCTACTTACATGGTTCCAGCAACTCTAGTGCTAATGTGGGTGTTATCTTCTTCTTTGAGCTTAGCTAATCCAAAATCCGATATCTTAGCATTCAATTCCTTGTCTAGTAGCACATTTGTAGCTTTGATGTCTCTGTGAACTATCTTAAGAGTTGATTCATCATGGAGAAAAGCTAGACCTCTGGCTATGCCAATACATATTTTCTGTCTTGTTGTTCAGTCCAATTTCAAGGTAATTTCTGGACCTATATATTGATAATAAACAATATCTAGTCAAAAAAGTTTTAAAATTGAAAGCAATTCGCACATGCAAGTGCTATTAAAATACTGAAAAGCAAATGTCAGGATGTTACCAAAAAGTGCACGTGCAAGACAGTTATTCTCCATGTACTCATAAACCAGCAATAATTGATCTCCCTCGACACAGCATCCGTAAAGCTTTACAAGATTTGGGTGTTGCAAACCAGAAATTATCCCTATCTCATTCACAAACTCTCGATTTCCTTGCCTTGATTTAGAAGAAAGCATCTTCACGGCAATAAAAGTACCATCTGATAGCTGACCCTGTATCAAGAGATTTATAAATTATTTGTCAATGCCTATGAAGTATGATAAGAGTTGTATACGCAATCCAAAAAATGTTTACCTTATATACAGATCCAAAACCGCCTTCTCCAATCTTGTTTGCATACTCAAAATTGTTAGTGGCAGCTTTTAGTTGTCTGTAAGTGAAGGTACCTGTTTGCAGATCTAGCCCTTTAAGATCTGACCGGTAGCAATCAACAGATGGGAGGTTATTTTTGAGTCAAATATGAATGACTTGACGACTGAACCAAAAAAGATAATCTATAGGTTGAATCAAACAAAGACTTTAGCTGATACCTCGTTCTCTTGTGTTTTTACGTCCATAATTTTCCTGCTGGGGAATCCCACCATGCCAAAGGGCAATGATGAAACTGTTCGAGGGTCGTTTCCAACAAAAGAATCCCAAGACACAAAGAACAAGGAATAACACTGAAGTGGCCACTCCAATCACAATAGGCAAATTATTTGTTTTTGCAGGTTCTGAGATAAGTAAAACACATACCAAGAAGAAAGGCATAACAATTAGAAGAAACGGAATATAAATTGATACCATCCAAAAATCTGACCACTATAAAACAGTTGTTTCTCACCGTCACAATTAGTTGTGAAACCAGAAAATAACACCAAACAGCTCTGCTTATCAGCATATCATAATTAAGGTGGAGTGACGGAGAAGATTCTTATTAATGCAAAGTTCTTCATTAAATGATAATTGAATTGATTATACTTGAAAGACGGTATATATACCACTCAATCACCTTAACTCAAAACTTTATTAGTTTATCATATGTATATATACTGCATCGTTAATTTCTCTTCTCAAGCATATAATATTTATTCACATAAAATAGATGTTCATAAATCAAAATATATATAGCTCTGGTGAAAAACAAAAAAAAAATCTTGGCTATGTATACCGCTGAAAACTGAAACTAATTACCTGCGTCGGGAGGAAGCTGAGACTGAGCACATGGTAGAGGCTGAAAGCAAAATAAAGTAAAGAAACAAAGTGGAAGAAACCACTTTTTCATCAACACCACCATCTTTCAGGTTGGAGCTAGTTGTCGAAAATGCGGCCAGGGGGGAGATTAAGTACTGATAGAATTCATCCTCCTTGATTTTCTTAACTTTTTTAAGTATACAGAGAAGATGATGGAGACTTGTCCTCCAGTGAAGATGTGGAATAGAGAAGGGGTTTGATCAGGTCAGCCTAATGGAAGCCGCCAAATGAAGAATTTAATCGGATTTGTATGTCAGCCACTCAATATCTTGATCACTTTCATGGCTGTTGCGACTTACTTTGCAGTCTCTAAGTTGCAAATTGAGATTCTTAAAACGAGCATTTTAATAAATTAATGAAAATAAATGTTAATTATATGACATTGACATTGTATTGATATTTTTCTTCAAAACTTTGATGGACTAGAAATACCGTTACCCATATGTTTATCCTACTTGTTATACATTAATTATGCATAACCGCAGTGTCTCTAGTCACCATCACTGTAATCAATACTGCAACGACTTGTAGCAGCAGTATCCGAAATACTGCAACGTGCACTTGTCACTAATAGTTTGTGGTCGACAGCGAAAAGAAGAAAGAGTTAGAAGACACTTTCCCCCACTGAGGTTTGCCATAACTATACTCACCCAGAACAATTTTTAACAAAAATACCCTCACACAAGAAAAAAAAAAAAAAAAAAAAAAAAAACACACACACACACAAAAAGTAATCAAATATCTCGCTTCATTTATTAAGTATTACGTACTTCCTCTCTCTTTCTTCTGACTGATGCATTATTCAAGACTTTAAAACCTAGCCGAAGTGATACCCAACAAAGTGGATGGGTCTTGAGTTGATCGGTTGAACCGGTTTGACCGACGGATCAAACTGGTGACGTAGCATGTCCAAAGGTTTGAAATCTAGCAAAAACATTCCTAAAAATTACATATAAGTCTCTACAAGTTTGAAATCTTACAAAAACACCCTAAATTACACTGCCAACATCGACAACCCATGCCAAATAGGGCGTGTTTCTAGCATCGACAACACACCCCATCACTATGAAAACTCTCCCTTCAGTCTCCTGACCAAAACCCATCTCACCCCACCCTCGTTCACGTAGCCAATCGCCAACAATAGCAGGTTGCTGTCGCCGATTGATTTTTGTGATTTCTAGTTGTTTCACTCTAGGGTTTGCCATGAACAGTCAAATTGTAACTCGGCTCGATGAAGGTCCTGAGCCTTGATTGAACGCAGGGTCGGGCAGAGTTTTAAAACACTGATATTATTAGATAAATCAATCTCTCGCTTTATTTATTAAAAATCAAAACAATATTTCCTTTCTCTCACCTTATTTTTGTTTACATATTAATATAATGTTGTTTTCCTCATGTAATTTACTAAAAACTAATCATTTTTCCAGTTTGTTAATTAAAAACTAATAGGTTACTTTTGGCAAACCTTAAGGAGGAAAGTGTCCCTTAACTCTTAAGAAGAAAGCGATTGTTATGATTTTCATAATATAAGAGAGAATTAAAAATTAGAGTATAGTTTGAATTGAATTATATAATCATGGGAAGGTTTTGAGGAACTTTGAGCCATTGAACATTGTACGTGATTGACTCTACCACTTTAAACATCAAATAAGACTTTTTATTAACTTTACAAACCTCCTGAATATCAAAGGAAGAAGTAGGCCTGGACCTAGTTGATACTAAGAAATCACCCTGATTTCATTTTCAGGATATGGAATAAGTTTCATAACCATCTACCAAACATTTGGTTATTGTGAACGATAAAGACTTACAATATTCCAATGGAAACCAAGAGTTAGTTGACAAGGGTATGACCAGGTCAGCCAAATGAAGAATTTAATCATACTTTTTGGTTATCCAGGTACTCTTTATCAGTTAATGTTAGAGTTGGTAAACTCTATTCAACGTTGGATACCCATTTTTAAAGTGCAACAGAAGATTTTACCAAATTGATTAATTATTACCAAGTTAAGCATGAATCAAAAACCACAAGTGGTAAAGATAAAGCACACAAGCATATACATGGTTCGACTAAAACCACTCTTAGCTTACATCCATGGGACCTCATCTAGATCGAAACTAATCCACTATAACAATAAACATTACAACATATCACTCAGAGTTGATTTTAGCTACAACAAAGAGAACTCACTGTTCTACATTACACTAAACACCACCCTCTGAATCTCTAATGCTTCATTGCTTCTAGGATCACTCCACACTAGGAACACTCCCAAACAACGCTTGAGTTCCACCCAAGGTTCACTTGCCAAAGAACACCTCCAGCTTCCACAGCTTGAACTCCTTTCAAGCTCTTAGCGTAGGAACCAAGTTCCAGCAACAACAAACAATAAACAAAGACGAATAAAATTATGTAAGCATTAAACCATATATAGAACCTATCAAGAAATTAACTCTCTAAAGAATTTCAAAGCACAAACAAAATAATATCTAGGTTCAAAGCTGCAAGGAAGAAGAAGATGGGTTTAAATAATCATAATCCTTGCTTGACCAATCTCTTTAAGACAAGTGGCAGACAATCTCTTTCATTTTTTGTTGGGACCACAAACAAAAGCTCACTAACTTTGTAGGATCACAAGAGAAGAGGTGGACACCTATAAAGAGAAAACTCACACAAAAACCATGAAAGAGATAAAACTTGATGGACAAGATAATATAAGAAAATACTACATATGCAAAAAGAATCAAAGCACAAGTAAATACAATATCAAGGGTTAGCTTTACAAATGAGCAAGAATGAAGATGATATATGTCAATGTCATGCTCCCCAATTCTTGCCAAGTCAGCAAACATGGACTGACACATTTTGGTCCAAAAATGGAAAAGATTCCACCAATCTTTTGGGACCACAACCAAAAAAGGAAAAAGCTTATTTCCCTAGACCACAAGAGGATATTGGAACACATGTAGGTGGTCCTCATGACAACAAAAAAGACTGACAAAAAAATATCTCAATTGGTAAAGATAAAAACGTAATTTGTGCAAAGTGAGTTAAACATGCAATGTTAGCACAGAAGAACAGTATGCGCCCACACAAAGTAAAATATGAAATGAAATGCAACATGCATATGTCTGACTTCAATGTGCACACACACAATAGCTGTGCGCACAGACAACATAAGTTTGACAAAAAATATTCAACAATCTCCCCTTTTGTCAAACTTATGAACAAAACAACAAATTGATCACAAGATCAATACAAACCTGTCTCACAAAAACAACCAATCATTATCAAACTGAGAAAAGAAATAAACACAAACACAAAGGCAACAACAAAAAGTTCACCAACACTATGAACCAAGGCAAATATGAAACAAAAAACATCAAAGAAATTCAACAAGTAATTAGGCTAAAACAAACTCCCCTTTGTAAAAGTTCATCAAAGTTAATTAGTTCATATGTGCCAAAACATAAACATATAAAGAGTTCAAAATATGCAACAAAAGATATCACCATAAACACAACAACAACACTCCTCTCCCCTTCAAATTATTGCCCAAAGAAAAAGGACAAAGATGCCAGTTTGAGTAGGCATGGCTTTGCTAAAATTAGACAAAGAAAGAAAGATGTAATATATCTTTACAACTAGCTGAAGAGAAACCTTCGTTGATGACATGGGTAATATATGGTTGGCCTTAAACGGTTCAGAATTGCAGTTGAAATATGACTTACAGCAATGCTTAAAAGAACAACTTTCAGTAAAAAAATCTCTACATATCTAATTCATTATTTGTTTATTGAACTCAAGAACTTTGATGCTAAACCGAAGAACTCTACTAAAGGTTGATATGTGGCCTCTGAATTGGCAGGATAAAATCGTTTTCTGCTATAAGGTTCCTTTTGCTTTCAGAATTGACTGGGTAGAGATCATAGCAGACGTGGTGGAAGAAACAGTCCTGTTTTATCGGAAAAAAAGTCTGAGGTGAAACCCCACTTGAATTCTGCTCTTGCATCATCCGTTGAAGATGGCCTTTGAGTGATTTCAATCGCAAGTCATCACCATAGAGTCTAGGATCTGAGATAACTTCATGAAAATGGTGCTTCAAGCATACTAACCATTCTGACACTGTAGCCTCAATTCTGGAGATGCATTGGAACATAAAAGAGCTACTTTTATCATCCTTTCAGCCTCTTCCTTGTTAAAATCATGCTCCAGCTTTGGATCCACTATCCCCAAGTTCTTCTTTTGTTGCAAATCAAAAGCCTGCAAAACCCGAGAAAAAAGATATATTAGTTAAACTTTTGAATCCAATGCATAGGAGTAGACATATCCAATTGAACTTACCCAATCAAGAAGGCAAACACGCTCATTTTTCGCTCTATAACTTGCATTGTTCATCCACTGACAATTTCCAAAGCAACAACTCCAAAACTATAAACATCAGCTTTTTCGGTCAGGTGACCCCAGAGTGCATTTCTAGCCATGTAACCTCTGGAATCAAATAAAATGTCAGAATAGTATACCTGCTTGAAGCAACAAAATATTACACGTGTGATCAGAAATGTTGCAAAATCATTCTACTACATGGTTCCAGCAACTCTAGTGCTAATGTGGGTGTTATCTTCTTCTTGAGCTTAGCTAATCCAAAATCCGATATCTTAGCATTCAATTCCTTGTCTAGTAGCACATTTGTAGCTTTGATGTCTCTGTGAACTATCTAAGAGTTGATTCATCATGGAGAAAAGCTAGACCTCTGGCTATGCCAATACATATTTTCTGTCTTGTTGTCAGTCCAATTTCAAGGTAATTTCTGGACCTATATATTGATAATAACATATCTAGTCAAAAAAGTTTTAAAATTGAAAGCAATTCGACAAGCAAGTGCTATTAAAATACTGAAAAGCAAATGTCAGATGTTACCAAAAAGTGCACGTGCAAGCAGTTATTCTCCATGTACTCATAAACCCCATAATTGATCTCCCTCGACACAGCATCCGTAAGCTTACAAGATTTGGGTGTTGCAAACCAAAATTATCCCTATCTCATTCACAACTCTCGATTTCCTTGCCTTGATTTGAAGAAAGCATCTTCACGGCAATAAAAGTCCATCTGATAGCTGACCCTGTATCAAGAGATTTATAAATTATTTGTCAATGCCTATGAAGTATGATAAGAGTTGTATAGCAATAAAAATGTTTACCTTATATACAGATCCAAAACCGCCTTCTCCAATCTTTTTGCATACTCAAAATTGTTAGTGGCAGCTTTTAGTTGTCTGTAAGTGAAGGTACCTGTTTGCAATCTAGCCCTTTAAGATCTGACCGGTAGCAATCAACAGATGGGAGGTTATTTTTGAGTCAATATGAATGACTTGACGACTGAACCAAAAAGAATCTATAGGTTATCAACAAAGACTTTAGCTGATACCTCGTTCTCTTGTGTTTTTACGTCCATAATTTTCCTGCTGGGGAATCCCACCATGCCAAAGGGCAATGATGAAACTGTTCGAGGGTCGTTTCCAACAAAAGAATCCCAAGACACAAAGAACAAGGAATAACACTGAAGTGGCCACTCCAATCACAATAGGCAAATTATTTGTTTTTGCAGGTTCTGAGATAAGTAAAACACATACCAAGAAGAAAGGCATACAATTAGAAGAAACGGAATATAAATTGATACATCCAAAAATCTGACCACTTAAAACAGTTGTTTCTCACCGTCACACATTATGTGAAACAGAAATAACACCAAACAGCTCTGCTTATCAGCATACATAATTAAGGTGAAGTGACGGAGAAGATTCTTATTAATGCAAAGTCTTCATTAAATGATAATTGAATTGATTATACTTGAAAGACGTATATATACCACCAATCACCTTAACTCAAAACTTATTAGTTTTACATATGTATATTGCATCGTTATTTCTCTCTCTCAGCAATATATTTATTCCATAAAATAGATGTTCATATCAATATAATAGCTCTGGTGAAAAACAAAAAAAACTTGGCTATGTATACCGCTGAAAACTGAAACTAATTACCTGTCGGAGGAAGCTGAGACTGAGCACATGGTAGAGGCTGAAGCAAAATAAAGTAAAGAAACAAAGTGGAAGAAACCACTTTTTCTCAACACCACCATCTTTCAGGTTGGAGCTAGTTGTCGAAAATGCGGCCAGGGGGAGATTAAGTACTGATAGAATCCTCTCCTTGATTTTCTTAACTTTTTAAGTATACAGAGAAGATGATGAGACTTGTCCTCCAGTGAAGATGTGGAATAGAGAAGTTTGATCAGGTCAGCCTAATGAAGCCGCCAAATGAGAATTTAATCGGATTTGTATGTCAGCCACTCAATATCTTGATCACTTTCATGGCTGTTGCGACTTCTTTGCAGTCTCTAAGTTGCAAATTGAGATTCTTAAAACGAGCATTTTAATAATTAATGAAATAAATGTTAATTATATGACATTGACATTGTTGATATTTTTCTTCAAAACTTTGATGGACTAGAATACCGTTACCCATATGTTTATCCTACTTGTTATACATTAATTATGCATAACCGCAGGGTCTCTAGTCACCATCACTGTAATCAATACTGCAACGACTTTTAGCAGCAGTATCCGAATCTGCAACGTGCACTTGTCACTAATAGTTTGTGGTCGACAGCGAAAAGAAGAAAGAGTTGAAGACACTTTCCCCCACTGAGGTTTGCCATAACTATACTCACCCAGAACAATTTTTAACAAAAAACCCTCACACAAGAAAAAAAAAAAAAAAAAAAACACACACACACACACAAAAAGTAATCAAATATCTCGCTTCATTTATTAAGTATTACGTACTTCCTCTCTCTTCTTGACTGATGATATTATTCAAGACTTTAAAACCTGGCCGAAGTGATACCAACAAAGTGGATGGGTTCTGAGTTGATCGGTTGAACCGGTTTGACCGACGGATCAAACTGGTGACGTAGCATGTCAAAGGTTTGAAATCTAGCAAAAATTCCTAAAAATTATATAAGTTCTCACAAGTTTGAAATCTACAAAAACACCCTAAATTACCCTGCCAACATCGCAACCCATCCAAATAGGCGTTTTCTACATCGCCAATGAGGTTGAGGCCACTAGCAATCTGTTGTACCTGCACACGTAAAGAAACACGCGTGAAGCGACGGAAAACACCGGGGGGTGTTTGCTGTAGGCACTCCGACGCTCAAGTTAGCAAGGCTGAAAGAGGCTAATATGGTGAGGGCTAGGGAGTAGAGGGGTTATCGGAAGTCTAGTCCGAGACTGTGACTACAGTAGTGATATGAAGCTCTCAAGTAAGAACTTCAGGTGTGAAGGTGTAATGTCATGTCCTTTGTGAGAGGGCTGGCCTCTGTTTATATAGTGATTGTTTGGTCTCCCAATCCTGGTAGGAGTAGGAGTCCGAGTGTAACTCTAATGCAAACCCTATAGAAGTTAGGGCGGTGGTGAGCTGTCTTACCTGCGTCCGAATAGGAAAGTGATCTGAACAGGGAAGTCACTTCAAGTAGGAAAGTGACCAAGAACAGGAGAGTGACTTCAAATAGGAGATTGCACAAGAACAGGAAAATGATCAGTGGGGGCTGTGGGCTCTGAACTCGCCTATAGGCCCATGAAGTGAGCTAGAACTGGGAGGCCCGTGCCCGGATGCTTTGGGCCGGCCTTATCTCGTATCAAATGGGATTAATCTGGCTTGGGCCCCTCTAGGACTGGGCCTGGCCTTTTCTTCGCCGGTGGTCCTGTTTTCCTATTTGTTCCGAAGATGATTTTTGGCCCTAACATTTACCTAAAGCAAAGTCAAGCAAACACCTATTGGCATCCCTAAAGGGCCTGTTTTCCACACTCTCGTAGAAGAAGAAATTGGAATCCCAACCCGTAGATTTGTTTGGCATTCCCTCCAGCCCTTTGACATCGCCCCTTTTTGCCTTGGAGAGATAGTAAATGTCTCCTCCCTAGGATGTCTTCAAGCTATACAAGTAAACGAGCTCGTCCACCGATGACTCGCCCAAGCCACCCTTCATGTAGGTAATGTACATGTCAACCATGTACAAATATGAGTTCGCTGTGAGCTGAAAAAGAGCAATGTTGAAGCGTTCTAAGACTTTAACGTTGAAGGGAGGAGGTGGCACTGATGCTTCACATTAAAGGAGCACCTTGGAGGTCGCCACCCAACCAGAATGCGGGGTGTTAGATGATCAACCTCCTATGAGGCAAAGGGGGCAGACAATCGCATGTTCATCCCTAATGCGATCTAAGTCCTCCTGAGAGATCGTAGAAGTAGAGTTTCTCTTAGCCCTAACTGCGGAGGTATGCCCCACGATTTCAAGCTCCGTTTCGTCGCCAGACTTATCGTTAATCCTCAATGAGTCCACTTCAACACCACTGAGGCGATTCCTATCCATCACCTTGGCAACGAGAACAACATCTAGAGTTCTCTCATCGAGCTCAACACGACCCATTGAGGAAGTCTACTTTATAGCTTTCCCCTTGTTCCTGCTGTTGGAGTCCATGACATTGTACTCGTCTTCAAATACCTGAAACATGAAAGAACAAGTGTTACGAGCTATCAAAGCTAAGACCACTAGCCTAACTACACTTGCTCTCAGTCCTAAGCACCAGGGGTGCACAAAGTGATCACCCGATGAAGAGCCACTTTAACCAACCCAATATCTGACAACGAACTCCGGCTACACACCTTTCCTGGTCTAAAACTTGCCAGACAAGAACCCCATTCAACCCACTTCTTTGCAAACACAACAACAAAACAAGCTAGGAAGGAGTTGAGGAGAGTGGAAACTTACTTGAGTCAGGAAAGTCGTTGGATTAACATCGAGAAATCAAGGACATGCGCGATCGAGATCAAGAGAGAATTTTTCTGGTTAGAAAAGAAGAGTTTGCAAAAGCCTTTTAGGTTTTTTGGCCTATATTGCTTTTATAGCAAGTCATTTCAAGCAGGAATTGATCACGACTGTTCGTTTGTGTGGAAGATCACCACCCTTCATTATCTCCTACGATCTCATCCGTTCATCTCCATCACATGGTAGCAATTCGTGGAAGAAGTACAGCCATCGTTTCGGAAAGAGCAATGTCATGTCCCGTCATTTCAATCGACATGCACATGCATCTTCTACCGCTTTAAATGCATAGCCAGGGGTGACTAGTTGCGGTAAATGCATGATGTGCTTTCTCAAAAATTAGATTTTTGGAAATGGTAGAGGAATGCTAATTATCAAATTTCCACAAGTGTATCTCATCAGTGTTTGAGGGTTAAAAAATAATTTACCTTTTAAATTTTCTATGCACTGAGGAGGAAGCATTGCGCCCTTGAGATGTTGAAATGGATGTTGCAATTGTAAGGGGAAGAGAAAGCAATGATTTCTTGTCTATAATGAAAATGAAAATCAACCTTCTTGAAAATTTAATAGACTTTTATTGTGCATGATTGGAGGATGATAACAGAGAAGTCATCACTCAGTAACTAAAGAACTAATATCTGATGCAATTGGAGAATCATCACAGCTTATACTAATACATGGCAGTGTGATAAAGCCTTGGCTTAAGATAAGAATTTTTGTTTGATTTATTATTGCCCAAAGAAAAAGGACAAAGATGCCTAGTTTGAGTAGGCATGGCTTTGCTAAAATTAGACAAAGAAAGAAAGATTGTAATATATCTTTTACAACTAGCTGAAGAGAAACCTTCGTTGATGACATGGGTAATATATGGTTGGCCTTAAACGGTTCAGAATTGCAGTTGAAATATGACTTACAGCAATGCTTAAAAAGAACAACTTTCAGTAAAAAAATTCTACATATCTAATTCATTATTTGTTTATTGAACTCAAGAACTTTGATGCTAAACCGAAGAACTCTTACTAAAGGTTAGATATGTGGCCTCTGAATTGGCAGGATAAAGATCGTTTTCTGCTATAAGGTTCCTTTTGCTTTCAGAATTGACTGGGTAGAGATCATGAGCAGACGTGGTGGAAGAACCAAGTCCTGTTTTATCGGAAAAAAAGTCTGAGGATGAAACCCCACTTGAATTCTGCTCTTGCATCATCCGTTGAAGATGGCCTTTGAGTGATTTCAATCGCAAGTCATCACCATAGATGCTAGGATCTGAGATCACTTCATGAAAAATGGTTTGTGCTTCAAGCATACTAACCACTTCTGACATTGTAGGCCTCAATTCTGGAGATGCATTGGAACATAAAAGAGCTACTTTTATCATCCTTTCAGCCTCTTCCTTGTTAAAATCATGCTCCAGCTTTGGATCCACTATCTCCAACAAGTTCTTCTTTTGTTGCAAATCAAAAGCCTGCAAAACCCGAGAAAAAAGAATATATTAGTTAAACTTTTGAATCCAATGCATAGGAGTAGACATATCCAATTGAAACTTACCCAATCAAGAAGGCAAACACGCTCATTTTTCGCTCTATAACTTGCATTGTTCATCCCACTGACAATTTCCAAAGCAACAACTCCAAAACTATAAACATCAGCTTTTTCGGTCAGGTGACCCCAGAGTGCATATTCTGGAGCCATGTAACCTCTGGAATCAAATAAAATGTCAGAATAGTATACCTTGCTTGAAGCAACAAAATATTACACGTGTGATCAGAAATTATGTTGCAAAATCATTCTACTTACATGGTTCCAGCAACTCTAGTGCTAATGTGGGTGTTATCTTCTTCTTTGAGCTTAGCTAATCCAAAATCCGATATCTTAGCATTCAATTCCTTGTCTAGTAGCACATTTGTAGCTTTGATGTCTCTGTGAACTATCTTAAGAGTTGATTCATCATGGAGAAAAGCTAGACCTCTGGCTATGCCAATACATATTTTCTGTCTTGTTGTTCAGTCCAATTTCAAGGTAATTTCTGGACCTATATATTGATAATAAACAATATCTAGTCAAAAAAGTTTTAAAATTGAAAGCAATTCGCACATGCAAGTGCTATTAAAATACTGAAAAGCAAATGTCAGGATGTTACCAAAAAGTGCACGTGCAAGTCAGTTATTCTCCATGTACTCATAAACCAGCAATAATTGATCTCCCTCGACACAGCATCCGTAAAGCTTTACAAGATTTGGGTGTTGCAAACCAGAAATTATCCCTATCTCATTCACAAACTCTCGATTTCCTTGCCTTGATTTAGAAGAAAGCATCTTCACGGCAATAAAAGTACCATCTGATAGCTGACCCTGTTATCAAGAGATTTATAAATATTTGTCAATGCCTATGAAGTATGATAAGAGTTGTATAGCAAAAAAAATGTTTACCTTATATACAGATCCAAAACCGCCTTCTCAATCTTTTTGCATACTCAAAATTGTTAGTGGCAGCTTTTAGTTGTCTGTAAGTGAAGGTACCTGTTTGCAGATCTAGCCTTTAGATCTGACCGGTAGCAATCAACAGATGGGAGGTATTTTTGAGTCAAATATGAATGACTTGACGACTGAACCAAAAAAGAAATCTATAGGTTGAATCAAACAAAGACTTTAGCGATACCGTTCTCTGTGTGTTTTACGTCCATAATTTTCCTGCTGGGGAATCCCACCATGCCAAAGGGCAATGATGAAACTGTTCGAGGGGCGTTTCCAACAAAAGAACCCAAGACACAAAGACAAGGAATAACACTGAAGTGGCCACTCCAATCACAAAGGCAAATTATTTGTTTTTGCAGGTTAGATAGTAAACACATACCAAGAAGAAAGGCATAACAATTAGAAGAAACGGAATATAAATTGATCAATCCAAAAATTGACCACTATAAAACAGTTGTTTCTCACCGTCACAATTATGTGAAACCAAAATAACACCAAACAGCTCTGCTTATCAGCATACATAATTAAGGTGGAGTGACGGGAAGATTCTTATTAATGCAAAGTCTTCATTAAAGATAATTGAATTGATTATACTTGAAAGACGGTATATATACCACTCAATCACCTTAACTCAAAACTTTTGTTATCATATGTATATATCATGCATCGTTAATTTTCTCTCAAGCATATAATATTTATTCACAAAATAGATGTTCATAAATCAAAATATATATAGCTCTGGTGAAAACAAAAAAAAAATCTTGGCTATGTATACCGCTGAAAACTGAAACTAATTACCTCGTCGGGAGGAAGCTGAGACTGAGCACATGGTAGAGGCTGAAAGCAAAATAAAGTAAAGAACAAAAGTGGAAGAAACCACTTTTTCACAACACCACCATCTTTCAGGTTGGAGCTAGTTGTCGAAAATGCGGCCAGGGGGGAGATTAAGGACTGATAGAATTCATCCTCCTTGATTTTCTTAACTTTTTAAGTATACAGAGAAGATGATGGAGACTTGTCCTCCAGTGAAGATGTGGAATAGAGAAGGGGTTTGATCAGGTCAGCCTAATGGAAGCCGCCAAATGAAGAATTTAATCGGATTGTATGTCAGCCACTCAATATCTTGATCACTTTCATGGCTGTTGCGACTACTTTGCAGTCTCTAAGTTGCAAATTGAGATTCTTAAAACGAGCATTTTAATAAATTAATGAAAATAAATGTTAATTATATGACATTGACATTGTATTGATATTTTTCTTCAAAACTTTGATGGACTAGAAATACCGTTACCCATATGTTTATCCTACTTGTTATACATTAATTATGCATAAACGCAGTGTCTCTAGTCACCATCACTGTAATCAATACTGCAACGACTTTTAGCAGCAGTATCCGAATACTGCAACGTGCACTGTCACTAATAGTTTGTGGTCGACAGCGAAAAGAAGAAAGAGTTAGAAGACACTTTCCCCCACTGAGGTTTGCCATAACTATACTCACCCAGAACAATTTTAACAAAAATACCCTCACACAAGAAAAAAAAAAAAAAAAAAAAACACACACACACACAAAAAGTAATCAAATATCTCGCTTATTATTAAGTATTACGTACTTCCTCTCTCTTCTTCTGACGTATATTATTCAAGACTTTAAAACCTAGCCGAAGTGATACCAACAAAGTGGATGGGTCTGAGTTGATCGGTTGAACCGGTTTGACCGACGGATCAAACTGGTGACGTAGCATGTCAAAGGTTTGAAATCTAGCAAAACATTCCTAAAATTAATATAAGTTCCACAAGTTTGAAATCTACAAAAACACCCTAAATTACACTGCCAACATCGACAACCCATGCAAATAGGGCGTGTTTCTAGCATCGACAACACACCCCATCACTATGAAAACTCTCCCTCAGTCTCCTGACCAAAACCATCTCACCCACCCTCGTTCACGTAGCCAACGCCAACAATAGCAGGTTGCGCCATGATCGTTATCGATGTGATTTGTGGTATTTCTATGCTTGATGTTCATCTATCTAGGGTTTGCCATGAACAGTCAAATGTAACTCGGCTCGATGAAGGTCCTGAGCCTTGATTGAACGCAGTCGGGCAGAGTTTTAAAACACTGATATTATTAGATAAATCAATCTCTCGCTTATTTATTAAAAATCAAACAATATTTCCTTTCTCTCACTTATTTTTGTTTACATATTAATAATGTTGTTTTCCTCATGTAATTACTAAAAACTAATCATTTTTCCAGTTTGTTAATTAAAAACTAATAGGTTACTTTTGGCAAACCTAAGGAGGAAAGTGTCCCTTAACTCTTAAGAAGAAAGCGATTGTTATGATTTTCATAATATAAGAGAGAATTAAAAATTAGAGTATAGTTTGAATTGAATTATATAATCATGGGAAGGTTTTGAGGAACTTTGAGCCATTGAACATTGTACGTGATTGACTCTACCACTTTAAACATCAAATAGACTTTTTATTAACTTTACAAACCTCTGAATATCAAAGGAAGAAGTAGGCCTGGACCTAGTTGATACTAAGAAATCACCCTGATTCATTTTCAGGATATGGAATAAGTTTCATAACCATCTACCAAAAATTTGGTTATTGTGACGATAAAGACTTACAATATTCCAATGGAAACCAAGAGTTAGTTGACAAGGGTATGACCAGGTCAGCCAAATGAAGAATTAATCATACTTTTTGGTTATCCAGGTACTCTTTATCAGTTAATGGTAGAGTTGGTAAACTCTATTCAACGTTGGATACCCATTTTAAAGTGCAACAGAAGATTTTACCAAATTGATTAATTATTACCAAGTTAAGCATGAATAAAAACCACAAGTGGTAAAGATAAAGCACACAAGATATACATGGTTGACTAAAACCATCTTAGCTACATCCATGGGACCTCACTAGATCGAAACTAATCACTATAACAAAACATTACAACATATCACTCAGAGTTGATTTAGCTACAACAAAGAGAACTACTGTTCTACTTACACTAAACACCACCTCTGAATCTCTAATGCTTCATTGCTTCTAGGATCACTCCACACTAGGAACACTCCCAAACAACACTTGAGTTCCACCCAAGGTTCACTTGCCAAAGAACACCTCCAGCTTCCACAGTTGAGACTCCTTTCAAGCTCTAGTAGGAACCAAGTTCCAGCAACAACAAACAATAAACAAAGACGAATAAAAAATGTAAGCATTAAACCATATATAGAACCATAAAGAAATTAACTCTCTAAAGAATTTCAAAGCACAAACAAAATAATATCTAGGTTCAAAGCTGCAAGGAAGAAGAAGATGGGTTTAAATAATCATAATCCTTGCTTGACCAATCTCTTTAAGACAAGTGGCAGACAATCTCTTCATTTTGTTGGGACCACAAACAAAAGCTCACAACTGTGAGGACACAAGAAGAGGTGGACACCTTAAAGAGAAAACTCACACAAAAACCATGAAAGAGATAAAACTTGATGGACAAGATAATATAAGAAAATACTACATATGCAAAAGAATCAAAGCACAAGTAAATACAATATCAAGGGTTAGCTTTACAAATGAGCAAGAATGAAGATGATATATGTCAATGTCATGCCCCCAATTCTTGCCAAGTAACAAACATGGACTGACACATTTTGGTCCAAAATGGAAAAGATTCACCAATCTTTTGGGACCACAACCAAAAAGGAAAAAGCTTATTTCCCTAGACCACAAGAGAATTGGAACACATGTAGGTGGTCCTCATGACAACAAAAAAGATGACAAAAAATATCTCAAATGGTAAAGATAAAAAAAGTAATTTGTGCAAAGTGAGTTAAACATGCAATGTTAGCACAGAAGAACAGTATGCGCCCACACAAGTAAAATATAAATGAAATGCAACATGCATATGTCTACTTCAATGTGCACACACACAATAGCTTGCGCACACAAAAAATAAATTCAACAATCTCCCTTTTGTCAAACTTATGAACAAAACAACAAATTGATCACAAGATCAATACAAAATCTCACAAAAACAACCAATATTATCAAACTGAGAAAAGAAATAAACACAACACAAAGGCAACAACAAAAGTTCACCAACACTATGAACCAAGGCAAAATGAAACAAAAAACACAAAGAAATTCAACAATAATTAGGCTAAAACAAACTCCCCTTTGAAAAGTTCATCAAAGTTAATTAGTTCATATGTGCCAAAACATAAACATATAAAGAGTTCAAAATATGCAACAAAAGATATCACCATAAACACAACAACAAACATCCTCTCCCCTTCAACTTACTCCGCTCTTTTTTCATAAGGTTTGACCCAAACCTCAATGGTGACTTAATCTGCAAGTGGGAAGAATTGATGACATGATTTCTTGTGCTTTTTAGTCAAAGATGACTTATGAGGATCCATCAAGCAAAAGAAGAACACAAACTAAAGAAACAAATAAGATTAGAGCAAAAAAATCAGAGAAAAAGTCAAAAGGCAATGCAAAGGGTTTTTTTATCACTAAAGGATGCATGGAGCCATAAATAGTAGAAACCTTAAACCCTAAAAAGAGGTTTACTTAAAATGGACTCTCTACAAAAACAAAATGTGCGCACAGTGCAATCGTATGAGCACTCAAGAAGCAACAGAGATAATGTGCGAGAGCAGTAAAAACGTGTAAGCACACTTGGAGCAATCATAAAGAATGAAAGTCTTTTAAACAAGTTGTGGCTAGCATATGTACACATTCTAGCATCCAATGTGATAACATATTCCAAAAGCATCAAACTTTATTCAAAATTAAGGAGTTATTTAAAAGATGAATCAATGAGTATTTCACTAGATTTTAAGAGGCCAAACATATCAATCGTGCAAAGAGACTATGTATCCATTCCTCAATCTTGAAATGCACATAAAACACAAGGAATAAGCCAACAATTATGACAATCGAGACAACACATCCTTAATCACAAACAAGGAAGATAGACATAAGTCATCTAAATGTGTGATAGTATCTCAAGGGGGGTTAAATGACACATTGGACAAGCAAGATTTTTTCAAGAAAACTCCCCTCCCTCATGCCCTATAACATTTTTTTTTTATTTTCAACATATCAAGATAATGAACGACTTTTTCTATTTAATTTTGAGACAAAGGGAAAATAACTCTGAAACATAACCAAGTGTAGCTTTCATACTTGCAAGGAGGTAGCCTTTTAATGTAGATTTTCCAAAGCATAGGGGTCTCTACATTCAGAAAATTACCAAAAATGACTATACACTTTAAGCAAGGTAGTTCTTTAACAAGATGACAAGCATAAAACAAACTAATCTAAATAAGATAAAGTCATGCTATAAAGAGAGTCAAACAGTGTAGACACATCCTAACAGAGTTACACACAAGCAAGAAAGAAACTCATAACACAGTGCTAACAAAGATAAAACACTCTTGCAAATTAAAATAAGGAAACACCTTCATGCTTTATTTAACAAGACAAAACAGACTATTCATGTTGAAGAACTCCAATGGACTTCTAAGCTAACAAAAATTTCATAGTCAAGTATTTTTGTAAATAAAATTGCTAGGTGGGATTGGTGTCACATGTGAAAGTGAAATGACCTATCCTCAACTAAGTCACAAAGATGACCATCTTTATAGGTAATTGACCATTTTCTAAGTATTCAAGCTCAGCCAAAAAAGATTTATTACCTATCATGTGTTTAGAACAAGCACTACGATTTGAGAGACAGGCAATGAGGTATGGGCAACAAGACAATGTACATTTGACTTGGGTTTCAAACCCTTTTAGACTTAAAAGCATCCTTTGAATGTGCAAGCAATTTTGACAACATATCATGTTATCAAGGTGTCTTTTCAAATAAGAATAAGCTAAATACTTGGGTCGATATGACCTTTCTTACCACAAAAATGACAAATCGAACAAATTCATTTACCTTCACCTCTGTTTCCAGCAATAGCAGGTTGAACCCTTGGCAAATGTGCGCACAACAGACGTGGACGTGTGTTAGCACCTGAAGAAATCCCAACCATATTTATCTCCAATTGTTTTCTTTAGCCAAGCATTCATCCGCTTACTGTACCTACATTCAACTTCAATAATTGCCTAGCCTAGGAGTTCACTCAAAGTTTGATCCAACAACAAATCTTTGTTGATAAAAAGAAGTTAAAGATAAAACTGTATCATACAACTCTTTCTTTCTTTCAACAAAGTCAAGTTTTCAGCTTTAAGATACTGCACTCTTTAACCATTTTTAGCCATTGATCATAAGGTTCTTGTTGCTTTCTACACATCATAAGAATAATCAAAAGACACACTCTACTATCTTCCTGATTAACCGTAAAGGCTAAAAAGTTTTCATTCCCAACTAACTCATCTTTTTCACTCTCATTTTTCTCTCATCACTCTCACTCCAGATATCAGCAATTACTCCCCTTTTTTTCCTTTAAAGTGTTAGCACATTCAATTTGGATATGCCCATATCCTTCACACTCAAAAAAACTTAATGCCATTATTCTTTTCATTTCTTTTGCAAATTTTTTAGAAAAGCACCAGGAAAACACTGATCAAAAGTTTTTCATAAATGGTTGTTTTCCTTTTATATCAGATTCGACTTCCTATATTTTCTTCAAAAATTTGACAAAAATCTTTGTAAACAAATCAAGTTTTTCCTCGTCCAAATCATTAAAATCAATATTGTCAAAACCAATAGAATCAAGCTCATGTTTGCAAGGTCATCTGATTTTTGCTTACCCCACCTTTTTAGATTCAACTCATACGTTTGAAGAGATCCAATCACTCATCAATACTCATTGCATCCACACCTTGACACTCTTCAAGAGGATCACTTTGACATAAACTTCTTGGCAGTGAGCATAACACTCCTGACAGGCTTAAAGTTAGAAAAAATATTCCAAGGCAAAACATTCATTACAAACATCACATATCCTACCATGAAATCAAAAATGTTCATCACCAAGCATAGTCAAGTTTTCAAAATCGGTGACCAATCTCCTAAGTCTTGTCTTCTTAACAACATCAATTCCCTCATTTTTAATCTATGCTTATTCCAAACATCTTTAGCTATCTCACAATTTACAATAATTTTCATTTGATTAACATCACAGCATTAAAGATGGCATGTATGGCTTTGGAGTTAAAGTTCACAAGCTCAAGCTCCTTTTTGGTCCCTCATCATTTTGTCCATAGTAATGGGGCAATCCAACTATTCACAATGGAGACTCATGCTCTCTCATCAATGGATTTTAAGAAACATGCATTCTAGGTCTCCATGTATAGTAGTTAGGACCTTCTAACAAGGGTGGTCTATAAGTTGACCTCTCACTAAAAAAGCTCATGACAGTAAATACTTAGACAAACGTGAGCACAAAAAACTGATGTGCACACATGAACAAGCAGCAGAACAAAAACAAAACACCACAATAGACAGATTTCGACACAACACAAAACCAATCAGATGCACAGGAAGCAAACAAAATTAGTGAGGATCAACTAAAAGAACTTATCAAAACAAGCTCTAATACCACTTGTTAGAGTTGGTAAACTCTATTACATTAGATACCCATTTTTAAAGTGCAGCGGAAGATTTACCAAGTTGATTAATGGTTACAAGTTAAGCATGAATCAACAACCACAAGGTAAAGATAAGCACACAAGTAACACATGGTTTGGCTAAAACCACTCTTAGCCTATATCCATGGGATCTCATCCAAATCGAAACTAATCCAGTATAACAACAAACATTACAACATATCACTCAAAGTTGATTTTAGATACAGCAAAGAGAACTTTGTTCTACGTTACACTAATACCACCCTCTGAATCTTAATGCTTCATTGCTTCCGGATCACTCCAGACCAAGAACACTCCCAGACAATGCTTAGCTCTACCCAAGCTTCACTCGCCAAAGAACACCTCCAACTTCCACGACTTGAACTCATTTCAAGCTCTTAGCGTAGGAACCAAGTTCCAGCAACAACAAACAATAACAAAGATGAACAAAATGATTTAATGCTATATGGAACCTAAAGGAATTAATTCTCTGAAGAATTTTATAGACAAATAAAATATTAATATCCAAGTTCAAAGAGCAAGAAGAAAAAGATGGGTTTAAATAATCCTTGCTTGACCAATTTTTTAAGACAAGTGGCATTATCTCTTTCATCTTTTGTTGGGATCACAAACAAAAGCTTACCAACTTTGTAGTACCACAAGAGAAGAGGTGGACACTATAAAGAGAAAACTCAAACAAAAACTATGAAAGATATAAAACTTGATGGGCAAGATAATATAAGAAAATGCCACATATGCAAAAAGAATCAAAGCACAAACAAATACAATATCAAGGGTTAGCTTTACAAATGAGCAAGAATGAAGGTGATATATACCAATTTGTGCTTCCCAATTCTTGCAATCAACAAACAAGGGCTGACATATGGTGGTCCAAAAATGGAAAAGATTCCACCAATTTTGGGGCACAAACAAAAAGGGAAAAAGCTTTTCCCTGGACCACAAGGGATATTGAGACAATTGTAAGTGGTCCTCATGACAGCACAACAGATGGACAAAAAACATCTCAATTGATAAAGATAAAAATATAACTTGTGCAAAGTGAGGCAGACATGTGATGTGTAACATATAAGAATAGTGTGCGCACACACGAAGTAAAATGCAAAATGAATTCAACATGCATAAATCTGACTCAATGTGACATACACAACAGATGTGCACACAAACAACAAAAGTTTGACAAAAAATATCACAATTAGAATATAATTGGAAGAAAACGTTGGAAGGTTTAGATTTTAGATTAGAATATTGGTTGTGCATGCAAACAAGTTTTGTAATCGTATAATAAAACTTAATGTGAAATTATTTTTAGATTAGTTAGACCAAACCAAATAAGTTGAATATGCTACATGGTATTCAAATTTGCAATGAAGTCCATTCTTTTGGAAGAGTGCCATTGAGATGGTTGGGGTGAGATCACTGTTAAATACAATATAATTAAGATAGTTAAAATTGAGTCTAAGAAGACTAAGTGAGCATAGTTTTCAAGAATGTGTGAACCAAATATTATCAATTTGCTTTCTATAAGAGAAATGTAAGGTTGGCAAATTCAAGTGGAAGCATACTGGAAGACTCAACTTTTGAGAAAACTACGTTCAAGTTATGGGAACTTAAAGTTGGTGATATTTGCTAGAAATATGAAGTGGGGTTGTTGGATGAAGTTGCAAATTTTTGGCGCCAAGTTTGAAAGTTGCTGGCCTGGGAGCAATTCTGTTGGGCTTTTTTTTTATAGTTGTGATGGTTTAGGTAAATCCACAGTCATTTAGCCTATGATTAAGACACCTTTTATGTAGTGTACTTGTAGTTGTTAATTATCTATGATGAGGATAATTGTTTGCAAATATCTTTTGCAGATTAGGTGCAACAGTGTACAAAAACTTTTGTATAAAAATTATGTTTATGTTAATGAAAATTAGATCTCTCTCTCTCTCTCTCTCTGTCTTAAAAAAAAAAAAAAAAAAAAAAAAAAAAAAAAACCTCTTCCTTTGCATTCTCTAACTTTGACAAACCAACATATGGTATCAAAGCTGCTTACCGAGACTTAAAGGACTTGAAGTCCATCTTTCACATATATTCTTCATCTCTTCTCCACAAAAGACTTCCATATAAGTCTACTTAAATCACCTTCATGGCTTCAAACACCACTCTTTTGCTCTACCAATTTCAATAGAGAGCAATACCATATATGGGCTATCAAAATGAAAGCTTATTTAAAAGGCCAAGGTCTTGGCAATATGTGGGAGGAGGAGAAGCAGCCACCACAACTGGGACCAACTCCCATGCTAAATCATTTAGACTTCATGAAGAAGAGGCAACAAAAGCTCCAAAAGCTTTGTCCCACATCCAGGTAGTGTCACAGATCAAGTATTCACAAGGATTATGCTTGTAAGACAACAAAAGAAGCTTGGGACAAGTTTAAGGAGGAGTTTAGTGGAAGTGACAAACAAGGAACATGCAAGTTCTGAATTTGAGAAGGGAGTTTGGAATACTGAGAATGTAAGAATCTGAATCTGTCAAGGATATGTTGGCTGCTTATGAATGTTGTCAAACAAAAATCAAATAACTTGGTGAAAAGATGACATATAAGAGGATAGTAGAGAAGGTATTGGTGAGTCTACCAAAGAGATTTGGGTCCAAGATTTCATCTCTTGAAGACTCGAATGACCTGTCTCAGATTACCCTTACAGAGCTTGTTCATGCCTTACAAGCTCAAGAACAAAGAAGAATGCTGAGGCAAGAAGGTAGCAATGAAGGAGTAATGATGGCTACACACAAAGGGAAACCTTTTCAATGAGGAAATAAGAAATTTGCTGGAGATAGAAAAGAGAAGGAAAAGGCCAACAATTAGTGGGGAATAATGGAGCAAAAAGAACTTATCCTTCTTGTCCACATTGTAAGAAGAGAAACCATGGCCTAACATTTAATGTAGGTCCTGGAAGCAATTTGGCCATATTGAGAAATTCTGCAAGAACAAATCAAACCAACCATAGTAGCAAGCACAAATGGTCGAAAATCAGCAACAAAGTTAAGAGTCTGAGCAATTGTTTGTGGCCTCTTGTTATGCAACTCATGCCTGCACAGAAACTTGGTTGATAAATAGTGGCTACACCAATCATATGACACCAGACCTAAGAATTTTCCGGACTTGGACCTAATAATAATCATAAAAAGAAAACAAGACTAAATGTTTTCCAGTCAATATGATGAGATGATGACTGGAAATTAAACTTTGACCTTCCATGCATTGATTTTCATCAAGGGAACAGTACTATCACTCATCCTCATCATATTTGTTATACATCAACATCTATGTTACTCATCCTAACTATATTCTCTTATCAGGTCATAAAACTATTAGCTTCACCCAAAACATTTATAGTTTGTAGCTAGGGACAATGTTTTAATAACCAACTCAAGGTGAAACCTGACAAAGTAACCGGGTCTTGGGTTGATCGGATCGGTGTCCAAAAGTTTGAAATATAACCAAAAAAAAAAAATGTAAAAATTACCTATGAGCCCCTAAAGCTTTGAAATCTTTTAAAAACATCCCAAATATCACAACTGGCGTTGACAAACCAGAACAAATTGGGCTTGTTTCCGATGACAATAACACTCCCCATAACCACGAAAACACTCCCATAAACCTCCTGACCAAAACCCATATGATTTTGTTTTGCGATTTTCGATCAATTCACTCACCGCAAATCACCTTCGTTGCCACCATTGCACTCACCAACCCTTCATCTTCAAAAGCCCCAACATCTCAGCCTTCAATTGTTCACCGGTCACCGTCCCAATTTCTAGGGTTTTTGGTTAATAGGAAAATTGCAAACTTGGCCCGATGAAGGCCTTGGGTCCCAATTGAACCGGTTCAATCGGCCAGCCAAGCCGTGTTTTAAAACAATGGCTAGGGATGTCAATATTATCACATATTTCACCAATTTCTTAATAGTACAACGTGCACTTGTCACTCGTTAATTTGTCATCCTGTGTCAGTAAGAAGAAAAAGATTGCTATGATTTTCATAACACAAGAAAAAATTAGTGTTTCATTATTGTAATAAGATACAATATGCACAAGATTTAAGTCCCCAAAAATATTAAGAGAATTTGAACTGTATTATATACATTAATCATGGGAAGATTTTGAGGAGGAGGCAGTCCAGGAGGCGTATGAAATGGAAGTTTGAGCCATTGAGCTTTGTATGTGATTGTCTCTTACCGCTTTAAACATCAAATAAGACTCTTCATTAACTTCACAAACCTTTTGAATATCAGAGGAAGCAGCAGGCCAGGACCCGGTTGATACTGAGAAATCAGCCTGATTTTTCATTTGCATATGATGATCCTTCAGAGTTTTAAATCTCAAATCTTCACCATAACTCCGTGCTACAGGGACAGCATCTGGAATGGCAGATGTTCCTTCTAGCATGCTCACCACTTCCGACATTGTTGGCCTTAGCGAAGGTGAAGCGTTGGTGCATACAAGTGCTACTTTAATCATCCTTTCGGCTTCAACCTTGTCGAAGTCGGATCCCAGATTTGCATCCACCAACTCCCTTAGCTTCCCACGTTGCTGTAAGTTAAAGGCCTGGATTATGCAAAACAAAAATATTGATTAGAAAGCTTTAACCTTACCTTATGTTACTATAATTCTTAAGTCAGTTTCTACCAAAAAGAGCTCTATGCTTGAAGAACATTTCTTCTAATGTTTTTCTTTAGATCAATAATAATTTCTCATTTTTGAAGCAGGTCCCTGCTAATAAAAAGAAGTAAGATCACATATGAAACAAACTGGTGAATTACCCAATCTAGAGGACAAGAAGAATTAGTCTCTGGCACATAACTCATATTGTTCTTCCCGCTAACAATTTCCAAAGCAACAACTCCAAAACTGTAAACATCTGCTTTGTAGGTCAAATAACCCCATAGCGCATATTCTGGTGCCATATATCCACTGCATATAATATTATCATACGTATCAACATTAGAACAGGAAAAAAATAAATTAATAGTTTTACCGGAGAGATTTCAGCTTACATAGTGCCAGCAATTCGAGTGCTGATGTGAGTTTTCTCCTCCTCATAAAGCTTAGCCAATCCAAAGTCAGATATTTTAGGGTTCAAATCATGATCAAGTAGAACATTAGTTGCTTTAATGTCTCTGTGGACAATTTTGAATCTTGATTCTTCGTGAAGATAAACTAAACCTCTAGCTACCCCAAGACAGATTTTCTGCCTGGTCGGCCAGTCTAATTTCAGTTGACATTTTTCCCGACCTTAAAATAACCATTCCAAGATATATCAGCAAGGAAAAGAAATTATTTATACCCGAATGTAATATCTATATTCATGATTTTTACTGCTTTGACACATCTATCAAGTAAATGTCACTAGCTAGATTACTGACTTACCAAACAAAGCATAGGCAAGGCTGTTATTTTCCATGTATTCATATATCAACAAAAGCTGATCACCTTCAATACAACATCCATAAATTTTCACAAGGTTTGGATGTTGCAAACACGAAATCATGCCTAACTCATTCAAGAATTCGCGATTTCCCTGCCTGGATTTCGTAGATAGCTGCTTCACAGCAATCACGGTAGCATCGGATAACTGACCCTGCAAATTAAAAAAAAAAAAAAGTTCATATACTTTAACCATAAGCAACGAATATAGTTCTGTGTTAAGAATGAAAATTCTGGTAACCAATACCTTGTAAACTGGTCCAAATCCACCTTCTCCAATTTTGTTGGAAGAATCGAAATTGTTAGTGGCAGCTTTAATTTGCTTTAGGGTAAAATAACTTGTGTGGAGATCATCTAGTCCTTTAAAATCTGTCCAAAGAAAGAGAAGTATGCTTTCATTGAGTTTCCAGAGTCATGTATTTATTGACTCGATTTTAGTTTCGTATAGATTGGGAAAATAAGCATCATCCTACATCCTTAATTTGAGAACTTGTTCTTAATCAAACAAGTTCTCAAATTAAAACAATGTTATAAATCTATGGCTAAATATCCTCTGAAACTATCAGTCTTAAATTGCATATCTATGCTGTCAAGAATAAAGATGTCATTGTTAAAGGTGCAAAAGATTCTACTCTTCCCAATCAAGAACTTCTGCAGAGTTGACAATGACCGGCATATAGAATTTTTTGTTTCAAGCTGTTACTTCTCTATATAAATGAAATTCAAACCTGTTTCTCTCCCACTATTAGTTGTGAAGTATCTCCGACACAGGATACCAAATGCCAAAAATATGAAAAAGAATCCTACAACACCAATGCTGACAACAATTGGTACAATCTTCCTTTTTTCCCCTCCATAATGGGGTTTGAAATCTGCCCAAAAGAACCCACCAAGCAATTAGGATAGAAACAAATATATACAAAAACCTGGATGGATATTACACCATATTTTATACCAAGCTTCTTACCACTAGAGCATTTCCATTTGTATGGCTGAACCATGATTATAAGATTATGGTGTTAGTCAATTACGAAATAGAGGAAAAGAAGAAAATCACTCACTGGGATCTACAGAAATAGCTGATATGAGAGGCCCATAGACTCCACCTTTAGGAATTGCAGTAGTGCCTTTGCCAGCCCAAATGAAGCAGATCTGTAAAATGTTACTTGTAACATTGGCCTTATATTCTTTTATAACTGGCTTTAGAACCCCAGAAGCTATAGCTTCTATATCAAAATCCTTCTCAACAAGTTTGTCCTGCAAAATGGACAGAAAGTGATACCATCTTGAATTTTATTTACTGAGCAAAAAGTCCATCAGAATCTCTAATCCAAAGCATTGCCTTAAGAATATATAGCTAGAAACATGGCACAAAATGATCAACCTAAAACCACAAGTGACACAGCATTTTAATATGCCAGCATCCATAGATCTCACTTTGAGAGACACATTGTCTATCAGGAACTCACAAAAAAAAATGATTCTTGATTGACATTAATTACCTGAACATAGATATCGAATTTGCGCCTGCCAAGGCTCCTATACGTTTTGTCATTTGTGAATTGGATCTCCGCAAAGTGTAGACTCACAGTATAACTACCATTTTCTAAACAATATCCAACATAAGTAAGCAAGAGAGGAGCAATGCGAGCATTAGAGTATAATTCAGAAATCTGTGATGACTGCAAATTTGCAATGTAATTGGTGTTTTGCTCATCATCATCATCCATGAAGTCCCCAGTACTACTGAATCCCCAGTTAGTATTGGCATTAAAATAGAATGTTGCGACACCACCACCAACTCCTGCATCCCCTTCGAATGTCCTGCCATTTATTTTTACAGTTTCTCCACCACAGTTAATGTACAAAGAGTGCCTATCTGTGAAACAGAAAATTGTTGAAGACTAAATAAGCAAGTAAGGAGCTTTTAAGATACTTTTAATGCACAGACAAAATCAAAAAGCCAAACAATCCTGTACAGTGAAAATATAAGTAAATTTCTTATCCATTCTAAAGAAATCATCTGCATTGTGAAAATATTTACTGTACTTCAATCTTTCTATCAAGCACTTGGAGGAAATCAAACTATAAAAAATAAAAAGTTGAGTTCATACATTTTTTATTAGTTTTTACCTTTTTCTCTAGGAAAAATTAAAAGAAGAAACTCATATTGAACTAATCTGTATAAGATAGGAAGCACTATAAGAGAGGGAACTGTAAGGAAGGATTTTGATTCCTGATAAGCCACCTATTACTAAGAGATATATCAAGCAAGGGAGAAGGGCCACTAGAGGGAATAAAGGCAGTGAGAATTAGTTAGAATATTAGACACATGTGTCCTGATTTTATAGGATATTATTAGGGAGCTGAGAGTGCTTATAGGGACTAATTTCATGATTCCATTAAGTTGTTTTTCAAAAGGAATAGTGTTGCGAGGTCACTAGCCCCTCGAACTGCTAGTAACCCTATTTTCCATTCTTGTTCTTCATTATTTTTTTTTCTTTGCTCTTCTTTTTGCTACTATAAATCAATATAATTCTTAATTACTTGTTTCTTATTAATTTTGTGTTGTTGATATTGCCGGATTGTGTGAGTTATGTTATTGGAATAGCTAGTTTGGGTTGAGGTCTGTATCAATTACCCAGCATTAAATAGCAACAATTTAGTATATACCAAAAAAATTGTTTCCTCTTCCTACATATTTTCAGCAATCAAACAGAGAATAAATTACACATATCAGATTTTTTTTTTAATTCAACGTTCACATACTCTAGAAGTCCTCCACGGTATAATGCTCTCCTTTTGTTGTCAACAAGTCCTATTCTATTATCAGTGTTCTTAAAAAACAACTAGATTGCCAAGCCTTTCTTCAACTTACTTTGAATAAGACATCTATTTATATGGACAAATATTTTCGATTCAAATAGTAATAACATGACAAAGAACCGTAATTATGGATATTGATTAATGTAAAACACTTACATCGTTGACATTTGAAATCATCCATGCAAGGAAGAGCTCCACTTCTAGTTTAAACCAAGAAACAAAAGCCAGTAAGCACCATGTAGATACCAAGAAAAATCAATATCACTTGACTAAGCAATGGCCACTGTTAAAAGAACTATTCTGTTCATTAATGGTCAAACTGTAAAGCACATTAGAAAATCTTATACTAACTTAACATGCTGTAATATGAGTAATGGAACTTTTAAAACTAATGCATCTGTCTTCCCAAACACTAAAAGATCTTAGAAAAGAAAAGGTGGGAAAGCAACTAAGATCAGATGATAGCTTGATTAGCTATATCTGCAAACTTCCTGATAAATCATCACTAACCCAGTAAGTTGAGCAGGAAAAATATTAAAACAAAAAAATAACTTACATGTTTTTCTCCACTGAAGAGCTTCGGAACAAGTTCAGATTTAGATTTCTAGCAAGCAAACAAAAGAGAAATCAAATGTCAGCACTTAGATACACAACACAAGTTTATAACACAGGGAAGTATACAGAATTGATTACTTAATAAAAGGAAGAAATGTACAGACGGTTTCTCCGGACAAGCAGACTGCTCAACGCTTTGCCAAGTGAAATTATTGTATGAAAGATCCCTGCATCCAGTGAAACAAAACTATCTTTTCAACAATGCTAGAAATTTGATGTCTAAAGAGGATGTAATTGGAAGATGCATGAGGACGTCCTTCTACACATTAAACTTTGGTTGTTCTATATCTAGCAGTAATACTCAAAAAGAGAGAGGAGCAGAATATTAACATGATTAACATCCGTTGCCTCTCACTATCATCTCCAATCATCTACATCACTATATCCTAAAACAAAAAATGAGAAGGATAGAATGTGAGTATCAAATCCAAAGTTCAGTACAGCTACTGGTGGAAAGAATAATTGTAGGAAACACAGTGAATAAAGTGCATGTAAAATGGAGAATCCACAAAATTGGGACCCTAGACCAACATCAGCAAAAGTAAATGGATATAAATTATTTTGAAACAAACTCATATTCTTTACTACTTTGCACTAGTAACAAAAAAAAGAAAGATGTAGTATCTATAGAAGCTGGTTGACTAGATCGGCAATCTCTTAGGAAATCCTCTTGTTTGTGGAAAATCCCCCTACTTCTTTCCTCGCTTCTACTTATTAAAAGAAAAAATCCATCAGCCAGCTAACTCTATATGCAAATTGATAACCAATTCTTTCAACAAATGATAGTATATTGATGTGTTTAAGGAAACCAACTGTTGTAGCACATTCTCATGGCTTTATCAAATATTAATTTCAACTGCAAAGTAAATCAACTGGAAAATATTTTGTTATGGTTAATATTATAGAATGAATCATACAAGGATGGATGCAAACAAGTTCCTCAAATCAGATAGACGAAGAATCTAAGCATTTAGAGATAAGATACATACACATTAGATCCTTTCTTCAAGATTGACTTTGGTATATTCCCACTGAGAAAGTTGCCACTTAGAAAGCTGATCAAGGCCAGATCAAGCAGTTAATATTAGACATTGCTAAATTAAGAATTACGTAGGTCTAGAATTCTGGTTTCATCAACTTACATGAATTTAAAAATTCCATAGATGCGAACATAGGGAAGTTCCCCACTTAGCTTATTGAAACTGAGATCCCTATCCAAAATCACAAGATAAATCTTACAATTATTTGCATATAGGTGTAAACCTTAGGCCCTAATAACATCTGCTGATCAATTTCATTGCAACAAAACATTAATTCTGCACTAAACTGAAGGAACATCTCACTAATAGAAGAGTAACAAACAGAGGGCAACTTATGTTCAACCACCATGGTGATTAAATAGAAAGGAGAATTTATCAATTTATGGACAGAAAATAGACAGAATTACAATTTAAGTACACACATTGGGGTAAGAATATATTTACCCAACTAACATAATCAAATTGAAAAAAAGAAACTCATACAAACAATTCTTCTGAACAATGCAACCATTCAAAAAGATTTCAAATTTCAACACTGACTCTTAAAAGACTAAAAACAACTTTTTTAAGTATGTTTTCTCTGACTTTGAGATTAATTGGTTTGACACACCTCCGAATGTGATTCACTGAACAATACTGCACAGAGGATTTTAGTTTCTCGCATAAGGCATGTTAACGCATCTTAATAGAAAACGTTAATACGTGCCTTAAAGTGATTGCAATAGCTGATCCAGTAGTTACAGAAGACAAGGGAGCATTAATTGTATCACAGTACCAACCACGCAAAATAGTACTACTGATGTTATTACATTTTCATATATGCTATTTAAGATGTTGGTGTTCACTTTATATGTATTTAAGCACTATTCTACCCAAAAACTAAATCTAGTAGGTAAAGCCTAACAGAAGTAGTTAAGGTTTAACACACTCTCTCATATGCAAGGCTAGATTGAAAATAATCAATCATACGACAGCCACAACCACCACCACAAACACAAACACAGCAAACAAGACAAACAAAAACTTACAATTTAGTTAACATAATAGAGGGAATTCAACACTAAACTTGTAGTGAATCTAAGTTTAATATCATGTTAATTAACTATTCAACCCAAATGCTTAAGGTCATGGCACAACGGTAGTATCTAATATCTAAGGTAATAAAGATTGCACTTTAGAAATGAAATACTCAACATACTTACAGCAGTCGCAGATTATTAAGTCTCCAGATATATTCAGGTATCTCTCCTGAAATACTGCAGTTCTTCAAAATTCTGGAAATGCAATGTTACTCAGGAGATATATACAATTCTAAATTGAATAATTGTACTCATCCATAACATGATATAGAAATGGCAATGAACCTACATCCTTATAATGTTCGACATGTTTCTAAGCTCAGGAAAAGCTTGCCTTGCTCCAGTTATGTCACTAATCTTCCTGTATATAACAGAGTCATTGTAAACAGATCAGTAAACTCATCATACACTAATCTGATAATTTAATTTACAAAATCATTCAGATCCATGTAATAGAATAGTTGAAAAACATTCACTCACAATTGAATTAGATTTTCCAAAACAGAGATGGATGACGGAATTGGTCCATCCAGTCCACTACCTAGAATTTCTCTGCATCAACTCAAACAAATCAATCCAGAACATTCGATAAACAAATGTAAGTTGAAGAATCTACAGAAAGCAAGTAACCTTACAGTCTCTGAAGTCGCTTCCAGTTTTTTATGTATTCTGGTATACTCCCATTGAAGTTGTTGTCATTAATCCTACTGCATTGAGCAATAGGAACAGATTACGGCTTATTGTCCTGCTAAGTGCCTATTTTTATGACAATTTAAAAAAAAAAAAAAAAAAACTTACAAGTCAGTTAAATTTTTCAGCTCAGCAAGTTCCATTGGCAAATTTCCAGTCAACCTATTGGAGGACAGCCTCCTGCAACGAAAAATTAATTGATCCCCCAATGAATATCCTGATCAGGCAAAGAAAAAAAAAAGAAAATAGAAATGAAGACGAAGAAACCTTTTAAAGGCCTTACAAAGTTTCCAAGTGAACTAACTTCCCCAGCTCTGAAGGGACTGTTCCGGAAAATTGGTTCACTTCAAGGTCCCTGGTATAGATCCATTACATAGCCACGCAAACATATTGGTCCAAAAACTGACAACAGACTCATATCCGGACACATGAATATACACAGACAGAAAATATTCTAAGAAGTTGTTAAAGAATTACTAAATGATTTTGTGTGCATTTTGATGGAACAATAAGTCCAGGCTTTTGAAGTTCATCCAGAACCAAGAAACGTGAGAAATAACAAATGGATATCATCAATATTTTCGGAGAAGGTACCCATCTCATTGAACAAAAAAAATTGTCATTCCTTTTTGACATCCAAGAATACTAAGCGAGTTTGAAATTTCACGAAGTTCATAAGAAAACAAATGAGGAAGTTATAATCTGTTCAATTTTACGAGTCCAGATATCAAATGGATATTTTACCCACTATATACAATCACCATATAATTAAACAAACTGTGTAAACAAGTTCAAAACTTACAAGTATGTGAGACCAGTAATGTTCCCCAAAAAGCTTGGCATGTTTCCCAATAACCGATTCCCAAAAAGAGAGCTGCCAATTAAAGAATGGTTCATTAAATTAGCGTAAACATGGTTCTATTTTCTTGAACTGATCAGAAAAATGAAGATAGAACTTACATGTACGTCAATTGCATCGAAGCCCATTCACGTGGGATTGGACCACTTAAATAGTTGTAAGCAAAATCTCTGCATCCCACAACAATATCTATTTAAATCTGGAATTTTCCCTTTTCTTCTTTACTTCTTAATTGCCAAGAAACTTAAGAGAAATACAAGAAAATAAACTAGCGTTTCACCATGTTTGGTTTGGGTATATGAACAAAAGAACTAAAGATGATTATAACATTCTAACTGTTATATACTTACTTTATTTCATGATGTTAACAGGAACATGCAACTCACCCGAGAATCCAGGTCAGCTGCTTTTTCTTCTTTAAACAAATTATGACCCAACTTTTAGACTGTTAGACTAATACACTTCGAGTAACCAGATTACATCCTATTCCCAAATTCATTTAAATGTAACCTAAGTTGAAAATGTTAGAATTTACAGAAAATGCATGAATCTAATATTCCAAAACTAGTGTCATTATATGTGTAAAAGGAATTTGTGTCATTGGTCTATCATATATATGTATATACACTCACATTTCTTGGAGGTAAGGAAGATGAACAAGTTCCGTTGGAAGGGTGCCCGGAAGACCAAAAAGCAGGATCTTTCTGAAAACCAAAACAAACCCAAAATTTATTACATTGCAACAATATTATCAAGATTGATAATTAGCTAATTAGAGAAAGAAAGAACCATCTATTGTCAAACAGGGTTTTGGAAATGAAGCGCGCTCTTCTTTGGAGAAAAATGGCGTGCTAGGTGTGGAGGGAAAATTAAGATAAAGCTAACGGGCTACAAAGGTTAATGAAATATTAAGGGGACGGATTTTCAGAAAATAATTCTTTAAATTTAATTAGGTTTATTTTTCTCAATTTTCAACTTTTCTTTACACTTTTTTCACCAAATTTCTTAATTTCAACTTATTTTATTTTCTCCAGATCCATTTCAATATGTTTTCCATAGTTTTATTTTTATATTTTTATCAAATAAAATAAAAGGTGTCAATAAGTATAAAAAATTAGAATTAGGGTTTATGTAAGATTAAATATTAAAAACTAAAATAAAAATATAAAATATAACATGAGTGCATTTATGTTATTTCTAGTAATTAAATTTATCAAAACAAAAAATAAATTTTAAAGTGCAGGGTGAAAAAGCTGAAAATCAGTTCTCGAATCATTGTCATGACAAACCAAATATTATAAACAGTTGGGTTTAGGGCCTTGTAAATTGGGGATCAAACTAGATTGGACAAATTAAACCAGCATATTGGAACTACACAACTAGTACAAAGTATCGTATTATACAAGGACACAAACTGCACCAGAAACTTACAAGGCTATGATGTGGCAGGTGTTGTTCTCAAATCCACAGTCACAAGTAATGTTCCTCCGAGGATCCATTGATAGAACTGGTTTAATATCCACATAATCTTCACAAGCATCAGAACCGAAGGTCCAGTTAGCTCCCATTGTTTTAACAATTTGATTGAGCACCTCAACTGCAGAAGAAAGCCATTAGCAGAGTTACAGAAGGCCACGGACAGTCACAATACAAAACTAAAATTTAGAATAAAGAAAGGCTTCTAATGGACCAAATGAGGAATACTCAGAACAAGAATAAGTGTGTATTTACCCTCATCTTGATGCAGCCTAGTAACAGCAAATATTTGCATGCATAAGTAACCCAGAGCTATAACTGATACAAGAACCAAATGTTTGAGAGGAAACATTTCTGGGAACAGAAAATAAAGCTGTCTTTTTGCCTTTGTTCTTCTGAGCTATATACACTATTCTCAATGTCTTTACTCTCATTTTTATAAAGTAAGAAGCACCAAAGATAAAAAGAAATTGCAAGTTGCTGCTTTGTAGTCCGTAGTTGACATCTACTGGAGTGCAATTGATTGACTAATACGATAATACTGTGGAAGATGGTCAATTTGTCATATTCTATTGTCTGTAAATGGTTTTTCTAGCAAGTGAACCCACACTTCAAGAAAGCTTATCACATGCACACATGCTATACAGATCCCTTTTGACCTTTGGCTTTGAGAGCTTTACTGGTAAGCTGATTTCATACTGTGGTATTTTGGTTTCTTTATCAAAAAAAATTTATACTACATTTTTCTTTCAATATTTTATACTTCTCTTCTCTTCTTCAACTCACAAATCCATAAGACTAACTTAAAATGAAAAATAAATCAATTTTTCTTTCAAAATAAATTTCACCAATGGTGGTCTCTTGTAGGCTTTGACCATGAGAGACAAGTCAAGATTCATATAGGTCATGGGCTTGCAGAGGAAGAAACTTCCTTCCCTACTTTGACTACAATTCATTCCATGGTAGTCTCTTGTAGACGTTAAACCTCAAATTAATTACTTTCTATGGGTGAAAATTGCTTGAAAGCCACATCTGCATTATAGGGAGCTACTACCTTACTTGGGCAGGTGGTAAGCTCCCAAGTCACTCTAAATCAGAACAATTCCTTCACTATCACCATTGTGCATTACTCATAATGACCATTTTACTAATATTTCTACTATTCATCATCACCACATTCTGACCAACTGAACAGTCCTTAAACATCATCAAGAAGAAAAATTTGCCATTATTTCCTTCAATGTCAAAAATTAGTACTTTGTATATGTAATATGATACAACCTTTGAGTAAAAAGTTACAATGTATAATACGGGTCCTCAAAAGTTGAAAGTTAAAAAAAAAAATAAAAGAAGGCAAATGTATTTGCATATTAGTATAATTCAAACAGTACGCATATCTTGGACAGATTTAGAGGAACTAGTCTGTATGTGACTGTCTCTTATGGCTTTAAACCTCAAATATGACTCTTCATTAATTTCGCAAACATCATCAGCCGAGGAAGAACCAAAAAAGGAGCTACTTGATGTTGGATAATGAGCCTGGCTTCGTGCCAAATCCTGGTTAACTTGTTTATGATGATCTCTTAGAGTTTTAAACCTCAAATCTTCATTGTTTCTCCCTGATAAAGGTACTGCATCTGGAATGGTAGATGTTCCTTCCAGCATGCTCACCACTTCAGACATGATAGGCCGTAGTGAAGGTGAAGCATTGGTGCATATGAGTGCCACTCTAATCATCCTTTCTGCTTCAAACTCGTTGAATTCAGATCCCAACTTTTGATCCACTAACTCAATTAGCTTTCCACTTTGTTGTAAATGAAAGGCCTGGACAATAAATAATTAATAACCAAAACAATAACGGTAAAAATCCTATAATGTCAAGATCTTCACAAAAAATGGGCTATTACATATCCCAGATGTTCTTAAATTTTTTTTTTTTTTTTTTTTTTTTTTTTTTTTTTGGTTTCATGGACTGACATATTTGGACTCTTCAGTGGCTTTTGTAGGAGTAAGTCACCAATATAACTTGTGATGTGACTCGAGAACATTTCTTCAATTTCTTTAAATCACTAATAATTTGTTTCTTAAGCAGAGTACAAGTTAAAGGGTTTAAAGCAGAAAAAACCCCAAATATAAATGTCTAAGAAACATGCCAAAACCAAATATTTGATGATACAAATTGAGGGGAAGCCATACATCTTTGAAAGTAAATGTAAAGGACAAATTAGTGAATTACCAATTAGAGGACAAGAGCAATCTTCATCTGGCACATAACTCATATTGTTCTCCCCGTAATAATTTCCAAAGCTACAACCCAAAAAACGTATAAACATCTGCTTTGTAGGTCAAGTAACCCCACAATGCATATTCCGGAGCCATATATCCTCTGCATGTAAATAATAACGCATATACATTTAAACATTGAAAAAAAAAAAAATTGTTAGCTATGAACGAGGCACTTGTGCTTACATTGTACCAGCAACTCGAGTGCTAATGTGGGTTTTCTCCTCCTCATAAAGCTTAGCCAATCCAAAGTCGGATATTTTAGCATTTAGCTCCCTATCAAGCAGAATATTGGTGGCTTTAATGTCTCTGTGAACAATTTTGAATCTTGATTCTTCATGAAGAAAAGCTAAACCTTTGGCTACTCCAAGACAAATCTTCTGCCTAGTTGGCCAATCCAGTTTCAGTTGACACTGATCACGACCTTAAAATAACCATTCCAAGAAATGTTACTAAAGAAGACTAATACATTTTACATATATATAATCACTACGCTCCTACTATACATTTCTTATCTGTTATAATCTATCAAGCAATGTCGCCAAGTTAAACTTACCAAACAGAACATGGGCAAGACTGTTATTTTCCAGGTATTCATATACCAGTAATAGTTGATCCCCTTCAACACAGCAGCCATGAAGTTTCACAAGATTTGGATGTTGCAAACATGAGATCATGACTAGTTCATTCAAGAATTCACGATTTCCCTGTCTTGATCTTGAAGAGAGTTGTTTCACAGCAACTACAGTACCATCTGATAACAGACCCTGCATCAATGGTCATGCCATAAAAGATACATATATATTAAGCAGAGCATTGAGGAAAGTTCTGCATTAAGAAAGATTGGTGAATGGCAGATAGCTTGTATACCTTGTAAACAGGTCCAAATCCACCTTCTCCGATCTTGTTTACGGGATCAAAATTGTTAGTGGCAGCTTTAATTTGCTTTAAGGTAAAAGAAATAGTTTGAAGATCTGATCCTTTTATAAGATCTGTCCAAAGAAAGAGAGATAAACATGCTTTAAATGAGCTGTCCAATTCCTTTCCTTATTTGTTTCCTTCAATTTTATACAGATGGACAAATATGCATCATCATGCAACCTCACAGGTGCTAGGCACCATAACATATTCCAAGGTATGTTTCATAACTAGACTAGAATAATAGCACTTCCAAGTTTGAATTCAAATTCAAAAGAAAAGTGAGAAATGCTTTGTAAGATGGTTTCAGAAAATAATCAGGAACGCATAACAAGAGCAGTAAAAAAAATCTAATGGTAGTTACGTCATAAAAGTTTCAGTATTAAAAGACTTCATCGATATTTTTGTGGCTAAATACTGCCGAACAAAAGCCTTTAATGTATATCTAAAAGTTTTCAAGAAGGAAGTTGAAGTTTTCAAAGTGGCTAAAAGATTATACATCCAATAAACAACTTTTGTAGTGGATAATTATTAAGCACCATAAAAAAGATTTTATTGTGATTTTTCAATCTGAAAGAAGCACAAACCTCCTTCCTTGCTTCTCTTGGTTCTGAAATAATATCTCCAGCATAAGATGCCCAAAGCCAAGATTATGAGACATAATCCAAGAACAACACCAACAACAATCGGTACAATATCCTTCTTTTTGGGTCTGAAGTCTGCCAGAAGAAACCACCAAGCAATTACGATAGTCAGAAACATAAATGCTAACTTGGAAACAGAACCTAAAACTGGAGTAATTGTTAAGTGGTTTGGGCATGAAACTGAAGTTCAAAACTATGGTGACTAGGCTTAGTTATATTGTCAGATATCACTATGAAGAAAATTTATTTCTTTCTCTTATGATTGAAATTGGATAAGAACAGATTAAAAATCAGTTTGAGCATAAAAAGCAAGGCTCTTAGTCATCTTATAGATGCAAGATATCTAATACTTGAATAGCCAATATGACATCCATACTATCTTATAAGATATAAGTGACAAGATTTGATTATCAATAAGACATGCTAAGAACTTTTACACTATCCCAAGGCACCTAATTACCAGACTAGTTAGTATCTACTTATCCAATGTGTTTATATTTTTATTTAAATTATGCTAAAGTTTATAATTGCATTATCATATTTCCTCTCAGTAGCATTGCATGTCTAATCATGTGACTACATATTGTAACCTGATCCGCAAAATTGAGTTATATGGATTGAAATGCAAAACTACAGTTAGAAGTAGATGTATTATAGTTCATACTTTACAAGAGCACTTCCATTTGCATTGCTAAAACGAGAAATAGAATCTATTATAATGATAGTCAGTGCGAGGAGAAAATACTTACTGGGATCCACCACAGAAATAGCTGATACAAGAGGGCCATAGACTCCACCAACAGGAATTGCCGTAGTCCCTCTGCCAGCCCAATTGAAACGGATCTCTAGAATGTTATTGGTAACAGTGGCATTATCTGGTACTGTAACTGGAATGAGAACCCCAGATGCTTCAGCTGCTATATTGAAATCCTTCTTAACTAGTTTGTCCTGCAATATGACATCCAATGAAATCTTTTCAGAATGTTAATTTCCTATAGGGAAAATCTCCATCTAGCCTATGATCTAAACTCTAGATTCCCAAGAACAAACTTGATAAGTGGCACATGTTTAGAAACATATTTCACAAGATGGTAAGCTGAAAATGAAAATTTTCTTTTTTACAAGAAAGAATATAGATATCATTGATGCAATAATCACAAAAGAGTGAACATTGAACAACTTGTCCACAAAAGTTAAGATCCATTTAAAGGATCATAAAACTCTATACATTACAAAATGAACAATTAACACAACGTTTTAATAGCAACGACCTGTAACCTCACTTATAATCCATCATATCTTTCAACACATTTGTCCGATTCTCAAGAAGTTACAGCTAGAAATATCTCAAAACTACATCTTCTAATAGTGTCAAATTACCTGAACATAAATATCAAATATGCGTCTTCCGAGGCTGCTATAGGTATTGTCCTTTGTGAACTTGACTTCCGCAAAGTGTAAAATCACATCATAGTTCCCATTTGCTAAACAATATCCAAAATAAGTTAGTGAAAGAGGAGATTTGCGTGCATCACTATATAATGCAGAAATCTGGGATGAATTTGAGTTCTCAATGTAATATGTGTTTTGTTCATCATCATCATCTGTGAAATCTCCAGTGCTACTGAATCCCCAGTTAGAATTTTCATTGAAATAGTATGTTGCAACACCTCCAGCAACTGCTGCATCTCCCTCAAATGTGGTCCCATTAACTTTGACATCATTTCCGCCACAATTAACATGAAAAGAGTGCCAATCTGAGAAGGGAAGAGAAGCAAATTTCAGTTAGTATCTTTGGAAGAGTTCTAAGATATTGTTCATGCATTGACAAAATCAGAATCCTAAAACTTTCTTAAGAGGTAGTACTAAGTCTCCGCTGGATAATATAAAATAGTCGTATCTATGAAGATAGAAGAGAGGATGATATTAATCTCTTAAGTGATAGAATCATCTATTTTTGCTTCTCTATGGGCCTCAGTCTCCAAAGAAGGTACAAATGTTTCCCTTGATTCGCTTAACATGGGGAGGAAATATGGTTCAATTTTTGTATTTCCTCTGCTTTGGTTTTTGGGATAGGGCTGTTTTTCTTTTGGTTTATGCAATTTTTTTTCTTCTTTTTTTGATATAGAACAATACCCCTTTTGTGGAAGGTTTCCGATTCTACCACAATTGTAAATGTATTCTTTCTTAACATTTTATATTTTTCAGTTTCTTGTGGAGAAAAAGAACTCAAATGGTAAAAGTTGCACTGTACTCAGACTATTTGTTTTATTGATCTTTCTATTGAATTTTAAGAAATCAAAATAAATGAAAAAAGGAAGCCATATAAGAGAGGGCGTTGTAAGTGAAGATTGTAAAAGTTTAAGATATCTTTTCTCCCTATATATCAGCACGAAACAGAGCATAAATTGAACCTACGAGATAAAGAGTTTCAAGTGAACGTTTACATAAATGATTTTATGCTCTGGAACTAAAGGGGTCCTTGTGATTAATGAGCATTATTCTATTTTCATGATTCTAGAATTCAACTTTACAACGCCTTGCTTTCCAGCTGAGTTGAATAAGAAACTTATTTTGCTGGATGAATAACATTTGTAATTCCAGAAGTCAATAAATGTCGAGCAAATTCAGAACAGGTTAGTAAACTATAAATATAAACTTCTAGATGATTTACTAACAGTGGCTTTCCAAATAACATACTTACATCGGTCACATTTGAAATCGTTCCTACATGGCTGAACTTCACTTCTAGATTAAGCCACATAAAAACAGGATTAGCATAATATCAACACTATAAGGCCAAGAACATGTTGCTTTCATGCAACTATGAAAAGAAACAGATTGTTTGTACATCTAAATATGAAATACTATGAAAGTCCACAGAGGAACGGCTATCATGCATGAGTAGAACTGTTGCTTTCTTTGACAGACCAATAATAGAACAAAGTAGGAAAATGTTATACTGCTATAGTATGGTAGACTTACGAAATGAAATTTCCAATTCAAGCATCTGTCACCCCTAGTCAAGACGAACTTTGAAAATAGAACAAGTGGAAAAGAAAAAAGATTGGATAACAAAAAATGACTAACTATAACAAGCAAACTCTTTGATGAATTGATAGTTAACAATGCCACTTAAGCTGCAATAATAACAAGCATTAAGAGCAACTTACAAGTTGCTTTTCATTGAAGAGCTTCGGAACAAGTTCAGAGATAGATCCCTAATGAAGTAACAAAAAATGAAGTCAGTATCAGCACTTAGATCCATGACAAGTAATTGCAAAATAGAGAAGTAAACACGGCAGATTATTCATTTACTGAAAGAGAGAATTATACTGACCTTCTATCCTGACAAGCAGGTTGCCCAGGGCTTAGCTGAGTGAAATTATTGTAAGAGAGATCCCTGCATTCAAGAAAGATGCAAAAGTGGAAATTTTATGTATAAAGGTGAAGCAATTGGAAAATGCACAAGGATGTTTTTCTATAAATATCTTTGGTTTCAAAACTAATCCTAGTACTAGAATAGAAACACGAGCAGAATAGTAACTCCTGACTGTCGATCACCCTGCACCATCACCTCAAGTATCTACAACCTCAAATCTCAAGACATCTAACCAGAAGAGATGTATATAAATACTTATCAAATGTAGAAGCACATTGTTATGCCTTCACCAAATATCAATTACATATTGATTTCAGTCCAGAAGCACATGGGCAGATTATTGTATAGATGTTAACAATACATAACAAGATAAACAAATATAGATGCTTTCCTCAAATAAATAGGTTAAGCTTGTAGGATTGAGTTAAGGTACATACACATTAGTTCCTTTCCTCAAGATTGACTCAGGTATATTCCCACTGAGAAAGTTGCCAGTTAGAAAGCTGATGAAGGACAGAGCAATCAGTTAGAATTCTTGACATTATGAAATCAACAATGTAGATCTAAAAATTAGTTTTATTAACTTACATGAATTTCAAGGTCGCAGAAATTGGAACACTTGGAAGTTCCCCAGTTAGCTTGTTAAAACTGAGATCCCTGCCCAAAAATCAAGAGATAATTCATAAATATATAGATATATCGCATGTATAATTTTTTATAAAGTAGAACAATGATTCTGCCTGAGTAAGGGAGCATATGAGTGCATATAGAACAATAAAGACTCTAGGTGGCTTATTTTTTGAGATCTATAGCCGATATGACAAGCAACCACCAGGGTAGTTAAGATCAAAGAACAATTATCAACTTATGGACAGAACATAAAAAGAATTATAATAAATACATATGATATAAAGCAATATCTCTCCAAGTTAGACAGTCTACTGAAAGAACTTTATATAGGGATTCTGTGAACCAAATCAACATTTAAAAAAGTTTTTAATAACAAGATAAGTATAAGCACTTTTCTTAGGTAAGTACTCGCTGATCCTTAGAGATTGATTGGTTCAGTACACCTCTGAAAGTGGTTAGCTTAACGATACTGCCTGCAGGATTTTAGCGACTTGCATCACACATATTTAGGTTTGTTTGACTTTGATACACAACAATCAATAGATGCAGTATACGGAAGAAAAATTGATAAGGTCAGAAAAGGGAGAGAAAGGAAGAAAGGGGAGAAAGTTTATATAAATTCATAATTCAAGTTATCCTGCAGCAATGACTTTGGCTTTCATTTATAGAGCTAAATCATAAATAAAATAACCCTATAGTAAGAAATTAAAACTCCCTATGATAAGAAAGAAGATCAATTCAAACAAGGAAGTCTTCTTTTATTAAACCAGGAAAGAAAATAAAAACAAATTCTAGATATTACAATAAATCCCTAATATCTCTAGGCTTCCCTCAAGGTTGTCCTACATCACAAATTAGTCTTAAAATGTATTTACAAAAGCCAACATAAGTTAAAGTACCCCTAACTAGTTACATTTAAATGAAATTAATTACTAAACATGTAGCATACTCACAAGATTCGCAGTAGATTCATTCCCCAGATATATTCAGGTATCTCCCCGGAAATACTACAGTTCCTCAAAATTCTGAATACCCAATATACATGATGTAAGATATAACAATTGTAAGCTGAGTGATAGTACTTGTTAATCAACATAATAGAAATGGGCGATGGAAACATACATCCTTCCAAAGCTTGTCATGTTTCTAAGTTCAGGAAATGTCTGATTTGTGCTCTTTATGTCACTAATCCTCCTGAATATATCAGTGTCATTAAGTATAGAATCTCTAAGTAACATTATACAGAAAATTGACAAAATAAAATTATATATTAAATCATTTAGAGTCTCGTAGTGTAATAACTGAGATATATTCACTCACAAATGATTTAGCTTTTCCAAAACAGAGATCGAAGGTGGAATGGGTCCCTCCAGTCCAGAACCTTGAATTTCTCTGCATAAATCCCAATGATCAATCGAGAACATTCAAGAATCACAATATGAGCTGCAAAATCTTTGGGAAGTAGAGGATCTTACAGTCTCTGAAGTTGCTTCCAGTTTTGTATAAACTCTGGTATACTTCCATTGAAGTTGTTGTCACTAATCCTACTACATTGTGCAATAAAAAGTTCTTACACTTCCGAAAAAAAAAATTCCATAAATAAAATTAGTTAAAAGCTTACAAATCTGTCAAATTTTTCAGCTCAGCAAGCTCCATTGGCAAATTCCCACTCAACCTATTGGAGGATAGTCTCCTACAATGAAAATTTATTCATCTTCCAATGAATATGCCTATCACGCTTAGAAACTAAATACAAAAGAAGGCATTGTAGATGACTTACAAAGTTTCCAAGTTAACTAACTTCCCAAGCACTGCAGGGACTTCCCCGGAGAATTGGTTTGCTTCAAGGTCCCTTATGAAATTACATCCATTGAGATTTAAAAGACAATGGATCTAGAAACTCTAACAGGCTCATATCTAGACATGAACAGTACACCCACATATACACGCAACAAGATTCAAGAGAAATTAGCAGTAGGCTCTGCGTGTGTGCATTTAATGGAACTAGTCATGCTTTTGGAGTTCTGCTGTCCGTTGGATACAGGAAGCAGAAGGGAAGGAAACAGATAAAATATACTTAGAGAATGAACCCATCCTTTAAAACTAAAAAGATATTTTCTTGTTCTTTCTATTTGTCAAAAGAAATGGGCTGTTGCAAGTTCACAAATTTTCAGAAAAGAATGGAAAAAAAATTAAACAGCAGCAACTACATATTTATGGACAACAATCATCAAATCGTGCACCAAATAATTTACATAAATGAAGGTCAAAGTTACAAGTATGTGAGACTGGTAATATCCCTAACTGATCTGGAATATTGCCTGACAATCGGTTTCCAAAATGGAGCTGCAATAACAATTAAGGATGTTCATTAATCAATGAGACAAATACAATTCTATGTGCTTCAACAGATCAGAAAGGTGCAGATTAGCTTACATATATTTCAATTGCAATGTAGCCCATTCGTGTGGTATTGTACCATTTAAATAGTTATAAGCAAAATCACTGCATTCAGAACAATATTGAATTAAATTTAGAATGTTTGCCTTTTCTTGCTTCTCAAATGCCAAGAACTTCGAAAATAACTGAATAAGTAAACGAGAAATATAAATTATACTATGTGAAGACTTTATCTATTCTCACATTTCTTGGAGGTATGGAAGCTGAACAAGTTGGGGTGGAAGTGTTCCTGGAAGGCTGTAACGCATGAATTGTCTGAAAACGAAAATAAACCCAGAATTAGTTCTATGGAAATAACAATATCAAGTAGTCCTGAAGAAAGTATACCAAGTTTTGATTTAACTGGGGCCAAAATATAGAAATTGATTACTCGTAATGCAATTTTAATGAATCTCTCATTAATGTATAACTAAGATGAAAATTGCTGATAAACACTATCCAATCGATATATAAGTTGAGCTAGAAATTAAGGGCCGGCTAAAAGGCAGTTCAAGAAAAACCTACATTGATACAATGTGCAGGTGCTGTTGGCAATCGCAGTAATGTTCCTGAGAGGACCGTTACCAAACTTGGTTTACGTCAAAAGAACCTTCGCAACATCAGCATTGAAGGTCCAGTTAGGCTCCCATAGTTTGAGCAATTTGATTCAGAACATCAACTGCATCAACACCCATCAACAAGTACTTAAAAGAGCAGCATGCTTTCAAGTTTCAAAGAAAGATCTTTAAGCAGTTTGGGTTCTTTGGTTCATTTTCTCGTAAACACTTATAATTGGATCAAACAAACAGCCATAAGCTTAACACAAACGATTCAGTAAAAGAAGCAAATGAACATGATTTGTACTACCTTCATCTTGAGGCAAAGTAGCAGCAAGAAGAAGCTGCGTCCATGAGAACTCAGAGCAAGAACTGATAAAGGAAGTAACCGTTTGAGGAACAACATTTCTGGGAATCCAACCACGAGCTATCATATCATCTGACAAAACAGAACTACTCCATAGATCTTTGTATATGGGTGATTAATAATAATAACCACTTTTGGACATCTTTCATAAAAAACAACAAATTGAACAGTATAAAATTTTAAAAAATAGCCATCTTTGGTTGGTACTTGGTAGTGCTGTCAAATGTCACCTTTTATATTTTATATTATCCATGTGTTTACACAGAGACGTTGAAATTCTAAAAGGAATTAAAGTCTATACAGTACAAATCAACAGCAGCCGACAAACCATTTAAATGGTATATGACCCAAAACAGCATGAGGCTAAGAACAGTACTAAGGTGTTGATTTAATTATTTCAAATCAGGATAAAGTTAAAAATTCGTTAGGACTCTGCTTAAGGCATTGAAGACATGGCAGGTTACTTAGACAATTTGTTTGCGGACTATATTTGACCACGCAATCATGCATTATTGAATCCTTTTACTTGAGAATCATTGTCACTCTCACTAGAATGTCCTCACAAATTCTTTTTTCAAGATAACTTGTATGGATATGAGTTGGATACAATGGACAACAATACTATGAATTCTGAAGGGCAGACGGACCAGATATGATTGGGCTCATCGAGGGTGCGTCAAAGAATTGATGGCCGGTGCATGCAGCTTACTTTCTTATCATATTCCTTTTATTTTTTGATTTAGTGTAAAGTAACCTTTTTTTTTTAAAAAAAAAAATTCTTTTATTGAATTGAACATAGGAAGTTTAACACATAGCTGCAAGGGCCAATCAAACTCTGTGGGCCGTGGCTGGGAGAGTGCTTGTTTCTTAATTTCATATTAAATTACAACCGAAGCTCCTAGTGTGTTTTTTTTCTTCATGAACGGAGGTATCCGAGTTAGTTACTACACCTTAACAATCCTTCGAGACTCTGAAATTATCGGTCAAATAAAAATACCAAGAATACCCATATTAATATCCTAGTTTTTTCTTCCATTAGATGGAATCATTGCCAAAGAAAAATGAACCTCATGCATATCTATTAAAAATAAAATGAAGATTCAAGCTGTAGAAAACTTGTTAATATTAGCTTGCTGTAGGCTCAGTTTCAATGGTAGTCCTCGCCTCTTGACACATTTATTAGGATTTACTATTACAACCTTTATGTAGCTTTCCTTGAAACAAATTTTCATTAACCTTGTCTCATTATCTTATGTGATCACCAAACAATGATACAATATTTGCCATTGTGCACTGATTGCACTCAGTTACAATCTTGTTGAGACCACAAACAGTCCAATGAATATCAAATAAAATTTACAACCAAAAGAAAAGAGAGAGGAACGTATCTGTATGGTTGAAAGAAAAACAAACTACGTATCTTTATACTATACTAGGAATTGGTATTGATGTTATTATGATCATGGGCCGAGGTTGAAAAAGAGCTTGCCCATGACGGCATAGATGTTGAAAGTTGAACATCTGAACTCCCGGTTTCAATCATTTTATATCCATCTTTAACGACGTTATACCTCAAATATGACTCATCATCAATTGTATAGAGGTCCTCGGCTGATGTCGAATGCTGAGTTTGACTGCGGTTCAGTCCCCGGAAGTCTCTTATGGCTTTGAACCTCAAATCTTGACTGTAACTACCTGCTTCAGGAATGGATCTGGGATGGCAGTTTTTCCTTCCAGCATGCTTACAGCTTCGGACATGGTGGCCTTATGTGGTGAAGCATTGGTGCACAAGAGAGATATTCTTATCATCCTCTCCGCTTCTCTTTGTTGTATTCTGATCCCAGCTTTGGATCCCAGCTCCATTATCTTCTCCTTTTGCTGTAACTGACAAGCCTGCAACAAAAAACACACCATTAATATAATTATCAGCCCTGCAAAATAGTTGGAGGAGTAATGTGATGTAGAAAGTTTCTTACCCAATCTAGAAGACAAGTGCAATCCTTGGCTGGACCATAACTCTTGTTGTTTTCTCCCGCTAACATTTCTAATGCTACAATTCCAAAGCTGTAAACATCTGCTTTGTAGGTCAGGTAACCCCAAAGTGCATATTGGTGCCATGTATCCTCTGCATATATGTTAAAACAATCTAAGTGTTTATACTGAAACAATAACAAAATTAACTTTCAATTTCTTAAGAGAAACATATGGATGGCCTACTTGTTCCTGCAACTCGAGTGCTGATATGGGTTTTCTCCTCCTCATCAAGCTTAGCCAATCCAAAGTCAGATATTTGGGGTTTTACCTTCAAGCAAACATTGGTAGCTTTATGTCTCTGTGAACAATTTTGAACCTGATTCTTCATGAAGAAAAGCTAAACCTTTAGCTATCCCAAGACAGATCTTCTGTCTAGTTGGCCAGTCCAGTTTCAGTTGACAATTTTCACGACCTTAAAACAAACAATATATTCAAGATATTATTAAAAGAAGAAGGAAGCATGATATCTGTACTAGTTTTCAACTTTGTGGTTTATCTTTCTATCTGCTGTCATCAATAAGTAATTTGCAGTAAATTAAACTTACAAACAAGCACTGGCAAGGCTGTTATTTTCCATGTATTCAAAACTAGCAATAGTTGATCTTCAATACAACACCATGAAGCTTCACAAGATTCGGGTGTTGCAGACACGAAATCGTGCCTATCTCGTTCAAGAATTCTCAGTTTCCCTGCTTTGAATTTGAAGAGAGCTGCTTCACAGCAATATAGTACCATCAGGTAACTGACCTGCACAGGAAAAAGAAAATGTAAATATTCTTAGCAGATCATTGGAGAAAGTCATTTATTAAGAATAGATATCATTGTGGCATTAAAGATCAGATTGTATACCTTGTAAACAGTCCAAAACCACCTTCCCCGACCTTGTTCGCAGGATCAAAATGTTAGTGGCAGCCTTAATTGCTTCAAGGTAAAAGAAATTGTTTGTAGATCTGATCTTTTAAAACATCTGTCGAAAGGTAGAAAGATGAGTTAAAAACTTTCTTCGAACACATGTTGCAACAAATATCCTACAAGATTAAAGAAGACAAAACCATTTCTTTACGCCTCTTGACTCTGGAATAGTATCTCCAACCAATGATACCAATGCCAAGATTATGAGACATGATCAACACTGCAATGATTTCTACAATTCTTCTTCTTTGCAGGTTTGTAGTTGCCCAAGAACAACCCACCAAGAAATTATATAATCAGAAACATACATAAGGATTTAGGCATGAAACTGAACTTTATAAATAGATCACTTAAGTATACCATTCTCTTGTGATCAAAATGGATGAAACAGGGGAAATGTGAACTCTTTGATTCCGGTGCACGTGTATTTGAGTTTAAATAGACAAAATTTATAATTTCAGTATATATGCGCTAAGTTGCATATTCTCACATCTGTTATATGTATTCTAATGCATAACGAAGGTAGATTACATTATATTGTCTTCTTCTTACAACAATAGCATTTATATGACATTGTTTGACAAGATTGTTATGTGAAATTAGAAGAGGAGATATCACTCACTGGGATCCACCACAGAAATTGCTGATACGAGGGGGCCATAGACTCCCCTTTCAGGAAGCGCCGTAGTCCCTTTGCCAGCCAATTAAACGGATCTGTAAAATGTTATCTGTGACAGTAGCATTAATTTTCTTGTAACTGGCTTCAGAACCCCTGAAGCTTTAGCTTCTATGTCGAAATCCCTCTCGACTAGTTTGTCCTGCAAAATAAGAATCCGGGTGAAACCTTTCAGTATGTCATTTCCTGTAAGGAACTAACTCAGCTGAACCTATGACCCAAAACTGTTGGCTCCAAGAACATAGAGCTTGAAACTTAGCCCATGTTAGATCATGTGTAGCAAGATTAGGAAATGGATACGATTGATACCTGAATATAAATATCAAACATGCGCCTTCCAAGGCTGCGATATGTGTTGTCATTTGTGAACTGAATCTCCGCAAAATATAGACTGACAACATAATTCCCATTTTGTAAGCAATATCCAAAATAAGTAAGTGAAAGAGGAGCAATGCGAGCATTAATGATAATTCTGAAATGTCTGATGATTGCACAGATGCAACATAAGTTTGTTCTGTTCATTATATCATCTGCGAAGTCTCCAGTGCTACTAAATCCACCGATCATTTGAATAATATGTTGCAACACCACCATTTTCTTCTATCTCCTTCAAATGTGGTCCATTTCTTTACATTATTTCCACCACAATTAATGTGAAAGAGCGCGAGCTGGTGAAAAGAAGAAAATGTGGAAGACCACCTCAGCAAGAAGCTTCAATTATTATTGTTATGAACAAGTTAGAACATACTTACATCGATGACATGTTCGATCAGTCTTGCATGGAAGAACTCCACTTCTAGTTTGAGTAAAGAAAAAACAGTTAGCATAATAGAGACAACACTTGAGGTCAAGAGCATAGTCCTTCATGAGAAATGAAAACAAATTACATTATTTGTTAATTCTAAAATATGTTTCCAGAGAAGAACTGTTGCTGTCTTGACAGATTCATCACAAGCACAGTCAGCAAATAGAGAACACACTTGAGGTCAAGAGCATAGTCCTTCATGAGACAATGAAAACAAATTACATTATTTGTTAATTCTAAATATGTTTCCAGAGAAGAACTGTTGTGTCTTGACAGATTCATACACAAAGCATAGTCAGCATAATAAAGACAAACACTTGAGGTCAAGAGCATACTCCTTCATGAGACAATGAACAAAATTACATTATTTGTTAATCTAAAATATGTTTCCAGAGAAGAACTGTTGCTGTTGACGATTCATCACAAAGCACAGTCAAATAATAGAGACAACACTTGAGGTCAAGAGCATATCCTCATGAGACTATGAAAACAAATTACATTATTTGTTAATTCTAAAATATGTTTCCAAGAAGAACTGTTGCGTGTGACAGATCATCACAAAGCAGTCAGCATAATAGAGACAACACTGAGGTCAGAGCATACCCTTCATGAGACTATGAAAACAAATTACATTATTTGTTAATTCTAAAATATGTTTCCAGAGAAGAACTGTTGCGGTCTTGAAAGATTCATCACAAAGCACAGTCAGTGGGACAATCTTATATGGCCTCTGTCTCACATGGAAAAGTGCAAAATGAGACTTTAAAGTTCAAGAATCTGTCTCCCCTAAACCTAAAAGATTCTAGAAAACAAAAGAGTGGAGATGAAGATTGGATGATGATGAGAATGAGAACTATACAAGCAAACTTCTTGATGTATGATTGCTAAGGCTCACTTAAACAAAAGGCCAAAAAATGGAACTCACAAGTTGTTTGCCACCGAAGAACTTCGAAACAAGTTCAGATCGAATTCCCTAGTAACATAACAAATTATTAAGCAAATATCAGCTCTGGGATCCACCAAATCAGAATGTGACACAGAGAAGTAAACACAGTAGATTATTGGTTCACTAAATAGAGAAATGTACTGACTTTTTTCCGACAAGCACGGTGTTCAAGGGTTGGCTGAGTGAAATATTGTAGGGAAGATCCCTGCAAGAAAGAAAAAAAAAAGAATTGGAAATTCATTTATGATAATGAAGCAATGAGAAAAAAAATACAGAATTTCTCTTAATTAATCAAATTATCTTGGTTCAAAATAATATGAGTACACATAAAAGTAATAATCTATAATGCTTCAATTAACTGATAGTGTATTCACTGTTGTTAACATAATCAGATGCATGTAACAATATAAAATGCTAAAGAAGAACTCAAAGGATTCGAGAGATATGATACACACACAGCCTTTTTGAAGATTGACTCTGGTATATTCCCACTGAGAAGGTTGCCAGTTAGAAAGCTGATGAAGACATATCAAGCAGGTGTGGTGGACTTTGTAAAACAAAAACTAAAAATCTAGAAAATTGGCTTTCATTAACTTACATGATTTCAAATTCCCAGGGACTACATTAGGAAGTTTCCAGTTATTTTTAAAACTGAGATCCCTATTTGAAAACACAGATATATCATAAAAAGATAAGCATATGGAATTTATGCAGTAGAACATAGAATAGAGCAAAAATAGTATATAATAATACTACACAATCAATTCTTTAACTAAATAACCATTGAGAGTAGGCTAAGTGTTACATTGTATCATGCAATACAGAAAGTTAAGTTTTCAGTTTTAAGCATAAATCATTGCAATTGATAGTTTAGTATCTAACAGTACTTACAGAACTCTCATATTATTCATTCCAGACGTATCCAGATTTCTCCCGAAATACTGCAGGTCCTTAAAGTCCTGGAAATCCAATGAAAGATGTGACAATTGTATGGTGACTAATTTTACTCCATCTACATGCAGAAAATAGGAATAGGCAAGAACTTACATCCGTCTAAGCAGGGTACTGTTGCTAAGATCAGGAAAAGTCTGATTGTGTCCATCTATGTCACTAATCTTACTAGTACATAAGAGTGTAATGTGAACAGATCCTTTCATCAGACCCTTATAGTAAATTAATCTGATAAGTTAATGTATTAATAGCATATTCTTGTAGGACTAGTTAGAAATATTCTACACAATTGATTTAGATTTTTCAAAAGGGAGACGGATGATGGAATTGGTCTTTCAGTCCACTACCTTGAATTTCCCTGCACAACCCAAAAATCAAGAACATTCGAGAACCAGAATATGAGTCGAAAATCTGGAAAGTAGATCATCTCACAATCTATAAAGTTGCTCCAGTTGTAATAAATTCGGTATGACTTCCATTGAGTTTTTCATTGATCCTACTGCAAGTGCAACAAGAAGCAGTAAACTAATTATCCTTATCAGACAAATTCTGAACTCAATCTTACAAAAACGATATGAAAAACTTACAAGTCTGTCAAATTTTCAGCTCAGCAAATTCCGTCGGTTAATTTCCAGTCATCTATGGAGGAGTCCCTGCAGCCAAAATTTTATGATAACTTCAATAAAAATGTTGATAATGAGAAAAAAAAACAACAAAATATAAGAACCATGTAATGACTTACAAAGTTCCAGATTAACAAGCTCCCTAGCTGCGCGGGCACTGTTCCTGGAATTGGTTTGCTTCAATGTTCCTGGTAAAAAGAACAATATAAGAAGCCTATAGAACATATTGTCTAACTTCAACAGACTAATGTGGACTATAACCATTAGATTATTGCTAGAATCAATTTGTGAATTGTATAGAGTTCAAACTTCAAAACTTACAAGTAAGTGAGACTGATGTGTTGCCCAATGGGCTCGGAATATGCCTGATAATCGGTTCCCAAAGAGAGAGCGTGCATGATAATTGCCATAGAATTGATGAATTCACATTTCAACTATTGGGTAGCGAAAAATGCTATCTTTACAAGACAATCAAAGAGGGTAAAGTGATTCATAAGAAGGAAAAAAAAAAAAAAAAAAAGAAGAAAAAAGAGAGAAGAGAGAAATCATAAAGATCAAGGGTAACAATTGTCTTGTATGCCCTCTTGTATTGTCTTTATAAGACTAGCATTGTTCTTTGGTAGTATGATATATAAGCAGATATAGATGCAGCTTACATAAATGTCAATGCATCGAAGCCATTCGATGGTAACGAACCATTCAGTAGTGTAGGAAAAATCACTGCAAAACAAACAAGACATTGACATAATTAGTTGTGTTCACCCTTACCTATTGAGATGTCTATTAAAGACAAAACGACGCCATGAAATGAAAGAATGAAGTCCGCAATTGGATCTAAATTTCCTTTCTGTTCATGCTTCTTCCTTCCTAATTACAAGGGAAAAAATGGGTATATTTATAAAAAATACAGATTCAGATTTGTTTGCTCACACTTTAGAGATATTGGGAAGCTGGTTCAGTTCTGGTGGAGAACTCCAGAAAGGCTGTAACGTTTGAATTCTTCGAAAATTGAAAACAAAACATATCCAGAATCAGTTAGTCACACCCTAAAAATCCAAAATCAGGTACAAAATCAAACAATTAAAATGATAATTCTGTAGTTTAGAAGATGGTAAATATTTACTTTTTGTCAAAACAACAATGAAATTAAATAATAGAAAAATATGACAGATTGAATTATTAATCTAATAAAGGACTTGCCCTTTAAAATCTGTAACTTAATTATGTTGTGGATTGAAACTTTTCAGCGGTACCACATTACACAAATGGTTGTTCTTACTTCAAGGACATAAAATCAAAGCAATTCACATCTTATAGGATATTCTACAACCTTTGTAATATTCCTACAGGATTATTTCAGAAGGCATTTGCGATTCCAAGAACAATTTACCTCCAGGAAATGGACTTTACTGAAGTGTATACAACAAAAGAGATGGGCAAATATATACAGAGAATAAGAAAACTAACATATATGAATGTGGTGTACTATTATCGGGTCCAAGGATGCAAGAAAATGTTCCGGTAATTCTGTCACAGCCGATTTCTCATGGAATTCACAAGCAGTATCGGCATCAAAAAGTCAGTTAGTAGGCCCCATTGTTTTGACGATTTGATTCAGAACATCAACTACAGCAAATCCAAGACAAACACAGCACAGATAAGCAAATCAAATTTGAATTCAAATAGAGGTGTAAATTGAAACAGACTGAATCATGGCGCCCAAGTAGAGAAGATAATATTATACTATGATCAAAGTAATATCAATAATCAATGCAATAAACTAAGAGAATTGAAGCTTGATCAAAATGAAGTACAGGATTTTACAGGAAAGAACTAATACTGACAGAAACTACACTTATTTTTATTCTCTTTTCCTGAAAGTTTTAATGTTTTTTTATTGAAAACGCAGCAATATGCTTGTACAAAATATGAAAGTAACATGAACAAGGTGAAATTCAAGCGACAAAGACATTTGGGGAAGAGAATTTGTCTTACCTCGGTTGAGGCAGCTTAGCAGCTACAAATAGTTGTTTCACTACAAACTTAAAGATAGAATCGTACGAGAAATGCTGAAGAACATCATGAAATTGAAAACTCAAGAAAGATGCCTTGAACTCTCAAGTCTTGAAGGTGAAACCCCGTTTCACTGCTTTCTTAGATAAACATGAATACCATATTCGTTTTATCTTTCTTTATATTTTATGGTAAAAGTAAGATGTCATGAATGAGAAAAATTCTAGTTATTAATGACAAGACAATGAACTAAGACCAACCATGACCGTAAGATGTGTGTTCTTTCACGTAATCATTGAGAGTCCTGTTAATTAATAATTAATTTTGGATTTCGTTTTTCTATGCATTAAAAAGTGAAAACCGCGTACGAACATAGGATAGCTGACAAGATATAACACGATAATTTCAATAGCGGATGACCAAATAGCAAAGCCGATTGACGTAGTTGTCGTTCAATTAAACTCAGTTGTAGTATTTGAATATTCATTAGGTTTTGGTAACACGAGATAGGTTGTTGCTTGGAAAATCTTTGACATTAATAGAATTCGTATGACGGATCCTACCCATGCGGTGGCGGTTGGGAGGTCCCATGATTTAAATGTACGTGCAAGTCCTAGGAAAACTCCTCTGCTACATTTACGTGCACCTCAATCAATCTCTTGAACATCGATCAGATACAGATTCGAATGGTTACCCTATTACAATGAAGAGGGACTCAAACTTCAGGTAATACACCCAAAAATACTATCCAACACTTGGGCACCTAGCTACCCGGGGTTTGGTTAATTTATGTTATACTTGATTGTGGCAATCAAGATCTTTCTCAAAACATCGTAAACAGCATTGAAACATGAATAAAACTCTTGATTACCTACATCGACAAGTCTACCAGTTTGAATATTTTTTATGCACAAATCTGGCAACAGTAACATGCAAGTTTAGTCAAATACATTCAGATAGATATGAGTGAATATTACCCAGATTTCATTTTAATACAAGTTATTGATCCTTGACCCGTGGGTACGTTTTCATGTAAACACGTAACTTTCAGTATTAAACGGAGTTTGGAAGTACTAAGATCACATCTAAGTTGAATTTTTAACTGTAGGGATATTTTCAAAGGTGCTGATCAGCAGTAGCTCATGATGAGATTTTGTTTATAATTTAGGGTTTGTTTGGGGTTTTTTTTTCTTGTTTTGAGGGGTTTAATTAGACTGGTTTTGAGATATTCTAAAACTATTAATTTCAATTTTTTATGCACTAGTTTGATTGCGCAAAAACCCCCGAACCAAGTAGTGTATTTTGAAGTTTATAAAACGCCCCAAATTGGAGAGTTTATTTGTTTTAAACTTTTGTTCCACAAATACTTATCCACTACAAAACTATCTCATTGTATCAAACAAAAAAAAAATTACCAATGTATGCGCATCTTCAACCCATATTAAATATTAAATAATTTAAGCATATAAAAAGAATTAAATAAATAAATATTGAATCCATTTCTAAATGGTTTCTTGGAGAAGGGAGCTATAATTTTTCAATCACTCCAGTACTGCAAAAGAATGGCAAAGAGGATAAAGAGAATTTACCATATTGCAATTTTAAAATACTAATAAGTAGAAAAAAATAAAAAAAACCCTTACATTGTAATAGAAAAAACAAAACTCCCAAGTACTGGTTAAGTTGGGGTATTTATGGGCATATATGTAAAATTATCATTTTAGAATACGGTCAGAACCGTTGAAAATAAACTCTCAAACACATTGGGTGTTTTAAAAACCCTACTAAAAACCATTCAAATCGTTACATTGTTTAGCCTCATAACCGTTACCATGAAACTCTCCAAACAGACCCTAAGGTTTGAAGTAGTAAGTTCAACGTACGGGTGGAATCAATTTTGCTTCAACATCAACATGAAGGGACCCAAGCAAGAGTCGCAAACTCAGAATGCAGAAAAGTTAAAAAAAAAAAGAAAAAGAAAAAAAAGGGACCTGATCAGAGAGAGCATTTCGTCTTGCTTGTGAAGAATGCAACTCAATTAACTATGTTGTGCCTAATTTCGTGGCAATCAGATGTGTGCCAGGCATCTTGAAGGTGTGTCAAAGGCTAATGGCCTGAATCCTCTCACGTGTCGTCTCGTCAGCGCTTGTCTTCTCACAAAAAGTGATTATTGTCAAAAGCATGAGTTAAGCTGCTATTAGCATGGCCCGGCCTGTTACAAGCATGGAGATTACTGATTTAGATCCTAATTAAGGGGGTTATGCATGCAAGCAACTGCATAACACCCACTCTCAACCACTGTCAGATAAGTCAAGTATAAAAGGAGTCCATGTCCTCCGTTCTAGGGGATTATAGTATTAGTAAAGTCCAAGAGAAAAAATACATTGACCTATTTTAGAGAGTGTGTAGAGAGAATAAGTCGCGATAGCCAAATGTCCTTCATTTATCTCACGAACTTCCCTTTGTAACCTCATTCAATCTTGTACCACTCCTCAATAATAGCACAATAGTAAATATAGGTTTGGTTTCTATACCACCGAACCACTATAAAAAAAAATTTGGTCTTTACTTTATTACGTTGTTTTTAGCGACTTTGCTGGTTACCAGTAACCACATATACATCTTACCTGGTCCCTTCCAAGGCCAACTAGATTTCTATAATTGGTACAAATTATCACATCAACAAATTGCAATTGGTTTGCTGATTCAATGACGTTCATTGACTTCTATTGACTAATTAATATGAAGAGAAAACCCTTTTTTTCTAGAAATGGAGTATACCCTACACACATGAGGAATGAGAAAGCAGAGGATGAATGCAACCCCAACACTTCAACAAAATTCTCCTATACCAACCCAAAGATTGTTCACGTTGTTGACTGACAATCAAATAATCAAATATACAAAAATCTCATTTACTCATTTTCTCTTTTAACTCACAATGTCACATAGGGGTGGTAAACAAATCGAGCGGCTTGGTGAGCCAGCTCGACTTGACTCAAGTCAAGCTCGTCCAAAGCTTGACTCAGTTGTAATCGATTCAGCTCAGCTCAATTCGTGAATATTTTGCGAGCTGAGTTCGATCAATGCTCAGCTCGGCTCGGCTCAAACGGCTTGCGAGCCGAATCTGGCTCGAAAAGAAAGGGTTGATATAGAGGGTTTTTGAAACTATGGGGCTTTAAATTGTAATTTGCATTACTTAATATTTGAAAAATTAACAAATCCCCCCTGTAAACATTTGTAGAAAACACGATCTCTTCCCCCATTTACTGAAAATCCCTAAAAGTGAAAAAAAAAAAAAAAAAAATCACCCAATCCACCACCACGCTGTCGTCGTCGCCACCTTATGTTCGTCATGCTCATGTTGCCCATTGTTCCTATCGTCCGGCCGTTTTGTTGGGGTGATTAAGAATTGGGTACTGACCATCCCTTAGGTGACTGCCTCAACCTACTTCGTCTCTTCTATGGACATTCATATGACCACCAAGAGCTTGAGTAGATCTAAATTGTTTTTTGCAGAACTACATATTATTGACGAAATCAGAGAATTGGGGAAGAAGTATGATTTTTGTTATTGATTACTTTGAGAACATCAACACTTATATGGTATTGTACTAACAATTAATTGCAGTAAAATTAACTAAACTCTAGTCAACTAGCTATAACACTTTAAAACTCAACTAAACTAACTATTACAACACTGTAAGTAAGTAAGGGTCTGTTTACTTTATTATTTTGGATAGGATTTATAGATATCTCCTACAATGAAATTTATTCATCTTCCAATGAATATGCCTATCACGCTTAGAAACTAAATACAAAAGAAGGCATTGTAGATGACTTACAAAGTTTCCAAGTTAACTAACTTCCCAGCACTGCGGGACTTCCCCGGAGAATTGGTTTGCTTCAAGGTCCGTTAAATTACATCCATTGAGATTCTAATAGACAATGTTGATCTAGAAACTCTAACAGGCTCATATCTAGACATGAACAGTACCACACATATACACGCACAAAGATATTCTAGAGAAATTATAGCATAGGCTCTGCAGTGTGTGAATTTAATGGAACAATAAGTCAATGCTTTTGGAGTTCTGCTGTCCCTCTGGATACAGGAAGCGGAAGGGAAGGAACAGATAAAATATACTTAGAGAATGACCCCATCTCTTAAACTAAAAAGATATTTTCTTGTTCTTTCTATTTGTCAAAAAGAATGGGTCTGTTGCAAGTTCACAAATTTTCAGAAAAATGGAAAAAAAAATATAATCAGCAGCAACTAAATTTATGGACCAACATCGTGCACCAATAAATTTACATAAATGAAGGTCAAAGCGTTTGAAAATGGCTTTAGCAAAATCACATGGGGTAGAAATGATAATGGAGAAAGGTTTAGGGACTTCTAGTAATCGCCAAGAAAGGTTGTTTGTCCCACATTGAAAAGGAATGAAAAGTGGAAACTTTTGGGGCCTATATATAAGGACCTAAATCATGTTATTGTATCCCAAGTTGTAATTCCATTATACTTCTTTTGTTTAGGGTTCTTTCTTTAAGACCCTTTAGTTTGCAAGTTTTGTTGTATCTCCCCTTTGTTTTAGGTATTTGTTGTATTGCCCAAATATTTGTAATATTGTTTTGGAGATAGTGGAGCTTTCTTTTGCAGCGCCCGAGGACGTAGGTTTTAATACCGAACCTCGTTAATTTCTGGTATTCTTTTTTTTGCATTAATTTTGGCAATTTATTTATGCTTTACTACTTTATTATTATATTCAATAGCTAGCGTTAGAGTTTATGTTTCCGTTGCATAACAATTGGTATCAGAGCCTAGGTTTAGGACAGTGAGTAGCTATTTGTATGGTTATATGCATGGTCTAGGAAAATTCTGTCAAAAGACGATAAAGTCTAAGGAGACTGGATTTTAAGTGGAACCATTTGTGACCCCTCCATTGTTTTCCTGGGAATTTTCTTGTGTGCTATTTAATCATTTCAGCACTTACTACTACCTAGGGCTATTGTTATTTGTTGGTTAGCTATTGATATAATAATTGTGGAGCTTGGTTTTTGGGAATTTTGTTTACCAAGCCATTGAGTAAGGCATAAATGGCATCACCGTCCGAGGATTCATCGTTCGAGGCAGCACCATTTGCGGCACCACCATCCGCACCAGTAAAGATGATAACGGTTTCAAATGCAAAATTGATGTTAAAATTTGATGGCCAAAATATTTTGGCTTGTGGCAGAGTGAGGTAATGGATAGCTTGTATTAGCAGGATCTGATATCGTTCTGGAGGAGGAAAAACCAAAAGTCTATGAGAAAGACGGGGTAGGTTGAACGTACAACGTGTGGGATGATTCGCTCATGTCTTTGTAGAGAGCAAAATATCCATTCATGAAAGAGACGTCTGCAAATAAGTTATGGAAGGCGCTGGAAAACAAATACATGAAAAAAGTAATGAGAATCGGCTCTATTTGATGAAAAGACGTTTCGTCTCATGAGACCAGGTACAAATATCAGTAGCCATATTGATACATTTAACAGATTATTGCTGCATTTGTTAAATTTGGATGAAACATTCAAAGATGAGCATAAGGTCTATGTTGTTAATTGGATCTCTTCCAGATGAGTTGGACTATCTTAGTATTACACTTCTTCATGGAAAGAAAAATTGTCCTTTGAAGAGTTGTGTTCTGCTCTGTCCAATCATGAAATTCGGAAGAAGGATCAGAAGGAGATAGAGATGAGTCAGCGAAGCTCTTGTAGCAAGAGGGCGGAGTCAAAATCAAGGTCGTAAAACGAGAGAAGGGAAGATCTCGTTCAAGAGGGAAAACTCAATAGGATCAATGGCCTTTTGTCGTGAGAAGGGCATTGGAAGAAGTTGTCCGAAGTTGCAAAGAAAGAGGCAAAGCTACTTCTGATGCATACGTTGTTGAGCGTGAAGAGGATGAGTCTGATTTCTGTCTAGTTTAGCCTACACCTCCACCTCTGGATCAAATGAGTGGATTATGGATTCAGGTTGTACCATCATATGTGTCCCCCACAAGGAGTGGTTCTTTAATTTTGAAGAACTTGATGGTGGAGTTGTTTATATGGGCAATGATGATGCTTGTAAAACAACTGGGATAGGTTCAATTCGGTTGAAGAATCATGATGGCTCAACTAAACTCTGACAGATGTTCGGTATGTACCGAGTTGAAAAAGATCTCATCTCTTGGGAGCCTTGGAATCTAAAGGCTTCACAGTGAATATGCGAGATGGAATTCTAAAAGTTTCTTCAGGCGCTCTTTGGTAATGAAAGGCACGAGGAAAACACTTGTATTACTATAATGGTAGTACAGTTATTGAAACGACAGCTGCAGTCGTGCAGAAGGATGCAGATTCGAAATGCTCAAGCTGTGGCATATGCGTTTGGGGCATGCAGTGAAAAAGCCTTACTTAGTTTGGTGAATCAAGGCGTATTGAAGGGCAAAGACCTGTAAGTGGACTTCTGTAAGCATTGTGTTCTGGGAAAAACAAGTGAAATTCCACGGCAATCCATAATACTAAGAGTATTTTGGATTATGTTCATTCTGATGTGTGGGACCTACCAAAACAACATCTTTGGGGTATGCACTATTTGTCTCTTGTAGATGATTTTTCCAGAAGGTTTGGTGTGTATGTGATAAAAACTAAAGATAACGTACTTGGTGTTTCCTTAAATGGAAAAAGATGATTGAGACTCATACTGGCAGAAAGATCAAGCCACGTACAGATAATGGTGGGGAGTATCGTAGTGATCCTTTTTGAAAGTTTGCCAAGATGAAGGATAGTACGTCACTTTACAGTAAAAAATACACCACAGCAGAAGGGGGTGGCAGAACGCATGAATCGAACTATACTGGAAAAGTTCGATGTATGTTGTCCAATTCTGGGTTGGGCAAAGAGTTTTGGGCTGAGGCAGTTATATAATGCGTGTCATCTCATTAATCGTCTCCATCAACTACAATTGAAGGCAAGAGCCGATTGAGGTATGGTCTGGAAAACCTGTTTTTGATTAGACACTTTACATGTTTTTGGATCCACTGCTTATTATCATGTAAAAGAGTCTAAGTTAGATCCTAGAGCAAAGAAAGCAGTATTTATGGGGATTACCTCAGGTGTGAAAGGATACCGTCTTTGGTGTCCAAGTTCAAGAAAATACTGTTTAGTAGGGATGTGACATTTGATGAGTCTTCTATGTTAGAACGAAAAAGGAAGCCAGATAGGTTTTCAGTACTCGCACAGGTGGAGCATACTCTAGCAGGTGAGTTTGAAACAACATCAGTTAGCCCAGCTGGAAATGAACTCCTATATAAGGAGTTCATTGAGATGAAGAAGAGGATTCTTCCCAAGACCTCAACAAGAATCCATTGTGTTAATAGGCCAAGACGAGAAATTCGCAAGCCTGCTCGTTTTTGCTGATACGGTGGCCTATGCACTCCCAATTGAAGATGGTGAAGTTCCTTCCACTTATAATGAAGTAGCTAGTTCCGAAAATGGTAAGTGAGGAAAGCCATGAAAGAAGAGATGCAGTCTCTCCATAAGAATGAAACTTGGGAGGTTGTTCAATTACCAAAGAATAAGAAGGCAATTGGATGCAAATGGGTATATGCAAAGAAAAGGATTTCCGAATTTGAAAGACATCCGATAACAGGCAAGGTTGGTGGCGAAAGGCTACGCTCAGAAGGAAGGAATAGATTTCAATGAGGTATTTTCTCCAGTTGTAAAGCATTCTTCCATTAGAATTTTGTTGGCCTTGTTGCTCAGATGAATCTTGAACTTGTTCAACTTGATTGAAAAACCGCGTTTCTACACGGTGATTTGGAAGAGAAAATCTATATGACTCCCTAGAAGGATTTAGGAGTATTGGAAGGAAGATTGGGTTTGTAAACTGAAAAGATCGCTTTATGGTTTGAAACAATCTCCGAGGTAGTGGTACAGCGATTTGATAGTTTTAGATGGGTCGGAGTACACAAGAAGCAATTTTGACACTGTGTGTATTTTCAAAGGCTACAAGGTGATACTCTCATTTATCTACTCTTATATGTTGATGATATGTTGATTGCTTCAAAGAATGTAGAAGAAATTGAGAAGTTAAGGCTCAACTCAAACAATTTGAGATGAAGGATTTAGGGGAAGCCAAGAAGATTCTCGGTATGGAGATAATAGAATAGAGGAAATGGCAAGGTTTGTTTGACACAAGCAGTATCTAAGAAGGTCTTACAACGTTTTGGCATAACTGAAAGTACAAACCTATAAGTACTCCACTTGCTCCTCATATAAAGCTTAGTGCGTCATTATCTCCAAGTACGCATGAAGAACGAGAGTATATGTCAAAAGTTCCGTATTCAAATGCGGTTGGTAGCTTGATGTATTCATTGGTGTGACTAGGCCCGCCATTTCACATGCAGTTGGAATTGTGAGCAGGTATATGCATGATCCTGTAAAGGACATTGGCAAGCTGTGAAGTGGATTTTACGGTAATTATAGGTACTGTAAACATTGGTTGGTTTTTGAGCGGGATGAAAATCTTAGTCATTTGCTGTTGGCTATTGATTCTGATTATGCTGTGATTTTGGACAAGCGTCGGTCAACTACTGGATATGTATTTACTCTTGCTAGAGCTCCAGTAGTTGGAAATCTTCTTTGCAGTCTACATTGCTTTGTCTACTACAGAGGCAGAATACATGGCATTACAGAGGCTGTGAAGGAAGCTATTTGGTACAAGGGCTATTGGATGAATTGAAAATTAGTCAGAAGAAACACTATCTATTCTGACGTCAGAGTGCTATTCACTTAGCAAAGAATCCAGTATTCCACTTTCGCACCAAGCATATAGATGTTCGTTACCACTTTGTGCGGAAATTATTTCTGAAGGAAGAATCTTATTAGAGAAGATTGAACTGCTGAGAATCCTGCAGATGTCTTAACAAATATATGACAATGATCAAGTTCAATCACTGTTTGAACTTGATCAACATCCTGCGAGCTTGATTGTGCTTTTGGCACATTTGAGGTGTTGCAAAATTTGACAGAGAATACAAAACTTTGAAGGTTTGTAATGCGCCAAGGTGGATTTGTTGAAAAATGGCTTTTAGCAAAATCAATGGGGTAGAATGATAATGGAGAAGGTTTAGGGACTATATGTAATAGGCCAAAAAAGGTTAGTTTGTCCCAATGAAAGGATGAAAATGGGAAACTTTTGGGGCCTATATATAAGACCTAAATCATGTTATTGTATCCCAAGTTGTAATTCATTATACTTCTTTGTTTTAGGGTTCTTCTTTAAGGACCCTTTAGTTTGCAAGTTTGTTGTATCTCCCCTTTGTTTTGGGTATTTGTTGTATTGCCCAAATATTTGTAATGTTTTGGAGATAGTGGAGTTTCTTTTTGCAGCGCCCGAGGACGTAGTTTTCAATACGAACCTCGTTAATTTCTGGTATTCTTTATTTTTGCATTTAATTTGGCAATTTATTTATGCTTTACTACTTGTATTATTATATTCAATAGCTAGCGTTAGAGTTTATGTTTCCGTTGCATAACAAAAGCTCTCAGTAGTGAGACTAGTAATTTCCCTAACTGATCTGGAATATTGCCTGACAATCGGTTTCCAAAAATGGAGCTGCAATAACATTAAGATGTTTCATTAATCAATGAGACAAATAAATTCTATTTGTCTTAACAGATCAAAAGTCAGATTAGCTTACATATATTTTAATTGCATTGCGCCCATTCCTGTGGTATTGTACCATTGACGGCTTCCACATTAACATACCATTAAATATTAGCGCAAAATCCACTGCAATTCAGACAATACAGAATTAAATTTAGAATTTTCGCCTTTTCTTACTTCCAAATGCCAAGAAACTTCGAAAATAACTGAATAAGTAAACGAGAATATAATTATACATTTTGAAGACTTTATCTATTCTCACATTTCTGGAGGTATGGAAGCTGAACAAGTTGGGGTGGAAGTGTTCCTGGAAGGCTGTACACCATGAATTTTCTGAAAAGAAAATAAAACCCAGAATTAGTTCTATGAAAATAACAAATCAAGTAGTCCTTGCAAGAAAGTATACAAAGTTTTGATTTTTAACTTGGGGCCAAAATATAGAAATCTGATTGTCTCGTAATGCAATTTATTAATGAATCTCTCATTAATGTTAACTAAGATGAAAATTGCTTATAAACCACTATCCCAATCGATATATAAGTTAGCTGAAATTAGGCCGGCTAAAAGGCAAGTTCAAAGAAACCTACATTGATACAATGTGGCGGTGCTGTGACAAATTGGCAATCGCAAGTAATGTTCCTGAGAGGATCCGTTTGCAAAACTCGGCTTACGTCAAAAGAACCTTCACAAACATCAGCATTGAAGGTCCAGTTACGAGCTCCCATAGTTTGAGCAATTTGATTCAGAACATCAACTGCATCACACACCCATCAACAAGTACAAGTAATTAAAAAGAGCAGCATGCTTTCGAAGACAATATCTTCAAGCAGTATTAGGTTCTTTTGGTTCATTTTCTTGTAAAGAACTTAATAATTGGATCAAACAAACAGCCATAAGCCTTTAACACAAAACGATTCAGTAAAAGAAGCAACATGAACATGATTTGTACATACCTTCATCTTGAGGCAACGTAGCAGCAAGAAGAAGCTGCGTCCATGAGTAACTCAGAGCAAGAACTGATAAAGGAAGTAAAAGTTTGAGGAACAACATTTCTGGGAATCCAAACGACGAGCTATCATATCATCTGACAAAACAGAACTACTCCCATAGATCTTTGTTCATGGCAATATCTATCTATAATATGGGTGATTTAACAAATAACCACTTTTGGACATCTTTCATAAAAAACTACAAATTGAACAGTATAAATTTTTTAAAAATAGCCATCTTTTGGTTGGTACTTGGTAGTGTACTAGTGTTGTCAACTTGTCATTTTGTCCATTTGATTAATATAGCGTTCATAATCTTATATTATCCGTGTGTTTATACAGAGACGTTGAAAATTCTAAAAGGAATTAAAGTCTATACAGTACAAATCAAATGGTTGAATAATACGAAAGCAAGCAGCCGACAAAACCATTTAAATGGGATATGACCCAAAACAGCATGCATGACTAAGAACAATACTAAAGTGTTGATTATAATTATTTCAAATCAGGATAAAGTTAAAAAGATTCGTTAAGGACTCTGTTTAAGGCATTGAAGAGATGAACAGCTACCTAAACAATTTGTTAGCGGACTTGTATTTGACCACGCAATCATGCATTTATTGAACCCTTTTACGTGAATATCATTGTCAATCTCACTAGAATGTCCTACCAACTTCTATTTTCACGGCGAACAGAGAAAGACAGATTTCACAGCCAAGCATCGGCGAGACTTCAATGGGTCTGACGGCGATAGCTTTGCGACGCAAATCCGATGAAGAACACGTTGTTATCAACAATACTATGAATTCTAAAGGGTCGGACGGACCAGTATGATTGGGCTCATGGATGGGTGGGTCAAAGAATTGATGGCCCGGTGCATGCAGCTTCTACTTTCTTGTCATATTCCTTTATTTTTGATTTAGTGTAAAGTAACTTTTTTTTTAAAAAAAATTCTTTTATTGAATTGAACATAGGAAGTTATAACACATAGCTGCAAGGGACAATCAAACTATGTGGGCTGTGGCTGGTGAGAGAAGCTTGTTTCTTAATTTCATATTTAATTACAATTACATGACATATACCTAATTACAATTGAAGCTCCTTTTCTTTTTTTCATGATCGGAGGTATCCGAGCTAGCTTACGTACACCTCAACTAATTCTCTGAAACTCTAAAACTATCGTTCAAATAAGAGCACCAATGAATACCCTATTAGTATCCTAGTTTTTTCTTCCATTAGATGGAATCATTGTCAAAGAAAAATGAACCTCATGCATATCTAATAAAAATAAAATGAAGATTCAAGCTGTAGACAAACTTGTTAATATTAGCTTGCTGTAGGCTCAGTTTCAATGGTGGTCCTCGCTTCTTGACACATTTATTAGGATATACTATAATTTGAGCCTATTACAACCTTTATGTAGCTTTCCTTGAAACAAATTTTCATTAACCTTGTCTCATTATCTTATGTGATCCCCAAACAATGACACAAATATTTAAAATCGTGCCTATCTCGTTCAAGAATTCTCGGTTTCCCTGCTTTGAATTTGAAGAGAGCTGCTTCACAGCATATAGTACCATCAGGTAACGACCCTGCACAGGAAAAAGAAAATGTAAATATTCTTAGCAGACATTGGAGAAAGTCATTTTTAAGAATGATATATCATTGTGGCATTAAAGATCAGATTGTATACCTTGAAACAGGTCCAAAACCACCTTCCCCGACCTTGTTCGCAGGATCAAAATTGTTAGTGGCAGCTTTAATTTGCTTCAGGTAAAAGAAATTGTTTGTAGATCTGATTCTTTTAAAACATCTGTCGAAAGGTAGAAAGATGAGTTAAAAACTTTCTTCGAACACATGGTTGCAACAAAAATCTACAAGATTAAAGAAGACCAAACCATTTTCTTTACGCCTCTTGACTCTGAATAGTATCTCCAACCAATGATACCAATGCCAAGATTATGAGACATGATCCAACACCTGCAATGATTTCTACAATCTTCTTCTTTTTGCAGGTTTGTAGTCTGCCAAGAAAACCCACCAGAAATTATATAATCAGAAACATACATAAGGATTTAGGCATGAAACTGAACTTTATAAATAGATCACTTAAGTATACCATTCTCTTGTGATCAAATGGATGAAACAGGGGAAATGTGAACTCTTTGTTCCGGTGCACGTGTATTGAGTTTAATAAGACAAAATTTATAATTTCAGTAATATATGCGCTAAGTTGCATATTCTCACATCTGTTAATGTATTTCTAATGCATAACTGAAGGTAGATTACATTATATGTCTCTTCTACAACAATAGCATTTATATGACATTGTTTGACAAGATTGTATTATGTGAAATTAGAAGAGGAGAAATCACTCACGGGATCCACCACAGAAATTGCTGATACGAGGGGGCCATAGACTCCCCTTCAGGAGCGCCGTAGTCCCTTTGCCAGCCCAATTAAACGGATCTGTAAAATGTTATCTGTGACGTAGCATTATATTTTCTTGTACTGCTTCAGAACCCCTGAAGCTTAGCTTCTATGTCGAAATCCCTCTCGACTAGTTTGTCCTGCAAAATAAGAATCCCGTGAAACCTTTTCAGTATGTCATTTCTGTAAGGAACTAACTCCAGCTGAACCTATGACCCAAACTGTGGCTCCAAGAACATAGCAGCTTGAAACTTAGCCCATGCTTAGAATCATGTGTAACAAGATATTGGAAATGGATACGATTGATACCTGAATATAAATATCAAACAGGCCTCCCAAGGCTGGATATGTGTTTTCATTGAACTGAATTCCGCAAAATATAGACTGACAACATAATTCCCATTTTGTAAGCAATATCCAAAATAAGTAAGTGAAAGAGGAGCATGCGAGCATTAATGAATAATTCTGAAATGTCTGATGATGCACAGATGATGAACAATATTGTTCTGTTCATCATCATCTGCGAAGTCTCCAGTGCTACTAAATCCCCAAGATCATTTGAATAATATGTTGCAACACCACCATTTTTTCTCATCTCCTTCAAATGTGGTGCCATTTCTTTACATATTTCCACCACAATTATGTAGAAAGAGCGCAGAGTGTGAAAAGAAGAAAATGTGGAAGACCACCTCAGCAAGAGCTTTAGTATTGTTAACAATGGTTAGAACATTTATGTATAGAAAACAGAGATTATCTTGATCTGGATTTTTAGACATACTCGTCGATGACATTTCTGCAGTCTTGCATGGAGAACTCCACTTCTAGTTTGAGTAAAGAAAAAACAGTTAGCATAATAGAGACAACACTTGAGGTCAAGAGCATACTCCTTCATGAGACTATGAAAACAAATTACATTATTTGTTAATTCTAAAATTGTCAGAGAAGAACTGTTGCTCTTGACAGATTATCACAAACACGTCAGCAGGGGCAATCTTATACGGCTCTGTCTCACATGGCAAAGTGCAAAATGAGACTAAAGTTCAAGAATCTGTCTCCCTAAACCTAAAAGATCTTAAAAACAAGAAGTGGAGATGAAGATTGATGATGATGAAATGATGAACTATCCAGCAAACTTCTTGATGTATGATTGCTAAGGCCCACTAAGCAAAAAGGCCAAAAAAGGGAACTCACAAGTTGTTTGCCACCGAGAACTTCGAAACAAGTTCAGATCGAATTCCCTAGTAACATAACAAATTATTAAGCAAATATCAGCTCTGGGATCCACCAATCAGAATGTGACACAGAGAAGTAAACACAGTAGTTATTGGTTCAATAAAATAGAGAAATTTACTGACTGTGCGTCGACAAGCACGGTGTTCAAGGGTTGGCTGAGTGAAATTATTGTAGGAAGATCACTGCAAGAAAAAAAAAAAAAAAAAAAAAAAAACAGAATTGGATATTTCATATATGATAATGAGCAATTGAGAAAAAAAACTCATCAAATCATCTTGGTTCTAAAACTAATATGAGTACACATAAAAGTTAATAATCTATAAATGATTTCAATAAATGATTAGTGTATTCATGTTGTTAACCTATATCAGATGCATGTAACAAATATAAATGCTAAAGAGAACTCAAAGGATTCAGAGAATATGATACACACACAGTAATTCTTTTGTAAGATGAGCTCTGGTATATTCCCACTGAGAAGGTTGCCAGTTAGAAAGCTGATGAAGACCATATCAAGCAGTTAGTGTGCTGGACTGTAAAACAAAAACTAAAAATCTGGAAAATTGGCTTTCATTAACTTACATGAATTTCAAATCCCCAGGGACTGCAATTAGGAAGTTTCCAGTTATTTTGTTAAAACTGAGATCCCTATTTGAAAACAAAAGATATATCCAAAAGATAAGCATATGGATATGCAAGGAACATAGACAGAGCAAAAATAGTACTAAATAAATACTACACAATCAATTCCTTTAACTAAATAAAACATTTGAGAGTAGGCTAAGTTGTACATTGTCATACATGCAATACAGAAAGTTAAGTTTTCAGTTTTCAACAAAATCATTGCAATTGATAGTTTAGATCTAACGTAATTACAGAACTCTCAGTTTATTCATTCCCAGACGTATCCAGGTATTTTCCCGAATATTGCAGTTCCTCAAAGTCCTGGAAAACAATGATAAGATGTGACAATTGTATGGTGACTATTTACTCCATCTACATGCAGAAAATAGGAATAGGCAATGAACTTACATCCGTCTAGGAGGGTACTGTTGCTAAGTCAGGAAAAGTCTGATTTGTTCCATCTATGTCACTAATCTTACTGTACATAAGAGTGTCAATGTGAACAGATCCTTTCATCAGCACCATTATGTAAATTAATCTGATAAGTTATGTATTAAATAATGCATATTCTGTAGTTGACTAGTTAGAAATATTCACTCACAATTGATTTAGATTTCAAAAGGGAAGGGATGATGGAATTGGTCCTTTTAGTCCACTACCTTGAATTTCCCTGCATCAACCACAATCAAGAACATCGAGAACCAGAATATGAGTCGAAAATCTTTAGGAAAGTAGATCATTTACAATCATAAAGTTGCTTCCAGTTTTGTATAAATTCGGTATGCTTCCATTGAAGTTGTTATCATTGATCACTGCAATGTGCAACAAGAAAGCAGTAAAAATTAATTCATACTTATCAGACAAATTCTGAACTCAATCTTCAAAAACGATATGAAAAACTTACAAGTCTGTCAAAATTTTCAGCTCAGCAAATTCCGTCGGTAAATTTCAGTCAATCTATGGAGGAAAGTCCTGCAGCCAAAATTTAATTGATAACTTCAATAAAAATGTTGATCATGAGAAAAAAAAAACAACAAAATATAAGAACCACGAATGACTTACAAAATTCCCAAATTAACAAGCTTCCCTAGCTGGGGGCACTGTTCTGAGAATTGGTTTGCTTCAATGTCCCTGGTAAATAGAAAAAATAAGAAGCCAATAGAATATATTGTCTAACTCCAACAGAATAATGTGGACTATAACCATTAGATTATTGCTAGAATCATTTGTGAATTGTATAGAGTTCAAACTTCAAACTTACAAGTAAGTGAGACTGATGATGTTGCCCAATGGCTCGGAATATTGCCTGATAATCGGTTCCCAAAGAGAGAGCTGCATTTAATTGCCAATGTGATGAATTCACATATTCAACTATTGGTTAGCGAAAATGCTATCCTTACAAAGAAATAAAAGAGGACTACAAAGTGATGTCAACAAGAAAAAAAAAACAAAGAAGAACGAAAAGAGAGAAAGAGAAATCATAAAGATCAAGGATAAAATTGTCTTGTATGCTCTTTTGTATTTACTTTATAAGACTGCATTGCTCTTTGGTTAGTTAAGATATAACAGATATAATGCAGCTTACATAAAGTCAATGCATCGAAGCCCTTCGATGGTATCGAACATATCAAGTAGTTGTAGGAAAAATCACTACAAAACAAACAAGAACATTGACATAATTTAGTGTGTTTCACCTTACCTATTTAGAGATGTCATTAAAGACAAAACAGACGCCATGAAAATGAAGAATTGAAGTCCCGCATTGGATCCTAAATTTCCTTCTGTTCATGCTTCTTCCTTCCTAATTACAAGGAAAAAAATGTGTATATTTTTAAAAATACATATTCAGATTTGTTTAGGTCACACTTTAGAGATATGGGAAGCTGGTTCAGTTCTGGTGGAAGAACTCCAGAAAGGCTGTAACGTTTGAATTCTCTGAAGATTGAAAACAAAACTATCCAGATCAGTTAGTCACACCCTAAAAATCCAAAATCAGGTAAAATCAAACAATTAAAATGATAATTCTGTAGTTTAGAAGATGGTAAATATTCTACTATTTTGTCAAAACAACAATGAAATTAAATAATAGAAAAATTGACAGATGAATTTATAATCTATAAGTGACTTGCCCTTTAAATCTGAATTAATTATGTGTGTATTGAAACTTTCAGCGGTACCACATTACACAAATGGTTGTTCTACTTCAATGAGCATAAAATCAAAGCAAATTCACATCTTTATAGGATATTACTACAACTTTGTAATATTTCCTACAGGATTTTTTCCAGAAGGCATTTGCCGATTTCCAAGAACATTCCTAGGAAATGGACTTACTGAAGTGTATACAACAAAAGAGATGGGCAAATACATACAGAGAATAAGAAAACAACATTACTGAAAGTGGTGTGTACTATTTCGGGTCCAAGGATGCAAGAAATGTTCTGGTTAATTCTGTCACAGCCGATTCTCATGGATTCACAAGCAGTTCGCATCAAAATCCAGTAGTAGCTCCCATTGTTTTGACGATTTGATTCAGAACATCAACTACAGCACATCACAGACAAACACAGCAACAGATAAGCAAATCAAATTAATTCAAATAGAGGTGTAAATTGAAACAGACTGACTAATGGCGCCAAGCCTAGAGAAGATAATATTATATGATCAACGTTATAAAATAAAACAGCAAAAATAAGAGAATCTGAAGACTGATCAAAAGAAGTACAGGATTTTACAGAGAACATAATAATGACAGTACTACACTTATTTATATCTCTCTTTTCCTGAAAGTTCTTATATGTGTTTATTGAAAACTCAGTCAATATGCTTGTACAAAACTATAAAGTTAACCATGAACAAGGTGAAATTCAAGCGAAACGAAATTGGGAAGAAGAATTTGTCTTACCTCGGCTTGAGGCAGCTTAGCAGCTACAAATAGTGTGTTCACTACACAACTTAAAGTTAGAATCGATACCAGTAAATTCTTGAAGAACTCATTGAAATTGAAAAACTCAAGAAGATGCCTGAACTCTCAAGCTCTTGAAAGTTGAACTCCCGTTCCCTGTCTTTCTTAGCTAAACATGAAACTATTTCGTTTTGATCTTTCTTATATTTTTGGTTAAGTAAGAAGTTATGAATGAGAAAAATCAAGTATATTAATGACAAGACAATGAAACTTAACCTAACGAGTTAGATGTTTAACTAATTAATTTTGGATCGTTTTCTATGCATTAAAAAATGAAACCGCGTACGAACATAGCATAGTGACACAAGATCTTAACAACGATAAGATTTTCAATAGCAGACATGACAAAATGCAAAGCCGGGATTGGACGTATGTTGTTGGTTTCAATTACTAGTTGCAGTATTGAATATTCATTAGTTTTGGTAACACGAGTATGGTTAGTTGCTTTGGAAAAACTTTGACGATTAATAGAAATTCGTTGACGATTCTACCTCCATGCCCGGTGGCCGTGGGTGAGGTGCTATGATTTAAATGTAACAGTGCAAGTCCTAGGAAAAATCCTCCATGCTAATCCCACACCCACATCGTGAATTGAGAGCTATGATTAAGTTACTGGGGCTGCAGAGAGTCAACTATGGAGGCTGGCTTGCGGATTCTGTCACTCAGGCTCACATACCAAAAAAAACCCCACTGGAAGAATATTTATTAGAAAAAATGGTCCAAAATTGTGGTAAATGAGACCTGTTAGGGGTTCTTGAAGAAGATTCACTATTGTTTATCAGTATTTCAACTCAATTAGACCTCATGCGCTGTGACTAGATTTGAATCCAAAGATTAAGAGGAAAAAATGCATATCCAATAACGCTAATGAAAACAACTGTTAGATTAATTTGTCATACTTTTTTTTTTAGATTATTATGTCTATACTTTTTTTTTTTAATGATCAGGAGTGTGAGCTAGTTACGTACACCTCAATCAATTCCTGAAAAACCGAAAACTATCGGTGGATAAGAATTCAATGGTTACCTATTAACAAGAAGGAGGAACTCAAACTTAGGAATAATAAACCCAAAAATAATTATGCAACCACTTGGTCACCCAGCCACCGAGGGGTTGGTTAATTTATGTGTATACTTGATTGTGGCAATCAAGATTTCTTCTCAAAACATCGTAAACAGCATTGAAAACATGAATAACCTATATTGATACAACATTCGACAAGCTACAGTTTGAATATTCTTTTTACGACAAATCGAAACACGTAAACATGCAATTTTAGTCAATACATTTAGATTATTAAGTGAATTTACCCAGATTATTAATACAAGTTATTGATCCTTACAGTTGGCTTACGTTTCTCAATGTAAACACGTAACTTTCAGTATTAAACGGACGTTTTGAACTGTATAAGATCGTGTCTAAGATTGACTTTTTAACGTATGGATATTTTCAAGGGGCATGTAGCTCATGATGAGATTTTGTTATAATTTTAGGGTTTGTTGGAGTTTTTTATTCCACTTATTTGAGGAGTTTTAATTAGACGATTTGAGATGTTTTAAAAATTATTGCTAATTTTTTATGCACTGGTTTAACTGGCTCAAAAAAACCCCAGAACAAGTAGTGTATTTTTAAGTTTATAAAACGCCCCAAATCAGGATGTTTTGGTTAGTTTTAAAATTTTATCTACAAATACTTATCCATAAAAACTATCTCAATTATATCCAAACAAAAAATTAACCATATTATGCGCATCTCCAACCATATAAATAAAATAATTTAAGTAATCATAAAAAAAAAAAAAATTATTGAAATTCATTTTCTAATGTTTTCTTGGAGAAGTGAGCTAAAATTTTTCAATCACTCCAGATACTGCAAAGATGGAAAGAAGGATAAGAGATTTTATCATATTGAAATTATAAAATACTAATAAGTAGAAAACAAATAAAAAAAAAAACCCTTACTGTAATAGAAAAAACAAAACTCCCAAGTACTGGTTGAAGTTGGAGTATTTTTATGACCATATATGTAAATTTATCATTTTAAAATACGGTCAGAACCGTTGAAAATAAACTCTCAAACACAATTGGATGTTTTAAAACCCCTATAAAAACCATTCAAAATGTTAAGTGGTTTAGCCTCTAACCGCTACCATGAAAATCAAACAACCTAAGGGTGAATTGTAAGTTCAAGTACGGGTGGAATCAATTTTGTTCAACATCAACATGAAAGGACCCAAGCAAGAGTCGCAAACTCAAAATGCACAAAGTTAAAAAAAAAAAAAAAAAAAAAAAAAAAAAAAAAAAGCACCTGATCAGAGAGAGCATTCGTCTTGCTTGTGAAGAATGCAACTCATAATAATATGTGTGAATTTCGTGGCAATCAGATGTGTGCAGGCGTCTTGAAGGTGGTTCGAAGGAGTAATGGCCTGAATCCTTGGTGTCGTTCGTCAGCGTTGTCTTCCTCACCAAATGATTACTGTTAAAAGCATGAGTTAAGCTACCCTTAGCATGGCCCGGCTTGTACAAGCATGGAGATTATTGACTTAGATCCTAAAGGGGGTTATGCAGAAGCAACCGCGTAACCACCACTCTCAAACACGTCAGATAAGTCAAGTATAAAAGGAGTCCGTCCTCCGTTCTAGGGGATTATAGTATTAGTAAAGTCCAAGAGAAAAAAATACTATGACCTATTTAGAGAGTGTTTAGAGAGAATAAGTCGCGAAGCCAAAGTCCTTCATTTATCTCGCGAACTTCCCTTGTAACCTCATTTGATCCTGTAACCACTTCAATAATAGCACAATAGCAAATATGGTTTGGTTTCTATACACGAACCACTATAAAAAAAAATTTGGTCTTTATTTATCGTTTTTTAGGGACCTTGCTGGTTACCAGAACCACATATAAATCTTCAGGTCCCTTCCAAGGCCGACTGGATTCTATAATTGGTATATTATCCATCAACAAATTGCAATTGTTTGCTGATTCAATGACGTTCATTGACTTCTATTGACTAATTAATATGAAGAGAAAACCTTTTTTTCTAGAAATGGAGATACCCTGCACACATGAGGAATGAGAAAGCGAGGATGAAGCAACCCCAACACTTCAACAAATTCTCTCATATACCAACCCAAAGATTGTTCACGTTGTTGACTGACAACTAAATAATCAAATATACAAAAAATCATTTACTCCTTTTCTCTTTAACTCCAATGTCACATAGGGGTGGTAAACATTCGAGCGCTCGGTGAGACGCTCGACTTGACTCAGTCAAGCTCGTCCAAGCTTGACTCGGTGTAATCGAGTTAGCTCAGCTCAATTCGTGAATATTTTTGAGCCGAGTTCAACAATGCTCTACCGGCTCGGCGAACGGCTCGCGAGCCGAATCTGGCTCGAAAAGAAAGGGTTGATATAGAGGGTTTTTTTAAACTATGGGCTTTAAATTGTAATTTGCATTACTTAATATTTGAAAAATTAACAAATCCCCCCTATAACATTTGTAGAAAACAGATCTCTCCCCCATTTATGAAAATCCCTAAAGTGAAAAAAAAAAAAAAAATCCCAATCCACACCACGCTGTCGTCATCGCCATTTATTGTTGTCGTGCTCATGTTGCCATGTTTGTGGCCGTTTTGGGAGGTGATTAAGATTGGGTAATGGACCAACCTTGGAGGGTGACTGCCTCAACCTGGTCATCTCTTTTATGGAATTCATATGACCACAAGACTTGAGTAGATCTAAATTGTTTGCAGAGAAGCTACATTATTGACGAAATCAGAGAAATTGGGGAAGAAGTAATGTTGTTTATTATACTTTGAGAACTTACAACACTTATATGGTATTGTTACTAACAATTAATTGCAGTAAAAAATTAACTAAACAAACTCTAGTCAACTAGCTATAACACTTTAAACTCAACTAACTAACTATTACAACACGGTAAAGTACTTGTATTATTTTGGATAGGATTTATAGGATAGTCTCCTACATGAAATTTATTCATCCAATGAATAGTCTATCACGCTTAGAACTAAATATAAAAGAAAGCATGTAGATGATTACAAAGTTTCCAAGTTAACTAACTTCCCAAGCACTGCAGGGACCCGGAGAATTGGTTTGCTTCAAGGTCCTGTTAAATTAGATCCATGAGATTCTTAATAGACAATGTGATCTAGAAACTCTAACAGGCATCATCTAGACATGAACAGTACAAACATATACACGCACAAGAAGTATTCTAAGAGAAATATAGCATGGCTCTGCAGTGTGTGAATTTAATGGACAATAAGTCAATGCTTTTGAGTCTGCTGTCCGTTGGATACAGGAAGCAGGAAGGGAAGGAAACAGATAAAATATACTAGGATGAACCCATCTCCTTAAATAACAAAAAGATATTTTTGTTCTTTCTATTTGTCAAAAAGAAATGGGCGTTGCAAGTTCACAAATTTTAGAAAAGAATGGAAAAAAATATAATCAGCAGCAACTAAAATTTATGGACTCAAATCAGTGCACCAAATAAATTTACAAAATGAAGGTCAAACTTACAGTATGTGAGACTAGTAATATTCCCTAATGATCGGATATTGCCTGACAATCGGTTTCCAAAAATGGAGCTGCAATAACAATTAAGGATGTTTCATTAATCAATGAGACAAATACAATTCTATGTTTTAACAGATCAGAAAGGTGCAGATTAGCTTACATATATTTAATGCATTGAGCGCCATTCGTGTGGTATTGTACCATTTAAATAGTTATAAGCAAAATCACTGCAATTCAGAATTAAATTTAGAATGTTTCGCCTTTTCTTACTTCCCAAATGCCAGAAACTTCGAAAAATAACTGAATAAGTAAACGAGAAATATAAATATACATATGTGAAGACTTTATCTATTCTCACATTTCTTGGAGGTATGGAAGCTGAACAAGTGGGGGGGAAGTGTTCCTGGAAGGCTGTTAAGCATGAATTTCTGAAATGAAAATAAAACCCAGAATTAGTTCTATGGAAATACAATATCAAGTAGTCCTTGTAAGAAAGTATACAAGTTTTGATTTTTAACTTGGGGCCAAAATATAGAAATCTGATTATCTCGTAATGCAATTTATATTGAATCTCTCATTAATGTATAACTAAGATGAAAAATTGCTGATAAACCACTATCCCAATCGATATATAAGTTGAGCAAATTATGGGCGGCTAAACAGCAGTTCAAAGAAACACTACATTGATACAATGTGGCAGGTGTGTGAACAAAACCATTTAAATGGGATATGACCCAAAACAGCATGCATGACTAAGAACAATACTAAAGTGTTGATTATAATTATTTCAAATCAGGATAAAGTTAAAAAGATTCGTTAAGGACTCTGTTTAAGGCATTGAAGACATGAACAGCTACCTAAACAATTTGTTAGCGGACTTGTATTTGACCACGCAATCATGCATTTATTGAACCCTTTTACTTGAGAATCATTGTCACTCTCACTAGAAAGTTCTACCAACTTCTATTTTCACGGCGAACAGAGAAAAACAGATTTCACAGCCAACAATCGGCGAGACTTCAATGGGTCTGACGGCGATAGCTCTACAACGCAAATCCGATGAAGAACACGTTGTTATCAACAATACTATGAATTCTAAAGGGTCGGACGGACCAGTATGATTGGGCTCATGGATGGGTGGGTCAAAGAATTGATGGCCCCTTGCATGCAGCTTCTACTTTCTTGTCATATTCCTTGATTTAGTGTAAAGTAACTTTTTTTTTTAAAAAAATTCTTTTATTGAATTGAACATAGGAAGTTATAACACATAGCTGCAAGAGACAATCAAACTATGTGGGCTGTGGCTGGTGAGAGAAGCTTGTTTCTTAATTTCATATTAAATTACAATTACATGACATATACCTAATTACAATTGAAGCTCCTTTTCTTTTTTTCATGATCGGAGGTATCCGAACTAGCTTACGTATACCTCAACTAATCCTCTGAAACTCTAAAACTATCGTTCAAATAAGAGCACCAATGAATACCCTATTAGTATCCTAGTTTTTTCTTCCGTTAGATATAATCATTGTCAAAGAAAAATGAACCTCATGCATATCTATTAAAAATAAAATGAAGATTCAAGCTGTAGACAAACTTGTTAATATTAGCTTGCTGTAGGCTCAATTTCAATGGTGGTCCTCGCCTCTTGACACATTTATTAGGATTTACTATAATTTGAGCCTATTACAACCTTTATGTAACTTGAAACAAATTTTCATTAACCTTGTCTCATTATCTTATGTGAACCCCAAACAATGACACAAATATTAGCCATTCATGCATTGATTGCACTCAGTTACAATCTTGTTGAGACCACATACAGCCAAAAGAAAAAGAGAGAGAAAAAGTATCAGTATGGTCCAATGAAACAACAAATATACGTATGTTTATACTATACTAGGAATTGGTATTGGTGTTACTATGATCATGGGCCGAGGTTGAAGAAGTGCTTGTCCATGAAGGCATAGATGTTGAAAGTTGAACATCTGAACCACTGGTTTCAATCATTTTATATCCATCTTTAACGACGTTGTACCTCAAATATGACTCATCATCAATTGTATAGAAGTCCTCGGCTGATGTCGAATGCTGAGTTTGACTGCGGTTCAGTCCACGGAAGTCTCTTATGGCTTTGAACCTCAAATCTTGACTGTAACTACTTGTTTCAGGTATTGAATCTGGGATGGCAGTTTTTCCTTCCAGCATGCTTACAGCTTCGGACATGGTTGGCCTTAGTGATGGTGAAGCATTGGTGCACAAGAGAGATATTCTTATCATCCTCTCCGCTTCCTCTTTGTTGTATTCTGATCCCAGCTTTGGATCCACTAGCTCCATTATCTTCTCCTTTTGCTGTAACTGACAAGCCTGCAACAAAAAACACACCATTAATAATAATTATACAGCCCTGCAGAATAGTTGGAGGAATAATGTGATGTATAGAAAGTTTCTTACCCAATCTAGAAGACAAGTGCAATCCTCGGCTGGACCATAACTCTTGTTGTTTCTCCCGCTAACGATTTCTAATGCTAAAATTCCAAAGCTGTAAACATCTGCTTTGTGGGTCAGGTAACCCCAAAGTGCATATTCTGGTGCCATGTATCCTCTGCATATATGTTAAAACAATCTTAAGTGTTTTATGCTGAAACAATAACAAATTAACTTTCAATTTCTTAAGAGAAACATATGGGTGGCCTACATTGTTCCTGCAATTCGAGTACTGATATGGGTTTTCTCCTCCTCATCTAGCTTAGCCAATCCAAAGTCAGATATTTTGGGGTTTATATCCTTATCAAGCAAAACATTGGTAGCTTTAATGTCTCTGTGAACAATTTTGAACCTTGATTCTTCATGAAGAAAAGCTAAACCTTTAGCTATCCCAAGACAGATCTTCTGTCTAGTTGGCCAGTCCAGTTTCAGTTGACAATTTTCACGACCTTAAAACAAACAATATATTTCAAGACATATTATTACTAAAGAAAGAAGGAAGCATGACATATCTGTACTAGTTTTCAACTTTGTGTTTAATCTTTCTATTCTGCTGTCATCAATAAGTAATTTGCAGTAAATTAAACTTACCAAACAAAGCACTGGCAAGGCTGTTATTTTCCATGTATTCATAAACTAGCAATAGTTGATTCCCTTCAATACAACATCCATGAAGCTTCACAAGATTCGGGTGTTGCAGACACGAAATCATGCCTATCTCGTTCAAGAATTCTCAGTTTCCCTGCTTTGAATTTGAAGAGAGCTGCTTCACAGCAATTATAGTACCATCAGGTAACTGACCCTGCACAGGAAAAAGAAAATGTAAATATTCTTAGCAGATCATTGGAGAAAGTCATTTATTAAGAATGATATATCATTGTGGCATTAAAGATCAGATTGTATACCTTGTAAACAGGTCCAAAACCACCTTCCCCGACCTTGTTCGCAGGATCAAAATTGTTAGTGGCAGCCTTAATTTGCTTCAAGGTAAAAGAAATTGTTTGTAGATCTGATCCTTTTAAAACATCTGTCGAAAGGTAGAAAGATGAGTTAAAAACTTTCTTCGAACACATGATTGCAACAAATATCCTACAAGATTAAAGAAGACAAAACCATTTTCTTTACGCCTCTTGACTCTGGAATAGTATCTCCAACCAATGATACCCAATGCCAAGATTATGAGACATGATCCGACACCTGCAATGATTTCTACAATCTTCTTCTTCTTTGCAGGTTTGTAGTCTGCCCAAGAAAACCCACCAAGAAATTATTATAATCAGAAACATACATAAGGATTTAGGCATGAAACTGAACTTTATAAATAGATCACTTAAGAATACCATTCTCTTGTAATTAAAATTGGATGAAACAGGGGAAATGTGAACTCTTTGATTCCGGTGCACGTGTATTTGAGTTTAAATTAAGACAAAATTTATAATTTCAGCAATATATGCTCTAAGTTGCATATTCTCACATCTGTTATATGTATTTCTAATGCAAAACTGAAGGTAGATTACATTATATTGTCTTCTTCTTACAACAATAGCATTTATATGACATTGTTTGAACAAGATTGTATTATGTGAAATTAGAAGAGGAGAAATCACTCACTGGGATCCACCACAGAAATTGCTGATACGAGGGGGCCATAGACTCCCCTTTGAGGAAGAGCCGTAGTCCCTTTGCCAGCCCAATTAAAACGGATCTGTAAAATGTTATCTGTGACAGTAGCATTATATTTTCTTGTAACTGGCTTCAGAACCCCTGAAGCTTTAGCTTCTATGTCGAAATCCCTCTCGACTAGTTTGTCCTGCAAAATAAGAATCCGGTGAAACCTTTTCAGTATGTCATTTCCTGTAAGGAACTAACTCCAGCTGAACCTATGACCCAAAACTGTTGGCTCCAAGAACATAGCAGCTTGAAACTTAGCCCATGCTTAGAATCATGTGTAGCAAGATATATTGGAAATGGATACGATTGATACCTGAATATAAATATCAAACATGCGCCTTCCAAGGCTGCCATATGTGTTGTCATTTTTGAACTGAATCTCCGCAAAATATAGACTGACAACATAATTCCCATTTTGTAAGCAATATCCAAAATAAGTAAGTGAAAGAGGAGCAATGCGAGCATTAATGAATAATTCTGAAATGTCTGATGATTGCACAGATGATGCAACATAATATTTGTTCTGTTCATCATCATCATCTGCAAAGTCTCCAGTGCTACTAAATCCCCAATGATCATTTGAATAATATGTTGCAACACCACCATTTTTATCTCCATCTCCTTCAAATGTGCTGCCATATTCTTTTACATCATTTCCACCACAATTAATGTAGAAAGAGCGCAGAGCTGTGAAAAGAAGAAAATGTGGAAGACCACCTCAGCAAGAAGCTTGAAGTTATTGTTAGCAAATGAGTTAGAACATTTATGTATAGAACAACAGAGATTTATTTGTGATCTTGGATTTCTTAGACATACTTACGTCGATGACATTTCTGATCAGTCTTGCATGGACGAACTCCACTTCTAGTTTGAGTAAAGTAAAAAACAGTTAGCATAATAGAGACAACACTTGAGGTCAAGAGCATACTCCTTCATGAGACTATGAAAACAAATTACATTATTTGTTAATTCTAAAATATGTTTACAGAGAAGAACTGTTGCTTTCTTGACAGATTATTCACAAATCACAGTCAGCAGGGACAATCTTATACTGGCCTCTGTCTCACATGGCAAATGTGCAAAATGAGACTTTAAAGTTCAAGAATCTGTCTCCCCTAAACCTAAAAGATCTTAGAAAACAAAGAAGTGGAGATGAAGATTGGATGATGAAATGATGAACTATACAAGCAAACTTCTTGATGTATTGATTGCTAAGGCTCACTTAATCAAAAAGGCCAAAAAATGGAACTCACAAGTTGTTTGCCACCGAAGAACTTCGAAACAAGTTCAGATCGAATTCCCTAGTAACATAACAAATTATTAAGCAAATATCAGCTCTGGGATCCACCAAATCAGAATGTGACACAGAGAAGTAAACACAGTAGATTATTGGTTCACTAAAATAGAGAAATTTACTGACTGTGCGTTCCGACAAGCACGGTGTTTCAAGGGTTGCTGAGTGAAATTATTGTAGGAAAACACTGCAAGAAAGAAAAAAAAAAAAAAAACAGAATTGATATTTCATATATGTAATAAGCAATTGGAGAAAAAAACTAATCAAATTCATCTTTGGTTCTAAAACTAATATGAGTACACATAAAAGTTAATAATCTATAAATGATTTCAATTAACTGATTAGTGTATTCACTGTTGTTAACATATTCAGATGCTGTAACAAATATAAATGCTAAAGAAAACTCAAAGGATTCGAATATGATACACACACACAGTAATTCCTTTTTGTAAGATTGGCTCTGGTATATTCCCACTGAGAAGGTTGCCAGTTAAAAGCTGATGAAGACCATATCAAGCAGTTAGTGTGCTGGCTTTGTAAAACAAAAACAAAATCTGGAAAATTGGCTTTCATTAACTTACATGAATTTCAAATCCCAGGGACTGCAACATTAGGAGTTTTCCAGTTATTTTGTTAAAACTGAGATCCCTATTGAAAACACAGAATATATCATAAAAAGATACATATGGAATTTATGCATAGAACTAGAAAGCAAAAATAGTACAAATAAATACTACACAATCAATTCCTTTAACTAAATAACCATTTGAGAGTAGGCTAAGTTGTTACATTGTCATACATGCATACAGAAAGTTAAGTTTTCAGTTTTCAAGCATATAATCATTGCGAATTGATAGTTTAGTATCTAACGTACTTACAGAACTCTCGTTTATTCATTTCCCAGACGTATCCAGGTTTTTCTCCCGAAATATTGCAGTTCCTCAAAGTCCTGGAATCCAATGATAAGATGGCAATTTGATGGTGACTATTTTCTCCATCTACATGCAAGAAATAGGAATAGGCAATGAACTTACCTCCTCTGAGAGGGTACTGTTCTAAGATCAGGAAAAGTCTGATTTGTTCCATCTATGTCACTAATCTTACTGTACATAAGAGTGTCAATGTGAACAGATCCTTCATCAGCACCATTATGGTAAATTAATCTGATAAGTTAATGTATTAAATAATGCATATTCTTGTAGTTGACTAGTTAGAATATTCACTCACAATTGATTTAGATTTTCCAAAGGGAAGGATGATGGAATTGGTCCTTTAGTCCACTACCTTGAATTTCCCTGCATCAACCCAAAATCAAGAACATTCGAGAAACCGAATATGAGTCGAAAATCTTTAGGAAAGTAGATCATCTCCAATCGATAAAGTTGCTTCCAGTTTTGTATAAATTTCTGGTATCTTCCATTGAAGTTGTTTATCATTGATCCTACTGCAATGTGCAACAAGAAAGCAGTAAAACTTAATTATCACTTATCAGACAAATTCTGAACTCACTCTACAAAACGATATAAGAAAAACTTACAAGTCTCAAAATTTTCAGCTCAGCAAATTCCGTCGGTAAATTTCCAGTCAATCTATTGAGGAAGTCTCCTGCAGCCAAAATTTAATTGATAACTTCAATAAAATGTTGATCATGAGAAAAAACAACAAAATATAAGAACCACGGTAAATGACTTCAAAGTTCCCAAATTCAAGCTTCCCTAGCTGCGCGGGCACTGTTCCTGAATTGGTTTGCTTCAATGTCCCTGGTAATAGAAACTATAATAGCCAATAGAATATTTGTCTAACCTCCAACAGACTAATGGACTATACCATTAGATTATTGCTAGAATCAATTTGTGAATTGTATAGAGTTCAAACTTCAAAACTTACAAGTAAGTGAGACTGATGATGTTGCCCAATTGGCTCGGAATATTGCCTGATAATCGTTCCAAAGAGAGAGCTGCATTGATAATTGCCAATAGTTGATGAATTCACATATTCAACTATTGGGTTAGCGAAAAATGCTATCCTTACAAGAAAATACAAAAGGGACTACAAAGTGATGTCAACAGAAAAAAAAAAAAAAGAAAGAACGGAAAAAAGAAGAAAGGAAATCTAAAGATCAAGGTAACAATTGTCTTGTATGCCTCTTTTGTATTTATCTTTATAAGACTGGCATTGCTCTTTGTAGTATAATATAAGTCAGATATAAATGCAGCTTACAAATGTCAACTGCATCGAAGCCCATTCGACTGGTATCGAACATTCAGTAGTTGTAGGAAAAATCACTGACAAACAAACAAGAACATTGACTAATTTAGTGTGTTTCACCTTACCTATTTAGAGATTCAATTAAGACAAAACAGACGCCATGAAAATGAAAGAATTGAAGTCCGCCATTGGATCCTAAATTTCCTTTCTGTTCATGCTTCTTCCTTCCTAATTACAAGGAAAAAAAAATGTGTATATTTTTAAAAATACATATTCAGATTTGTTTAGCTCACACTTTAGAGATATTGGGAAGCTGGTTCAGTTCTGGTGGAAGAACTCCAGAAAGGCTGTAACGTTTGAATTCTCTGAAGATTGAAACAAAACTATCCAGAATCAGTTAGTCACACCCTAAAAATCCAAAATCAGGTACAAATCACAATTAAATGATATTCTGTAGTTTAGAAGATGGTAAATATTCTACTATTTGTCAAAACAACAATGAAATTAAATAGAAAATATTGACAGATTGAATTTATAATCTATAAAGTGCTTGCCCTTTAAAATCTGTAATTTAATATTGTTGTTTGAAACTTTTCAGCGGTACCACATTACACAAATGGTTGTTCTACTTCAATGAGCATAAAATCAAGCAATTCCATTCTTAATGGATATACTACAACTTTGTATATTTCCTCAGGATTTTTTCCAGAAGGCATTTGCCGATTTCCAAGAACAATTTACCCTAGGAAATGGACTTTACTGAAGTGTATACACACAAAGAGATGGGCAAATACATACAGAGAATAAAAATAACATTACTGAAATGTGGTGTGTACATTATCGGGTCCAAGGATGCAAGAAATTTCCTGTTAATTCTGTCACAGCCGATTTCTCATGGAATTCACAAGCAGTATCGGCATCAAATTCCAGTTAGTAGCTCCCATGTTTTGACGATTTGATTCAGAACATCAACTACAGCACATCACAGACAAACACAGCAACAGTAAGCAAATCAAATTTAATTCAAATGAGGGTGTAAATTGAAACAGACTAACTAATGGCGCCCAAGCCTAGAGAAGATAAATTATTATATGATCAACGTTATATAAAATAAAACACAATAAATTAGAAGAATCTGAAGACTTGATCAAATGAAGTACAGGATTTTACAGAGAACATAATCTGACAGTACTACACACTATTTAATATCTCTCTTTTCCTGAAAGTTCTTATATGTTTTTTTATTGAAAACTCAGTCAATATGCTTGTACAAAACTATAAAGTTAACCATGAACAAGTGAAATTCAAGCGAAACAGAAATTGGGGAAGAGAATTTGTCTTACCCTCGGCTTGAGGCAGCTTAGCAGCTACAAATAGTTGTTTTCACTACACAACTTAAAGTTAGAATCGATACGAGTAAATTCTTGAAGAACATCATTGAAATTGAAAAACTCAGAAGATGCCTTGAACTCTCAAGCTTCTGAAGTTAAACTCCCCGTTTCCTGTCTTTTCTTAGCTAAACATGAATCTATTTCGTTTTGATCTTCTTTATATTTTATGTAAAAGTAGAATGTTATGAATGAGAAAATTCTAAGTATAATTATGCAAGACAATGAAACTAACCATCGAGTAAGATGTTTAACTAATTAATATTTGGATGTCGTTTTCTATGCATTAAAAATGAAACCGCGTACGAACATAGCATAGCTGACACAAGATACTTAAACGTAATATTTCAATAGCAGACTGACTAAATATGCAAAGCCGGATTGGACGGTATGTTGTCTGGTTTCAATTAACGAGTTTGCAGTATTTGAATATTCTTAGTTTTGGTAAACAACGGTTGGTTAGTTGCTTTGGAAAATCTTTGACGATTAATAAAATCGTATGACGATCCTACCTCCATGCCGGTGGCCGGTTGGTGAGGTGCTATGATTTAATTTAACAGTGCAAGTCCTAGGAAAACTCCTCCATGCTAACTCCCACACCAACATCTTGAATTGAGAGCTATATATTCAAGTTACTGGCTGCAGAGATTCAACTATGGAGTCCTTGGCTTGCGGATTCTGTCACTCAGTCACGCTTAGCCAAAAACACCCCACTGGAAGAATATTTATTATGAAAATATGGTCAAAATTGGTGTTAAATGAGACCTGTTGGGGTTCTTGAAGAAGATTCACTATTGTTTTGATCAGTATTTAGCAACTCATTAACCTCATGGCTTGGGACTAGATTTAATCCAAAAGATTAAGAGGAAAAAATTGCATATCCAATAACGCTAATGAAACAACTGTTAGATTAATTTATGTCTATACTTTTTTTTTTTTTATTATTTGTCTATACTTTTTTTTTTTAATGATCAGGAGTGTCCGAGCTAGCTTACGTACACTCAATCATTCCTTGAAAACCGAAAACTATCGGTCGGATAAGAATTCAAATGGTTACCCTATTAACATTGAAGAGGAACTCAAACTTAGAATAATACACCCAAAAATACTTATGCAACCACTTGGTCACCCACCACCGAGGGTTGGTTAATTATGTGTAACTTGATTGTGGAAATCAGATTTCTTCCTCAAACATCGTAAACAGCATTGAAAACATGAATAAACTATATGATTCCTAACATTCGACAAGTCTAACCATTTGAATATTCTTTTTACTGCACAAATCGAACACGTAAACATGCAATTTTAGTCAATACATTCAGATATATTAAGTGAATATTACCCAGATTTCATTTTTAATACAAGTTATTGATCCTTGACCAGTTGGCTTACGTTTCTCAATGTAAACCCGTAACTTTCATTATTAACGGACGTTTTTGAACTGTATAATCGTGTCTAAGCATTGACTTTTTAACTGTATGGATATTTTTCAAAGGGTGCATGTAGCTCATGATGAATTTTGTTCATTAATTTTAGGGTTTGCTTGGGAGTTTTATTTCCACTTATTTTGAGGAGTTTTTATTAGACTGATTTGAGATGTTTTAAAACTATTATTTTCTAATTTTTTTATGCACTGGTTTTAACTGGCTCAAAAAAACCCAGAACCAAGTAGTGTATTTTTAAAGTTTATAAAACGCCCCAATCAGGATGTTTTGGTTAGTTTTAAATTTTATTCTACAAATATCTTATCCGCTATAAACCTATCTCAATATATCCAAACAAAAATTTAACCATTTATGCGCATCTCCACCATATTAAATATAAATAATTTTTAAGTAATCATAAAAAAAAAAAAAAATTATTGAAATCCATTTCTAATGTTTTCTTGGAGAAGTAGAGCTAAATTTTTCAATCACTCCAATGCTGCAAAAATGGCAAAGAAGGAAAGGAGATTTTATCATATTTGAAATTATAAAATACTAATAAGTAGAAAACAAATAAAAAAAAAAACCCTTACCTTGTAATAGAAAAAACAAAACTCCAAAGTACTGGTTGAAGTTGGAGTATTTTTATGAGCATATATGTAATTTTACATTTTAAAATACGTTCAGAACGTTGGAAAAAACTCTCAAACACAATGGATGTTTTAAAAACCCCTACTAACCATTCAAAATTGTTATAGTGGTTTAGCCTCGTAACCCTACCATGAAACTCCAAACGAACCCTAAGGTTGAATTTGTAAGTTCAATGTACGGGTGGAATCAATTTTGCTTCAACATAACATGAAGGACCCAACAAGAGTCCAACTCAAAATGCCAAAGTTAAAAAAAAAAAAAAAAAAAAAAAAAAAAAAAGCACCTGATCAGGAGATCATTCCGTCTTGCTTGTGAAGAATGCAACTCAATCAACTATTTGTGCCTAATTTCGTGGCAATCAGATGTGTGCCAGGCGTCTTGAAGGTGTGTCGAAGGCTGGCCTGAATCCTCTCACGGTGTCGTCTCGTCAGCGCTTGTCTTCTCTCACCAAGTGTTTGTTAAAAGCATGAGTTATCTACCATTAGCATGGCCCCTTGTTACAGCATGGAGATTATTGACTTAGATCCTATTTTAAGGGGGTTATGCATGCAAGCAACCGCGTACAACCCACTCTCACCACTGTCAGATAAGTCAAGTATAAAAGGAGTCCACTCCTCCGTTCTAGGGGATTAGTATTAGTAAAGTCCAAGAGAAATACATTGACCTATTTCAGGAGTGTTTGAGAGAATAAGTCGCGAGAGCCAAATGTCCTTCATTTACTCGCGAACTTCCTTTTGTAACCTCATTTGATCCTGTAACACTAATCAATATACACAATAGCAAATATAGGTTTGGTTTCTATACCACTGAACCACTATATAAAAAAATTTGGTCTTTACTTTATTACGTTTTTTTTTAGCGACCTTGCTGGTTACCATTAACCCACATACATCTTACCTGGTCCTTCCAGCCGACTGGATTTCTATAATTGGTATGAATTATCGCATCAACAAATTGCAATTAGTTTGCTGTTCAATGACGTTCATTGACTTCTATTGACTAATTAATATGAAGAGAAACCCTTTTTTTTCTAGAAATGGAGTATACCCGCACACATGAGATGAGAAAGCAGAGGATGAATGCAACCCCAACACTTCCAAATTTCTCAATACCAACCCAAAGATTGTTCCAGTTGTTGACTGACAATCAATAATCAAATATACAAAATCTCATTTACTCCTTTTCTCTTTTAACTCCAATGTCAAATAGGTGTGGTAAACGATTCGAGCAGCTCGTGAGCCGGCTCACTTGACTCAAGTCAAGCTCGTCCAAAGCTTGACTCGGTTGTAATCGAGTTAGCTCCCTCAATTCGTGAATATTTGTGAGCCGAGTTCAATCATGTCTACTCGGCTCGGCTCGAACGGCTCGCGAGCCAAATCTGGCTCGAAAAGAAAGGGTTGATATGAGGGTTTTTTAAACTATGGGCTTTAAATTGTAATTGCATTACTTAATATTTGAAAAATTACAAATCCCCCCTATAACATTTGTAGAAAACAGGATCTCTCCCCCCCCTTTATTGAAAATCCCTAAACGTGAAAAAAAAAAAAATCACCAATCCAGCACCACGCTGTCGTCATCGCCATCTTATTGTTGTCGTGCTCATGTTGCTCACTGTTCCTGTCGTCAGCCGTTGTTGATTGAGTGAAGAATTGGGTACTGACCATCCCTTGGAGTGACTGCCTCAACCTGGCTCCATCTCTTTTATGGACATTCTAGTGACCACCAAGACCTTGAGTAGATCTAAATTGCTTTTGGCAGAAGCTACATGTTATTGACGAAATCAGAGAAATTGGGGAAGAAGTACTCGTTTGTTTTAATTACTTTGAAACTTACAACACTTATATGGTATTGTTACAACAATTAATTGCAGTAAAAATTAACTAAACTCTAGTCAACAGCTATAACCACTTTAGAACCCAACTCACTATACAACACTGTAAGTATCTTATTATTTTGGATAGGATTTATGGATAGTCCCTACATGAAATTTATTCATCTTCCATGAATATGCTATCAGCGCTTAGAAACTAAATATAAGAAAGCATTGTATGACTTACAAATGTTTCAAGTTAACTAACTTCCCAAGCACTGCAGGGACTTCCCCGGAAATTGGTTTGCTTCAAGGTCCCTGTTAAATTAGATCCATTGAGATTCTTAATAGACAATGTTGATCTAGAAACTCTACAGCTCTATCTAGACTGAACAGTACAACACATATACCCGCACAAGGGTATTCTAAGAGAAATTATAGCATAGGCTCTGCAGTGTGTGAATTTAATGGAACAATAAGTCAATGCCTTTGGTTCTGCTGTCCGTCTGTAACAGGAAGCAGGAAGGAAGGAAACAGATAAAATATACTTAGAGAATGAACCCATCTCCTTAAACAAAAAGATATTTTCTTGTTCTTTCTATTTGTCAAAAGAAATGGGCTGTTGCAAGTTCACAAATTTTGAGAAAAGAATGGAAAAAAAATATAATCAGCAGCACTAAAATTTATGGACTCAAATCAGTGCACCAAATAATTTACATAAATGAAGGTCAACTTACAAGTGTGAGACTAGAATATTCCCTAACTGTCTGGAATATTGCCTGACAATCGGTTTCCAAAAATGGAGCTGCAATACAATTAAGGATGTTTCATTAATCAATGAGACAAATACAATCCTATTTGTTTTAAACAGATCAGAAAGGTGCAGATTAGCTTACATATTTTAATTGCATTGTCGCCCATTCCTGTGGTATTGTACCATTTAAATAGTTATAAGCAAATCACTGCAATTCAGAATTAATTTAGAATATTTCGCCTTTTCTTACTTCCCAAATGCCAAGAACTTCGAAAAATAACTGAATAAGTAAACGAGAAATATAATTATACATATGTGAAGACTTTATCTATCTCCCATTTCTTGGAGGTATGGAGGTGAACAAGTTGGGGTGGAAGTGTTCCTGGAAGCTGTAAACATGAATTTTCTGAAAATGAAAATAAAACCCAGAATTAGTTCTATGGAAATAACAATCAAGTAGTCCTTGCAAGAAAGTATACAAAGTTTTGATTTTTAACTTGGGGCCAAATATAGAATCTGATTATCTCGTAATGCAATTATATTGAATCTCTCATTAATGTATACTAAGATGAAATTGCTGATAACCACTATCCCAATCGATATATAATTGAGCTACAATTGGGCTGGCTAGAAGGCAGTTCAAAGAAACATACATTGATACATGTGGCAGGTTTGTTGACATTGGCAATCGCAAGTATGTTCCTGAGAGGATCCGTTTGCAAAACTCGGCTTACGTCAAAGAACCTTCACAAACATCGCATGTGAAGGTCCAGTTACGAGCTCCCATAGTTTGAGCAATTTGATTCAGAACATCAACTGCATCACACACCCTCAACAAGTACAAGTAATTAAAAGAGCAGCATGCTTTCGAAACAATATCTTCAAGCAGTATTAGGTTCTTTTGGTTCATTTTCTTGTAAAGAACTTAATAATTGGATCAAACAACAGCCATAACCTTTAACACAAAACGATTCAGTAAAGAACACATGAACATAATTTGTACATACCTTCATCTTGAGCAACGTAGCAGCAAGAAGAAGCTGCGTCCATGAGTAACTCAGAGCAAGAACTGATAAGGAAGAAAAAGTTTGAGGAACAACATTTTCTGGGAATCCAAACGACGAGCTATCATATCATCTGACAAACAGAACTACTCCCATAGATCTTTGTTCATGGCAATATCTATCTATAATATGGGTGATTTAACAATAACCACTTTTGGACATCTTTCAATAAAAACTACAAATTGAACAGTATAAATTTTTTAAAAATAGCCATCTTTTGGTTGGTACTTGGTAGTGTACGTGTTGTCAACTTGTCATTTTGTCCATTTGATTATATAGCGTTCATATCTTATATTATCCTGTGTTTTATACAGAGACGTTGAAAATTCTAAAGAATTAAAGTCTATACCGTACAAATCAAATGGTTGAATAATACGAAAGCAAGCAGCCGACAAACCATTTAAATGGGATATGACCCAAACAGCATGCATGACTAAGAACAATACTAAAGTGTTGTTATAATTATTTCAAATCAGATAAAGTTAAAAAGATTCGTTAAGGACTCTGTTTAAGGCATTGAAGAGATGCACACTACCTAAACAATTTGTTAGCGGACTGTATTTGACCACGCATCATGCATTTATTGAACCCTTTTACGTGTATCATTGTCAATCTCACTAGAATGTCCTACCAACTCTTATTTCACGGCGACAGAGAAAGACAGATTTCACAGCCAAGCATCGGCGAGACTTCAATGGGTCTGACGGCGATAGCTCTGCGACGCAAATCCGATGAAGACACGTTGTTACAACAATACTATGAATTCTAAAGGGTCGGACGGACCAGTATGATTGGGCTCATGGATGGGTGGTCAAAGATTGATGCCCGGTGCATGCAGCTTCTACTTTCTGTCATATTCCTTTATTTTTGATTTAGTGTAAAGTAACTTTTTTTTTAAAAAAATTTTTTATTGAATTGAACATAGGAAGTTAAACACATACGCTGCAAGGGACAATCAAACTATGTGGCTGTGGCGGTGAGAGAAGCTTGTTTCTTAATTTCTATTTAATTACAATTACACAATACCTAATACAATTGAAGCTCCTTTTCTTTTTCATGATCGGAGGTATCCGAGCTAGCTTACGTACACCTCAACTATTCTCTGAAACTCTAAAACTATCGTTCAAATAAGAGCACCAATGAATACCCTATTGTATCCTAGTTTTTTCTTCCATTAGATGGAATCATTGTCAAAGAAAAATGAACCTCATGCATATCTAATAAAAATAAAATGAAGATTCAGCTGTAGACAAACTTGTTAATATTAGCTTGCTGTAGGCTCAGTTTCAATGGTGGCTCTTTCTTGACACATTTATTAGGATATCTAATATTTGAGCCTATTACAACCTTTTGTAGCTTTCCTTGAACAAATTTTCATTAACCTTGTCTCATTATCTTATGTGATCCCCAACATGACACAAATATCCCATTCATGCATTGATTGCACTCAGTTACAATCTTGTTGAGACTGTTATGCAACGGAAACATAAACTCTACGCTACTATTGATATAATAATAACAAGTAGTAAAGCATAAATAATAGCCAAATTAAATGCAAAATAAAGAATACTGGAATTACGGGTTCGTATTGAAACATACGTCCTCGGGGCCTGCAAAGAAACTCCACTATCTCCAAACATTACACTTTGGGCAATACAACAAATACCCAAAACAAAGGGGAGATACAACAAAACTTACAAACTAAGGGTCCTTAGAAAGAACCCTAAACAAAAGAAGTATAATGGAATTACAACTTGGGATGTCTAATAACAATGATTTGGGTCCTTATATAGGGCCCCAAAAGTTTCCCACTTTTCAATCCTAATCAATATGGGACAAACTAACCTTTTTTGGCCTATTACTATAATCCCTAAACCTTTCTCCATTCATTTCTACCCCCATATGATTTTGCTAAAAGCCATTTTTCAACAAATCTCCACCTTGGCGCATTACCAAACCTTCAAAGTTTTGTATTCTTCTGTCAAATTTTGCAAACCCTTCAATGTGCCAAAAAGCACAATCAAGCTCGCAGGATGTTGATCAAGTTCAACAGTGATTGAACTTGATCATTGTCACTACTTTTGTTAGACATCTGCAGGATTCTCAACAGTCCCAATCTTCTCTAATAAGATTCTTCCTTCAGAAATAATTTCCCGCACAAGTGGTAACGAACATCTATGCTTGGTGCGAAAGTGGATACTGTGTCTTTGCTAAGTGAATAGCACTCTGACTGTCAATAGACATGTGGTCTTCTTCTGACTAATTTTCAATTCATCCATAGCCCTTGTAACCAATAGCTTCCTTCACAGCCTCTGTAACTGCCATGTATTCTGCCTCTGTAGTAGACAAGCAACTGTAGACTGCAAGAAGATTTCCACTTACTGGAGCTCTAGCAAGAGTAAATACAATCCAGTAGTTGACCGACGCTTGTCCAAATCACCAGCATTCAAAATCACATAGCCAACAGCAAATTGACAAGATTTTCATCCCGCTCAAAAACCAAACCAATGTTTACAGTACCTATAATATACCGTAAAATCCACTTCACAGCTGCCAATGTCCTTTACTAGGATCATGCATATACCTACTCACAATTCCAACTGCTGTGAAATGTCGGGCCTAGTACACACCATTGAATACATCAAGCTATCAACCGCATTTAATATGGAACTTTTGACATATACTCTCGCTCTTCATGCGTACTTGGAGATAATGACGCCACTAAGCTTTATATGAGGAGCAGTGGAGTACTTACAGGTTTTGTACTTTCAGTTATGCCAAAACGTTGTAAGACCTTCTTTAGATACTGCTTTTGTGTCAACAACCTTGCCATTTCCTCTATCTCTAGTTACTCCATACCGAGAATCTTCTTAGCTTCCCCTAAATCCTTCATCTCAAATTCTGATTTAGTTGAGCCTTAACTTCTCAATTTCTCCTAGTTCTTTGAAGCAATCAACATATCATCAACATATAAGAGTAGATAAATGAGAGTATCACCTTGTAGCCTTTGAAAATACACACAGTTGTCAAATTTGCTTCTTGTGTACTCCGGACCCATCATAAACCTATCAAATCGCTTGTACCCACTACCTCGGAGATTGTTTCAAACCATAAAGCGATCTTTTCAGTTTACAAACCCAATCTTCCTTCCCAATAATCCTAAATCCTTCTGGCTGAGTCATATAGTTTCCTCTTCCAAATCACCGTGTAGAAACGCGTTTTTTACATCAAGTTGAACAAGTTCAAGATTCATCTGAGCAACTAACCAACAAATTTCTAATGGAAGAATGCTTAACACTGGAGAAAAATCCTCATTGAAATCTATTCCTTCCTTCTGAGCGTAGCCTTTCGCCACCAACCTTGCCTTGTATCGGATGTCTTTCAAATTCGGAATCCTTCCTTCTTTGCATATACCCATTTGCATCCAATTGCCTTCTTATTCTTGGTAATTGAACAACCTCCCAAGTTTCATTCTTATGGAGAGACTGCATCTCTTCTTTCATGGCTTTCCTCCACTTACCATTTGCGGAACTGCTAGCTACTTCATATAATGGAAGGAACTTCACCATCTTCAATGGGAGTGCATAGGCCACCGTATCGCAAAACGACAGGCTTGCGAATTTCTCGTCTTGGCCTATTACGGCAATGGATTCTTGTTGACGTTCTTGGGAAGATCCTCTTCTTCATCTTTAATGAACTCCTCTATGATAGGAGTCTCATTTCCAGCTGGGCAACTGATGTTGTTTCAAACTCCACCTGCTACTGAGTATGCTCCACCTATTGCGGATTACTGAAAACCTTCATCTGGCTTCCTATTTTCTGTTCTACAAGAAGACTCATCAAATGTCACATCCCTACTAAACAGTATTTTCTTTGAACTTGCCACCAAGACGGTATCCTTTCACACCTGAGGTAATCCCCATAATACTGCTTTCTTTGCTCTAGACACTTTAGACTCTTTTACATGTATAAGCGTGGAACCAAAAACATGTAAAGAGTCATAATCAGAAACAGGTTTTCAGACCATACCTCAATCGGCATTTTGCCTTCAATTGCAGTTGATGGTAGACATTATGAGATGACATGCATATATAACTGCCTCAGCCCAAAACTCTTTGCCCACCAGAATTGGACAACATACACCGAACTTCTCCATTATAGTTTCGATTCATGCGTTCTGCCACCCCATTCTGCTGTGGTGTATTTTTACTGTAAGTGACGTACTATTCCTTCATCTTGGCAAACTTTCAAAACGGATCACTACAATACTCCCCACCATTATCTGTACGTCGCTGCTTGTCTTCTGCCAGTCTGAGTCTCAATCATCTTTTTCCATTTAAGGAAAACACCAAGTACGTTATCTTTAGTTTTTATCACATACACCTAACTCTTCTGGAAAAATCATCTACAAATGACAAAATAGTGTATACCTCCCAAAGATTTTGTTTTGGTAGGTCCCCACACTCAGAATGAACATAATCCAAAATCTCTTAGTATTATGGATTGCGGTGCCGAATTTCACTCTTGTCTATTTTCCTAGACACAAATGCTCACAAAAATCCAGCTACAGGTCTTTGCACCTTTCAATAAGCCTTGATTCACCAAACTAAGTAAGGCTTTTTCACCTGCATGCCCCAAACGTATATGCCATAGCTTGAGCATTTCTGAATCTGCATCCTTCTGCACGACTGCAGCTGTCGTTTCAATAACTGTACTACCATTATAGTAATACAAGTTATTTTCCTCGTGCCTTTCATTACCACAAGAGCTTCTCGAAGAAACTTTTAGATTCCATCTCGCATATTCACCGTGAAGCCTTTAGATTCCAAGGCTCCCAAAGAGATGAGATTCTTTTTCAACTTTGGTACATACCGCAATCTGTCAGAGTTCTAGTTGAGCCTCATGATTCTTCACCCGTTGAACCTATCCCAGTTGTTTACAAGCATCATCATTGCCCATATAAACAACTCCACCATCAAGTTCTTCAAAATTAAAGAACCACTCCTTGTGGGGACACTATGATAGGTACAACCTGAATCCATAATCCACTCATTTGTTCCAGAGGTGGATGGTAGGCTAACTAGACAGAAATCTGACTCATCCTCTTCACGCTCAACACGTATGCATCAGAAGCAGCTTTGCCCTCTTTCTCCAATGCCCTTTCTCACACGACAAAGGCATATTGATCCTATTGAGTTTCCCTTGAACGAGATCTTCCTCTTCTCTCCTTCTTACGACTCTGATTTTGACTCCGCCCTCTTGCAACAAGAGCTTCTGCTGACTCATCTCTATTCTCCTTCTGATCCTTCTTCCGAATTTCTGATTGGACAGAGCAGAACAAACTTCTTCAAAGGACAATTTTTCTTTCCCATGAAGAAGTGTAATACTAAGATAGTCCAACTCTCCAAGAGATCCAATTACACACATAGCCTTAGCTCATCTTTGAATGTTTCATCCAAATTTAACAAATCAGCAATTAATCTGTTAAATGTATCAATATGGCTACTGATATTCGTACCTGGTCTCAACTAAGATGAAACAGTCTTTTCATCAAATAGAGCCGATTCCATTACTTCTCTTCATGTATTTGTTTTCCAGCGCCTTCCTAACTTATTGGCAGAGTCTCTTTCATGAATGGATATTTTTGCTCTCTACAAAGACATGAGCGAATCATCCCACACGCTTTTACATTCAACCTCACCCAGTCTTTCTCATAGACATCTTCTGGTTTTTCCTCCTCCAGAACGATATCTATCCTGCTGATACAAGCTATCTATTACCTCACTCTGCCACAAGCCAAAATTATTTTGGCCATCAAATTTTTCAACATCAATTTTTGCTTTGAAACCGTTATCATCTTTACTGTGCGGATGGTGGTGCCGCGGACGGTGATGCCTTGGACATGAATCCTCGACAATGATGTCATTTATGCCTTACTCAATTAGCTTGGTAAACAAAGTTCCCAATAACCAAGCTCCACAAATTATTATATTCATAGCTAACCAACAATCAACAATAGCCCTAGGTAGTAAGTGCTGAAATGATTAATACATACCAGGAAAATTCCCAGGAAACAATGAGGGTCACAAATGGTCCCACTTAAAACCAGTCTCCTTAGACTTTTATCGTCTTTTTGACAGAATTTTGCTAGACATGCATATAACCATACAAATATACTCACTGTCCTAACCTAGGCTCTGATACCAATTGTTATGCATGGAAACATAAACTCTAACGCTAGCTATTGAATATAATAATAACAAGTAGTAGCATATAAATACCAAAATTAAATGCAAAAATAAGAATACCAGAATTACGAGGTTTGGTATTGAAACCTACGTCCTCGGCGCTGCAAAGAAAAACTCCACTATCTCCAAAACATTACAAACTTTTGGGCAATACAACAAATACCCAAAACAAAGGGGAGATACACACAAACTTACAACTAAAGGGTTCTTAAAGAAAGAACCCTAAACAGAAGTATAATGAATACAACTTGGGATGCCTAATAACAATGATTTGGGTCCTTATAATAGGCCCCAAAAGTTTCCCCCTTTTCAATCCTAATCAATGTGGGACAAACTAACCTTTTTTTGGCCTATTACAATAAGTCCCTAAACCTTTCTCCATTATCATTTCTACCCCATATGATTTTGCTAAAGCCATTTTTCAACAGAGACCACATACAGCCAAAAGAAAGAGAGAGAAAAGTATCTGTATGGTCGAATGAAACAACAATATACCTATGTTTATACTATACTAGGAATTGGTTTGGTTACTATGATCATGGGCCGAGGTTGAAGAAAGCTTCTCCATGAGCATAGATGTTGAAAGTTGAACATCGAACTACTGGTTTCAATCATTTTATATCCATCTTAACGACGTTATACCTCAAATATGACTCTCATCAATTGTATAGAATCCTCGCTGATGTCGAATGCTGAGTTTGACTGCGGTTCAGTCCACGGAAGTCTCTTATGGCTTTGAACCTCAAATCTTGACTGTAACTACCTGGTTCAGGAATGGAATCTGGGATGGCAGTTTTTCCTTCCAGCATGCTTACAGCTTCGGACATGGTTGCCTTAGTGATGGTGAAGCATTGGTGCACAAGAGAGATATTCTTATCATCCTCTCCGCTTCCTCTTTGTTTTATTCTGATCCCAGCTTTGATCCACTAGCTCCATTATCTTCTTCTCCTTTTGCTGTAACTGACAAGCCTGCAACAAAAAACACACCATTAATAATAATTATATGCCCTGCAAGTAGTTGGAGGAATAATGTGATGTATAGAAAGTTTCTTACCCAATCTAGAAGACAAGTGCAATCCTCGGCTGGACCATAACTCTTGTTGTTTCTCCCACTAACGATTTCTAATGCTAAAATCCAAAGCTATAAACATCGCTTTGTGGGTCAAGTAACCCCAAAGTGCATATTCTGGTGCCATGTATCCTCTGCATATATGTTAAAACAATCTTAAGTGTTTTATCTGAAACAATAACAAATTAACTTTCAATTCTTAAGAGAAACTATGGGTGCCTACATTGTTCCTGCAATTCGGTACTGATATGGGTTTTCTCCTCCTCATCTAGCTTAGCCAATCCAAAGTCAGATATTTTGGGTTTATATCCTTATCAAGCAAAACATTGGTAGCTTTAATGTCTCTGTGAACAATTTTGAACTTGATTCTTCGTGAAGAAAAGCTAAACCTTTAGCTATCCCAAGACAGATCTTCTGTCTAGTTGGCCAGTCCAGTTTCAGTGACAATTTTCACGCCTTAAAAAAACAATATATTTCAAACATATTATTACTAAAGAAAGAAGGAAGCTGACATATCTGTACTAGTTTTCAACTTTGTGTTTTATCTTTCTATGCTATTGTCGTCATAAGTAATTTGCAGTAAATTAAACTTACCAAACAAACACGGGCAAGGCTGTTATTTTCCATGTATTCATAAACTAGCAAGTTGATTCCCTTCAATACAACATCCATGAAGCTTCACAAGATTCGGGTGTTGCAGACACGAAATCATGCCTATCTCGTTCAAGAATTCTCGGTTTCCCTGCTTTGAATTTGAAGAGAGCTGCTTCACAGCAATTATAGTACCATCGGGTAACTGACCCTGCGCAGGAAAAAGAAAATGTAATATTCTTAGCAGATCATTGGAGAAATCATTTTATTAAGAATGTATCTCTTGTGCATTAAATTAGATTGTATACCTTGTAAACAGGTCCAAAACCACCTTCCCCGACCTTGTTCGCAGGATCAAAATCGTTAGTGGCAGCTTTAATTTGCTTCAAGGTAAAGAAATTGTTTGCAGATCTGATCCTTTTAAACATCTGTCGAAAGGTAGAAAGATGAGTTAAAAACTTTCTTCGAACACATGGTTGCAACAAATATCCTACAAGATTAAAGAGGACCAAACCATTTTCTTTGCGCCTCTTGATTCTGGAATAGTATCTCCAACCAATATACCCAATGCCAAGATTATGAGACATGATCCGACACCTGCAATGATTTCTACAATCTTCTTCTTCTTTCAGGTTTGTAGTCTGCCCAAGAAAACCCACCAAGAAATTATTATAATCAACATACATAAGGATTTAGGCATGAAACTGAACTTATAAATAGATCACTTAAATATCCATTCTCTTGTAATTAAAATTGGATGAAACAGGGGAAATGTGAACTCTTTGATTCCGTGCAGTGTATTGGTTTAAATTAAGACAAATTTATAATTTCAGCAATATATGCTCTAAGTTGCATATTCTCACATCTGTTATATGTTTTTCTAATGCAAACTGAAGGTAGATTACATTATATTGTCTCTTCTTACAACAATAGCATTTATAGATTGTTTGAACAAATTGTATTATGTGAAATTAGAAGAGGAGAAATCACTCACTGGGATCCACCACAGAAATTGCTGATACGAGGGGCCATAGACTCCCCTTGAGAGGGCCGTAGTCCCTTTGCCAGCCCAATTAAAACGGATCTGTAAAATGTTATCTGTGACAGTAGCATTATATTTTCTTGTAACTGCTTCAGAACCCCTGAAGCTTTAGCTTCTATGTCGAAATCCCTCTCAACTAGTTGTCCTGCAAAATAAGAATCCGGTGAAACCTTTCAGTATGTCTTTCCTGTAAGGAACCAACTCCAGCTGAACCTATGACCCAACTGTTGGCTCCAAGAACATAGCAGCTTGAAACTTAGCCCATGCTTAGAATCAGTGTAGCAAGATACATTGAATGATACGATTGATACCTGAATATAAATATCAACAGCGCCTTCCAAGGCTGCATATGTGTTGTCATTTTGAACTGAATCTCCGCAAATAATACTGACAACATAATTCCATTTTGTAAGCAATATCCAAAATAAGTAAGTGAAAAGGAGCAATGCGAGCATTAATGAATAATTCTGAAATGTCTGATATTGCACAGATGAGCAACATAATATTTGTTCTGTTCATCATCATCACGCGAAGTCTCCAGTGCTACTAAATCCCCAACGATCATTTGAATAATATGTGGCAACACCACCATTTTCTGCTCATCTCCTTCAAATGTGGTGCCATTTTCTTTTACATTATTTCCACCACATAATGTAGAAAGAGCGCAGAGCTGTGAAAGAAGAAAATGGGAAGACCACCTCAGCAAGAAGCTTGAAGTTATTGTTAGCAATGAGTTAGAACATTATGTATAGAACAACAAGATTTTGATCTGATTCTAGACATACTAGTCGATGACATTTCTGATCAGTCTTGCATGGAAGAACTCCACTTCTAGTTTGAGTAAGCAAAAAACAGTTAGCATAATAGAGACAAACACTTGAGGTCAAGAGCTACTGCTCGTGAGACTATGAAACAAATTACATTATTTGTTAATTCTAAATATGTTTCCAGAGAAGAACTGTTGCTTTCTTGACAGATTCATCACAAAGCACAGTCAGTAGGGACAATCTTATACCGGCCTCTGTCTCACATGGAATATGGTCAAAAGTGATACTAAAAGTTAAATGGGAGATGAATGATGAAAACTATACAAGCAAACTTCTGATGTATTGATTGCTAAGGCTCCACTAAGCAAAAAGGCCAAAAAAGGGAACTCACAAGTTGTTTGCCACCGAAGAACTTCAAACAAGTTCAGATCGAATTCCCTAGTAACATAACAAATTATTAAGCAATTCAGTCTGGATCACAATCGAATGTGACACAGAGAGTAAACACAGTAGATTATTGGTTCACTAAAATAGAGAAATGTACTGACTGCGTTCCGACAAGCACGGTGTTCAAGGGTTGCTGAGTGAAATTATTGTAGGAAAGATCACTGCAAGAAAAAAAAAAAAAAAAACAGAATTGGATATTTCAATATTAATGAAGCATTGAGAAAAAAACTAATCAAATTCATCTTTGGTTCTAAAACTAATATGAGTACACATAAAAGTTATAATCTATAAATGATTTCATTACTGATTAGTGTATTCACTGTTGTTAACATATATCAGATGCATGTAACAAATATAAATGCTAAAGAAGAACTCAAAGGATTCGAGAGATATGATACACACACAGTAATTCCTTTTGTAAGATTGACTCTGGTATATTCCCACTGAGAAGGTTGCCAGTTAAAAGCTGATGAAGACCATATCAAGCAGTTAGTGTGCTGGACTTTGTAAAACAAAAACTAAATCTGGAAAATGGCTTTCATAACTTACATGAATTTCAAATCCAAGGGCAGAGAAACATTAGGAAGTCCTCCAGTTATTTTGTTAAAACTGAGATCCCTATTTGAAAACACAAGATATATCATAAAAGATAAGCATATGGAATTTATGCAGTAGAACATAGATAGAGCAAAAATAGTACTAAATAAATACTACAACAATCAATTCCTTTAACTAAATAACCTTTCAGAGTAGGCTAAGTTGTTACATTGTCATACATGCAATACAGAAAGTTAAGTTTTCAGTTTTCGAGCATATAATCATTGCAAATTGATAGTTTAGTATCTAACGTACTTACAGAACTCTCAGATTATCATTCCCCAGATGTATCCAGGTATTCTTCCGAAATACTGCAGTTCCTCAAGTCCGGAAATCCAATGATAAGATGTGACAATTGTATGGTGACTAATTTTACTCCATCTACATGCTAGAATAGGAATAGGCAAGAACTTACAACCGTCTAAGGAGGGTACTGTTGCTAAGATCAGGAAAAGTCTGATTTGTTCCATCTATGTCACTAATCTTACGTACATAAGAGTGTCAATGTGAACAGATCCTTTCATCAGCACCCATTATAATTTATATAATTAATCTGATAAGTTAATGTATTAAATAATGCATTCTTGTAGTTGACAGTTTAGAAATATTCACTCACAATTGATTTAGATTTTTCAAAAGGGAAACGGATGATGGAATGGTCCTTTCAGTCCACACCTGATTCCCTGCATCAACCCAAATCAAGAACATTCGAGAACCAGAATATGAGTCGAATCTTTAGGAAAGTAGATCATCTTACAATCTATAAAGTTGCTTCCAGTTTTGTATAAATTCTGGTATGCTTCCATTGAAGTTGTTATCTTGATCTACTGCAATGTGCAACAGAATGCAGTAAAACTTAATTATCACTTATCAGACAAATTCTGAACTCAATCTTACAAAAACGATATGAAAAACTTAATCTTCAATTTTCAGCTCAGCAAATTCGTGGTAATTTCCAGTCAATCTATTGGAGGAAAGTATCCTGCAGCCAAATTTAATTGATAACTTCAATAAAAATGAGAAAAAAAAAAAAACAACAAAATATAAGAACCCCCGTAAATGACTTACAAAGTTCCCAAATTAACTAGTTTCCCAAGCTGCGTGGGCACTGTTCCTGAGAATTGGTTTGCTTCAATGTCCTGGTAAAATAGAACAATAAGATAGCCAATAGAACATATTTGTCTAATCTAAACGACTAATTGGACTATAGCCTTAGATTATTGCTAGAATCCATTTGTGAATTGTGTAACGCAGAGTTCAAACTTCAAAGCTTACAAGTGAGTGAGACTGGTTAATGTTGCCAAATGGCTCGGAATATTGCCTGATAATCGGTTCCCAGTGAGAGAGCTGCATTGATAATTTCCAATAGTTGATGAATTCACATATTCAACTATTTGGTTAGCATGATCAGACAGATATAGATGCAGCTTACATATATGTCAATTGCATCGAAGCCCATTCGACTGGTATCGACCATTCAAGTAGTTGTAGGAAAAATCACGCAAAACAACAAGAACTTGACATAATTTAGTGTGTTTCACCTTACTACTTAAAGATGTCTATTAAAGACAAAAGAGATCCATGAAAATGAACGAATTAACTCCACCATTGGATCCTAAATTTCCTTTCTGTTCATGCTTCTTCCTCCTAATTACAGGAAAAAAATGTGTATATTTATAAAAATACATATTCAGATTTGTTTAGCTCACACTTTAGAGATATTGGGAAGCTGGTTCAGTTCTGGTGGAAGAACTCCAGAAAGGCTGTAACGTTTGAATTCTCTGAAGATTGCAAACAAAACATATCCAGAATCAGTTAGTCACACCCTAAAAATGCAAAATCAGGTACAAAATCAAACAATTAAAATGATAATTCTGTAGTTTAGAAGATGGTAAATATTCTACTATTTTGTCAAAACAACAATGAAATTAAATAATAGAAAATATTGACAGATTGAATTTATAATCTATAAAGTGACTTGCCTTTGTAATATTTCCTACAGGATTATTTCCAGAAGGCATTTGCCGATTTCCAAGAATAATTTACCCCAGGAAATGGACTTTACTGAAGTGTATACAACAAAAGAGATGGGCAAATATATACAGAGAATAAGAAAACTAACATTACTGAAATGTGGTGTGTACTATGATCGGGTCCAAGTATGCAAGTAATGTTCGTGGTTAATTCTGTCACAGGCAATTCCTCATGGAGTTCACAAGCAGTATCGGCATCAAAAGTCCAGTTAGTAGCTCCCATTGTTTTGACGATTTGATTCAGAACATCAACTACAGCACATCCACAGACAAACACAGCAACAGATAAGCAAATCAAATTTGAATTCAAATAGAGGTGTAAATTGAAACAGACTGACTAATGGCGCCCAAGCCTAGAGAAGATAATATTATTACATGATCAACGTTATATCAAATAAAACAGCAATAAACTAAGAGAATCTGAAGACTTGATCAAAATGAAGTACAGGATTTTACAGAGAACATAATACTGACAGAAATACACTTATTTTAATCTCTCTTTTCCTGAAAGTTCTTATATGTTTTTTTATTGAAAACTCAGTCAACATGCTTGTACAAAACTATAAAGTTAACCATGAACAAGGTGAAATTCAAGCGAAACAGAAATTTGGTAAGAAGAATTTGTCTTACCCTCGGCTTGAGGCAGCTTAGCAGCTACAAATAGTTGTTTCACTACACAACTTAAAGTTACAATCGATACGAGTAAATTCTTGAAGAACATCATTGAAATTGAAAAACTCAAGAAAGACGCCTTGAACTCTCAAGCTTTCTTGGCTAAACATGAATACTTTTTCATTTTGATCTTTCTTTATATTTTATGGCAAAAGTAAGAATGATATGAATGAGAAACTTCTAAGTAAGAATGTTATGAATGAGAAAATTCCAAATAAATCAATAACAGCCATCCGAGTAAGATATTGTGTTTCAGCTAATATGAATTTGAAGTCCTGTTAATTAACTAAATAATTATTGGATGTCGTTTTTCTATGCATTGAAAAATAAAACCGCGTACGAACATAGCATTAGCTGACAAGATTCTGAAAACGATAAGATTCTCAATAGCAGACATGACAAAATAAGCAAGCCGAGATTGGGCTGTATGTGGTCTGTTTTCAAATAAAGTCAGTTGCCAGTATTGAATATGGTTAGCTGCTTTGGAATATCTTTGACAATTAAATAGAAATTCGTATGACGATCCTACCTCTATGCCCGGTGGCCCGTTGGTGAGGTCCAATGATTTGAATGTAACAGTGCAAGTCCTAGGAAAACTCCTCCACGCTAACCGCTACACCAACATCGTGAATTGAAAGCTATATATGATTTAAGTTACTGGGGCTGCAGAGAGTCAACTATGGAGTCGTTGGCTTGCGGATTCTGTCACTCTCAGTCTCACACTTACCCAAAAACAGCCCACTGGAAGAATATTTAGTATGAAAAATATGGTCAAAAATTGTGTTAAATGAGACCTGTTAGGGGTTCTTGAAGAAGATTCACTATTGTTTTTATCAGTATTTATCAACTCAATTAGATCTCATGGCCTGTGACTAAGATTTGAATCCAAAAGATTAAGAGGAAAAAATTGCATATCCAATAACGCTAATGAAAACAACTGTTAAGATTAATTTATGTCTATATTTTTTTTTTTTTTCAATGATCAGAGTGTCTGAACTAGCTTACGTGCACCTTAATCAATCCCTTAAAAACCGGAAACTATCGGTCGGATAAGAATTCGAATGGTTACCCTATTAACAACCGAAGAGAAACTCGAACTCAGGAATAATACACCCAAATATACTTATGCAACCACTTGGTCACCCAGCCACCCGGGGTTGGTTAATTTATGTGTATACTTGATTGTGGCAATCAAGATTTCTTCCTCAAAACATCGTAAACAGCATTGAAAACATGAATAAACCTATATTAAGTGAATATGATTAATATGATTAGCTAACATTCGACAAATCGGAAGACATAAACATGCAAGTTTAGTCAAATACATTCAGATATATTAAGTGAATATTACCCAGATTTCATTTTTAATACAAGTTATTGATCCTTGACTAGTTGGCTTACGTTTCTCAATGTAAACACGTAACTTTCAGTATTAAACGGACGTTTTTGAACTGTATAAGATATTTTTCAAAGGGTGCATCATGCATGTAGCTCATGATGAGATTTTGTTTATTAATTTTAGGGTTTGTTTGGGAGTTTTTTTTTCCACTTGTTTTGAGGGGTTTTTAATTAGACTGGTTTTGAGATATTCTAAAACTATTATTTGAGAGTTTATAAAACCCCCCAGAACTAAGTAGTGTATTTTTGAGAGTTTATAAAACTCCCCAAATCGGAGTGTTTTGGTTGATTTTAAAATTTTATTCCACAAATACCTTATCCACTACAAAACTATCTCAATTATATCCAAACAAACAAAATTTAACCATATTATACGCATCTTCAACCATATTAAATATTAAATAATTTTAAGCAATCATAAAAAGAAATTAAATAAATAAATTATTGAAATCTCATTTCTAAATGTTTTCTTGGAGAAGTGGAGCTACAATTTTTCAATCACTCCAGATACTGCAAAGAATGGCAAAGAAGGATAAAGAGACTTTATCACATTTGAAATTATAAAATACTAATAAGTAAAAAACAAATAAAAAAAACCCTTACTTTGTAATAGAAAAAACAAAACTCCCAAGTACTGGTTGAAGTTGGGGTATTTTTATGAGCATATATGTAAATATATCATTTTAGAATACGGTCAGAACCGTTGAAAAATAAACTCTCAAACACAGTTTGGGTGTTTTAAAAACCCCTACTAAAAACCATTCAAAATCGTTACAGTGGTTTAGCCTCACAACCGCTACCATGAAACTCTCAAAGGGACCTTTAAGGTTTGAATTAGTAAGTTCAACGTACAGGTGGAATCAATTTTGCTTCAACATCAACATGAAGGGACCCAAGCAAGAGTCGCAAACTCAGAATGCAGAAAAGTTAAAAAAAAAAAGAAAAAGAAAAAAAAGGGACCTGATCAGAGAGAGCATTTCGTCTTGCTTGTGAAGAATGCAACTCAATTAACTATGTTGTGCCTAATTTCGTGGCAATCAGATGTGTGCCAGGCGTCTTGAAGGTGTGTCAAAGGCTAATGGCCTGAATCCTCTCACGTGTCATCTCGTCAGCGCTTGTCTTGTCTCAACAAGTGATTATTGTCAAAAGCATGAGTTAAGCTGCCATTAGCATGGCCCGACCTGTTATAAGCATGGAGATTACTGATTTAGATCCTAATTAAGGGGGTTATGCATGCAAGCAACTGCGTAACACCCACTCTCAACCACTGTCAGACAAGTCAAGTATAAAAGGAATCCACGTCCTTCGTTCCAGGGGATTACAGTATTAGTAAAGTCCAAGAGAAAAAATACATTGACCTATATTAGAAAGTGTTTATAGAGAATAAGTCGCGAGAGCCAAATGTCCTTCATTTATCTCACGAACTTCCCTTTGTAACCTCATTCGACCCTGTAACACTCCTCAATAATAGCACAATAGTAAATATAGGTTTGGTTTCTATACCACCGAACCACTATAAAAAAATAAATTGGTCTTTACTTTATTAAGTTGTTTTTAGCAACCTGGCTGGTTACCAGTAACCACATATACATCTTATCTAGTCCCTTCCAAGGCCGATTGGATTTCTCTAATTGGTACGAATTATCGCATCAACAAATTGCGATTGGTTTGCTGATTCAATGACGTTCATTGACTTCTATTGACTAATTAATATGAAGAGAAAACCCTTTTTTTTTCTAGAAATGGAGTATACCCTACACACATGAGTAATGAGAAAGCAGAGGATGAATGCAACCCGAACACTTTAACAAAATTCTCATATACCAACCCAAAGATTGTTCACATTGTTGACTGACAATCAAATAATCAAATATACAAAAATCTCATTTACTCCTTTTCTCTTTTAACTCACAATGTCACATAGGGGTGGCACACGCACAAAGAAGTATTCTAAGAGAAATTATAGCATAGGCTCTGCAGTGTGTGAATTTAATGGAACAATAAGTCAATGCTTTTGGAGTTCTGCTGTCCGTCTGGATACAGGAAGCAGGAAGGGAAGGAAACAGATAAGATATTCTTAGAGAATGAACCAATCTCCTTAAACTAAAAAAGATATTTTCTTGTTCTTTCTATTTGTCAAAAAGAAATGGGCTGTTGCAAGTTCACAAATTTTCAGAAAAGAATGGAAAAAAAATATAATCAGCAGCAACTACATATTTATGGACTCAAATCAGTGCACCAAATAAATTTACATAAATGAAGGTCAAAGCTTACAAGTATGTGAGACTACTAATATTCCGTAACTGATCTGGAATATTGCCTGACAATCGATTTCCAAAAATGGAGCTGCAATAACAATTAAGGATGTTTCATTAATCAATGAGACAAATACAATTCTATTTGTTTTAACAGATCAGAAAGGTGCAGATTAGCTTACATATATTTTAATTGCATTGTCGCCCATTCCTCTGGTATTGTACCATTTAAATAGTTATAAGCAAAATCACTGCAATTCAGAACAATACAGAATTAAATTTAGAATATTTCGCCTTTTCTTACTTCCCAAATGCCAAGAAACTTCGAAAAATAACTGAATAAGTAAACGAGAAATATAAATTATACATATGTGAAGACTTTATCTATTCACACATTTCTTGGAGGTATGGAAGGTGAACAAGTTGGGGTGGAAGTGTTCCTGGAAGGCTGTAAAGCATGAATTTTCTGAAAATGAAAATAAAACCCAGAATTAGTTCTATGGAAATAACAATATCAAGTAGTCCTTGCAAGAAAGTATACAAAGTTTTGATTTTTAACTTGGGGCCAAAATATAGAAATCTGATTATCTCGTAATGCAATTTATTATTGAATCTCTCATTAATGTATAACTAAGATGAAAATTGCTGATAAACCACTATCCCAATCGATATATAAGTTGAGCTACAAATTAAGGGCTGGCTAAACGGCGAGTTCAAAGAAACATACATTGATACAATGTGGCAGGTGTTGTTGACAAATTGGCAATCGCAAGTAATGTTCCTGAGAGGATCCGTTTGCAAAACTCGGCTTACATCAAAAGAACCTTCACAAACATCAGCATTGAAGGTCCAGTTACGAGCTCCCATAGTTTGAGCAATTTGATTCAGAACATCAACTGCATCACACACCCATCAACAAGTACAAGTAATTAAAAAGAGCAGCATGCTTTCGAAGACAATATCTTCAAGCAGTATTGGGTTCTTTTGGTTCATTTTCTTGTAAACAACTTAATAATTGGATCAAACAAACAGCCATAAGCCTTTAACACAAAACGATTCAGTAAAAGAAGCAACATGAACATGATTTGTACATACCTTCATCTTGAGGCAACGTAGCAGCAAGAAGAAGCTGCGTCCATGAGTAACTCAGAGCAAGAACTGATAAAGGAAGCTGACAGGACAATGAAACTTAACCATCGAGTAAGATGTTAACTAATTAATTTGGATGTCGTTTTTCTATGCATTAAAAAATGAAACCGCGTACGAACTAGCATAGCTGATCACAAGATACTAAAACGATAAGATTTTCAATAGCAGACATGACTAAATATGCAAAGCCGGGATTGGACGGTATGTTGTCTGGTTTCAATTAACTGAGTTGTCAGTATTTGAATATCATTAGTTTTTAACAACGAGTATGGTTAGTTGCTTTGGAAAATCTTTGACGATTATAGAAATTGTATGACGATCCACCTCCATGCCCGGTGGCCGGTTGGTGAGGTGCTTGATTTAATGTACAGTGCAAGTCCTAGGAAAACTCCTCCATGCTAACTCCCACACCAACATCTGAATTGAGAGCTATGATTCAAGTTACTGGGGCTGCAGAGATCAAATATGGAGTCCTTGGCTTGCGGATTTGTCACTCAGTCTCACGCTTAGCCAAAAACACCACTGGAAGAATATTTATTATGAAAATATGGTCAAAATTGTGTAAATGAGACCTGTTAGGGGTTCTTGAAGAAGATTCACTATTGTTTTGATCAGTATTTAGCAACTCAATTAGACCTCATGGCGTGTGACTAGATTTGAATCCAAAGATTAAGAGGAAAAAATTGCATATCCAAAACGCTAATGAAAACAACTGTTAGATTAATTTATGTCTATACTTTTTTTTTTTTGATTAATTTATGTCTATACTTTTTTTTTAATGATCAGGAGTGTGAGCTAGTTACGTACACCTCAATCATCCTTGAAAACCGAAAATATCGGTCGGATAAGAATTCAAATGGTTACCTATTAACAATTGAAGAGGAACTCCAACTTAGGAATAATACACCCAAAAATACTTATGCAACCACTTGGTCACCCAGCACCGAGGGGTTGGTTAATTTATGTGTATACTGATTGTGGCAATCAAGATTTCTCCTCAAAACATCGTAAACAGCATTGAAAAAATGATAAAACTATATGATTACCTAACATTCGACAAGTCTACCAGTTTGAATATCTTTTTACTGCACAAATCGGAACACGTAAACATGCAATTTTAGTCAATACATTCAGATATATTAAGTGAATATTACCCAGATTTCATTTTAATACAAGTTATTGATCCTTGCCAGTTGGCTTACGTTTCTCAATGTAAACACGTAAATTTCAGTATTAAACGGACGTTTTTGAACTGTATAAGATCGTGTCTAAGCATTGACTTTTTAACTGTATGGATATTTTTCAAAGGGTGCATGTAGCTATGATGAAATTTTGTTCATAATTTTAGGGTTTGCTGGGAGTTTATTTCCACTTATTTTGAGGAGTTTTTAATTAGACTGATTTGAGTTTTAAAACTATTATTTGCTAATTTTTTTATGCACTGGTTTTAACTGGCTCAAAAAAACCCCAGAACCAAGTAGTGTATTTTTTAAAGTTTATAAAACGCCCCAATCAGGAGTTTTGGTTAGTTTTAAAATTTATTTACAATATCTTATCCCTATAAAACTATCTCAATTATATCCAAACAAAAAAAATTTAACCATATTAGCGCTCTCCAACCATATTAAATATAAATATTTTTAAGTAATCAAAAAAAAAAAAAAAATTATTGAAATTCATTTCTAAATGTTTTCTTGGAGAAGTAGAGCTAAAATTTTTCAATCACTCCAGATGCTGCAAAGAATGGCAAAGAAGGATAAGGAGATTTTATCATATTTGAAATTATAAAAATACATAAGTGAAAACAAATAAAAAAAAAAAAACCTACCTTGTAATAGAAAAAACAAAACTCCCAAGTACTGGTTGAAGTTGGAGTATTTTTATGAGCATATATGAAATTTATCATTTTAAAATACGGTCAGAACCGTTGGAAAATAACTCTCAAACACAAATTGGATGTTTTAAAAACCCCTACTAAAAACCATTCAAAATTGTATAGTGGTTTAGCCTCGTAACCGCTACATGAAACTCCCAAACGAACCCTAAGGTTTGAATTTGTAAGGTCAATGTACGGTGGAATCAATTTTGCTCAACATCAACATGAAAGGACCCAAGCAAGAGTCGCAACTCAAAATGCACAAAAGTTAAAAAAAAAAAAAAAAAAAAAAAAAAAAAAAAGCACCTGATCAGAGAGCATTCCGTCTTGCTTGTGAAGAATGCAACTCAATCAACTATGTTGTGCCTAATTTCGTGGCAATCAGATGTGTGCCAGGCGTCTTGAAGGTGTGTCGAAGGCTAATGGCCTGAATCTCTCACGTGTCGTCTCGTCAGCGCTTGTCTTCTCTCACCAAGGTTACTGTAAAAGCATGAGTTAAGCTACCATTAGCATGGCCCGGCTTGTTACAAGCATGGAGATTATTGACTTGATCCAATTAAGGGGGTTATGCATGCAAGCAACCGCGTAACACCACTCTCAACCACTGTCAGATAAGTCAAGTATAAAGGAGTCCACGTCCTCGTTTAGGGGATTAGTATGTAAGTCAAGAGAAAAAATACATTGACCTTATTCAGAGAGTGTTTAGAGAGAATAGTCGCGAGAGCCAAATGTCCTTCATTATCTCGCGAACTTCCCTTGTAACCTCATTTGTCCTGTAACACTAATCAAATAGCACAATAGCAAATATAGGTTTGGTTTCTATACCATGAAACCACTATAAAAAAAAATTTGGTCTTTACTTATTACGTTGTTTTTAGCGACTTGTGGTTACCAGTAACCACTATCATCTTACCTGGTCCTTCCAAGGCCGACTGGATTTCTATAATTGGTATGAATTATCGCATCAACAAATTGCAATTAGGTGCTGATTCAATGACGTTCATTGACTTCTATTGACTAATTAATATGAAGAGAAAACCTTTTTTTTCTAGAAAGGAGTTACCTGCCCACATGAGGAATGAGAAAGCAGAGGATGAATGCAACCCAACACTTCAACAAAATTCTCATATACCAACCCAAAGATTGTTCACGTTGTTGAATGACAAATCAAATAATCAAATATACAAAAATCTCATTTACTCCTTTTCTCTTTTAACTCACAATGTCACATAGGGGTGGTAAACGATTCGAGCAGCTCGGTGGAGCGGCTCGACTTGACTCAAGTCAAGCTCGTCCAAAGCTTGACTCGGTTGTAATCGAGTTAGCTCAGCTCAATTCGTGAATATTTTGTGAGCCGAGTTCAATCAATGCTCTACTCGGCTGGCTCGAACGGTCGGAGCCAATCTGGCTCGAAAAGAAAGGGTTGATATAGAGGGTTTTTTAAATATGGGCTTTAAATTGTAATTTGCATTACTTAATATTTGAAAAAAACAAATCCCCCCTATAAACATTTGTAGAAAAAGGATCTCTTCCCCCATTTATTGAAAACCCTAAACGTGGAAAAAAAAAAAAAATCACCCAATCCAGACCACGTGTCGTCATCGCCATCTATTGTTGTCGTGCTCATGTTGCTCACTGTTCCTGTCGTCAGCCGTTTTTGTGGAGGTGATTAAGAATTGGGTACTGACCATCCCTTGGAGGTGACTGCTCAACCTGGCTCCATCTCTTTTATGGACATCTTATGACCACCAAGACCTTGAGTAGATCTAAATTGCTTTTGACAGAGCTACATGTTTATGACGAAATCAGAGAAATTGGGGAAGAGTCATCGTTTGTTATTAATTACTTTGAGAACTTACAACCTTATATGGTATTGTTACTAAACAATTAATTGACGTAAAAATTAACTAAACTCTAGTCAACTAGTATAACACTTTAGAACTCAACTTAACACTATTACAACACTGTAAAGTACTTATTATTTTGGATAGGATTTATGGATAGTCTCCTACAATGAAATTTATTCATCTTCCAATGAATATGTCTATCACGCTTAGAAACTAAATATAAAAGAAAGCATGTAGATGACTTACAAAGTTTCCAAGTTAAAAAACTTCCCAAGCACTGCAGGGACTTCCCGGAGAATTGGTTGCTTCAAGTCCCTGTAAATTAGATCCATTGAGATTCTTAATAGACAATGTTGATCTAGAAACTCTAACAGGCAATCTAGACATGAACAGTACAACAAATATACCGCACAAGGAAGTATTCTAAGAGAAATTATAGCATAGGCTCTGCAGTGTGTGAATTAATGGAACAATAAGTCAATGCCTTTGAAGTTCTGCTGTCCGTCTGGTACAGGAAGCAGGAAGGGAAGGAAACAGATAAAATATACTTAGAGAATGAACCCATCTCCTTAAACTAAAAAAGATATTTTCTTGTTCTTTCTATTTGTCAAAAAGAAATGGGCTTTTGCAAGTTCACAAATTTTAGAAAAGAATGGAAAAAAAATATAATCAGCAGCAACAAAAATTTATGGACTCAAATCAGTGCACCAAATAAATTTACATAAATGAAGGTCAAAACTTACAAGTATGTGAGACTAGTAATATTCCTAACTGATCTGGAATATTGCCTGACAATCGGTTTCCAAAAATGGAGCGGCAATAACAATAAGGATGTTTCATAATCAATGAGACAAATACAATTCATTTGTTTTAACAGATCAGAAAGGTGCAGATTAGCTTACAATATTTTAATTGCATTGTCGCCCATTCCTGTGGTATTGTACCATTTAAATAGTTATAAGCAAAATCACTGCAATTCAGAATTAAATTTGAATATTTCGCTTTTCTTACTTCCCAAATGCCAAGAAACTTCGAAAAATAAATGAATAAGTAAACGAGAAATATAAATTATACATATGTGAAGACTTTATCTATTCTCACATTTCTTGGAGGTAGGGAGGTGACAAGTTGGGGTGGAAGTGTTCCTGGAAGGCTGTAAAGCATGAATTTTCTGAAAATGAAAATAAAACCCAGAATATGTTCTATGGAAATAACAATATCAAGTAGTCCTTGCAAGAAAGTATACAAAGTTTTGATTTTAACTTGGGGCCAAAATATAGAAATCTGATATCTCGTAATGCAATTTATATTGAATCTCTCATTAATGTATAACTAAGATGAAAATTGCTGATAAACCACTATCCCAATCGATATATAAGTTGAGCTACAAATTAGGGCTGGCTAGAAGGCGAGTTCAAAGAACATACATTGATACATGTGGCAGGTGTTGTTGAAAAATGGCAATCGCAAGTAATGTTCTGAGAGGATCCGTTTGCAAAACTCGGCTACGTCAAAAGAACCTCACAAACATCAGCATTGAAGGTCCAGTTACGAGCTCCATAGTTTGAGCAATTTGATTCGAACATCAACTGCATCACACACACCATCAACAAGTACAAATTAAAAAGAGCAGCATGCTTCGAAGACAATATCTTCAAGCAGTATTAGGTTCTTTTGGTTCATTTTCTTGTTAAAACTTAATAATTGGATCAAACAAACAGCATAAGCCTTTACACAAAAAGATTCAGTAAAGAAGCAACTGAACATGATTTGTACATACCTTCATCTTGAGGCAACGTGCAGCAAGAAGAAGCTGCGTCCATGAGTAACTCAGAGCAAGAAATGATAAAGGAAGAAAGTTTGAGGAACAAACTTCTGGGAATCCAAACGAGAGCTATCATATCATCTGACAAAACAGAAATACTCCCATAGATCTTTGTTCATGGCAATATCTATCTATAATATGGGTGATTTAACAAATAACCACTTTGGACATCTTTCATAAAAAACTACAAATTGAACAGTATAAATTTTTTAAAAATAGCCATCTTTGGTTGGTACTTGGTAGTGACTAGTGTTGTCAACTTGTCATTTGTCCATTTGATTAATATAGCGTTCATAATCTTATATTATCCGTGTGTTTATACAGAGACGTTGAAATTCTAAAAGGAATTAAAGTCTATACCGTACAAATCAAATGTTGAATAATACGAAAGCAAGAGCCGACAAAACCATTTAAATGGGATATGACCCAAACAGCATGCATGACTAAGAACAATACTAAAGTGTTGATTATAATTATTCAAATCAGGATAAAGTTAAAAAGATTCGTTAGGACTCTGTTTAAGGCATTGAGAGATGAACAGCTACCTAAACAATTGTTAGCGGACTTGTATTTGACCACGCAATCATGCATTTATTGAACCCTTTTACGTGAATATCATTGTCAATTCACTAGAATGTCCTACCAAACTTCTATTTTCACGGCGAACAGAGAAAGACAGATTTCACAGCCAAGCATCGGCGAGACTTAAGGGTCTGACGGCGATAGCTCTGCGACGCAAATCGATGAAGAACACGTTGTTATCAACAATACTATGAATTCTAAAGGGTCGGAAGCGACCAGTATGATGGGTCATGGATGGGTGGGTCAAAGAATTGATGGCCCGGTGCATGCAGCTTCTACTTTCTTGTCATATTCCTTATTTTTGATTTAGTGTTAAGTAACTTTTTTTTTAAAAAAAATTCTTTTATTGAATTGAAATAGGAAGTTATAACACATAGCTGCAAGGGACAATCAAACTATGTGGGCTGTGGTGGTGGAGAAGCTTGTTTCTTAATTTCATATTAATTACAATTACATGACATTACCTAATTACAATTGAAGCTCCTTCTTTTTTTATGATCGGAGGTATCCGAGCTAGCTTACGTTACACCTCAACTAATTCTCTGAAACTCTAAAACTATCGTTCAAATAGAGCACCAATGAATACCCTATTAGTATCCTAGTTTTTTCTTCCATTAGATGGAATCATGTCAAAGAAAAATGACCTCATGCATATCTAATAAAAATAAAATGAAGATTCAAGCTGTAGACAAACTTGTTAATATTAGCTTGCTGTAGGCTCAGTTTCAATGGTGGTCCTCGCTTCTTGCACATTATTAGGATATACTATATTTGAGCCTATTACAACTTTATGTAGCTTTCCTTGAAACAAATTTCATTAACTTGTCTCATTATCTTATGTGATCCCCAAACAATGACACAAATATTAGCCATTCATGCATTGATTGCACTCAGTTACAATCTTGTTGAGACTGTTATGCAACGGAAACATAAACTCTAAAGCTAGCTATTGATATAAATATACAAGTAGTAAAGCATAAATAAATAGCCAAAATTAAATGCAAAAATAAAAATACTGGAATTAACGAGGTTCAGTATTGAAACTACGTCCTGGGGCTGCAAAGAAAAATCCACTATCTCCAAAACATTACAAAATTTGGGCAATACAACAATACCCAAAACAAAGGGAGATACAACAAAACTTACAACTAAAGGGTCCTTAAAGAAAGAACCCTAAACAAAAGAAGTATAATGGAATTAAAACTTGGGTCTAATAACAATGATTTGGGTTTAATATAGGGCCAAAAGTTTCACTTTTCAATCCTAATCAATATGGGACAAACTAACCTTTTTTGGCTATTACATATAAGTCCCTAAACCTTTCTATTATCATTTCTACCCCATATGATTTTGCTAAAAGCCATTTTCAACAAATCTCCACCTTGGGCCTTACCAAACCTTCAAAGTTTTGATTCTTCTGTCAAATTTTGAACACCTTCAAATGTGCCAAAAAGCACAATCAAGCTCGCAGGATGTTGATCAAGTTCAAACAGTGATTGAACTTGATCATTGTTACTACTTTTGTTAAGACATCTGCAGGATTCTCAACAGTCCCAATCTTCTCTAAAGATTCTTCTTCAGAAATAATTTCCCGACAAAGTGGTAACGAACATCTATATGCTTGGTGCGAAAGTGGAACAAGGATTCTTTGCTAAGTGAATAGCACTCTGACTGTCAGAATAGACATGGTCTCTTCTGACTAATTTCAATTCATCCAATAGCCCTTGTAACAAATAGCTCCTTCACAGCCTCTGTAAATGCCATGTATTCTGCCTCGTAGTAGACAAAGCAACTGTAGACTGCAAAGAAGATTTCAACTTACTGGAGCTCTAGCAAGAGTAAAACATATCCAGTAGTTGACCGGGCTTGTCCAAATCACCAGCATAATCAGAACAACATAGCCAACAGCAAATTGACTAAGATTTTCATCCCGCTCAAAAACAAACCAATGTTTACAGTACCTATAATATACGTAAAATCCACTTCACAGCTTGCCAATGTCCTTTACTAGGATCATGCATATACCTACTCACAATTCCAACTGCATGTGAAATGTCGGGCCTAGTACACACCATTGAATACATCAAGCTATCAACCGCATTTAATATGGAACTTTTGACATATACTCTCGCTCTCATGCGTACTTGGAGATAATGACGCACTAAGCTTTATATGAGGAGCAAGTGGAGTACTTACAGGTTTTGTACTTTCAGTTATGCCAAACGTTGTAAGACCTTTTTAGATACTGCTTTGTGTCAAACAAACCTTGCCATTTCCTCTATCTCTAGTTATCTCCATACGAGAATTTCTTAGCTTCCCTAAATCCTTCATCTCAAATTCTTGATTTAGTTGAGCCTTAACTTCTCAATTTCTCCTACGTCTTTGAAGCAATCAACAATCATCAACATATAGAGTAGATAAATGAGAGTATCACCTTGTAGCCTTTGAAAATACACACAGTTGCAAATTTGCTTCTTGTGTACTCCGGACCCATCATAACCTATCAAATCGCTTGTACCATACCTCGGAGAATTGTTTCAAACATAAAGCGATCTTTTCAGTTTACAAACCCAATCTCCTTCCCAATAATCTAAATCCTTCTGGCTGAGTCATAGATTTCCTTTCCAAATCACGTGTAGAAACGCGGTTTTCACATCAAGTTGAACAAGTTCAAGATTCATCTGAGCAACTAAGGCCAACAAAATTCTAATGGAAGAATGCTTAACAACTGGAGAAAATACCTCATTGAAATCTATCTTCTGAGCGTAGCCTTTCGCCACCAACCTTGCCTTGTATCGGATGTCTTTCAAATTCGGAAATCTTCTTCTTTGCATATACCCATTTGCATCCAATTGCCTTCTTATTCTTTGGTAATTGAACAACCTCCCAAGTTTCGTTCTTATGGAGAGATGCACTCTTCTTTCAGGCTTTCCTCCACTTACCATTTGCGGAAAGCTAGTACTTCATTATAAGTGGAAGGAACTTCCACCATCTTCAATTGGGAGTGCATAGGCCAGTATCAGCAAAACGAGCAGGCTTGCGAATTTCTCGTCTTGGCCTATTAACGGCAATGGATTCTTGTGACGTTCTGGGAAGAATCCTCTTCTTCATCTTAATGAACTCCTCTATGATAGGAGTCTCATTTCCAGCTGGGCTAACTGATGTTGTTTCAAACTCCACCTGCTACTGAGTAGCTCCACCTATGCGGAGTACTGAAAACCTTCATCTGGCTTCCTATTTTCTGTTCTAACATAGAAGACATCAAATGTCACATCCCTACTAAACAGTATTTTCTTTGAACTTGGACACCAAAGACGGTATCCTTTCACACCTGAGGTAACCCATAAATATGCTTTCTTTGCTCTAGGATCTAACTTAGACCTTTTACATGATAATAAGCAGTGGAACCAAAAACATGTAAGAGTCATAATCAGAAACAGGTTTTCCAGACCATACTCAATCGGCATTGCCTTCAATTGCAGTTGATGGTAGACGATTAATGAGATGACATGCATATATAACTGCTCAGCCCAAAACTCTTTGCCCAACCCAGAATTGGACAACATACACGAACTTTCTCCAGTATAGTTCGATTCATGCGTTCTGCCACCCCATTTGCTGTGGTGTATTTTTATGTAAAGTGACGTACTATTTTTCATCTTGGCAAACTTTCAAAAAGGATCACTACAATACTCCCCACCATTATCTGTACGTCGCTGCTTGATCTTTCTGCCAGTCTGAGTCTCAATCATCTTTTTCCATTTAAGGAAAACACCAAGTACGTTATCTTTAGTTTTATCACATACACCTAAACTCTTCTGGAAAAAATCATCTACAAAAGTGACAAAATAGTGATACCTCCCAAAGATGTTGTTTTGTAGGTCCCCACAATCAGAATGAAAATAATCCAAAATACTCTTAGTATTATGGATTGCGGTGCCGAATTTCACTCTGTTATTTTCCTAGAACACAATGCTCACAAAAATCCAGCTACAGGTCTTTGCACCTTTCAATAAGCCTTGATTCACCAAACTAAGTAAGGCTTTTTCACATGCATGCCCCAAACGTATATGCCTAGCTTGAGCATTTCTGAATCTGCATCCTTCTGCACGACTGCAGCTGTCGTTTCAATAACTGTACTACCATTATAGTAAACAAGTTATTCTCCTCGTGCCTTTCATCCACAGAGCTTCTGAAGAAACTTTTAGAATTCCATCTCGCATATCACCGTGAAGCCTTAGATTCCAAGGCTCCCAAAGAGATGAGATTCTTTTTCAACTTGGTACATAAGAACATCTGTCAGAGTTCTAGTTGAGCCATCATGATTCTTCAACCGAATTGAACCTATCCCAGTGTTTTACAAGCATCATCATTGCCCATATAAACAACTCCACCATCAAGTTCTTCAAAAATAAAGAACCACTCCTGTGGGGGACACATATGATAGGTACAACCTGAATCCATAATCCACTCATTTGTTCCAGAGGTGGATGGTAGGCTAACTAGACAGAAATCTGACTCATCCTCTTCACGCTCAACAACGTATGCATCAGAAGCAGCTTGCCCTCTTTCTTCCAATGCCTTTCCACGACAAAAGGCATATTGATCCCTATTGAGTTTTCCCTTTGAACGAGATCTTCCTCTTCTCTCCTTCACGACTCTGATTTTGACTCCGCCTTTGCAAAAAGAGCTTCTGCTGACTCATCTCTATTCTCCTTCTGATCCTTCTTCCGAATTTCATGATTGGACAGAGCAGAACAAACTTTCAAGGACAATTTTTCTTCCCATGAAGAAGTGTAATACTAAGATAGTCCAACTCACCGGAGAGATCAATTAACAACATAGCCTTATGCTCATCTTTGAATGTTTCATCCAAATTAACAAATCAGCAATTAATCTGTTAAAGTATCAAATGGCTACTGATAATGTACTGGTCTCAACTAAAGATGAAACAGTCTTTCATCAAATAGAGCCGATTCTCATACTTCTCTTCATGTATTTGTTTTCCAGCGCCTTCCATAACTTATTGGCGAAGTCTCTTTCATGAATGGATATTTTGCTCTCTACAAAGACATGAGCGAATCATCCCACACGCTTTTACATTCAACCTCACCCAGTCTTTTCATAGACATCTTCTGGTTTTCCTCCAGAACGATATCTAGATCCTGCTGATACAAGCTATCTATTACCTCACTCTGCCACAAGCCAAAATTATTTGGCCATCAAATTTTTCAACATCAATTTTTGCATTTGAAACCGTATCATCTTTACTGGTGCGGATGGGTGTGCGCGGACGGTGATGCCTTGGACGATGAATCCTCGGACAATGATGTCATTTATGCCTTACTCAATTAGCTTGGTAAACAAAGTTCCCAATAACCAAGCTCCACAAATTATATTATTCAATAGCTAACCAACAAATAACAATAGCCCTAGGTAGTAGTAAGTGCTGAAATGATTAAATACATACCAGGAAAATTCCCAGGAAACAATGGAGGGGTCACAAATGGTCCCACTTAAAACCAGTCTCCTAGATTTTATCGTCTTTTGACGAATTTGCTAGACATGCATATAACCATACAAATCATACTCACTGTCCTAAACTAGGCTCGAGTACCAATTGTTATGCAATGGAAACATAAACTCTAACGCTAGCTATGAGATATAATAATAACAAGTAGTAAAGCATAAATAAATAGCCAAAATTAAATGCAAAAATAAGAATACCAGGAATTAACGAGGTTTGGTATTGAAACCTACTCTCGGGCGCTGCAAAGAAAAAATCCACTATCTCCAAAACATTACAAACTTTTGGGCAATACAACAAATACCCAAAACAAAGGGGAGATACAACAAAACTTACAAACTAAAGGGTTCTTAAAGAAAGAACCCTAAAACAAAGAAGTATAATGGAATTACAACTTGGGATGCCAATAACAATGATGGGTCCTTATATATAGGCCCCAAAAGTTTCCCACTTTTCAATCCTAATCAATGTGGGACAAACTAATTTTGGCCTATTACATATAAGTCCCTAACCTTTTCCATTATCATTTCTACCCATATGATTTTGCTAAAAGCCATTTTTCAACAGAGACCACATACAGCCAAAGAAAAAGAGAGAGAAAAAGTATCTGTATGGTCGAATGAAACAACAATATACGATGTTTATACTATACTAGGAATTGGTATTGGTTACTATGATCATGGGCCGAGGGTGAAGAAGAGCTTCTCCATGAAGGCATAGATGTTGAAAGTGAACATCTGAACTACTGGTTTCAATCATTTTATATCCATCTTTAACGACGTTATACCTCAAATATGACTCATCATCAATTGTATAGAAGTCCTCGGCTGATGTCGAATGCTGAGTTTGACTGCGGTTCAGTCCACGGAAGTCTCTTATGGCTTTGAACTCAAATCTTGACTGTAACTACCTGGTTCAGGAATGGAATCTGGGATGGCAGTTTTTCTTCCAGCATGCTTACAGCTTCGGACATGGTTGGCCTTAGTGATGGTGAAGCATTGGTGCACAAGAGAGATATTCTTATATCCTCTCCGCTTCCTCTTTGTTGTATTCTGATCCCAGCTTTGGATCCACTAGCTCCATTATCTTCTCCTTTTGCTGTAACTGACAAGCCTGCAACAAAAAAACCATTAATAATAATTATATAGCCTGCAGAATAGTTGGAGGAATAATGTGATGTATGAAAGTTTCTTACCCAATCTAGAAGACAAGTGCAATCCTCGGCTGGACCTAAATCTTGTTGTTTCTCCCACTAACGATTTCTAATGCTAAAATTCCAAAGCTGATAAACATCTGCTTTGTGGGAAGGAACCCAAAGTGCATATTCTGGTGCATGGATCCTCTGCATATATGTTAAAACAATCTTAAGTGTTTTAGCTGAAACAATAACAAATTAACTTTCAATTTCTTAAGAGAAACATATGGGTAGCCTACATGTTCCTGCAATTCGAGTACTGATATGGGTTTTCTCCTCATCTAGCTTAGCCAATCCAAAGTCAGAATTTTGGGGTTATATCCTTATCAAGCAAAACATTGGTAGTTTAATGTCTCTGTGAACAATTTTGAACCTTGATTCTTCGTGAAGAAAAGCTAAACCTTTAGCTATCCCAAGACAGATCTTCTGTCTAGTGGGCCAGTCCAGTTTCAGTTGACAATTTTCACGGCCTTGAAAAAACAATATATTTCAAGACATATTATTACTAAAGAAGAAGGAAGCATGAATATCTGTACTAGTTTTCAACTTTGTGTTTTATCTTTCTATGCTATTGTCGTCAGTAAGTAATTTGCAGTAAATTAAACTTACCAAACAAAGCACGGGCAAGGCTGTTATTTCCATGTATTCATAAACTAGCAATAGTTGATTCCTTCAATACAACATCCATGAAGCTTCACAAGATTCGGGTGTTGCAGACACGAAATATGCCTATCTCGTTCAAGAATTCCGGTTTCCCTGCTTTGAATTTGAAGAGAGCTGCTTCACAGCAATTATAGTACCATCGGGTAACTGACCCTGCGCAGGAAAAGAAAAGTAAATATTCTTAGCAGATCATTGGAGAAAATCATTTATTAAGAATGAATATCATTGTGGCATTAAAGATAGATTATTAACTTGTAAAAAGGTCCAAAACCACTTCCCCGACCTGTTCGCAGGATCAAAATCGTTAGTGGCAGCTTTAATTTGCTTCAAGGTAAAAGAAATTGTTTGCAGATCTGATCCTTTAGAACATCTGTCGAAAGGTAGAAAGATGAGTTAAAAACTTTCTTCGAAACATGGTTGCAACAAATATCTACAAGATTAAAGAGGACCAAACCATTTTCTTGCGCCTCTTGATTCTGGATAGTGTACTCCAACCAATGATACCCAATGCCAAGATTATGAGACATGATCCGACACCTGCATGATTTCTACAATCTTCTTCTTCTTTGCAGGTTTGTAGTCTGCCCAAGAAAACCCACCAAGAAATTATTAAATCAGAAACATACATAAGGTTAGGCATGAAACTGAACTTATAAATAGATCACTTAAGAATACCATTCTCTTGTAATTAAAATGGATGAACAGGGGAAATGTGAACTCTTTGATTCCAGTGCACGTGTATTTGAGTTAAATAAGACAAAATTTATAATTTCAGCAATATATGGTCTAAGTGTGCATATTCTCACATCTGTTATATGTATTTCTAATGCATAACTGAAGGTAGATTACATTATTGTTCTTTCTTACAACAATAGCATATATATGACATTGTTTGAACAAGATTGTATTAGTGAAATTAGAAGAGGAGAAATCACTCACGGGACACCACAGAAATTGCTGATACGAGGGGGCCATAGACTCCCCTTGAGGAAGGGCCGTAGTCCCTTTGCCAGCCCAATTAAAACGGATCTGTAAAATGTTATCTGGGACGTAGCATATATTTTCTTGTAACTGGCTTCAGAACCCCTGAAGCTTTAGCTTCTATGTCGAAATCCCTCTCAACTAATTGTCCTGCAAAATAAGAATCCGGTGAAACCATTTCAGTATGTCATTTCCTGTAAGGAACCAACTCCAGCTGAACCTATGACCCAAAACTGTTGGCTCCAAGAACATAGCAGCTTGAAACTTAGCCCATGCTTAGAATCATGTGTAGCAAGATACATTGCAAATGGATACGATTGATACTGAAATAAATATCAAACATGCGCCTTCCAAGGCTGCCATATGTGTTGTCATTTTGAACTGAATCTCCGCAAAATATAGACTGACAACATAATTCCGATTTTGTAAGCAAAATCCAAAATAAGTAAGTGAAAGAGGAGCAATGCGAGCATAATGAATAATCTGAAATGTCTGATGATTGCACAGATGATGCAACATAATATTTGTTCTGTTCATCATCATATCTGCGAAGTCTCAGTGCTACTAAATCCCCAACGATCATTTGAATAATATGTGGCAACACCCCATTTGCTCCCATCTCCTTCAAATGTGGTGCCATTCTTTTACATATTTCCCACAACATAATGTAGAAAGAGCGCAGAGCTGTGAAAAAAGAAAATGCGGAAGACCACTCAGCAAGAAGCTTGAAGTTATTGTTAGAAATGAGTTAGAACATTTGTATAGAACAACAGAGATTTATTTGTGTCTTGGATTTCTTAGACATACTTACGTCGATGACATTCGATCAGTCTTGCATGGAAGAACTCCACTTCTAGTTTGAGTAAAGCAAAAAACAGTTAGCATAATAGAGACAACACTTGAGGTCAAGAGCATACTGCCTCGTGAGACTATGAAAACAAATTACATTATTTTAATTCTAAAATATGTTTCCAGAGAAGAACTGTTGCTTTCTTGACAGATTCATCACAAAGCACAGTCAGTAGGGACAATCTTACCGGCCTCTGTCTCACATGGAATATGTGCAAAATGAGACTTTAAAGTTAAATGGATGATGAAATGATGAATATACAAGCAAACTTCTTGATGTATTGATTGCTAAGGCTCACTTAAGCAAAAAGGCCAAAAAAGGGAACTCACAAGTTGTTTGCCACCGAAGAACTTCGAAACAAGTTCAGATCGAATTCCCTAGTAACATAACAAATTATTAAGCAAATATCAGCTCTGGGATCCCAAATCAGAATGTGACACAGAGAAGTAAACACAGTAGATTATTGGTCAATAAAATAGGAGAATGTTCTGGTGCGTTCCGACAAGCACGGTGTTCAAGGGTTGGCTGAGTGAAATATTGTAGGAAAGATCACTGCAAGAAAGAAAAAAAAAAAAAAAACAGAATTGGATATTTCAATATGATAATGAAGCAATTGAGAAAAAAAAACTAATCAAATTCATCTTTGGTTCTAAAAAAATATGAGTACACATAAAAGTTAATAATCTATAAATGATTTCAATTAACTGATTAGTGTATTCACTGTTGTTAACATATATCAGATGCATGTAACAAATATAAATGCTAAAGAAGAACTCAAAGGATTCGAGAGATTGATACACACACAGTAATCCTTTTTGTAAGTTGACTCTGGTATATTCCCACTGAGAAGGTTGCCAGTTGAAGTGATGAAGACCATATCAAGCAGTTAGTGTGCTGGACTTTGTAAAACAAAACTAAAAATCGGAAAATGGCTTTCATTAACTTACATGAATTCAAATCCCAAGAGGAGAAGAAATAGGAAGTCCTCCAGTTATTTTGTTAAAACTGAGATCCCTATTTGAAAACACAAGATATATCATAAAAAGATAAGCATATGGATTTATGCAGTAGAAAATAGATAGAGCAAAAATAGTACTAATAAAATAATACACAATCAATTCTTTAACTAAATACCATTTCGAGTAGGCTAAGTTGTTACATTGTCATACATGCAATACAGAAAGTAAGTTTTCAGTTTTCAGCATATAATCATTGCAAATTGATAGTTTAGTATCTAACGTACTTACAGAACTCTCAGATATTCATTCCCCAGATGTATCCAGGTATTCTTCCCGAAATACTGCAGTTGCCTCAAAGTCCTGGAAACCAATGATAAGATGTGACAATTGTATGGTGACTATTTTACTCCATCTACATGTCTAGAAAATAGGATAGGCATGAACTAAAACTCGTAAGGAGGGTACTGTTGCTAAGATCAGGAAAAGTCTGATTTGTTCCATCTATGTCACTAATCTTACTGTACATAAGAGTGTCAATGTGAACAGATCCTTTCATCAGCACCCATTATAGATTATAGTAAATTAATCTGATAAGTTAATGTATTAAATAATGCATATTCTTGTAGTTGACTAGTTAGAAATATTCAATCACAATGATTTAGATTTTTCAAAAGGGAGACGGATGATGGAATTGGTCCTTTCAGTCCACTACCTTGAATTTCTGCATACCAAAAAATCAAGAACATTCGAGAACCAGAATATGAGTCGAAAATCTTTAGGAAAGTAGATCACTTACAATCTATAAAGTTGCTTCCAGTTTTGTATAAATTCTGGTATGTTCCATTGAAGTTGTTATCATTGATTCTACTGCAATGTGCAACAAGAATGCAGTAAAACTTAATTATCACTTATCAGACAAATTCTGAACTCAATTTACAAAAACGATATGAAAAACTTACAAGTCTATCAAATTTTTCAGCTCAGCAAATTCCGTGGTAAATTTCAGTCAATCTATTGGAGGAAAGTATCCTGCGGCCAAAATTTATGATAACTTCAATAAAAATGAGAAAAAAAAAAAAAAACACAAAATATAAGAACCCCCGTAAATGACTTACAAAGTTCCAAATTAACTAGTTTCCCAAGCTGCGTGGGCAGTTTGAGAATTGGTTTGCTTCAATGTCCCTGGTAAAATAGAAACAATAAGATAGCCAAAGAACATATTGTCTAACTCTAAACAGACTAATCTGGACTATAGCCATTAGATTATTGCTAGAATCCTTTGTGAATTGTGTAACGCAGAGTTCAAACTTCAAAGCTTACAAGTGAGTGAGACTGGTTAAGTTGCCCAAATGGCTCGGAATATTGCCTGATAATCGGTTCCCAGTGAGAGGCGCATTGATAATTTCCAATAGTTGATGAATTCACATATTACACTATTTGGTTAGCATGATCAGACGATATAGATGCAGCTTACATATAGTCAATGCACGAAGCCCATTCGACTGGTATCGGAACATTCAAGTAGTTGTAGGAAAACACTGCAAAACAAACAGAACATTGACATAATTAGTGGTTTCACCTTACCTACTTAAAGATGTCTATTAAGACAAAAAGAGATGCCATGAAAATGAACGAATTAACTCCCACCATTGGATCCTAAATTCCTTTCTGTTCATGCTTCTTCCTTCCTAATTACAAGGGAAAAAAATGTGTATATTTATAAAAAAACATAGTCAGATTTGTTTAGCTCACACTTTAGAGATATTGGGAAGCTGGTTCAGTTCTGGTGGAAGAACTCCAGAAAGGCTGTAACGTTTGAATTCTTGAAGATTGCAAACAAAACATATCCCGAATCAGTTAGTCACACCCTAAAATGCAAAATCAGGTACAAAATCAAACAATTAAAATGATAATTCTGTAGTTTAGAAGATGGTAAATATTCTACTATTTGTCAAAACAACAATGAAATTAAATAATAGAAAATATTGACAGATTGAATTTATAATCTAAAGTGACTTGCCTTTGTAATATTTCCTACAGGATTTATTCCAGAAGGCATTTGCCGATTTCCAAGATAATTTACCCCAGGAAATGGACTTTACTGAAGTGTATACAACAAAAGAGATGGGCAAATATATACAGAGAATAAGAAAACTAAACATGAAATGTGGGGTGTACTATGATCGGGTCCAAGTATGCAAGTAATGTTCGTGGTTAACTCTGTCACAGGCAATTCCTCATGGAGTTCACAAGCAGTATCGGCATCAAAAGTCAGTTAGTAGCTCCCATTGTTTTGACGTTTGATTCAGAACATCAACTACAGCACATCCACAGACAAACACAGCAACAGATAAGCAAACAAATTTGAATTCAAATAGAGGTGTAAACTGAAACAGACTGACTAATGGCGCCCAAGCCAGAGAGATAATATTATACATGATCAACGTTATATCAATAAAACAGCAATAAACTAAGAGAATCTGAAGACTTGATCAAAATGAAGTACAGGATTTTACAGAGAACATAATACTGACAGAAATAACTTATTTTAATCTCTCTTTTCCTGAAAGTTTTATGTTTTTTTATTGAAAACTCAGTCAACATGCTGTACAAAACTATAAAGTTAACATGAACAAGGTGAAATTCAAGCGAAACAGAAAATTGGTAAGAAGAATTTGTCTACCCTGGCTTGAGGCAGCTTAGCAGCTACAAATAGTGTTTCAATACACAACTTAAAGTTACAATCGATACGAGTAAATTCTTGAAGAACATCATTGAAATGAAAAACTCAAGAAAGACGCCTTGAACTCTCAAGCTTTCTTGGCTAAACATGAATACTTTTCATTTTGATCTTTCTTATTTTTATGGCAAAGTAAGAATGATATGAATGAGAACTTCTAAGTAAGAATGTTATGAATGAGAAAATTCCAAAAAATCAATAACAGCCATCCGAGTAAGATATGTGTTAGCTAATATGAATTTGAAGTCTGTTAATTAACTAAATAATTATTGGTGTCGTTTTTCTATGCATTGAAAAATAAAACCGCGTAGAACATAGGATTAGCTGACAAGATTCTGAAAACGATAAGATTCTCAATAGCAGACATGACAAAATAAGCAAGCCGAGATTGGGCTGTATGTGGTCGTTTTCAAATAAGTCAGTTGCAGTATTGAATATGGTTAGCTGCTTTGGAATATCTTTGACAATTAAATAGAAATTCGTATGACGATCCTACCTCTATGCCGGTGGCCGTTGGTGAGGTCCAATGATTGAATGTAACAGTGCAAGTCCTAGGAAAATCCCTCCACGCTAACCGCTACACCAACATCGTGAATTGAAAGTATATATGATTTAAGTTACTGGGGCTGCAGAGAGTCAACTATGGAGTCGTTGGCTTGCGGATTCTGTCACTCTCAGTCTCACACTTAGCCAAAAACAGCCCACTGGAAGAATATTTAGTATGAAAATATGGTCAAAAAAATGGTTAAATGAGACCTGTTAGGGTTCTTGAAGAAGATTCACTATTGTTTTTATCAGTATTTATCAACTCAATTAGACCTCATGGCTGTGACTAAGATTGAATCCAAAAGATTAAGAGGAAAAAATTGGATACATAAACGCTAATGAAAACAACTGTCAAGATTAATTTATGTCTATACTTTTTTTTTTTTTTTTTTTTTTTTTTAATGATCAGAGTGTTCGAGCTAGCTTACGTAACCTCAATCCATTCCTTGAAAACCGGAAACTATCGGTCGGATAAGAATTCGAATGGTTACCCTATTAACAACCGAAGAGGAACCAAACTTAGGAATAATACACCCAAAAATACTTATGCAACACTTGGTCACCAGCCACCGAGGGGTTGGTTAATTTATGTGTATACTTGATTGTGGCAATAAAGATTTCTTCCTCAAAACATCGTAAACAGCATTGAAAACATGAATAAACCTATATTAAGTGAATATGATAATATGATTAGCTAACATTCGACAAATCGGAACACGTAAACATGCAAGTTTAGTCAAATACATTCAGATATATTAAGTGAATATTACCAGATTTTTTAATACAAGTTATTGATCCTTGACCAGTTGCTTACGTTTCTCAATGTAAAACGTAACTTTCAGTATTAACGGACGTTTTTGAACTGTATAAGATACATCTAAGTATGACATTTTTAAATGTATGGATATTTTTCAAAGGGGGCATCATGCATGTAGCTCATGATGAGATTTGTTTATTAATTTTAGGGTTTGTTTAGGAGTTTTTTTTTCCACTTGTTTTGAGGGGTTTTTAATTAGACGGTTTTGAGATATTCTAAAACTATTATTTGCTAAATTTTTATGCACTGGTTTTGATGACTCAAAAAACCCCCAGAAAAGTAATGTATTTTTGAGAGTTTATAAAACGCCCAAATCGGAGTGTTTTGGTTGGTTTTAAAATTTTATTCCACAATACCTTATCCACTATAAAAATATCTTCATTATATCCAAACAAAAAAAAATAACCATATTATGCACATCTAACCATATTAGTATAAATAATTTTAAGCAATCATAAAAAGAAATTAAATAAATAAATTATTGAAATCTCATTTCTAAATGTTTTCTTGGAGAAGTGGAGCTACAATTTTTAATCACTCCAGATACTGCAAAGAATGGCAAAGAAGGATAAAAGAGACTTTATCACATTTGAAATATATAAATACTAATAAGTAAAAAACAAATAAAAAAACCCTTACTTGTAATAGAGAAAAAACAAAACTCCCAAGTACTGGTTGAAGTTGGGGTATTTTTATGAGCATATATGTAAATATATCATTTTAGAATACGGTCAGAACCGTTGAAAAATAAACTCTCAAACACCGTTTGGGTGTTTTAAAAACCCCTACTAAAACCATTCAAAATCGGTACAGTGGTTTAGCCTCACAACCGCTACCATGAAACTCTCAAAGGACCTTTAAGGTTTGAATTAGTAAGTTCAACGTACAGGTGGAATCAATTTGCTTCAACATCAACATGAAGGGACCCAAGCAAGAGTCGCAATCAGAATGCAGAAATGATCCTACTGCAATGTGCAACAAGAATGCAGTAAAACTTAATTATCACTTATCAGACAAATTCTGAACTCAATCTTACAAAAACGATATGAAAAACTTACAAGTCTGTCAAATTTTTCAGCTCAGCAAATTCCGTCGGTAAATTTCCAGTCAATCTATTGGAGGAAAGTCTCCTGCAGCCAAAATTTTATTGATAACTTCAATAAAAATGTTGATAATGAGAAAAAAACAACAAAATATAAGAACCACTGTAAATGACTTACAAAGTTCCCAGATTAACAAGCTTCCCTAGCTGCGCGGGCACTGTTCCTGAGAATTGGTTTGCTTCAATGTCCCTGGTAAAATAGAACAATAAGACAGCCTATAGAACATATTTGTCTAACTCTCAACAGACTAATGTGGACTATAACCATTAGATTATTGCTAGAATCAATTTGTGAATTGTATAGAGTTCAAACTTCAAAACTTACAAGTAAGTGAGACTGATGATGTTGCCCAATTGGCTCGGAATATTGCCTGATAATCGGTTCCCAAAGAGAGAGCTGCATTGATAATTGCCAATAGTTGATGAATTCACATATTCAACTATTTGGTTAGCGAAAAATGCTATCTTTACAAAGACAATATAAAGAGGGCTACAAAGTGATATCAGTAAGAAGGAAAAAACAAAGAAAGAACAGAAAAAGAGAGAAAGAAAGAGAGAAATCATAAAGATCAAGGGTAACAATTGTCTTTGTATGCCCTCTTTGTATTTGTCTTTATAAGACTAGCATTGTTCTTTGGTTAGCATGATATATAAGCCAGATATAGATGCAGCTTACATAAATGTCAATTGCATCGAAGCCCATTCGATTGGTATCGAACCATTCAAGTAGTTGTAGGAAAAATCACTGCAAAACAAACAAGAACATTGACATAATTTAGTGTGTTTCACCTTACCTATTTAGAGATGTCTATTAAAGACAAAACAGACGCCATGAAAATGAAAGAATTGAAGTCCCGCCATTGGATCCTAAATTTCCTTTCTGTTCATGCTTCTTCCTTCCTAATTACAAGGAAAAAAAATGTGTATATTTTTAAAAATACATATTCAGATTTGTTTAGCTCACACTTTAGAGATATTGGGAAGCTGGTTCAGTTCTGGTGGAAGAACTCCAGAAAGGCTGTAACGTTTGAATTCTCTGAAGATTGTAAACAAAACATATCCAGAATCAGTTAGTCACACCCTAAAAATCCAAAATCAGGTACAAAATCAAACAATTAAAATGATAATTCTGTAGTTTAGAAGATGGTAAATATTCTACTATTTTGTCAAAACAACAATGAAATTAAATAATAGAAAATATTGACAGATTGAATTTATAATCTATAAAGTGACTTGCCCTTTAAAATCTGTAATTTAATTATTGTTGTGTATTGAAACTTTTCAGCGGTACCACATTACACAAATGGTTGTTCTTACTTCAATGACCATAAAATCAAAGCAAATTCACATTCTTATATAGGATATTACTACAACTTTGTAATATTTCCTACAGGATTTTTTCCAGAAGGCATTTGCCGATTTCCAAGAACAATTTACCCTAGGAAATGGACTTTACTGAAGTGTATACAACAAAAGAGATGGGCAAATACATACAGAGAATAAGAAAACTAACATTACTGAAATGTGGTGTGTACTATTATCGGGTCCAAGGATGCAAGAAATGTTCCTGGTTAATTCTGTCACAGCCGATTTCTCATGGAATTCACAAGCAGTATCGGCATCAAAATTCCAGTTAGTAGCTCCCATTGTTTTGACGATTTGATTCAGAACATCAACTACAGCACATTCACAGACAAACACAGCAACAGATAAGCAAATCAAATTTCAATTCAAATAGAGGTGTAAATTGAAACAGACTAACTAATGGCGCCCAAGCCTAGAGAAGATAATATTATTATATGATCAACGTTATATAAAATAAAACAGCAATAAATTAAGAGAATCTGAAGACTTGATCAAAATGAAGTACAGGATTTTACAGAGAACATAATACTGACAGTACTACACTTATTTCAATATCTCTCTTTTCCTGAAAGTTCTTATATGTTTTTTATTGAAAACTCAGTCAATATGCTTGTACAAAACTATAAAGTTAACCATGAACAAGGTGAAATTCAAGCGAAACAGAAATTTGGGGAAGAAGAATTTGTCTTACCCTCGGCTTGAGGCAGCTTAGCAGCTACAAATAGTTGTTTCACTACACAACTTAAAGTTAGAATCGATACGAGTAAATTCTTGAAGAACATCATTGAAATTGAAAAACTCAAGAAAGATGCCTTGAACTCTCAAGCTCTTGAAAGTTGAAACTCCCCGTTTCCCTGTCTTTTCTTAGCTAAACATGAATACCATATTTCGTTTTGATCTTTCTTTATATTTTATGGTAAAAGTAAGAATGTTATGAATGAGAAAATTCTAGGTATATTAATGACAAGACAATGAAACTTAAACAACCATCCGAGTAAGATGTTTTGTCTTTCAGCTAATATGAATTTGAAGTCCTGTTAATTAACTAATTAATTTTGGATTTCGTTTTTCTATGCATTAAAAAGTGAAACCGCGTACGAACATAGCATAGCTGACAAGATACTTAACACGATAAGATTTTCAATAGCGGACATGACCAAATAAGCAAAGCCGGGATTGGACGGTATGTTGTCTGGTTTCAATTAAACTCAGTTGTCAGTATTTGAATATTCATTAGTTTTTGGTAACAACGAGTATGGTTGGTTGCTTTGGAAAATCTTTGACGATTAATAGAAATTCGTATGACGATCCTACCTCCATGCCCGGTGGCCGGTTGGTGAGGTGCTATGATTTAAATGTAACAGTGCAAGTCCTAGGAAAACTCCTCCATGCTAACTCCCACACCAACATCTTGAATTGAGAGCTATGATTCAAGTTACTGGGGCTGCAGAGAGTCAACTATGGAGTCCTTGGCTTGCGGATTCTGTCACTCAGTCTCACGCTTAGCCAAAAACACCCCACTGGAAGAATATTTATTATGAAAAATATGGTCAAAAATTGTGTTAAATGAGACCTGTTAGGGGTTCTTGAAGAAGATTCACTATTGTTTTGATCAGTATTTAGCAACTCAATTAGACCTCATGGCGTGTGACTAGATTTGAATCCAAAAGATTAAGAGGAAAAAATTGCATATCCAATAACGCTAATGAAAACAACTGTTAGATTAATTTATGTCTATACTTTTTTTTTTTTAGATTAATTTATGTCTATACTTTTTTTTTTTTAATGATCAGGAGTGTCCGAGCTAGCTTACGTACACCTCAATCAATTCCTTGAAAACCGAAAACTATCGGTCGGATAAGAATTCAAATGGTTACCCTATTAACAATTGAAGAGGAACTCAAACTTAGGAATAATACACCCAAAAATACTTATGCAACCACTTGGTCACCCAGCCACCGAGGGGTTGGTTAATTTATGTGTATACTTGATTGTGGCAATCAAGATTTCTTCCTCAAAACATCGTAAACAGCATTGAAAACATGAATAAACCTATATGATTACCTAACATTCGACAAGTCTACCAGTTTGAATATTCTTTTTACTGCACAAATCGGAACACGTAAACATGCAATTTTAGTCAAATACATTCAGATATATTAAGTGAATATTACCCAGATTTCATTTTTAATACAAGTTATTGATCCTTGACCAGTTGGCTTACGTTTCTCAATGTAAACACGTAACTTTCAGTATTAAACGGACGTTTTTGAACTGTATAAGATCGTGTCTAAGCATTGACTTTTTTAACTGTATGGATATTTTTCAAAGGGTGCATGTAGCTCATGATGAGATTTTGTTCATTAATTTTAGGGTTTGCTTGGGAGTTTTATTTCCACTTATTTTGAGGAGTTTTTAATTAGACTGATTTGAGATGTTTTAAAACTATTATTTGCTAATTTTTTTATGCACTGGTTTTAACTGGCTCAAAAAAACCCCAGAACCAAGTAGTGTATTTTTTAAAGTTTATAAAACGCCCCAAATCAGGATGTTTTGGTTAGTTTTAAAATTTTATTCTACAAATATCTTATCCGCTATAAAACTATCTCAATTATATCCAAACAAAAAAATTTAACCATATTATGCGCATCTCCAACCATATTAAATATTAAATAATTTTTAAGTAATCATAAAAAAAAAAAAAAATTATTGAAATCTCATTTCTAAATGTTTTCTTGGAGAAGTAGAGCTAAAATTTTTCAATCACTCCAGATGCTGCAAAGAATGGCAAAGAAGGATAAGGAGATTTTATCATATTTGAAATTATAAAATACTAATAAGTAGAAAACAAATAAAAAAAAAAAACCCTTACCTTGTAATAGAAAAAACAAAACTCCCAAGTACTGGTTGAAGTTGGAGTATTTTTATGAGCATATATGTAAATTTATCATTTTAAAATACGGTCAGAACCGTTGGAAAATAAACTCTCAAACACAAATTGGATGTTTTAAAAACCCCTACTAAAAACCATTCAAAATTGTTATAGTGGTTTAGCCTCGTAACCGCTACCATGAAACTCCCAAACGAACCCTAAGGTTTGAATTTGTAAGTTCAATGTACGGGTGGAATCAATTTTGCTTCAACATCAACATGAAAGGACCCAAGCAAGAGTCGCAAACTCAAAATGCACAAAAGTTAAAAAAAAAAAAAAAAAAAAAAAAAAAAAAAAGCACCTGATCAGAGAGAGCATTCCGTCTTGCTTGTGAAGAATGCAACTCAATCAACTATGTTGTGCCTAATTTCGTGGCAATCAGATGTGTGCCAGGCGTCTTGAAGGTGTGTCGAAGGCTAATGGCCTGAATCCTCTCACGTGTCGTCTCGTCAGCGCTTGTCTTCTCTCACCAAGTGATTACTGTTAAAAGCATGAGTTAAGCTACCATTAGCATGGCCCGGCTTGTTACAAGCATGGAGATTATTGACTTAGATCCTAATTAAGGGGGTTATGCATGCAAGCAACCGCGTAACACCCACTCTCAACCACTGTCAGATAAGTCAAGTATAAAAGGAGTCCACGTCCTCCGTTCTAGGGGATTATAGTATTAGTAAAGTCCAAGAGAAAAAATACATTGACCTATTTCAGAGAGTGTTTAGAGAGAATAAGTCGCGAGAGCCAAATGTCCTTCATTTATCTCGCGAACTTCCCTTTGTAACCTCATTTGATCCTGTAACACTAATCAATAATAGCACAATAGCAAATATAGGTTTGGTTTCTATACCACTGAACCACTATAAAAAAAAATTTGGTCTTTACTTTATTACGTTGTTTTTAGCGACCTTGCTGGTTACCAGTAACCACATATACATCTTACCTGGTCCCTTCCAAGGCCGACTGGATTTCTATAATTGGTATGAATTATCGCATCAACAAATTGCAATTAGTTTGCTGATTCAATGACGTTCATTGACTTCTATTGACTAATTAATATGAAGAGAAAACCCTTTTTTTTCTAGAAATGGAGTATACCCTGCACACATGAGGAATGAGAAAGCAGAGGATGAATGCAACCCCAACACTTCAACAAAATTCTCATATACCAACCCAAAGATTGTTCACGTTGTTGACTGACAATCAAATAATCAAATATACAAAAATCTCATTTACTCCTTTTCTCTTTTAACTCACAATGTCACATAGGGGTGGTAAACGATTCGAGCAGCTCGGTGAGCCGGCTCGACTTGACTCAAGTCAAGCTCGTCCAAAGCTTGACTCGGTTGTAATCGAGTTAGCTCAGCTCAATTCGTGAATATTTTGTGAGCCGAGTTCAATCAATGCTCTACTCGGCTCGGCTCGAACGGCTCGCGAGCCAAATCTGGCTCGAAAAGAAAGGGTTGATATAGAGGGTTTTTTAAACTATGGGGCTTTAAATTGTAATTTGCATTACTTAATATTTGAAAAATTAACAAATCCCCCCTATAAACATTTGTAGAAAACAGGATCTCTTCCCCCATTTATTGAAAATCCCTAAACGTGAAAAAAAAAAAAAATCACCCAATCCAGCACCACGCTGTCGTCATCGCCATCTTATTGTTGTCGTGCTCATGTTGCTCACTGTTCCTGTCGTCAGCCGTTTTGTTGGAGGTGATTAAGAATTGGGTACTGACCATCCCTTAGAGGTGACTGCCTCAACCTAGCTCTGTCTCTTCTATGGACATTCATATGACCACCAAGACCTTGAGTAGATCTAAATTGCTTTTGCAGAAGCTACATGTTATTGACGAAATCAGAGAAATTGGGGAAGAAGTACATCGTTTGTTATTAATTACTTTGAGAACTTACAACACTTATATGGTATTGTTACTAACAATTAATTGCAGTAAAAAATTAACTAAACTCTAGTCAACTAGCTATAACACTTTAGAACTCAACTTAACTAACTATTACAACACTGTAAAGTACTTTATTATTTTGGATAGGATTTATAGGATAGTCTCCTACAATGAAATTTATTCATCTTCCAATGAATATGTCTATCACGCTTAGAAACTAAATATAAAAGAAAGCATTGTAGATGACTTACAAAGTTTCCAAGTTAACTAACTTCCCAAGCACTGCAGGGACTTCCCCGGAGAATTGGTTTGCTTCAAGGTCCCTGTTANTATGCACGCTCTTTTAGTGGCTAATAAGCCGATTCGAATTCGGCTCGTTAAGCCGGCTCGAGAACCAAACTCGAATCCTCTCTCTCTTTTAACGAGTTCGAGCCCAGCCAGAAAATCAGCGGCTCGTATGGCTCGACTCGAACTCAAACTCGTCTCTCAATTGATCGAGCCGAACTCGTTTAGCCAAAAACTCGGCTCGGCTCGACTTGATAGCAGGCCTAGTTTAACCTCTAAAAATAATATAAATATAAATATTGAGATTAAGATCACATTTTCAGAACCGTACAATAAATGCCAATCAATGGGGTTACTAAAACACCCCCAAATTAAAAAAATAAAAAAGCATCCATAACAGACAGTAAAGTTAAAGAAAGCATTTGAAGAATTCCCACTCCACTGCCAAAATGTATTGACCAAAGGCGTATAATTCCGGCAAATGGAGTCAAGCATCTTGGAGTCAGTGGGTACTGAGATCATCGGAGTGATGTCTCCGGTGTCTCTTTGCATGCTTCTTGTTGTTCTTTTAGTTTATTCCCTCTCTTCTTCCAATCCCCTTTCTGACCCTCCAATTCGCACCGCCGCCAATCTCGTCTACATCGAAAACCCCCAAGATTCCACCTCCCAGAAGCTCGAAGGCGCCCTCCTCAATGCCCTTGTCTTCGTTGTTCTCATTGCCATAGTCACCTTCTTGCTTGTCATCCTTTATTACTACAATTTCACCAACTTCTTGAAGAATTACATGCGCTTCTCCGCCTTTTTCGTGTTGGGTATCTTTTTTTCTCCAATTACTCTTTTCCTTGTATTTTATTTGATTGCCCAATTTCAGTTTTATTTCGTTATTTTCAATATCTGAGAATGTGTTTGGTATGATATTGTGAAATGATAGTTTTTAGGATTATATTCGAAAACATTGCTACTCATTTGGGATTTCGTAAAGTTTTTCGTATTCCTTGTACTATTATCCAGAATGAAAAGCTGTATTTGAAATAGTTTTAGGATTATATTCAAAAAAATTCAATTCAGTCAGACTGATGGTGAAGTATTATTGTGTTCCATGTTAGGTAAACTGGGTGGTTCGATCTTTTTAATATGTCTGTTCTTTCACAATCATTTTAATATCTGAAAATGTGTTTGGTATGATATTATGAAATGACAATTTCCAAAAAAAATCAATTCATTTAGGTTTTCGTAAAGTTTTTCGAATCCCTTGTATGATCATCCAGAAGGAAAAACTGATTTTGAAGCATTATTGTGTTCCTTGTTAGGTACAATGGGTGGTTCGATCTTTTTGTCAATCGTTCAGCATTATTCGATACCTGTTGATTCTATAACGTGTTTTGTGCTGCTTTTTAATTTTACTGTTGTGGGTGTGTTGTCGGTGTTTTCCGGTGGGATACCCATTGTGTTGAGGCAAGGGTATATGGTGTGCTTGGGAATTATTGTGGCAGCGTGGTTTACGAAGTTGCCTGAGTGGACTACGTGGGCTTTGTTGGTGGCATTAGCTGTTTATGATTTGGTTGCAGTTTTGGCACCTGGTGGCCCACTTAAGTTGTTGGTGGAGTTGGCCTCAAGCCGGGATGAGGAACTTCCTGCTTTGGTTTATGAAGCTCGGCCAGCTGTTTCAAATAGTGTGAGAAACCGAAGGTCTGGCGTGGGGCACTTGGTTGGTGGGGTTTCGGATTCTGGGTCTTTGGAGTTGCAAGCTGTGTCTAGGGACAATGTGGATCGTAGAGAAAACCGTGGGAATCCTGAGTATACTGTGGTGAATGCTGATAGTTTTGGGAGTGTGGAACATGAAAGGAATGACGATGCAGTGGAGATGTTGCCGTTGGTGGGTCATTTGAGGGAAGGATATGGATCAAGTAGTGGTTCATCATCCGAGTATTCAACATTGGTTGTCAATAGGGAAAATGAGATTGTTGTGGAGGAGGAGATGTCACCTCTTGTTGATTTGATGGGGTTGGGGGAGCCGACAGGGAGGGATGCCTTGGAGGATGGTGTGGCAGCGAGTAGAGGTATCAAACTTGGTCTTGGAGACTTTGTTTTCTACAGTGTTCTTGTGGGGAGGGCTGCAATGTATGATTTGATGACTGTATATGCTTGTTATCTGGCAATTATTTCTGGACTTGGGTGTACTCTGATTTTGCTGTCTGTGTGCCGTCAAGCTCTTCCTGCCCTCCCCATATCCATTACATTGGGTATCCTATTTTACTTCTTGACTCGATTGTTGATGGAACCTTTTGTTGTTGGTGCAGCAACGAACTTGATAATGTTTTGATTCTTAATTTTTTTGAAACAAATTACAGTGCTTAAAGAAATGACAATTTTGTAGACATAAGTTTTGTATACATAGTGGAAATTGTTCCTACATGATTGACCTTTCATCAGCGCTCGTGTAAGCTTCTCCTGATTTGGGTTGTGACCAGATAGTACAGCATATCGAAGACAATCTGGTAACTAGCCTTTTGGGCCTTATATAAAATTTAGAGCTGATGATAGAGATGTTGAAATTAAGATACATATATTTTATTTTATTTACATAGGAAACACATTTTAATATACATATTTATGGTGTACTTTCAATAGAAGAGTCAATTCACCTTCATTCACTAATGTCGATACTTCTATTAATTGCTTGAACTATATGCATTTGCTTACAACTGTCTTGTTACTTTTACTATTCTTGAAGCTGCTCATTTGTTATGTGCACTATTTAACAATATAGATCTTTCATATGGCATATATTGTTCACCACTTTTATTCTAAAAGATGTAAATGTTATATGTGAATTCATTTTTTCTTTAAGTTGCTTAGTTCAGAAATATGCGAGTTGTAGAGTGGAGAAGCATATAAACCTACGGAGTGAGGTGTGAATGTTTCAGTTCACAACTAACCTTAAAATAACATATTAACTGACAGACTCTAGATTAGCCCGGCTCAGCAAGGTTTGCTTCACAAGAAGCAGTCCTTTTAAAACAACATTCTAGCAGCTTCTTTTTATCATTCAGAAGATATAGAAGGAGAATGAAGTGTTATGTTCCCCTAATGGCATCTCTGTCTTTATTTTAGTAACTTCTAGTGTAGCCTTATGATGATGCAGTGGGAGGAAATCTTTAGTTGTGACTTTCCTTGCTGTTTTCAATCATTTGATCCTAGAGTATTGTAAGTAATTTTTCTTTGTTTTCAATCATTTGATACTAGAGTAATCATTTGATATAGAATTTGATCTTTTGTTTTTGTTTTTGATTTTTTATTCATTATGGTTGTTAGTTTTATGAGGGGTGTAATATTTATCTTACTATTTATTTACTTTTTCTCTGGAGCAACCTAAACAATGAGTTTGTCAAAGGCTTGCCAGAGCATGATGAATATCTGAGCAAAGGTATGGTTGGTAGAAATAGAAGTTTCTTTACACACACATTTCTACTTATGTGCTTAAAAGTTTTCTAATTTTATGGTCTAGGGCTGTTTTGTGACTCCATATTTGAGCAACATAATCTTGTTTGTCTTTATACGGCTCACCAACACCAACACCAACACCAACACCAACACCAACACCAACACCATCACCATCACCATCACCATCACCATCACCATCACCATCGCATTTATTCATTTGGAATTACATTTTGCTCTCTCAGGAGGCCAAATGACTAAGACAATTCCTCTATAAAATAGAGTTCGGTATCCTCATTAATTTGCAAAGTTGTAGAGTCTTGAGGAATTGTGGGGATACTCCTTGGTTAGCGGATTGCCAACTGCACAAACAATTGGTCAATTTCTTAGTTTGCCAACTTCTGTAGTATTTTTGGCAGCTCTCTTGCCGGTAATTGGCATTGCATGGACTTGCTAGTATTAGGATGGTGGACAAGAGCTCCAGTTTTTTTTATAATTTTTATCATTACCATAATGCATTTTACCTTTTTAAAATTTTCAATCTTACATGATTAGTTTGAGGCTTCTGCAACAGATTTTAACTTTGGTGCAACAGGACACTAGCATAATTTCGAGTGGATAGCAAATAATTGTTGCTCTATATGCTCTTATTTGTCAGTCTTGAATAACATCAGCTGCTTTCTTGTTTATTCTTATGCTAGTTCATTCATGTTTCATTACTTGCTTATTTGTGACAAATTCTTTCATGTTTGTATCATTTGCTAGATTGTTCCTTCTTTCACTTAAAATTCTACTGTTAGATGGGTTTTTATCCTGCTGCACTAGTGAAGTGTTAAATACTAGAAAACCATTCGCAGAGCAACCTATCAACTTGATCCTTGTCTATGTGATGTTGGTGATTTTACTATTTTTTTGCCTCTTTGGAATTCTCTTAACATAAAGATCCATGTAATTGCAATGAGTATGAAGAATAATCAATTTTTAGAGTCAGCTGTCATATTACACGAGTCACACAACTATATTCCAAGGATTGCATTTAGGGGAAGATGATTTCTGTCCACTGAGAACTTTAAAGGTGGGTTTCATAGTGCTTTTGAAGAGAAAATCTTTTATCAAAATATCTAAAAGGATTTTCTGAAAGAGATCCTATGAAGTGTGTTTCGACTTTTTGAAATCATTTTTGGTATTATAAAAAGTATTTTGAGGCTCAATACACTAGCATAAACTTGTTCATGGAGTTGATACTTGCGTTATATTGAGAATGGAGATTGCCATTTAGAGAGATTTAGTAGCCATAGTTGCAATCTTCTTGGCATTTAATTGCTAGTGAATCATGGCAATCACATTGAAAGAGAAGTGACTGGCATCTACATGTGTAATATTGATTAGTTAAGCATACTTAATTCATTATCTGAAGCGATGTTTATTTAAATCATAAATGTGAATAGTTTATAAACCAGATGTTCAGCAGACTAGGATGCTGCCTGCAAAATTCAATTGTTGGTGCAGAATTGCAAACTGAAACCAGAAGAATGGAGAAGGCCTTAATGAATTCTTCAATTACACTGGTAGATATTTGGATGTATTCCCTGTTTTTGTTTTTCATTATTCTTGAAATACATGGTTATCTTGCAAATCTTAAGTTTCTTGTTTTTTCACCACATCAATAGGGTAAATGTAGGGTGATTAGATTTGTTTGATATTTCAATCATAGTGCTTGTATTGTTGCATTATTAGACTGCAAGAAAGCAACAGTTATTTTTTCTATTTGCATCAATAGATAGTTAAAACTCTTTCACTCTTTGTCGAGAAATCGGTTGAATGTTCTTCTGATTTAAACTATCTTAATTTGTGAAACTAAAAATTCAAAGGCTGCAGGCCAATCTTCTATATAGGTAGTTGTTCTCTTTTGCTTGTGCTCTGTTTGCTTTATTTTGGTTTTTGGTCTTTTCCTCCTATTGCCTGCAAGATCACTTCTCAAATTCAAATGTGTTTTCCAAAAAATATCTCTATCTGATCTCTGAACCCAGATGAATTTTTTTTTTTTTTTTTTTTTTTTAACCCGTACTCGTTGCCACCAAAGTGTTAACCATTCACCCATTGTCCTCTTCTTTAAAAATTACTCCTGAGTTGCTTGCATTTCATTCCTCTGAAACATGGATTTAAGGTGCCTCAAGATATTGCATCTTGCAATGACTTGCAGTTCTGCAGAAGAATTTAATCTGAATAATCTCAAGTCATTCATTGCTGGTATCTGTAGATCTGCAGTCACTGATGATAATCTGTTGCTGATTACTAAACAAATCAAGATATGAAGATAGTGATTACCCATAGCAAATATGAAGTTGCTAATTTCTTATTATATTTAGACAGTGAATTGTGTACGGTAAACATTCATTTTGCTCAGATGGGTACGTTTGCAGAGTGGGGTTATGGGTTGAAATTGGACTATTTTTTTTAGGGGTGAGCACGGGTAGCAGCTAGAACCAAAACCTACGGGTGGAATAGGAACCTACCTGGAACTGACACTATGCGGATAGGTTCCGATTTCGGTTTCATTTTTTTGGAACCGATATTGTACGGTTTCAGTTCCGGTTCCTACATGTGGAGGAACCGGAACCTGGGAAAAGAACCTGAAGTAGGTGCCTTATTTGAAACCTGCTTGGAATCGAGGGTTGGTACCCAGATTGCAGCCTATTTTGGAACCTAGGCTGAAATAAAATATCTGTGAAGAATGGAGAGTCTATCGTAATTTTATATATAGAAAAATTTGAAATGGAAAAAATTAAATTTTTACAATAACCTAATTAAATATATATACAATTATACATATAAATTATACCATATAAAAAACTTTAATATATTATAATACCCTAATCATATATATAGTAAATTGATTTTTACATATAAAAATTTAATATATTATAATATTAAAGTTTTGATTAATTAAGTGTATAATTGGAATTAGAATCTAATTAAAAGTGTTTTAATAGTATTAAAATAATTATTTTTGAATAAAATAGTATATTTGATTGAATAATAATATAATATAATATTTGGTTATTTATTTCAATCATCAAATTCTAAGTACATCTATAATAAATTAGTAATTAATTAATTATCTATGATAAATTGATAAACATTAGTATATTACTAATTAAATAATTACTTAATTAATTATAACATTCCATTATAAACATTAGTACAATACTTAATTAAATGATTAGAAAATTAATTAATCATAACATTACATTATAAACAAATGATTACTTAATTAAATAATTACTTAATTAATTATAACATTCCATTATAAACATTAGTACAATACTTAATTAAATGATTAAAAATTTAATTAATTATAATATTATATTATAGATTTATAGTATGTTTACTTAATTAATTATAACATTAAGTAATTACTTAATTAATTATGACATTAATAATTTATTACATTAATACAATATTTTATTAAACTATTAGAAATTTAATTAATTATAACATTAGATTATAGATTTATAGTACGATTACTTAATGAATTATAACATTATATTATAGTATAATCACTTAATTAATTATAAAATTATATAGTTAAATGATTACTTAATTAATTATACATTTATAACCTTACATTATAAATATTAGTAATTTACTACATTAGTACATTACTTGATTAAAAATTTAATTAATTATAACATTACATCATAGATTTATAGTGTGATTACTTAATTAATTATAACATTACGTTATAAACATTAGTACAATACTTAATTAAATGATTAGAAATTTAGTACAATATTTATGAGTCACATTGGACACAAATAAATGAGTAATCAAAAGTTGAAAACTGTTATAGGCAGGTTTTCTTAATTTGTTAGGGGTGTATTTGTAAACTTTTAAGGTATTTTTATCATTTTTTAAACTAATAGGTGGGTAATTGATTTTTTATAGGGTACCTGGGTAAGAAACGAAACTTGCATTTCAGGCTCTGGTTCCTTGAATGTAACTGGTTCCTTTTTCTGGGAACCTGCACTGTACTGTGCGGTTTCAGGTTCCGATTCTTCTAAAAATTGCAGGATACCCGGAACCGTTTACCCCTAATTTTTTTTAGTCCAATCCCCTGTTTGAGTGTATTTCTAAGAGGTTGGGATTGGATTGTCCCAAATGATTAGGTTTTTTTTTACACTTATTAAATTTTATTTATATATTTCAAAATAATTGAACCTGTAATTTTATTTCATTAGATTGTTCTTAATTAAATTTTATTATGTAAAATAAAAAATACTAAAATGAATAATAAATTTTATTTATACTATAAAAAGGTATTTTTAATAAATTTATTAACATAAATTTGTTAATAATTAAATATTTCTCATTCATGTTTATTATAATTAATAATTATATAAATATCATATTTAAAAATATATATATTAAAATAAAAATTAATATTGTATTAAGATAATATTACAAAATGATATATTTTTTATTTAATATATATAATTATAACTAATTATTTAATATAACAAATTATATAGTAATTAATTTTAAATGTTATAGTTTAATAATCTAAAACAATTAGTAAATTATATTTAGTGTTTTGAATTAATTTTATATAAATATTCTTATCCAATCCTTTACTTCACCAAAGGCAAGACAATAATATTACAATTCAATCCTATTTTCATTTGTAAAACCTTATATGGCAAATATTCCTAGACGAGGGTAAATAGGAATCAACGAAAATAATCGAGCAATAAAATTTTTCACCAATCACACAAGTTAAGCACTTAAAACCACAACAATGATAACAATAAATGAGAATGTTAATGATCAATAAAGATAAACAATGGTGAGCAATAAATGAGAGTGCAAAAAATATAAGCAATGAATGAGAACAAGTGACAATGATGTTCAAGTAAATATGTAAGGAATAATAAATGAGTTGAGAGAGAAGAAATCCTCAGAGATTTATAGTATTTCGGAGCTATATTGACAAGCCTCCTATATCCATTTTTTTAAGGCAACCTTCTTGTATTTCACTAGATTCGGATTATGCCCTTGAAGTACATGTTTGTTTCTTTAAAACACGGGTTCTTAAAGAAACTTTTTCATATTCTTTCGTTAATGACTCAAATGCACATTGTAATTCATTGAAATAATAGTATTTGGAGTCATTTACCTCAAATTCGGAGTCTCCTTCCGAATTGCATTCGTTGGCCATGAAACAAAGGTTGGCTTGTTCTTCATTTGACTTATCTTCATCACTTGAGTTATCACTTCCACTCCACGTGGCTGCAAGAACCTTTTTCTAGTAGAATTTGTTCTTTTTGTCCTTCTTCTTCTATTTGACTTGACGACAATCTTGACAAATATGGCCCGACTTCTTACATTTATGGCAAATGATGTCCAATTTGCCTTTCTCATCGTCATTTCTTGGTTTGAACATTTGTAAGTTTCTTCTTTTGAATCTTTTGTTCCTTCTAAGAAATTTTGTGAATCTTTTTGCCAAGAGGTTGATCTTATCTTACCTTCCTCTTCTTCAATTATTGTCTTGAGGGCAATCTCCCTCCTTAGTTTGCTTTCTTCTTTTTCTGGCTTTCTCTTCATCTCAAAAGTCAATAAGCTACCAATGAGCTCATCCATTTTCATTTTGGTGAGATCCTTGGATTCTTTAATAGCGGTGACTTTTATTGTCCAACTTTCCGACAATGAACGAATGATTTTCTTCACAAGCTCAAAAGTTTCAAAACTCTTTTCAAGACCTTTGAGGTCGTTTATCACGTTGGAATACCTTTTGTACATGTCGGTGATGCTTTCTCTGGTTTTCATCTCAAATAGCTTGTAGTCACGGAATAGCATCTCACTTTTTGATTCCTTCACTTGACTTGTTCCTTCATGAGTTGTTTGAAGAATTTCCCATGCATCTTTAGCCGTTTCGCATGTCGAAACTCTTCCAAACTCTGTAGCATCAAGAGAACAAAACAAAATATTAAAGCCTTTTCATTTAAGCTTAATTTATTTTCATCATCTATCATGTAGTCATTTGCTTCTTTTGGAAGACTTGTATTAGGGTCCATGGGAATGAAGTTCCGTTGATATACTATTTTCCATAAATTGTAATCTATGGACCTAATATGAAGTCTTATTCTAATTCTCCATTATGTGTACAATCATTTTCATTAAAGAGAGGTTTTGATGTATTAGCCATATAAAGATCAATTAACTCTTGAAACTGTTAGGTTTCTACACAAGAGCCCAAGCTCTGATACCAATTGTAAAACACCCGGGGTGATTTGAATAGGAATCAATGAAAATAATCGCAGAATAAAAACTTTCATCAATCACAGCAGTTAAGGACTTAAAACAACAACAATGATAAGCGATAAATGAGAATGTTGACATGGCGAGTAATAAATGAGAGAGCAATAAATATGAGCAATGAACGAGAACAAGTGATAGCAATGTTCAAGTAAATATGCATGGAATAATAAATGAGTTAAGAGAGAAGAAATGCTTAGAGATTTATAGTGGTTCAAATCGAAGCTATATCCACAAGCCTCCTACATTCACTTCTTCAAGGCAACCTCCTTGAAGTTCCACTAGAATCGGATTGTGTCTTTTACACTAATTTGACAGGATTTCGTCCCTTACAATAGTTTGGCATGATTTTGCCTCTAGATTTACATGATTTCACCCACAAGATGTTTGAATAAAGTTTGTGAATGATTGCCTCTTAAACTAGGCTTAAACATATAATAAGAACAATACTCTCAAAGGTTTTTAATATGAGTACAAGAGAGTGATACTGATTTGGATTTTTTGCTCAAGGGATTACGTGTGAGAATGTTTTTTTATAAGACTTTTGTTTCTTTGATATTCTTCTTATCTTTCTTTGTAATAAAACACTCTATTTATTGCTTGTCTCTCTCCTTTGAAGTAAAGAGCCATTGTTGTATTTAATGCAACTCTAAAAAGCTATAGAACCCAAAAGAACGGTCGTTCCACTATTGCGAACAGTAGTTCTAAACATAATAGTTACTTTTGTATAGCTTTGAGGTTTATGGAATGATCGTTCCATCATCGCGAGTGGGCATGCCACCATCGCAAATGGTCATTCCACCACATGGAACGATCGTTCCATTGGCTCATTAAAATCCATAAAAATTCCAGAAGCATAAACGACTTCTTGGATCGTTGACGTTTTGCCTGGAACGTTGACGTTTTGCCAAGAATGATCTTTGAGTGGGAAATGATCATGCTACATGATCGTTCCGCTTGAAGCACTTGAACTTCAAAGCTCCATCTTCAAGATTTTTCAAAAGTCCGAGATCATTTGAATTTGAGTACTTTGACTTTTGACTTAATTGGAACAGTCATACAACTTGGTCGTGCCGTTATGAGCGACTTGACATCATTTTGGGCAAAAGAGAGCACGATCATCTGGAACGTGGCCGTGCTGTGAGGAATGTTTCTCTGGGCAACTCTATGAAACTAGGAACGGTCATTCCTAGTTTCATGCACGGCCATACCAACTAGGAAAACTGCATTTTTTTTTGTGTTGGTTATGACTCTTGTCATACCTTTGCATGTTTGTTAGATAACAATCAATTTTTTGATTAGTTTTCGCACATCAAAACACATGAGGGCTCAACATCATCCAATCCAATGCTATCACGTCTTCCACATGCAACCTTTAATGTTCTAGAAACGAACAAGAAGCCTAGAAGTGGATGGATTAAATGTTACCATCCTATAGATAGCATATAAAATTGGTGAAGACACCACCTTGTTACCTGGCATTTTAACATACTCTTACTAATTAACATATTAATTTTATTGGTAAATCCCTCTTGTCTCTCCGTTATAGTTTGTCTTACATATATTATTATTATTTTAAATCTTGGTTTAGCACCATGTGCATAAGAAGAGGAAGTACGTCACTANATCAGATAGAAACAGAAAAAATAACCAGAAAGGAAAAAGGAAAAGAAACAAAAAATCATTTATAATTCCACTTTATGTATTGTAGATCAGAACCGAAATGCAAAACAGATGATAAGAAGCATTCAGATGCTATTACTCTAATTTTAATTTCCATAACAATAAAAAAAAAAATAACTCATAAACCAATATATAACATCTCAAGTTAAATAGTCGTTTTGCTTAGAAGTTTGAAAAGATTTTTATCGTTTCTCAGTTAAGTCAGCAACCAAACACAAACTTTTTTAAAACTGTAATCCAGCTGTCTGCCTAACACTGTAACACGCATTCAATCAAATATCAAAATGACAACCAAAACATAAATCCATTAAGCCTCAGTCCTTAATACAAACATATCCATTTACTCACATTGACACAACCGAAAAACCCACTAATTCTTTGAGCAGCAAGATTCCACAAATAAAAACTATAACAAATGAAAATGAAAATGAAATCTTCCACTTTCAATTGAACAAAATACCCCTATTCAGTTCACCTAACCAAACCCGTTTTCCTTAAAGATAACAAACAAACACCAAACTGAACACTTGAAATCTCTGTTCTTTCACTTAGTTTTCTTTTCCAAGCAACAAACGAGAAAACACAAAATAAAAACTAAAGCGACCTAACTTCAAGAAAAAAAAGTAATGAGAAGAGACAAAAACAAACCTGGATCTGAGGTTTTGAGTTATGCTGTCTGAGAGAGATGTGTCTATGTGTGAACGAGAAGTAAGTGAAGTGGAGTGAAGTGGAACCGTAATAACACAAGAGAGGAGGCGTAAACATTAATAAACAAATAAAATGAAAGTGGATGATTTGACCCGAATTTACCGGGTTTTGTAATTTTGTATTACTTTGTCTTAGGCTTAGCATCTCAACTTTATCTTTTCTTTCTTTTTTGTCTTTTCCTTTTTAATGCTTTAATTCTTAATTAAATCTTCCTAAGACTTTAGTTATGATTTTTGTTGCCAACTCAACCTCTTCTTTTTTGCCTTTTTATGCTTAATCTTAACTTAACTACTTGATTTGTACTTATTTATTGCTTTGTTTCTTGCTTTTTCACAAATTATGGGATTTTATTTATTTAATATTTGGATTTGATTGAAAAAAAAAAAAATTAATTAAAAAACTTGACTCAAAAAAAAATATTGTTTTAACACTCTCCTTTCTATGTGTTATTATGCTTGTATAATTTATCATTTTAAGGCACTAATAATATATAAACCCTATCCAACAGAAAATTATTAGTATCAAAAGAAAATATGATATCCTTTCATTTAAAATTTGGTGGATTTTATATAAAAAAAAAATGTGAATAATTAAATTATGACAAGTCCTGAATAAATTTAGTGAGACTTGTAGTAGTGAAGAAAGCGCGTGGGTCAGGGTTAATTTGAAACAATTGCGGAAATCCAATTATTGGACTGGGATCCATTTTATAATAATTGGGAGAAAAAAAAATGCGACCCACTATAAAGTATAAAGAAAGTGAATAAATAAAAAAGAAACAATATGCTTTTATTTGTTTTTTCTGTAGTGTTTGAAAATATTCCCGGAATGGGAGGTTTGTGAGAAATGTACAAGTATAAAAACAATTAATGTAGAAGAGGGTTGATGTAGATATATTATTGATTACGCATGGCAGCCATGGATAACTTTCTTGTTACTTCATTTCCCATTCAATTGCATTGTGATGACTTGGAAAGAAACCAATTATGGGAGTTATTATACATGTTCTTCCCAATTTTGAGTTAAATAACTTATCTTAATATATACATATACGTTTTTTTTTCTTTATCATATTGATATTGATGTGGATCAACATTAGTGTGAATAGTATAGTACCATGTGTATTTGTCGTATAGAAAACAATCTGACAACATGGTTTTAAAACCTGGACTTGCTCGACCAGTTTAACCAGTTGGACGGGGACCCGGGGCCTTCTCCGGGTCGGGTTACCCTTTCAATTGTTTCAAGTTTGTAATATAGCAAACACACCCCTGATTAATACGCATCAGTCCCTGAAGGTTTCAAATCCAACATACACACCCTCTAGCCAAATGCAAATCGGCGATGACCTCCCCTTTTTCGGTGACCTTCCACCTTCCCTTGCTGTCGGAAACCACCTTCTAACTTTCTCCGGGGCCGTGACGCTTCATCTCCCGTTGTCGCGTGATGTTTCGTCGTCCAACAATTTTTCTTCCATTTCTCGGCGTCGATCAGCCTTCTCTGGCATCGATAGGCCTCCTCAGCCACCAATCTACTTTCTCCCAAGCTCCCTTGCCATCGTTCACAAAGATCCACAATCATCTCACCAAAAAAAGCCACTGTGATCGTTTGACTTCGACCACCGATCTGCCATTTTCTAGCGATGCCTCAACTTGCCAGTTGCCGATTCGTCCTCCCCATCACCTGATCTACCCTCCTTGGTGTGTCACCGCTGCTCTCCCAGTTGATCGCCGATTTGCATTTGGCTAGGGGTTGTGTTTGCTAGATTTCAAACCTATAGGGTCTGATGGTATTTATCAGAAATGTGTTTGCTAGATTTTAAACCTATCAAACCATTGGTTAAACCGGTTAACCCATGACTCAGTCGCCTGAACGAGTCACCCCTCAGGTCAGGTTTTAAAACCTTGATGACAAAAATGTATAAAAATGTTTGTAAAGAGGATTTTATGAAGTTTTCAGGATGCTTCACTCTATTTCTTCCTCAGTTTATTTGAGAATAACTCATTCTCTTTGGATGCGTTCAGTTCAGATAATGTTTTATTACCAAAATGATAGGATTACTAGTGAAACACATAACCTCGAAGATTAATATGTATAAGGACATTTTTGTCCCAATAATTAATTAATGAGGTTAAAGAAGTTACTCAGCAAGTTGGGTTAATTGTTATTTGACATCAATAGGAGGGCATTTGTGTCCAGATTTTTTTATTAAGTAAGGGTAAAATTAGGATTGCCATAATAATCTTCAAATTCCACCATATGAGTCAGTAATCACACTATGGGTCGGTTTGGTTCGGGGTCATATAAGAAAACGGGGGTAATTTTCATTTATTTTGTAAGATTTCGTTGTTTGGTTTGCAAGTAATATAATATTAGGATATCTTTTATTGTAAATTGTGTTTACTGTTTGTAATATGGGGGATAATCAAATGCCCTCCCCAAGAGGTGTTATTAAAAGATTACCAAGATAATCTAATTTTTATACCTATTCTGTCCTTGATTAAATACCATTTCAGACACAGTTGCCCTTAAATGTATACCAAATAACCATTACTACCCCCCTACATTTGAGAATTTCGCTAAAACACCCCAACCACAAAAATGTTTAAAAGTTAACAAAATACCTCCAACCACCCAAGACCACCACCAACAACTGACGGCAATCACCGTAATGGCACACAATCTAGCCGGTCGTGCGCCGGTAAGGCCGTTTCCAGCCAGATTTAGCTGTTTCACAGATCCATGGCCGGAAATGGCTTTGCACGACCGGCCTTATAAGGCCTGTAGTGCACCATTCCGTCGACTGCTGGTGGTGGTGACTAGCTGCCAGTAGTGGCTTGGGATGGGTGGGGGTGATTTTGCTACAAATTAAGTTTTATATAGCTGCGGTGTTTTAGCAAAATTTCAAATGTAGAGGGTTAAAAGAAATGAATCAAAAAATAATAATAAAAATAATATTATATTAATATTTAAAATGGAGGGCAATTTAGTGATCTATATAACATACCCACCCATTTATCCTCCTAACCCAACATATAAATATAACATTCTCACCAATCTATTCCAACCAATCAAACACATTTCTCTCAACATTCTCAGTACTCTTACTCTTCAAGGTGATTTATCTTTCCATTAATATAACATCCAATAAAACATTATATGAATCAAACGCACCCTTATATCACCTCTTATATTATCTAAATAATAAAATATTACTAGAATCTTTTATTATTTACTGAACCAAACAAGGTAATGACCAGTTTAAAAGATAAATTAGCGGAGTAATCTTTTGAGGGCCCTAACCAATCGCAGCCTAGTATTTTTTATCTCATAGTACTGTTTATGTTCCACTTGATGATCGAGTAAATATTCTTAAACTTGTCCACTTGTCCACATGCCAAATTTCATTTACTTCATAATAAAGAAAGAAAAGTTACATATAACTATCCCCAGTTTAGCGATCATACATTACGCCCAAATGTTTTAGAACTAATAAAGTCTATCATAATAAGTTCTAGAAACTAACACCTACAATATTGTAATCTGTTAAAATAAACGGTGAAAGGTAATAAAGTATTTTCATATTTATTTTTCAACATAAATCTTACCACCCACCCAACCCCCACAACTATGTGAAAAAACTAGCATTCTAAACGTTTTAGAAACTAACAAAATGGACTATCTTCCTTTTACGAAAGCTGTAAATAAATTTCATACAATTACATAAATGTCTTTTTACAACCATTTGACGATAAACTATTTGTTAATTTTTATTGAAATGAATTAAATTTAAATATTTGTGATAATAAGTTGTTGATGCACGATTTAGGCACCAACTAAACGACACGTGCGCAGCGTTGATTGGATAAGGGACACACGTGAATATGGATTATGAATATGAAATAAATGCAATGAGAGCTTTTAAAGTGGTTCGGATGCTAAGGTAGCAAGTCCTACATCCACTGATTTGTATTGATATGGTGGGTCAGGTCGCTAAAGCGGACTGACTTACAAATGATTGAAAAGTAAATACAAAGCTTTTAGAGAGAGAGTTCCAATGTAAAAAATGATCGAATCCCCTTAATGAAGGGGTCTTCCTCTTCTTATACCTAGTTGAATGCGTGTAATCATCATTAAATCCTTAGGTTGGTGTGAATGTCAGGACATAATCTGACTTTACGTCCCATTGCCCATTTCCCAAGCTGATTTCACGCGATTTGGAGCAGGGGAGCGGACACGGCGCTTGGCAGGCTTGACGTGCGCTTACCGTTCTGACAGGAGCAGGCCACGTTTCGCCACGTGACTCCACGTCAGCCCTTGATTTCCCAGGCATAACAGAAGTCCCCTAGTTTTTAAGGTTTGAGGATCGAACCTTGGAAACCAAGTCATGCCACGATTTGAGGTTCTAGTAGTTTCGACTTGAATGGAAGGAGCTCGGGACAAGACCTTCGGCGAACATGACCTCACACAATTCTTACCCAAACGACCTGACAATCATCATTTTAGCGACCTAGATTCGTCGGACGCTCTTTTCCGTGCCTTGGAGAGATTCAATGAACCTGCATTCACGCTGTCAAATGCTCTGCACGCGCTGCAGTGTCTGTCAGGTGCATTAAATGCGTTGTGTGCTGACCCGACGTCGTTTTGACAGCCTTAACTACACGACGCATTTGAAACGACGACCCTCATCACGACATTTAATGCGACGTGGGGCGCATTAAATGCGGGGAGAGAGAGAAGGCTGTCGTTTCGGTTCTGAGAGGTATTAACCGTCGTTTCGTATTCCATATAAAAGCTCACATTTTTCAGATGAGGCCACCAAAATCCCTTTTGCTTCGAGTGACAAGCCTTTGCAAACCGGAAGTTCTTCTTTTCCGATTGGCGCTTCTTAGACATCTGAAACAAGATTCGGCCTTGGTCACGCATCCTAGAAGGTAAGATCCTTTTCCTTCTTCCTCTTTTTCTCTTTTTTTTTTTTTTTTGTTTGCTTGGCTAGTGGGCAACGGCGTTGGGTCTCCTGGTGTTTCACTAGAGGCGCGCCACTGTTGCCGGACTCGAGCCGTGGGTGGCGGCTCGAGTTACTGTTAGGGTTTAAGGAATTTGTCCCATGCCGCCGCACGAGACAAAATGCGAAGGCTAAAATGACCGTGTCTGTCGGTGTTGCAGACTCTGGAATGGAACCGTCAACGTCCAGACCCGAGGAAGCAGCCAGCTCGTCCTCGCAGGATGTTTCCGAGGACGCATCCCTTGAGGTCTTCTCGGTTCTCACCCAAGAAGAGTTTAATAGTATAAAAAAGCAGTTTGACGTCCTCGCAGAGGTGTTCCTCGACCACACCAGGTCGTTGTGGCGCCCTTCCGATGGCCTCGCCGCGATCTCTGAAGAGATCTTCAAGGGTGGAGGGATGATTCCCTTCCATCCTTTCATCAGGTCGGTCCTGGATCACTTCGGGATCGCACCGATGCAATTGACGTCAAACGCGTATGTCATCGCCGTCGCGATGTACATCGCGTGCTGCGAGAGTGGCTTGGGCGAGCCAACGATGGTGGAGCTCGGTATCGCCTATTATCTTAAAAAGAGTAGGGACAAGGATTCGTACTACTTGTCCCGGCGACCTACTATCGCCGAGGGGATACATAGCTATCCCAGCAATGTGGGGGCCTACGAAACAAAATTCTTCTTTTTCTGCTATGACGGCCACTGCCGCTTTCAGAAACCAAGTAGGTCCTTCTTCGCTAGGTTCATTGTCTGTTCGCACGCTTTATAATAACGACCTGCTTTCTTCTTTTGCAGTTAATAGAACGACTAGCCAAGACCTGCTCGACGACCCGGATAGGCTTGTGTATTTTGGAGACAAGGAAAGCCGGGACACGAGGAAGCTCGTGACAACCGCAAACCTGCGAAAGTACGGTTTTATCAGCAACAACGCGTCTTTAGAGCCCTTGGAAGGTAAGTCACATTAATTTCCTTCTGGTCGCAGAATAACTGTGTTTACTGACGTACTTGCATGCAGCAACTATACCTCCGAAGGAGTCTAAGCAGCCTCTCCGAGCATCGTTCGTCTTCCCTCGATCGAGGAGAGAGAGAGCGGCCGAAGCTGCTCGTCCCATTTCGGCACAACCGGTGCGAACAGCCACACCTTCCCAGCCCCGTCCTGTGCCAGAAGTGACCAGGACAGAACAGGTCGCTCAGGCACCACCTGCTCGCCCAAGGCGGAAGGTTCCGGCCCAGAGGTCAAAGAAGAGGAAGCACTTTTGAGGTCGCGGCAAGACTCAAGGAGGTCGGGTAAGGAACCCGTGAGCGAGGCGATCGCTGTCGACAAGGCGAAGGACGCACCAGTGCTGGACTCATTGGGGAGTCTGCCCGAATACCTGCAGCTGATAGTCTATTCTCTGCTCGAGTGTGGGCTATCGGAGTCGTATGACGAGTTCACTGATACGGGCGATGACCTGATGACCACGTCGTTCCAGCATCTAAGCAAGGTAAACGAGCTGCTCTTAAAGTTTGCCATCTATTTTTCTTTATTCTTTATTCTAACTTCACTTCTTGCTCGCAGGTTTTGCTTGCGATGAGGATGTCTATGGAGAAGACTCGGCTGGGGGTCGCAAAGGGGGCAAGCGACCTAAAGGAGGAGGTTGCGAAGCTGAAGCAGAGCCTGGAGTCCGTCGAAGCAGAAAGAACACAAGCATTCGAAGCGGCGAACAGGTATCTGAACCAGAAGAATGCTGCTTTGCGAACAGTGGACTTCCAAAAGGCGGAGCTTGAGCGACGTGTGGAGGAAGTGAGGGAGCTTCAGAGGACAACTGCTAGGCTCTCCAAGGAGGTCGGAGAGAAGGACCAACAACTCCAGATGACCTCCTCATGGGCTCGGCGAGATGAACAAGAAAGGGAGGCTTCCGAGAAGGAAAGGCTAGCTCTGGAGGCCGAGCTCCAGGAGAGTCAGGAAAGAATCGCTTCACTGTCTGAAGAAATGTGAATCCAGGCAGAGGAGACCGAGGACAAGGCCGCCGACTGGGCAATCGGGTCCATCTATTCCCTGCGATCAAAGAACCCAAATCTGGATATTTCCGACCTCCCAGAGAGGTGGCAAGAGACTTTGCGGGTTCTAGCGGAGGAAGATGACCAAGCAGCAGCTGTCACCTGACGATCCGACTAGGCAGGGAGTTTTGGTCCTGCTTCGAAGGATCCCCCCGACCAGCCATAGTGTAACGAGTCTTTGACTCCATATGAGATTGGGTCTTAATTTTTGTTTGTACATAAATGAAAATACATTCTGCTTTCAATTGCTGTTCGCCTTTTTATACATAAGTACAATTTACAATTCAGATTCACATAGGTAATTACATGCAAATTCTTACACGCGAACAGAACACATGCGAACTGTTTCAAGCGGACAAAGTAATATTTTTACATTAAAGAAGACTAACAAAAACTGAGAGCTGAGTTCGGGATTACTGATAGTATGGCCAGAGGTGCTTGGCATTCCAAGCTTGGGGTACTTTGGAACCGTTCAGTCTTTTGAGATGGTAAGTCCCCGGTCTGATCACCTTGTCGACCCGGTACGAACCTTCCCAGTTAGGTCCTAGTACCCCCGCACTTGGTTCTCTGGTCCCAATGAGAACTTCCTTTAGCACAAGGTCCCCGACCTGGAAGTCTCTTCGCTTGACCTTTGAGTCGAAAAACCTCTTTGCACGCTGCTGGTAGGCTGCTATCCTTAGCGAAGCCTTGTTGCGTTGCTCCTCAACGAGATCCAAACTTGCCTTCATAAGTGCTTCGTTTTCGACCTCATTGTATAAGTCTCTCCGAAGAGAACCAGTTCCCTCCTCTACAGGGATCATTGCTTCGCAGCCATAGGCTAGCGAAAAAGGGGTTTCCGAGGTGGAAGTTCTTGGAGTTGTCCTGTACGCCCATAAGACTTCGGGGAGATCGTCAGCCTAATTTCCTTTGGCTGCCCCAAGTTTGGCCTTTAGAGTGTGCTTGATGGTCTTGTTGACTACTTCAACTTAGCCATTCGCTTGCGGTCTGGTGACTGAGGCGAATTTTTTATGGATGCCCAGCTCATCACAGAACTGCTTGAACTCCTCGTTATCGAATTGCTTTCCGTTATCTGAGATAAGGGTGTGAGGAATTCCGTAGCGGCATACTATGTTCTTGAAAATGAAGTCTTTCAACTTTCTGGTCGTGATTGCGGCTAGCGGTTTAGCTTCCACCCATTTCGTGAAATAATCTACCGCGACCACGGCATACTTGACCCCTCCCTTTCCAACTGGCATGGGACCGATAAGGTCGATCCCCCACATGGAAAATGGCCAGGGGCTAGATATCGTTATCAGCTCGTGCGAGGGGGCTCACGGAATGTTCGCGAACTGCTAGCACTTGTCGCATTTCTTTACAAAACTGTGTGTATCTTCTTGGATCCGGGGCCAATAATATCCTTGACGAACAACCTTATTCGCAAGAGATCGAGCAGCTGTATGGTTACCGCAGATCCCTTCATGAATTTCCCTCATGATGTAGTCTGTTTCTTCACTGGTTACATATCGGAGGAGAGGGGCACTGAATCCTCTCCTGTACAGTTGGTCCCCGATGAGTGTGTAACGAGCAGATCTTGCTCGCAGGACCCTTGCCTCGACCTTGTCGCTTGGAAAGGTCCCATCCTTGAGGTACTGGACAATGGGAGTCATCTAGGAATCCGGTTGAGCCATGTTTACGGCCTGTTTGGTCGAGCTGATAGTTGGAGCATCGACGAAACGAACAGGAATGTTATCTGGAGCCTTTGAGTCCAACGACGAGGCTATCTTTGCCAAGGCGTCCGTTATAGAATTGCTATCTCTGGGGATCTGAGTGATTTCAAAGTGCTTAAACGACCCCAGAGCGGTCTTAGCCTCTTTCAGGTAGCGGACCATGTTCTCTTCCTTGGCTTGGTATTCCCCTAGAATTTGGTTGACGACCAACATAGAGTCACTGTAAATGTTGATCGCGGTTGCACCCATTTCTTTGGCAAGTCGCAACCTGGCGAGCAGGGCTTCATACTCTGCCTCATTGTTGGTCGCCTTAAACCCGAACCTCAGAATACCATGAATTCGAGCCCCCTCGGGGCTTACAAGGAGAAGACCCGCACCGGCTATTTTCCTGTTTGATGACCCGTCGACGTAGAGATTCCAGGTCGACAGGTTCTGAATACTTTCTTGCATGACTTTGCTAGGCTGTTGCTCGCTTGGGAGATAGGAAAATTCCGAGATGAAATCTGCAACAGCCTGCCCTTTAATGGTCGACCTGGGCTTGTACTTCAGGTCAAACTGGCTTAATTCCATGGCCCATTTGAGCAGTTTACCCGAGGCTTCTGGTTTCTGGAGGACCTACCTGAGGGGGTAATTAGTCATTACGTTGATTGTATGGGCGTGGAAGTAAGGTCGCAGCTTTCTGGACACGATTAGCAAAGCAAAGGCTAGTCGCTCCATTTCCGGATACCGCATCTCGGCATCCGATAGGCACTTGCTCGCATAATACGCTGGCCACTGCGCCTTTTCCTCTTCCCGTACTAAGGCTACACTGACCGCGAACTGGGAGACGAACAGGTAGATGAGCAGGATTTCCTGTGGAAGGGGCTTAGAGAGGAGAGGTGGCTTCCCAATGTGTTCTTTTATACTCTGGAACGCCTGTTCGCATTCGGGAGTCCATTCAAATTTCTTATTGGCCTTTAGGACATTGAAAAATGGCAAGCAGCGGTCTGTTAGCCTTGATAGAAGCGACTAAGTGCCGCTATCCGCCCGTTTAGGCTCATGACCTGCTTCTTGCTGGCCGGGCTCTCCATATCGAGCAGAGCTTGAATCTTCTCGGGGTTTATTTCTATACCCCGCTGATTAACCATATACCTTAGGAACTTTCTTGACGATACCCCGAACGAATGCTTGAGAGGGTTCAGCTTTATTCTGTAGAGTCGGAGTATGTCAAACATCTCAGCTAGATGCGCAATATGTTCTGAGGCGACCTAGGATTTGACCAGCATATCGTCCACATAGACCTCCATTGTCCTCCCGATCTAGTTGGAGAACATTCGATTGACCAACCTCTGATAGGTCGCGCCCGCATTCTTGAGGCCGAAGGGTATGACTTTGTAATAGTATAGCCCCCAGTCCGTAATGAAGGATGTATGCTCCTCGTCTGGCCTATACATTGGGATTTGATTGTATCCCGAGTATACATCCATAAAGCTTAACAGCTCGTGCCCCGAGGTGGCATCAACGAGCTAATCGATTCTCGACAGAGGGAAGCTGTCTTTCGGGCAAGCCTTGTTGAGGTCGCTGAAGTCAACGCAGGTCCGCCACTTACCATTTGGCTTCTTTACTAGGACCGGGTTGGCAACCCAGGTCGGGTAGAGAGCCTCACGAATGGATTCATTTCGGAGAAGGTTCTCCACTTCATATTTTAGTGCGGCGTACCGCTCCGGATCCATCGCTCTTCTTTTCTGGTGAACAGGTTTGGCTTCACTGCTGACGTTTAATGCATGGCAAATAATGTCCGGGCTGATCCCGACCATATCTGCATGCGACCAGGCGAACACGTCAATGTTTTCCTCTAAGAAGCTTATCAGTTCGAAAGCGAGCTGAGGGTTGAGACAGCTTCCAATCCTTAACACTCGGCTCGACTCTTTTGGATCAACCAAAATTTTGGACAGATCCTCAACCGGGCCGCTAGGGGGGATTTCTTGGATTCGTGGATCTATGTTATCCTCCGCTGGACCAGGCTGTGGCTCGATCTGACTGATCGCCATAGCCTGGCGGGGCACACATCACGAAATGCCTTTTCCCTTGTCTGCCATCTGCACCGCTTTTACATAGCATTCGCGAGATGCGCTTTGCGATCCGCTTACTTCCCCGATCCCCGTTGGAGTGGGGAACTTCATCTTGAGGTGATAAATGGAAGTGACTGCCTTGAAGGTTCTCAACAGAGGTCGCCCCAAGATTCCATTAAAGGCCGATAGGCAGTCCACGACCAAAAATTCGGTAGCCCTAGTCACCTCGTCATAGTCGCCGAGCGTGACTGGTAGCTGGATCGTTCCTTTAGGGATCAGATGATCCCCTGTAAAACCGTAAAGAGGCATCGAGGCTGGCTTCAGGTCGGCCTCGTCTAGGTTCATTCTATTAAAAGCGGTCTTGAACAGGATGTTCACAGCGCTTTCGTTGTCTACAAGCATTCTGCAGACATTATGGCACCCTATTAGGGGCGTGATCACCCGAGTGTCCTCATGAGGATGGTGCAAGTGAGCTGTTTCCTTCTCGTAGAAGGTGATCGGTTCCTCCTTTCTAGCTTTTTGAGGTCGCTGCGAAGTGTCCATTACCCTGATCGGGTCGTGATGTGCTTCGCGAGTGTACCTTTCCTGCGCTCCTCGTGTGTTTCCCGTGAGGTGCAAACCTCCGAAGATTATGTTAACACTACTGTATCCGCTGCGATCACGACGCTTTTTCTTTTGCTCCCCTTGGTTCTCTTTTGGAGAGTCATCAATGTACTCCTTGAAGTGCCCTTTCTTGATGAGCTGTTCGATAGCCTGCTTTAGAGCTCAGCATTCATCAGTGTGATGCCCATTATCCCAATGGTAACGGCAGTATTTTTTGCTGTTTCTGGCCGTAGCAGGAGTTTTCACTGGTTTCAGCTCATCGAGCAGGCTGGCCTCCTCGGATTTGTCAAGAATTGCAGATATGGACACATTCAGCAGAGTGTATTGAGCTCTGTCACGGTCGCGACGAGGAACAGGAGCATATGACTTTTTATGCTCGTAGCGGGGTTTCTTCCCTTTTCACTGATCATCAATGTCTTCTGCGATCAGCTCTCCTATTTTCTCCCCGGCCAGACATACTCCTGGAAGTACCGTGATCGCGATGGCGAAGTGCCGCCAATGAATTCTCTATTCGGAGATACTTTTCTGCAAGGTTGTAAAATCCGGTGAGGGAAACATCGTCCTCAGCCTGCAGTTCTTTCCACAGGTCGGTTTGCGGCCGAACTCCAGCTATTATGAGTGTTCGGATGGACTCTTCTGGAGCGTGAGCGACCTTGTTGAGTTCCCTGTGGAAACGGTCGATGTAAGATTGCAAGGATTCGTCTATTTCTTGCCTTATGTTGTTGAGGTAGCTCAAAGGCATCGAAAACTTCTGATTAGCTTGGAAATGCCGTAGGAACGTTGTGCTCATCTGAGGCCACGAATTGATCGATCCCGCTGGAAGCGACCTCAACCACCGCTTGGCGTGAGAAGCCAGCGTCACGGCCAAACAATGACATTTTGCAAGATCCGAAACCTAGTGGAGCTCCATCAGGTCGTTGAACTCATACAAATGATCCTGCGGGTCATGGTTCCCATCAAACAGCTGCATATCGGGCATTCTGAACCCCGGTGGGAGTGGAACAGCTAGCACTTCGGGAGAGAAAGGGGATGCAGAGGCGACCTTTGCTGTTCCCTTAACCTGTCCAGAGCTTGCTGTAGCTCCTCAATTTATGGTAATGGAGCCAATTGGGGGTTGCTTTCACCCATGCGAGTCCGGCCTTCACGATTATGATTCAGGAAAGTCCGACATTTTCGGCCACACTCGACACACGCTGGCTAGAGGCGTGTGAAGGCGATGGATTGCGCGGGGCATTTTCACGACCCTCGCGGTGGTATGAACCGCCCCGCGAGGTGTGGGGACCACCCGCATGATAACGATCGGGATTGTTCGGCTGGCGGCGATAGGAATCATCACGCGCAGTATTTTTGCTTGGGTTCGCCTGCGACGTGGCATGGGACAGCTCGGGATTCACTTTTTCTCCGAGTCTCAGCTTAGCCGGCACCCTGCTCGGGGCACGATTTGTGCCTGCTGGTCCCTGGGAGCCCGTAGGCTGACCTTTTGCCACTTGCTTACCCTTATGTCTACGCGCTGCAGTGCTCGCGGCACGGGTTATTGCCCTTTGCCACGCTTTTGTGCGACCTGCAGGCATCTTTGGCGGTTGCACCGCCCTAGCTGTTGTAGATGACATGCCTTGGTCCAAATGGTCCAACCTTTGGTTAACCGTCTGGAGAGTATTGTCGAACCTCTCCAGGTAGCTTCTGATGGTGGGGTCGAGTTGTGAAGCTGCCGGGATATCCCCCGCAGCATTTTGTGAAACTGGAAGTACCCTGGAGGGGACTTCTTCAGCGCGCTGATTAACTTGCTCTGGCTCAGATTGGCGGGCCATTTGCTGCTGTAGGACCAGTAGGTCAAAGATTCTCCTGATGAAGGGTAGACACTAAATCAGGCCCTCCTTCTAGCGCCAAACTGTTGATGCACGATTTAGGCACCAACTAAACGACACGTGCGCAGCGTTGATTGGACAAAGGACACACGTTAATATGGATTATGAATATGAAATAAATGCAATGAGAGCTTTTAAAGTGGTTCGGATGCTAAGGTAGCAAGTCCTACATCCACTTATTTGTATTGATATGGTGGGTCAGGTCGCTAAAGTGGACTGACTTACAAATGATTGAAAAGTAAATACAAAGCTTTTAGAGAGAGAGTTCCAATGTAAAAAATGATCGAATCCCCTTAATGAAGGGGTCTTCCTCTTCTTATACCTAGTTGAATGCGTGTAATCATCATTAAATCCTTGGGTTGGTGTGAATGTCAGGACATAATCTGACTTTACGTCCCATTGCCCATTTCCCAAGCTGATTTCACGCGATTTGGAGCAGGGGAGCGGACACTTGGGAGCTCCAGGGCGCTTGGCAGGCTTGACGTGCGCTTACCGTTCTGACGGGAGCAGGCCACATTTCGCCACGTGACTCCACATCAGCCCTTGATTTCCCAGGCATAACATAAGTCAAACTAAACAAATTTGAGTCTAAATTCAAAAATGAGTGTGATATGGGTTTTGATGCCAGATATGATTAGAGGGAAGTATACAAGTTTTCTTAAGTAGAGATTATAGGCTACGTTTGTTTTATCCTAAAAAATAAAAAATGTGTTTGTTTTAATATTCTTCAAAATTCAATCATGTTCTATTCAACTCAAAACATTAACGATAACTTTTCTCAATAAAAGTTTTAAAATTAATAAAAACACTCCCACCCACCCAAGCCAATATCACCCGCTAGCAACCACCACCAATCGGTGGCGCTGTAACGAGGAACAACCGGCTGGATTTTGTTGATCTTGCCTTTTTTGATCAGATGCACCATGGATCTGGCCAGATTGGCGCACAATTGGCCAAATCCAGTCGGTCATGCGTCATTCTAGTGACTGACGACCACCATTCGACGGTGGTGGTCGACAGTCGATTGGGTGGGTGGGGGTATTTTTGTTAATTTATAAAATTTTATTGTGAGTGGGGGATGTTTAGCTAAATTAACTAATGTAAGGGGTTAAAAAAATCTAAATATTTTCCAATAATGTACCAAACACATTTTCAGAATCTTATCCTATCATATTCAGAATAAGATTTTAGAAATGCTATTTAAAAAAGTGTACCAAATACAGATGCCACTGTCCTACTGCTTCTTCTTTAATATGAACATATTTGGCTTGCCCTATTTCTTATTGCATCATGATTTTTAAAGAGTTAAAAAGACTTGATGATTGAAAACCAAAGCTACTGAAATTGCCAAAAAGAGTTAAGGAGACAGCAGAGAGGCATAGGTTGCACCCAGGAAAAAGTGTTGTGGCAGAGCAAAGAGCTTGAGTCAAGGGTATACTTGAGATTGACTTATTCTGCCCATTGCAACTTGCAAGTGCCCATAAAGTTTGATATCCCACTAGCGCAACTGTCAAGGGAATTGTTTTGTCAATTTAGAAACTTCAGGGTAATTTTTTAATTTAATGGAACATCAAGGGGGTGGATTTTACCCCAAAAAAAAAAAAAAAAATTAATGCAGTAATTAGTTGAGGTTTATCAGACTCAGTTGAACTAAGAATTTTTTTTTTTTGTTGATGTTGGATTTTGACACCAACTATTTGCACGTGCAAATCGCTAAGATGGCTTAGGAATTGCACATGAAATGGAAATGAAAGGAAATAAAATGGAGATGATTTTTAAAGTGGTTTGGATGCTCAAAACAAATCCTACGTCCACTATCTTTTTATAAATGAAAGATTATAATCAGGTCGCAAGTAGCGATTTAGAGAAAATAGAAATATAGAGAGGGAGAGAGAGTGTTTATCTTATCAGAATTCAAATCCTGGAAAATGAGAGGGAGCTCTCTATTTATAGTAAGAGGTTTCTAGGTAATGATTACGGGTCTGCCAACGGGCAGGTGCCATACAATTCCTACCCTGCTTCCTATTGGCCAGTAGTACGGAAGATATCCTTAAATCGCACAGGGCTTGGGCAAGTGGGTGACTCCTAGTCACTCACTCGCCAGGCCTTTACTTGCCAAGCTGATGACAACCTTACTCCTTCTGTCCTTGGATGACATGACAGCGCTTGGATGGCACAATGCCTTCCTAAACTCTTATTGGTCCTCGCTGATGCAGACTTACATTAGCCTTGATTTTTTAGGCATAATAGAAGCCCCCCAATTCTTAAGGTTCAAGGCTTGAACTTTGAGAACTTCATGATTATGCCATGATTTGACTCATCCCGAGGATCGCTTGCTTGAGCTGCAAGTGGAGAATGACTAAAATAACACGAAGTTCACAATTTTACTCGACCAACGAATTGAGTGGAGGTCGCGATATGGGCTTGGCAAACTTCACAAGCGACCTGAGATGATCGTCCCCTAAAGGTTCAGTGACTTGGGGTCAGATCCTGCTCAGTGCTATACCAACATGCTTCGAACTTTGCCCATCGCTTTCGACCTGAAAACGCTTAGAATACTTTTTTCGAAAATCGAAGGTCACTTTGCTTCGAGCTCAATACACGGAGAATAGTGTTTCATTTGAACGACCTCGTTAAAAAATTCCCTCCGGAGTGAACCAGTTCCTACTTCCACTAGAATCATCGTCTCGCAGCCATACGCTAGCGAGAAGAGTGTTTCTGAAGTAGAGGTTCTCGGAGTTGTCCTATATGCCCATAGGACTTCTAGGAGATCATCAGCCCAATTGCCTTTGGCTGCGCCAAGGTTGGTTTTCAATGTGTGCTTAATAGTCTTGTTGATAGCTTGAACCTAACCATTGGCTTGCGGTCTTGCTATTGAGGTAAACTTTTTATAAATCCCCAGCTCGTCGCAAAATTGCTTGAATTCCTCATTGTCAAATTGTTTCCCATTATTAGAGATGAGTATATGATGAATCCCATAGCAGCACACTATACTCTTGAAGACAAAGTCTTTGAGCTTCCTAGTGGTGATCGCGGCCAAAGACTCAACTTCGACCCACTTAGTGAAGTAATCCACTATGACCACTGCATACTTAACGCCCCCTTTACCAGTCAGCATGAGCTCGATGAGATCAATTCCCCACATAAAGAATGGCCAGGGGCTGGTAATTGTCGTCAGCTGGTGGGAAGGAGCTCGCGGAACATTCATGAACCTCTAGCAGTTATCACACTTCTTGTAACGCCCCACTTGAGGTACGTAGTTGTTGTTTCTTCTTTTGCTCTTATTTGAGTTGGTTTCTTGGTAGTATTGTTTGATTGAGTGTGTGTTGAATGCTTGCCCTGAAATTGGTTGAAAATAGAAGAAGTTCAGTGTGCCAAGCTTCGCCGGGGCGAAGAAGAATCTTTGCCGCGCGAGATGTGTTGAAACCACGGAAACTCTCTGGACAGTTTTCGCCGGCGACGAGGTTTCTTCGCCGCGGCGACAAGCCACCAAAATGTTTATTAAGTTTTAGATATTTTCTTCCCTAAGGGCAATTTGACCATTCTACCCCTAATTAGCAGGAAAGTGGGGAGTAAAATGTGATTTTTTCATGGAGAATATGTTGATATGGGGGTGTGTTTGTAATGAATTAAAGGACATAGATGAATTCCCAAAGAAGAGTAAGGGCAAAATGGAATGCTTGTGTATAAATTTCATTAAAAGGAATTGAGACTTACAAACCCTTCATTCTTCTCTCCAACGCACCCTCCACTCTGTTTCCTCTCACCTTCTCTTTCTTTTGATCAAGGAGTTCCAAGGGGTTTTTGAAGTGATGGGGTAGAAAATCAACCTAAGGCTTCCTAAGGTAAGGATTCTTACTTTGGTTGTGAAACTTTGTGAGTTTTAGCTTATATTGAAGTTTGAGGGTTTTTGTTCTTTTGGTTAAGTAGAGAAAAGTCAAGCAAACCAAGTGAAAGGAAGAGTTGGTGAAGTCTCTCCATAACAAGGTAAGTAAATCCCAACCCAAGTTGAGATTTAAGAATTTTCTTGATTAGGTTTTTGATAGAAATGATGTATGATGTGATACATGTGATATGCCATGTATGGAGCTTAAATAGATTTTATATGCTTAATTGTTTATACCTTTCAAAATAAGAAAGAGTTGTGAGTTGGAAAGGTAGTTTGAGATGGAATTGAAAGGGTATTGTGGAACCCTTTTGGAGTGTTTTTATTTGGCAGGTTTTTGTGGTTATGTGAAGGGTTTCTCCCCATTTTGGATGGTTAGAAAAGATTTAGAATCATTGCTATAGTAGAGTTTTATGATGCACTTGAGTTGTTGATGAAATGCCTAATAAAGGTTTAAGTATGGTAGTGAACCTTAATTCTTGCAACATTGCATGTTGGCATTCATAAGTGCATTGGTGGAGATGAACCATCCATAGGCACTAATTGTGCATTGAAAGTGACCTAAGAAAGTGTAGGAAACTTGTGTATGCAATTACCCATAGTAGAGAGCTTGGTGGATGCAACTACTCTAGGATAAGGATGAAAATGCTAGAATAGAGTAAATTAGAAGAGTAGTATAGATGTTTTGATGCTTTGTGATCATCACCCAACAGTTATGGGTCGGTTGATGCTTTGTGATCACCACCCTAATAGCCCTTAAGAAGGGTCGATGCTTTGTGATCGTCACCCGTAATAGTAGAAACGGGTGGATGCTTTGTGATCCCCACCCGGTTAGTCATTAGAGAAGGTTGGTTCTTTTGATCATCACCCGACAGTAATAGAGACAGCTAATGCATGGTGATCGTTACCCAAAAGTCGAGAAACGGGTAGTGCTAGGTGGTCTCCACCCGATAGTTATGAAAACCGAGTAGGTGCTTTGTGATCCCCACTCGGTAGTCACTAATAACGGGTTGGTACTGTGGTGAATTCCACTCGATAGTCATGAGAGTGAGATGGTGCTGTGTGAACGCCTCCGGTCGTGCCTCCGGTAAGATGAGCCAAGACGTTTAGTAGAAACGAAATAGAATCAGAAATAGTATAGGAAAAATTTAGAGTTATACATACGGGGACAGACAGATAGAGGGTTTTACTTACTGAGCATTATTTTGTGCTCACCCCGTTATTTTCCTTTGTGGATGCAGGATCTGGTGTTGATGCAGTCAGAGGGGCGTCGGCAAGCGAGGAGTAATAGCTACACGGTTTCCCCTGTTTTGTCTTTTAAAATGAATTTTTGTAAACAATACTCTTTGTGTATAAAAGACATATGACTTATAATGAAAAAAAGTTTTGGGCCCAATTTTCTATTGTATTATGCATGCATTGTACTAGTTTCAGCAGTTGTTACATTTTTGGTATCAGAGCAAAGATTTTGGAATTGACAGTGTACTATTCTCATTGCCACGAGTTCTATCCCGACTGTGTGAGTAATTCTTTCCTTACAGTATTGTTTCTTGAGTTCATTAGTGTGATTATTTTGTAGATGAGGCGTTGTATCGAAATCGCGGTAAGGGTGTGGTGAATAAAGGAGAACCTTCTAACCGACCAGAGTCTACGCCCCCTCCCTTGGATGAAGCGAGATCCGGGGAATTATACAGCAAGTTATGGCAGAAACATAGGGGAGAGTTGAAACCCCCGTACAGTACCGCCATTGCACAAGTCGAAAGAGACAACCGACCTCCCCCAGTACAAAGCAGAGTTGAACCGATTTATGGTCTTTCTATTCAGCATCACCCCTTAAGTTTAAGGTACTACAGATCTAGTTAAGCGCAGAAGAGTGGCTTGGGTCAGTAGAACGAGCCACAGGTTTATTTCCCATGTCAGACCAGGAAAAGATCCGGTATGCGAGTTTCTTGTTTCGGGTGATGCCCGAATTTGGTGGGAATTAATGAAGAAATCAGATGTGCCAGTAATGACTGAAACTCATGAGTGACAGTATGACCTGGGAAGAGTTCAGGCAAGAGTTTGAGGCCGAGTATAGAACAGAGGACCAAGTTCATGAGAAGGTCCAAGAATTTATCATTTACAGCAAGGGACTAGTGCCGTGGAAAGAGTACTCGGTGAAATTCACTCTCTGCAAGGTTTGCACCCGGAATAGTTGCACTCCGGCCTTGAGAAGGGATGTTGTGCATGGATTGAAGCCGAGATAGCCCGAGATATAATGACAAGCCAACCCTCCTCGAATTATAGTGAGGCTTTAGGCGGGTGATGAGGCGGAGATTTTTGAGAATAAAATCTTCCCCGTAGGATCCTCGACAGGAGGACCAAAGGAGCTACCCTCCGCTCCCCAGAGAGAGAAGCATGAGGGTGTAAAAGGTAAAGACATGAAGAATCAGAAAAAAAAAGTTTCAGTATAGATAAATAGAAAGAGTGGAAGAATAAGCGACCTCGGACGGAAGGGTTTCCTCTTTGCTCTAAATGCGGAAGAATCACCTCGGAGAATGTCTGAGGGACCAGAGAGTGTGTTATAGAGTCCGTAGCCAGGGCACATGATGAGAAATTGTAAAGCTCCTCTTCACCACCACCATCAAGTTCAGGAGGTACTGCGATGCCAGGTTTTTACTGTGGCACAGGGGAAGCAAGGCCAGTCCATCAGCCGTTCCTGGTCAGTTATTATTTCATTCCGTCCCTTTATATGCTTTAATTGATTCAGGCGCTACTCTTCATTCATATCTTATGGGATGCTTGGAAATTAGTTTGAAACCTACTAGAGCGACTCAACCCTTAATATAGACCTACCCGATGGGTTAGTGTTTTGACTCAAGAGTTTTGTTAAGAGAGTCCTTAGTGATCCAGGTAAGAATTAACAGTTGACTTAATAGTTTTTGATATGCTCGACTTTGATGTGATTTTGGGCATGGATTTCCTAGGAGATATGGAGTAGAGATTGACTGTCGGAAAAAGAAGGCGAGATTTAAATTTGATAGTGGAGATAAGTTTATTTTGGGAGGGCCATCAGTTGAGCATGTTGATTAGTAGTATGAAAGCGAGGAAGATGTTGAGAAGGTGTTTGGGATATATTGCCCAGGTATGCAAGTGGTGATGTCCCACAGCCAGAGATTCAGAGAGTGCCAGTAGTTCGAGACTTCTAGATGTTTTTTTCGGAAGAGTTACCGTTTTGCCTCCAGAGAGGGAGGAGAATTTAGTATCGCCTAGCACCAGGCAGCACCAATATCTAAAGCCCCTTATCGAATGGCCCCGCTGAGCTCCAAGAATTAAAGAAGCAACTCCAAGAGCTTTTAGATAAAGGCTTTATCCGACCGAGTCCCTCTCCTTGGGAGCTCCAATCCTGTTTGTAAAAAGAAGGATGGATCACTAAGATGTGTATTAATTATAGGAGTTGATAAAGTTATCGTGAAGAATAAGTACCCCGACCTTGGATATGACCTTTTGTGTAGGTTGAAAGGAGCGGCAGTGTTCTCCAAAATTGATTTGATTCCGTTTCATCAGGTAAGATGGTTGAGCACGATGTGCTAAGACTGCCTTTCGTACAAAGATGGGCATTATGAATTTGTAATGATGCCTTTTGGCTTGACTAATGCCCCAACATTTTTATGGACTTGATACAGGGTATTCCATGAGTATTTGGATCAGTTCATTGTTGTCTTCATCGACACATTCTGATTTATTCAAAGTCAAGAGAAGAAACATGAGAAACACTTGAGATGTATTGCAACGGCTGAGAAAAGAAGTTGTGTGCTAAATTTTCTAAGTGTGAGTTTTGGTTGAACCAAGTGATATTCCTGTTCATACCGTGTCGAAGGAAGGGATTTCGGTAGATCCGAGTAAAGTGCAAGCAATCCTGGAATGGCAAAGCCGAGAACAGTGAAAGAAATCAGAGTTTTCTTAGGCTTAGCAGGTTACTACCGCGATTTGTAGCGGGATTCGCCCATTGGCTAACCGTTGACAGCTCTTACCCAGAAAACTCCTTTTTCTGGTCATAGATGTGAAGAAGCTTTCAAGAGTTGAAGAAGAGGTTAACTCAGCTCCTATACTAGTATTACCACAGGAGGTGTAGATTATGACATATATATAGATGCCTCTCTGTAGGGACTTGGCGCCGTGCTGATGCAGCTAGGTAGGGTTATAGCTTATGCTTCTCGTCAATTGAAAGAGTACGAGACCAATACCCTACCATGACTAGAATTAGCAGCCTGGGTCTTTGCCTTAAAGATTTGGAGCACACCTTTATGGTGTGAAGAGTAATATCTACACCGATCATAAGAGTCTAAAGTACTCTTTCACTCAAAAGGAGTTAAATATGAGCAGAGAAGGTGGTTATAACTGGTTAAGGATTATGATGTGAGATCTACACGCCAACAGGGAAAGCCAATGTAGTAGCCGATGCCTTGGTAAAAAGCCCATGTTTTCCGGCTTACCAGGCAGAAAGTTTATGAAGAATTGTCTAAGGAGCAGATTGAAGTGGCTCCGGGAAGAATTGCCATTCTAGAGGTACAGTCTTCTTTACTAGAGAAAATTAGAGAAAAGCAAATGGCCGATGAGTGGTGTCAGAAAACAGTTCAGCAGTGCTTGAGGGTAGACAGTAGAGTTCTCTGTGGAGAGTGGTGTCCTCTATTTCAAAATCGGTTTGTGCATTCCTCCAAATGAGGAGTTAAAACAGAAAATTCTTATGGAGGCTCATGACACATCGTACACCGCTCATTTCGGGAGCAACCAAGATGTATCAAGATGTAAAGAAAGGTTATTGGTGGTCAGGTATGAGAAAGCCATTGCAGAGTTTGTAACTAAATGTCAACTTGTCAGCAAGTGAAAGCAGAACACCAATGGCCGTCAGGGTTCGTCAACCATTGAGTATTCCAGAGTGGAAATGGGAGAGCATTTTCAATGGATTTTATCACGTCTCCCAGAATACAGAAAGGGTGTAATGCTATATGGGTGATTGTGATAGGTTAACCAAGTCAGCCCTTTTTCTTCCAGTAAAGGAAAGTACCACTACAGATCAGTTGGCCAGATATACCTCAAGGAGATAGTCAATTGCATGGTGTGCCCAAGACTATAGTGTCAAATAGAGATCCAGATTTGTTTCACCTTCTGGACGAGTTTACAGAGAAGTTTGGGTACCCGTTTAGCTTTCAGTACTGCCTATCATCCTCAGACGGATGGCCAAACCGAGCGACACGAATTGGTGCTCGAGGATATTTGAGGGCCTGTTGCATGGATTATAGAGTATCCTGGCATGAGATGTTACCCTTAGTGGAATTTGCCTACAACACAGTTATCAGTCTACAATTAGAATGGCGCCTTACGAGGCTTTGTATGTAAACGGTGTAGGTCTCCCGCTTCATTGGATGAAGTAGGCGAAAAAGATGAGTTAGTACCGCTCTTGGGCCAGAGATCTCAGAAACTAGTAGAAAATGTGAATTTAATCAGAAATAGAATGAAACAAGCCAAGACCGCAGAAAAGTTATGCCGACTTGAAGAGGAAAGAGTGGAATTCCAAGTGGGTGACAAAGTGTTTCTGAAAGTTTCCCCCTACAAGCGAGTGATGCGCTTTGGAAACAAAGGGAAGTTAGCACCGATATGTAGGTCCATTTGAGGTCTTGCAGCGCGTGGGAAAGGTGCCTACAGATTGCACTACCACCTAAAGGACAGGGTGCACGATGTCTTCCATGTCTGATGCTACGGAAAATGTAATGATCCTCTCAACATCCTGAGTGTAGAGGACATGAATAACAGAATCTAGTATATGAAGAAACGTCCAGTTCAATTCTAGACCGAGGGTTAAAGAGCTTCGGAACAAGAGTGTTCCGTTGTGAAGATCCTTTGAGGAATCACAAAGTGGAAGAGGCCACTTGGGAGGTAGAACGGGACATGCAAATCGTTTCCCGAGTTATTTTTATGAATTTCAGGGACGAAATTCTTTTAAGGGGGAAAGAATTGTAACGCCCCACTTGAGGTACTAGTTTGTTGTTTCTTCTTTTGCTCTTATTTGAGTTGGTTCTTGGTAGTATTGTTGATTAGTGGTGTGTTGAATGCTTGCCCTGAAATTGGTTGAAAATAGAAGAAGTTCAGTGTGCCAAGCTCGCCGGGGCGAAGAGAATCTTCACGCGCGCGAAGATGTGTTGAAACCACGGAAACTCTCTGGACAGTTTCGCCGCGGCGACAGAAGCTTCTTCGCCGTGGCGACAGCCGACCAAAATGTTTATTAAGTTTTAGATATTTCTTCCCTAAGGGCAATTTGACCATTCTACCCCTAATTAGCGAAAAGTGGGGAGTAAAATGTAAGATTTTCATGGAAATATGTTGATATGGGGGTTGGTTTGTAATGAATTAAAGGACATAGATAGATTCCCAAAGAAGAGTAAGGGCAAATGGGAATGCTTGTGTATAAATTTCATTAAAAAGGAATTGAGACTTACAAACCCTTCATTCTTCTTCTCCAACGCAACCCTTCACTCTTGTTTCCTCTCAACTTCTCTTCTTTTGATCAAGGAGTTCCAAGGGTTTTTGAAGTGATTTGGGGTAGAAAATCAACCTAAGGCTTCCTAAGGTAAGGATTCTTACTTTGGTTGTGAAACTTTGTGAGTTTTAGCTTATATTGAAGTTTGAGGGTTTTTGTTCTTTTGGTTAAGAGTAGAGAAAAAGTCAAGCAAACCAAGTGAAAGAAGAGTTGGTGAAGTCTCCATAACAAGGTAAGTAATCCAACCCAAGTTGAGATTTAAGAATTTTCTTGATTAGGGTTTTGATAGAATGATGTATGTATGTGATATACTTGTGATATGCCATGTATGGAGGCTTAAATAGAGATTTATATACCTGTAATTGTTATACCTTTCAAATATAAGAAAAAGTTGTGAGTTAGAAAGTTAGTTTGAGATGGAATTGAAAGGTATTGTGAAACCCTTTTGGAAGTGTTTTTTATTGGCAGGTTTTGTGTTATGTGAAGGGTTTTCTCCCCATTTTGGATGGTTAGAAAAAGATTAGATCATGTCTATAGTAGTTTTATGATGCACTTGAGTTTTTTTGATGAAATGCCTAATAGAGGTTTAAGTTATGAGTAGTGAACCTTAATCTTGCAACATTGCTGTTGGCATTTCATAAGTGCATGGTGGTGATGAACCATCCATAGGCACTAATTGTGCATTGAAAAGTGACCTAGAAGTGTAGGAAACTTGTGTATGCAATTACCCTAGGAAGAGTTTGGTGGATGCAACTACTCAAGGATAGAGAGGATGAAAAATGCTAGATAGAGTAAATTAGAAGAGTAGTATAGATGGGTTGATGCTTTGTGATCATCCCCGACAGTTATGGGAATCGGTTGATGCTTTGTGATCACCACCCTAATAGCCCTTAGAGAGGGTCGATGCTTTGTGATCGTCACCCGATAATAGTAGAAACGGGTGATGCTTGTGCTCCCACCCGGTTAGTCATTAGAGAAAGGTTGATGCTTGTGATCATCACCCGACGAAATAGAGACGGTTATGCTTGGTGATCGTTACCCAAAAGTCATGAGAAACGGGTAGGTGCTAGGTGGTCTCCACCCATAGTTATGAAACCGAGTAGGTGCTTTGTGATCCCCACTCGATAGTCACTAATAACGGGTTGGTACTGTGTGAATTCCACCGATAGTCATGGAGAGTGAGACGTGCTGTGTGAACGCCATCCTCTTGTGCCTCCGGTAAGATGAGGCCAAGACGTTTAGTAGAAACAGAAATAGAATCAGAAATAGTATAAGGAAAGAATTAAGAGTTATACATACGGGGACAGACAGATAGAGGGTTTTACTTACTGAGCATTATTTTGTGCTCACCCCGTTATTTTCCTTTGTGGATGCAGGATCTAGGTGTTGATGCAGTCGGAGGGGCGTCGGCAAGCGAGGAGCAATAGCTACACTGTTTCCCTTGTTTTGTCTTTTAAAATGAATTTTTGTAAACAATACTCTTTGTGTATAAAAAACATATGACTTATAATGAAAAGAAAGTTTTGGGCCCAATTTTCTATTGTTATTATGCATGCATTGTACTAGTTTTCAACAGTTATTACACTTCTTCACAAAGTTGAAGGTGTCATCATGAAACAGAGGCCAATAATATTCCTGACAGACAATTTTATTGGTGAGAGATCGTGTAACAGTGTGATTACCGCAGATCCCTTCATGTATCTCTCTCATAATGTAGTTTGCTTCATGATCGGTTACATATCGGTGGAGGGAAGTGCTAAACCCTTGCTTGTACAACTGATTCCCGATAAGTGTGTAATGAGCAGCTTTAGTTCGCAGGATTCTTGCCTTAGTTTCATCGTTGGGCAGAGTCTCATCTCAAAGATATTGAATAATTGGAGTCATCCAGGAAGTAGATTCGGTCGTAGCTACGGCTTGCTTAGGCTAGTTGATGCGAGGAACCTCGATGTACTAAAATGGAATGTTGTCTGGGACATCAAAGTCCTACAAAGAGGCTATTTTTGCTAAAGCATCCGCGACATAGTTACTGTCTCTCGGGATTTAATTGATCATATAATGCTTGAAAGGCTCAAGCATGACCTTAGGTTTCCTCAGATAGCTGATCATGTTCTCTTCTTTGGCTTGATATTCTCCCAGGATCTGATTAACAACCAGCTGGGAGTCCCTATAAATGTCGACTATTTCTAACCCCATTTCTCTTGCTGGTCGTAGACCAGCAATTAGCGGTTCATATTTGGCCTCATTATTCATAGCTTTGAATCCAAACCTAAGGATTCCATAAATTCGAGTCCCTTCGGGACTAAGGAGAAGAAGACCAGCTCCGACTCTTCTTTTGTTCGAAGACCCATCAACATAGAGGCTCCAAGTTGATAAGTTCTGAACAGTTTCCTGGACAACTTCGTTGATTGGTTATTCAGGTTCTCGATTTGGTTGATAAGAGAACTCCAAAATAAAATCAACAAGAGCCTGCACTTTGACTGTTGTCTTCGGTATGTAATGCAGATCAAACTAGTTTAATTCCATAGCCCATTTAAGCAACTAACCTGAAGCCTCCGGCTTTTGAAGAGCTTGTCTGAGTGGGTAGTTGGTCAAAACATAGATAGTATGGGCATAAAAATAAGGTTACAGCTTCTTAGAAGCGATCAGTAGGGCGTCAACTAATCATTCCATCTTTGGATACTGTGTCTTGGCATCCAGTAGTCGCTTGCTCATGTAATACACTAGCCACTAAACTCTGCCCTCTTTCTAGATGAGAGTTGCTCTGACCGCATACTGAGAGATGGACAAGTAGATAAATAAGATTTCCTTGGGAAGAGGCTTGGATAGAAAAGGTGACTTTCCGATATGCTTTTTTACGCTTTGGAAGGCTCGCTCACATTCCGGAGTCCATTCAAACTTCTTGTTGGCCTTGAGTATATTAAAGAACGGCAATCAGCGATCTGTTGCTCTCGATATGAAGCGACTAAGAGTCGCTATCTTTCCATTTAAGCTCTGAACTTGTTTTCGATTTGCGGGACTTGTCATAGAGCTCGGATCTTTTCGGGGTTGATCTCAATTCCCCGGTGGTTAACCATATGCCCTAAGAATTTCACAAAGGATACTCCAAACAAACACTTTAGAGGATTAAGCTTCATTCTATATCTTCGGAGTACGTCAAACATCTCAGCGATATGCGCTATGTGATCTGAAGCGACATGTGACTTAACTAGTATGTCATCGACATAAACCTCCATCGATTTCCTGATCTGCTTGGAAAACATGCGGTTAACCAAATGCTGGTAGGTTGCCCTTGTGTTCTTCAGACCGAAGGGCATGACTTTATAATACTATAGCCCCCTATCTGTGATGAACAAGGTATTCTCCTCGTCAGGCTCATACATCGGGATCTGATTATACTCTGAGTAGACATCCATAAAGCTTAACAGCTCATGCCCAGAGGTGGCGTCGACGAGTTGATCGATCCTGGGCAAAGGGAAACTGTCTTTCGGACAGGATTTGTTAAGGTCAGAGAAATCAACACAAGTTCGCCATTTGCCGTTGGGTTTCTTCACCAAAACCAGATTGGCAACCCAACTCGGGTAATGAGTTTCCTGAATGAACCCTTTTGAAAAGAGCTTATCCACTTCAACTTTAAAAGCAGCATAACGCTCCGGGTCCATGGCTCTTCTCTTCTAGCAAACCGGTTTGATTGCATTATCGATGTTGAGTACATGACATATTATATTCGGGCTGATCCAGACCATATCAGCACGAGTCCATGCAAAAACATAGACATTCTGTCTAAGGAAGCTTGTTCAATTTGCTATGAGCTGTGGGCTAGATTACTCTCGATTATCAACACTCGCGTTGACTCATTCTGGTCGACAGATACCTCCAATAGAGACTCAGCCAGCCTACTGTGGGAATACTCCTCCTGAACAGGAGGATCTATGCAGTCTTCCACTAGACCCGGCTGTGGTTTGATCCTGCTGATTGTCATTGCCTACTCGGGAATGCCCACCAACTTCTCTTTCTCTTTGCATGTCATATGCACTGCTCTCACATAGCAGTCGCAAGATTCGCTTTGAGACCCTTTCATTTCGCCACACCCCGTCGGAGTAGGGAACTTCATCTTCAAATGATAAATAGAGGTGACGACCTAGAAACTTCATAGTAGAGGTCATTCCAGAATGCCATTAAAAGTGGATAAATAGTCTATCACGAAGAATTTTGTTATCTTGGTCACTTCATTGGTCTCACCCAAAGTGATGGGAAGTGTGATTGTTCTCTTGGGAATCAGATGATCCCCAATAAAACCATAGAGAGGGATAGAGGCAGACTTCAGATCTGCCTCGTCCAACTACATCTCCTCAAAAGCTCGCTGAAATAGGATGTTCATAGCGCTACCATTGTCCACCAACATCCTGTGGACTTCACACCAACCTATTTCAGGCGCGATGACGAGTGCATCCTCATGGGGATGATACAATCACACCACGTCTTTCTCTGAGAAGGTAGTCTCTTCTTCTCTGTGAACCTTAGCGGGTCGCGACGTCGTGCTCATCACCCTCATGGGGTCATGGCGAGCTTCCCAAGCGTACCTTTCATGGGTACCTCAAGAATTCCCCACAAGATGCGGTCCTCCAAAGATGATCCCCATGAAGTAGAGACCCTTACGACCATGACGTTTCCTCCTCTATTCCTTTTTATCCTTCTCCCGAACGAGAGTCAGACCATCAACATACTCCTTTTTATCCTTCTCCCGAACGAGAGTCAGACCATCAACATACTCCTTGAAGTGCCCCTGCTTGATAAGGTCTTCAATTGCTTGCTTGAGAGCCCGACACTCATCGGTGTGGTGCCCATTATCCCGATGATAACGATAATACTTCTTGCTGTTTCTTGTCGAAGGGGGATTGTTCATAAGCGCCGGCTCTCCGAGCAAGTCGGCTTCTTCTGACTTGTCTAGAATAGCCGATTTTGATGCGTTAAGAGGAGTATACTAATTCTTGTCGCAATCGCGACGAGGAACCTAGGCATAGGATTTCTTGGGCTCAAACTGCTGCTTCTTTCCCTTCCGCTGGTCGTTATTAGCCCACATGCGATCAGCTCTTCTACTACCTTCCCCCTGGTCAGGAGCATAGGTCGAAGGGCTAGGGTCGTGGCGATTGAGAGCAGTCATGGAATTCTCTCTTTAGAGGTACTTCTTTGTAAGATCGTAAAAGCGAGTGAGGGAAATGTCGTGTAATATACTATATAGCTAGTAATTTTGTAAGAAATATAAGATAGAATTTACTAAATAACTTTTACAAACATATATATACATAATGTAAATCCAAAAGTTCTAATTTTTAATTCATATAAATAGATACACAAAAGATTGGTATACTTAGTAAACATAAGGTAATCTTGAATAGTGCCGCTAAACTCCGCCACTTCTTGATATCCTCGCAAATCATCTAGTACTTGTAAAACAGTAAAATAACGGAGTGAGCACTAATTGCTCAGTAAGTAAACCAAACTGCACTACTGTGTTTCCTCCGTTACTTATGTTCTGATTTTTTTTTCTTTTCTCACTTTATTCTTTGATTATATTCTTCATTCTTTTATGTTTCTGTTTTTCTTATGTTGTATCTCTTTCTTTTCTTTCTGTATCTGTTTCTTTTATTTCTTCTATCTAGTTTGCCAATCGGACTAGGTTGATGCATGGATTTGGAATCCTGGCCATGTGAGTGGGTACAGTCCTCATCTACATGCACTACTCACGAACTGTACAAGCACTATATCTCTCTGCTATGGCCGCTCGCTCGTGGCGGCGTGCATGTAGGTATGCTCTACTGGGTACAGTCCTCATCCACATACACTACTCATGGACTGTACAAATACTGTATCTCTCTGCTGATGCCGCTCGCTCGTGGCGGCGTGTATGTGGGCATCTTTATCACTCATGGGTTCCCCATCGCAAAAACCTTATATCATAGCATAATATAGAAAGACTATGCACATTTCAACATGAATTTCCAAGCTATGGAAATTCTACACTTGCATTCTTTAAAAACATACACTTTCTATATATGAACATAGCCTCCATGGTCATTCATTACATCAAATATATATGTTCATACAGTCATTAAATAATCACAAAGACCACTCATTCAAACATGCTTCACAACCCTTTAAGCATCATTTTCATACTTGGATTCAATCATAGATTATTAGACTACAAGCAAATTAATAAAGTGGAAACACTTTTGAGATAGTCATTCTGCACACGTCATATTCAAGAAGGCATATCTCAAGTTATACACATCAGATTACTATGATCTTGGTCTTATTTTAAAGCTTAGAGAAAGGGCTACAAATTTTATGTTTAGGTCTCAACCAGTTCGATGGGTAAGATGCCAAAAAATCACTCATAAGGTCACGGATTTGACAGGGCAATCTTGGTAACATGCCTACTTTAAGGTTTTCCATACCTATTTACCTCCACTTACTCCCTAACCTTTCCTAACCATTCTGCCCTGTGAAAATAGGTTAAAAGATCAATAATATACAATCAAACTTCAAGTTTTGCCTTTCTCTAACCCTTTCCTCATTAGGGTTTAGCCAACTCATGCATGCAATTTTTCTTTGGATTTTCATCAAGCACTTTATATGCACATGCAACTACCATGTTGGCTACACTTCCACAACTCTCTAATTCAACCAAATTGTGAGCCAAAAACTCACTAAATTTAATATCAAACCTGTCCATTTTCAACAATTCTCTACACTTGAAAAATTTCAACACAAAATCTTCCACAACTTCACCAAACCATCACATAATCATACACTACTTCTCATTACTAGAATTTATACATCAATAAACATAAAAAATAGCCCATAAATTCTATCGTACCATCACATACAAACATGCAAAAATTCATTCAACATAAGTCTTTCTCAAATTAAGGTTCAAATTAGGTTTACTTACCTTGAATATGTGAGATTACTTCTATTTTGATCTAAATCTCTTCCTCTTAGACCTAAATCATATAAAAACCATAAGACTTTAAAACTTTAAAGTTTAATCATACTCCTTTTGCTAGAATTTTACCTTAGGATGCTTGAAGATTGAAAATCTCCAAAAATCTAGACTAAATCCTATGATTTTCCTTTGAAGTTTAGTGAATAAAATTGAGAGAAAAATGGGGTAGAATGGCGTGAACAAGGGCTGAATATGTGTTAGGGTTTCTTCAAATAAAGCCTTATATCAATTAATATAAGCATGTGTTCCCATTTTGCCCTTGCACTTTCTCTAAAATTCCATCTATGTCCCTTAGTCAATTACCATGATGCCCTCAATTTAATTCTATCTCTTTTCACTCCTCACCATTTCAACTAATTTTGAGTGAAAAGATCATTTTACCCTTAATGCAAGTTTAAGACATTTTCTTCACGTTTTCTCAAAATAACTTTAGCAAAAATCAACTAAAGGTATAAGAGCATAAATTAAATTACGTACCTCCATGTGGGCGTTACATGTTGTCCTCGAATTGTAGCTTCTTCCATAGGTCGGTCTGCGGGCAAACTCCCGTAATAATGAGAGTCCGAACAGATTATTCAGGTGTATTAGCCACCTTGTGTAGCTCCCTATGGAACCTGTCAATGTAGGACTGGAGGGATTCATTCTTCTCCTATCGTAGTTGCTCAGCTCAACGACATTGAGAACTTCCTATTCACATATAAGTGTCTCAAGAATAACAAGCTCATCTGCTGCCACGAGTTAATAGATCCTGGCGGAAGCGATTTAAATTAGCGCTTGGCGTAAGCAGTCAAGGTCATTGCCAAATAGCGACATTTGGCCAAGTTGGAAACTTGGTGAAGCTTCATAAGGTTATTAAACTCATAGAGGCGATCCTGCATATCAGAATTCTCATCGAATGTTCACATATCGGGCATTCTAAACCTCGACGGGATAGGAACAGCTAACACTGCCAGAGAAAAGAGGGACGCCTCAGCAACTTGTCCACGCTCATTTTGCTGAACTCTAAGCTGATCCAGAGCTTGTTGTAACTCCTTAATCTAAGGCAACCAGCTACTTGAGGATCACTTTCTGTGACATAGATTTGACCCTCACGATTATGGTTGAGGAAAAACCACAGATTGGACTCTTCCTTACCTTGACCGGAGGCTTCGACATATCTTGACACACGCTGACTGAAGTCGTTAGAAAGCAATGAAAGGTTCGGGGAGTTAGGTCGACCTCCATGGTGGTTAGAACTGACCCGCGATTGCTGGGGTTTTCCCTGCCTTGCACTCTTGTGGGGGTGCTCATGCGATGTGGCGTGGGACCGTTCATGATGCAACATGTCGCCAAGCCACAAGTATTCTACCTATTTCACGACTGGTATTTGCTGGTCCCTTTGAGCCCTTTGGCCCATTATCTACCACCTGCTTTCCCTTGCCTTTACGCACTGTAGTGCACGTGGCATGGGCCTTCACCCATTTTTGCGGTTTAGCATGACCTACAGGTGTTTTTGGTGGTGGCATCGCCTTGTCGGACTCGGGTGGTACGGCCTGATCCAAACGATTTAACCTTCGATTAACCGTTTGGTGAGTATTGTTGAACCTTTCCAAGTAATCCATCACAGCTTGGTCGAGCTGTGAGCTCAAAGGAATGTCCGTCGCGGTACTATGCTGAATCAGGGGCACTTTGGGAGAAGTGTCATCTTGTACCCGGGGGACCTCCTCGTTGCCGGGGCTAGCTCGCTCGGTTTTGAAACCATGGGCCATTTGCTATCAAACATAATCGATTAATCAGAGATTCCTGATGAAGAGCGGATACTAAATCAGACCCTTCTTCTAGCGCCAAAACTGTTAATGCTGGATTTTAACACCAACTATTCACATGTGCAAAGCGCTAAGGTGACTTAGGAATTGCACGTGAAATGGAAATGAAAGGAAATAAAATGGAGACGATTTTTAAAGTGGTTCGGATGCTCAAAGCGAATCCTATGTCCACTATCTTTTTATAAATGAAATATTACAATCAGGTCGCAATTAGCAATTTAGAGAAAACAAAAATACAGAGAGGGAGATAGAGTGTTTATCTTATCAGAATTCGAATCTCAAAAAATGAGAGGGGAGCTCTCTATTTATAGTAAGAGGTTTCTGGATAATGATTACAAGTCTGCCAGCGGGCAAGTCCCGTACAGTTCCTACCCTACTTCATATTGGTTGGTAGCACATAAAATATCCTTAAATCACGCAGGGCTTGGGCAGGTGGGTAACTCCCAGCCACTCACCCGCTAGGTCTTTACCTGCCAAGCTGATGACAACCTTACTCCTTCTGTCCTTGGACGACGTGGCAGCGCCTGGATGACACAATGTCTTCCTGAACTTTGATTGGTCCTCGTTGATGCAGGCCTGCATCAGGTCGAATTTTTTAGGCACAACATTTTTAAATGGGATGATATTTAAATTACATCCTATAACTCCAAATTAATTATTAAAAAATAATTTAAAGTTAAAACCATTATATTAATCTGGTGTGTGTTTTCTTTTTTTTACTTACAACAAGGACGTATTTAATTATAATTGAAACACCATGTTGAGCACAATGGTACCAAAACGCTAAAGTTTTTTTTATCTAAAAACATGAAACTAAATGGGATTATTATAACTTATTTAATATAATTAATGGACTAAATAGTAATTCCATTAATATAATTATGAGATTCTTATCTTTTTTGTTATTAGGAGTGTCCGAGCTAACTTACGCGCACCTCGACTGGTCCCCCAACCTCGAACAAAGGTTTTGAAATAAGACAAACCCTGCAGTCCGTGACCGACAATATTTAATAACCGTTCTTATGATTCGAACCTGAAACTACTGGGAGAGCAAAACCCTTAACCCGAAGCCTTTAAGACTCAGCCAACCCATTCTTGGTTCCATATCCATTATTTTACTAACATCTAATACTAATCCTCGCTTATGAGAGGTTGATTATATATAATATATGTTTTTTATTTTAATTTATATATTTAAAACTCAAATTAAATATTTTACAATTTATACATTTTATCCAGATAGATAAATGTAAAAAGGTTAATAAGTTTTAAATTAAAAGTCTAATCCTTATGAAAAAAGTATTTTAAAACCAATGGGAATAGGTTTCCCACCCTAATTGCCATTAGAAATTGACAAGACCAATCAGCGTCTAAGTAAATTGTTTTCTTGAGAAACAAGAAGACAATTAAAAACAGGTTATATAAACCCAACCTGACCTCTGGTCCTTCATCTATTTACTCTCTCCCTTTTCTCTAAAATATCTCTCCCGATCTGTATTGTCTTTCTCATTCTCTGAGCGACAATGACTCATCCGGCTGAATCCTCTAACGCGTGAGTCTACTCTCCAACTCACAACCCTTTTTTCCGTTTCATTCTTCTTCTGATTGATTGATTGTTTGATTGATTTTTCTTATGGATTTTTACAGGAGTTCGGGGAAGAAGGACTTCTCCACGGCGATTTTGGAGAGGAAAAAATCGCCTAATCGGCTGGTCGTTGACGAGGCGGTTAACGATGACAACTCCGTCGTCGCTTTGCATCCTGATACCATGGAAAAGCTCCAGCTTTTCCGCGGCGACACCATTCTCATCAAAGTACGATTTCTCTCTTCTCGAATTTTAAATTTATGTTTGTATTTATTAGGTTAGATTTTTTTTTGTTTTTTTTTTTTTTTTGTTCAGATGTAGGTTTTATTTAAGCTTTATTATTATTATTATTTTGTTATTTGGTCGAATCATTAATACTAATTTTTTAGGATCAGGTCTTTTATTTTAATTTTGTAAGTTTATGTTAGAAAGACTAGGTCTGTTGACTAGGCTCTCATCCTCAATTTTATTACAGGAATTTTAGGGTTGTATCTTACATTGTATCTGATTTTGTTGATTAAGTTACTTACATCTTGTGATTTGGCTTTTAGGGAAAGAAACGAAAAGATACAATCTGCATTGCTCTTGCTGACGATACATGTGAACAGCCTAAAATCAGGATGAACAAGGTTGTTAGATCCAATCTTAGGGTTCGACTTGGGGATGTTGTCTCTGTGCACCAGTGCCCAGATGTTAAGTATGGCAAGCGTGTTCACATTCTTCCTATTGATGATACCATTGAAGGAGTTACTGGGAATCTGTTTGACGCTTTCTTGAAACGTGAGTTTCTACTCTCTCATGTAATTACGTTTTGCATTCATTTGATTAAAAAGAAAAGAATCTGTTTAATCTTGTTTTGTGTGGTTTTTCTGCAGCTTATTTCTTGGAGTCTTATCGCCCTGTGAGGAAAGGAGATTTGTTCCTTGTTAGAGGTGGAATGAGGAGTGTTGAGTTCAAGGTCATTGAAACTGATCCTGGGGAATACTGTGTTGTTGCTCCAGACACTGAAATTTTCTGTGAGGGGGAACCTGTGAAGAGGGAAGATGAGGATAGGTTGGATGAAGTCGGTTATGATGATGTTGGTGGTGTTCGAAAGCAGATGGCTCAGATTCGTGAGTTAGTGGAGCTTCCATTAAGGCATCCTCAGCTCTTTAAATCAATTGGTGTGAAGCCACCAAAGGGGATCTTACTTTATGGACCCCCAGGTTCTGGAAAGACTTTGATAGCCAGAGCTGTCGCTAATGAAACTGGTGCTTTCTTCTTTTGTATTAATGGGCCAGAAATTATGTCCAAATTGGCTGGAGAGAGTGAAAGTAATCTCAGGAAGGCATTTGAAGAAGCGGAGAAGAATGCTCCATCTATAATCTTTATTGATGAGATTGATTCCATTGCTCCCAAGCGAGAGAAGACAAATGGTGAAGTTGAAAGACGTATTGTTTCACAGCTTTTAACTCTTATGGATGGGCTTAAATCCCGAGCCCATGTTATTGTTATGGGGGCTACTAATCGCCCAAATAGTATTGACCCTGCTTTGAGGAGGTTTGGTAGATTTGATAGGGAGATAGACATTGGTGTTCCAGATGAAGTTGGGCGCCTTGAAGTTCTCCGCATCCATACGAAGAACATGAAGCTGTCTGATGAAGTAAGTTGCATTTGTTCTCTTTACTTTTAGAAAGGTGCAACTTACTTTAGAAAGTAAGTTGTATGCAGTTTCTGTAAACTAGTAAACCAGTGAACTATATTAAGAATTTGATTGGTTAAATGGTGATTCTAAATACCGGTTGGACACAGTTCCGATGTATCAGTTGTTAAGCCATTATATGAACTCAGCATTATTTTTTTGTGGGTCAAAGTTTAACCATATCATCTAGTTCCTTGTTGCTGAAAATGGGTTCTTCCCTTTACAGGTTGATCTAGAGAGGATTGCTAAAGATACTCATGGGTATGTCGGTGCTGACCTTGCTGCTCTGTGTACCGAAGCTGCATTGCAATGCATCAGAGAGAAAATGGACGTGATTGATTTGGAGGATGAAACTATTGATGCAGAGATACTTAATTCTATGGCTGTTACAAATGAGCACTTCCAAACTGCACTTGGAACAAGCAACCCTTCTGCTTTGCGTGAAACTGTGAGTAACTTTCTGGGGATGCTTATCATGATTTGGCTTAGTATTGTTTCTGTGTTGAAGTAGATAATTTTTTATGGTTGCCTTGTGGATAAATATTTGCCACTGTGATTTAATTGTTTGTTTTTGGCTGACAGGTTGTTGAAGTTCCCAATTGCAGCTGGGAGGACATTGGAGGCCTTGAAAATGTTAAGCGTGAGCTTCAAGAGGTAATAATCATTATTCAATACTGGATTAAGACATATTTGAGGATGTTTTCAGTTTTCTATGCTCCAGAAACATGTTTTCAAGAATGAGAT